>NC_090925.1:1101052769-1101658652 GCF_040938575.1 Ambystoma mexicanum | reverse complement strand
CCTGTTGGGAGTTGAAAAGGGCTGACTCAGTGCCTGGTTCCCACTTTCAGACCACCCGTACAGTTTTGTTTCTGTTTGTCCAGGTTATTTATTTATTTATTTATTTATTTATTCAGATTTGGAGAGCGCGTAGCAGCCCGGAGGCATCTGGGTTTACACCCTCTCCCCTTATCCTATCCGTAATGACTGGGCAATGGCCTTTTGTTCTTAGAAAATGGGATATCTGTTTTGTCTTTAATTTGTGTGCATGCAGTAGTGTTGGTCTCAACTTTTATCAGCCTGATGCTCTCTGCTGTTTTCCTGATCATCTGCGTTTGCCACACCACCCAGCCATCAGGCTGTGCTGGTCGAGCGGCTGTAGCAGGTCTGCTTGGCGGCAATCCGACCCTGCTTGAAGTTCCCTCAGCACCCCGTCACGACTGACAGGGCTCACCTGGGCAACTGTACTGGGTTGTGGTTGACCACGCTCCGGCCTCCGTTTGCCTGGCTTTGTCCCCTTAGGCCATTCTCTGTACTGGCGGCCACCCCCAGATGCCATGTCCCCAGGTGCGGGCCTCTACAAACACCACAGGGTGGCGTCCTGCATGGTGTCCGGCTTGGCATACCATGTGCTGTCCCATCAAACCGTGCTGTCGTGGCTTGGCTCGGCTTCGGGAACATGAGTAGTGGAGTCTCACATATTGTAGGAGTCTCAGAGAGACCTATCAGGGAAGTGCACTGCCTCATTGAACACTTGGTGATGGGGAGCCTGTGTGGTTCTGGCTTGCCTACCATCAACCAAAACTCCATGGTGCACCCAAATCCTGGTCTCCTTTAATATTTATTGAGCTCTTTCATGCCCCCCCCTCCTCCCCAACCACCAGCGGTGCACCCTCGAGATGGCTCTCAAGGCTTTGGAGGGTTCTGCTTGGAACTCATTGGTCACAGTCAGTCACTTGCAAGCTTGTCTTTACATCCAGCTCTTCATCTACTTGGGGGCAGATGAGAAAGCACTGAAGTTGGCAGGATGTGACCTGTGTGGGCCTTACTTGTTTCTCAGACACTGATGCTGAGATCGTTCTACCGGCACAACAGCCCTTACAACTGTGCCCTTTTTAAACTCCACACACTCAGGTGGCGACCAAAAATAAAGCTTCCTATCACACATGCTCCTTGTGATATGCTGGATTGGATGCCACCTTCATTGCCTTGCCACTAATGAGCCTCTGAGCTGCTGCATTCTTCTCTCATCTCCAGGGTTCTGTTTTGCATCTTCCTGCTCTATGCCCATCATGGTCTGAGTCTGTGTGCCTCATTATGACCCTGCCCGTCCAGAATAAAAGTGCCAGTGTTTCTGTAAACTGTTTTTATCCGGACCAGCAGAGTACACGTTTGCCTGTTGGGGTTGACTGACCCAGCCAAGAGCCAATAAGGCTTTTACTGCCACAGTTATTTCTGGTGCCGGTAATACTGGCAATACACTCATGGACTTCATGAAATTGGGATCTACCTACAGCTGCCGGCAGCCTGTAATATCCTGGAAATTCCATCATAACTGGTGCAGGCAACGGTAGGTCCGTTTGCCAGTATCCCCTCGGAATTACCCTCCATAATACCGGCAAACCTATAATGACCCACTGTTTCTTTGTTTTCCCCCTCCCCAACTAATCAAGGGTACCACAACTACACACTCTTCGACTATGACACATCAGTTTTCAGGATAATCATAGGTGGTATTTGCAATTGGAGAGAACAACTAACCTCAGGCCTGCCAGACTAATGAATAAGGGTCTTCTTTAAAAGTAAATTATAATTTGTACTGCCTTCTTATCATAACCCCAAGTAAGTCCACCACCTGTTGTCAGAGACCTAAAATCAGAATTGATGCACTGGCAAACTCTTTAAACTCCCCCTTGTAAGGTTGTTTAACTGAGAGCCTAGCAAATAAGCATGGTTCCAGTCTGACAGAAGTTGCAGAGAGAGTACCGGGCCTTAAATAAAATCCACATTGTCAGCTTACCAAAATCCTTAGGTTCTACCAACCTCACTTCTTTTGACCAGGCCATGGAAGCAGCAACTCTCCTTGTTCTTTTTCGTAGATTGAGCATATTGCTTGCCTCTTTCTAAGTGTGTGCCGGGTGCCCCACCTCACCCTACTATCACATACATTCACAACTTTAGGGGATGTGACATGATTCTGTGACTGGCTAGGGAAAGGTGAACTGTAAAGTACCAAGAATATTCGCTTGCTGTATACCGGATTTCACACATGCTGTTAAGCATATTGTTGTTAATTCAGTGATATGAGAAACGTTCAAATAAAAGACAGGTGGAATATTACATGTTGTAACCTCCATGCCCCCAGATGCAATTTGATGGAAAACTGTACTTTTTTACAACTCAGAAAGAGCCAAGTGAATTTTTGAATAGATTTCCTGAGAAGCAAGTTCAAACTTCTCCTGATGTTATCTCTGCTGGGTATTTGCCAATTTCTCCTTCCCCATTGCTGGGGATGCTTTAAAGGTTTCTTGCTACCTTTTTTAGTTTGAGTTTACAAATTGTGCTTCTCGTTCATTTGAAGAATTTCAGCTCTTTAATGGTGCATAATGGTCTGATTGAACCGAGGGTAATGTATTCCTTAAATCTGGGAAATGACATGATATGATATGGCATTTGTAACGCGCCTATACACAAGTGTTTAAAGGCGCGAATGAGCAGACATGGTTCTTTGATCCCTCTAAGGAACGTCCCGAGTGCTGTTTCTCAGGTCTTTAGGTTCTCGTGAATGGGTTTGGGGGTCACTGGTTTGGCTAGTGGGGGCAAGCTTTGGTCGGAGAGAATGTTGAGGGTTTTTTGCTACACAAGGTGCTGTTAAATGCGTGTCCGTTATTTAAATATTGCCTTTTTCCCTCTCTTGGTAGATTATGGGTAGTTTGTCATTTCTGCCCATTTGGCTTCTGTCATGGCATATCAAGGATCGTAACCACTCCATAACAGCCAGGAGGGTTCTGTCTTACAAGTCTCCCACACCACTTAGTGTTGCCTTCCTGAAGAAGACTAATTTGAGGGCAGGCAGACAGGAGACCTTTGCTCGATCATGGACTTCCTCCTCTGTTCTTTAACCAGACTAGCCAGTCTTGATAGGTAGCAAGGATGATAGATCATTCATTGAGTTCTAAGGTCTCTCTGCTCGTTAAGAACCCTTCATTTTTGTTTGCTGTCGGTACCTTTGGATGACCGATTTTCTCCTTTATTTTATATAGTCCCATTTATGATGACCAGGATTTCTTTGATAGGTTTGTTGGACATATTCTTGAATGTTCATGTTCCCAAATTATTTTTGAGTGGTGATTTCAATGTAATCCTAAACACACATATAGAGAGGAAATCAGCTAAGTTGTGAGGCCAGGCAATAGAGTTGCTGGGCCTGAGAGACCTATGGACACACTGCATTTGCAGAGGTCTCATCTTCTTCGTCCATGTCTGATTCATCTTCAAGAAGACTTTGTGTCTTGCTTGTGTCCAGCATAACTGGGTCATTAGCTGTGTGCTCTTTCTGCAGAAACTTTGGAATCACTACCCTTTGCTTGCAGATATTTAGATACATCCTGTTAAGTTCTACACCATTTGGTGCTGGAGGGTTCTTAAGAACAAGTTCCTGAATGTGGCCTTTTTCACTCAGTGCAGATTGAAGTTAATTGATTCTTCAGAGGAATCTTGGCTCATTGGACACTCTGAGAATGCTGTGGGTTTGAAGCCTGTCCGGGGACATTTGCACAGCTTTCAAATATGTGATAGAAGCACTTCAGCTAACCATGGAAAATAAAATAAAAGGGTGTGACATTTTGAATGCATCTTCTGGGGACCTTAGAGTGTTGTAGGAATTTCATCTGGAAGCCAAAAGAGAGGTTTGTGTTTTGGGTGAGGAAGTTGCAGCAAGATGCTGTGTGGTGGGAGATAGGCTAAACCACTGGCTTTCAAGGATTCACACATGGGAATGGGATCTGATCAACAATCCGGGCATCAGAACACATGATGGTGAGTCTTCGTCTTGGGATGATGTAATCAATTAAACCATTTTCTCCTTCTATAAGGCTCTTTACTACTCCAGACGTACTGCCTCAGTAGTGAAAATGAACACCGTTCAGAACAGGGCTGCGCTTCGATGGCTTGAGGCACATGAGAATGTGGTGCTGAATGCCCCATTTTCTTTGGTTGTGATTTGTCTGGCTATCAATGTGTTACCAGAGTCTAAAACTGCTGGACCTTATAGTTTCTACTCTGGGTTTTATAGAGGCGCCTGTGACTTGTATCTCAACCACCAAATATATATGTTCAACGAGCCTTTTGATTTCAGCTAGTTTGGTCGAAACCACGGAAACCACCAGGGACGCTCTGATAATTCTATCACTAATCCTGAAAAATCAGCAGGATTGCATAGCTCTATCTTTAATAGATGCAGATAATACCATGTGTTGCCAGGGTCATGGCAAATAGGCTGCTTCCCATAAAGTCCCAGATTGCTCTACCAGATCAAGCAGTCTGCCTGGTCACTGCATTTCTTACAACCAACAACATATTATTTCAATGCTTTATCAACTTGAACCCACAGTCCAAACTACATCAGTTACAATGGATGCAGGAAAGGAATTCAACTGCTTTTAATGGGCTTTTATTTTTTGCCATTAGGAAAATATGTGTTGGTAATACCACTGCAAATCTATGGTAAACCATTGTACATGGGGGGGCGTGGCTACAGGGCCATGTAAAGGGACGTGTTCTGGAGGAGCTCCCGACTATCCTGCCATGATCCGCATTAAAGGTGCATATAAAGACGCCCGCGGTGGATAGAAACATGTGTGCATGGACATGAACCGGTGGAGTAAGACTGCAGGGCACCTCGAGCCCACAGAACGGGATGCAGAGGAAGTTATGTGCCCTCTCATGATCGCGGCGACCCAGGCCGTTCAGATCCAAGATGGTGATCTGACAACGAACAAAGGAACAAAGGAACGGCCCCGGGCGCACAGAGCAAAGAGACGGTGCGCGAAGGGAGCAGTGGCGCTGGCGTCCCGCCGTGTCTTCATGTAATTGGTAAGCCTACATCGACGGATTCATTTTGCATCAGAGGAAGAATGGCATATTAGGTGTGTGTGGAGGCGCGGCGGGTTGCTAGACCCCACGTCCCTAAAAACAATATGCGCTGAGGCTGGGCGTGGCTGTACGGTGTGCGCAGAGAGGTGCTGCCGCGGTATAAGCAGAACGATCAAACGGCAGCCGCGGCCCGGGCGCAGAAGCTGAAGGAGACACTTTGTGTCAGCGCACCAAATATGAAAATGAATGAGCGTTGCGCCCAGCTGACGGGGACTGTGAACGGGCACGCAACACTGTAGCAGTGGCCCCTGGGGCTAGCGAAGGGGAGAGAGCGACGGTGGCTGCATTTACGAATACTGGGAATCAGACTCTGGGCACGCGGAGTGAACCGAAGGAATTACAGGGGCTGACAACAGATCAAGGCAGATACTCCACACGACCCACAACACTGCAAGCTAAGCTGCTTGTGGAGAGTGCCACTACCGGTGCGGTGAGGTGAGACGGGACACAGGGGACCAGGCACGCTACAAGGGGCCACCTCCATAGAGCATTAGAGGCTGAGGATACCACAATACCTATGGGCCTAACAGGGACACCCAGAGCGTCATACCTGACTACACCCCAGAGAGGCAGTGCCCAACACTGGATATCACCAAAACACGCCATACGGTGCCAACGTCCACATTGCACACTGACTGGGACCCAGATGGAAACTGGCCCAGAAGGAGCATAACAGTTTCTGCGGCCAGCGCCGGGTAAGGAGGTGGATGCTCCATTGCGGCACGCAGCACGCGGCTCCTCCCTGAGCTCAAGTGCAGGCAGAAGTCTGCCCCTGACAGGGCTGGAAACCATAAGTGGGGGGGCTCACCCACGGCTCCCGCCGCAGCAAAATGTCAAATAAGCCTCTGAGACTGAAGGGCAAACAGCCCACGCTAGACGAGTACGCCAGGACACCGCCTGGCCCGGAAGGAGCCAGGAGCAAAGACAAAGCTCTATCCGGGGGAATGGCTGCAATGGGTACGAACCAGGAGGTCCTTGCAGCGATCGCCGATTTGAAGGTGGCTTGGGAGACCAAGCTTGAACTGGCCGTAACAGAATTGAAAACAGCGCTGGAGCTCAAAGTTGGGGCGGTGCAGGAGGATGTGAACCTCCTTAGTCAGGATGTCAGGACACTGGCGGAGCGCACGGAGACCCTTGCGAAAGAGGTGGCCCAACCACAGCAGAGTGTGCTGCGCACAAATCGGTGCTTCATGCCCTGGTGCAACGGGTGGGCAACTTGGAAAGCAGGGCGGAGGAGGCGGAAGGACGTGCCCGGAGGAATAATGTCTGCATCGTTGGACTGCCGGAGGGGGCTGAGGGTCACAACCCTACAGAGTTTATTGAGAATATGCTGATGCAGGAGATCACTGGGGGGAGCCTTGACCCAGGGATTCGCAGTGGAAAGGGCTCACAGAGCCCTAACGAGAAAGCCGCCGCCGGGTAATCCGCCTAGGCCAATGATCGCCAAGATCCTTAACTACTGGGATCGGGAAAGAATCCTTGAACACTTCCGCAAAGATGGAACAATACAACGAGGGGCGGTGAGCATAACTGCCTACCCGGATTATACCCTGCTGGTGCAACAGAGCCATATGAACTTTGGGTCTGTCAAGAGGAGATAGCGGGAGGCGGGCCACAAGTACATGTTGCTCTACCCGGCTAAGCTGAAAGTTTTCTATAAAAACAGAACCTTGTTCTTCGACACTCCGGAAGACGCCATGGGATGGCTCGACATGCAAAGCTGCCTCCAGGAGTCGGACATCCAAAAAGGAGATGGAGGAGGAGGAGATAGTATAGAGGGAGCACTTGAACCTGGTGGGACTTAAGACCATGGGACTTGATTATAGTCATTGACGCAGCCGGAAGGCGGGCATGCATTAGAAAACATGATCCGTGAGCATGGAGTCTATTGCTTGGTAAGGGAGCCTCTTAGGGCTAGACTTTATATCCCCATTTAGAGTTTAGTTAGGTCACTGACACCCTGCTGGGTTCTCAACTTGCCCTTCCAAGGTAGAACCAAACGCGGGGATGCCTGAGATCCAGGGATGGAGCTGGGCAGTTGTTGGGGTTGGGGTAGGAGGGAGAGGGGGGGAGGGAAGAGATTGTGTGCTGTGGTTTGTTGTAGTTGGGGAGGGTGTTCAGTTTGGGGGGGAGCCTACACTCTGGGAAAACAAGATGACTCATGGGAGACCTTAAGATAATCACTTGGAACGTGAGGGGGCTCAACAGCTATTTGAAAAGAAACAAGGTTATGAAGTACCTGCGCAAGCAGAGACTGGATATAGCCTTATTACAAGAAACTCATTTAACACAAGAAAAATTGGATGTGATACGGAAGAAGTGGAAGGGGACGGTAGTAGGAGAGGCATACTCAGCTTATGCAAGAGGGGTAATCACATGGGTCGCCCCACATGTCCCGTTCCAGTTGCTGCATTCTGCCGCAGAGTCGGATGGCAGGATGGTGGTTATGAAAGGCTGGTGGAAAACAGAGAGATCTGTATTGTAAATACTTATGCTCCGAATCAGGATACAGCGTTGTACTTTAGGACCCTGTACGGTAAACCCAGTGAAAGTGCGGGGGGGCCTGTACTGTGGGGGGGCCACTTTAATTGTGTGCTAAATCCTGCAATAGATAGATCAGACTCTAAAGTAGATAGACCCACTCTGGCTGCAAAGACGCTGCAGTCATTGTTGACAGATTTTGGGCTGGCCGACGCATGGAGGGCATGCCATCCGCAGGATAGGCAATATTCACACTATGCAGCCCCACAGGGCTTGTACACTAGATTAGACTATGTGTTTGCCACACACAAATTAATGACTGAAATACCGCAGGTGGAATACAAAGCAAGAGTTCTCTCAGACCACTCGCCACTGATGGTAGTGTGGCAGTACCAGCCCCTGAGGGGGAAGATACCCACATGGCGTTTGAGAGCAGAGACACTTAAAGACAATGGCCCTCATTACGACCCTGGCGGAGGTCCATGGTGCAATTTGCACCATGGACCATGGCGCAGAGCTGCCAACTCCGCCATGGGGGTTGGCGGACTTACCACCCCATTCCGACCTTGGCGGGGCGGTAAGTCCCCAATCCCCATTTACCCTTCCCCATTCCCATTTTTGCCCCATAGGGTATAATGGGAGTGGGGAAGGCGTTAATTACGCCACCGTAAATTACGGTGGCGTAATTAACAAGAGGTCCCGTAGCACCATGGATTTTTCCGCCCGGAAAATCCGGGCGGAAAAATCACCATGGCGCTACGGAAAGTCTTAATCTGGCGGAGAGGTACGCCATGCATTACGCTGGCGTATACCCCTCTCCGCCAGGGTCGTAATGAGGGCCAATGTATTTAGGGAAGACATGCGAAAAGAGGTAATACGTTATTTTGAAATAAACACGGGCAGTGTTAAGACAGCGGGTACACTCTGGGAAGCCTTTAAAGTAGTAGTGAGGGGAATTGCCATAGCCAAGTCCAGGGGGCTGCAGAATGGGATACTGGCCGAGTTGCAGGATGCTGAAATAGAGCAGGAAAGGGTATTGGAACGGGGCTGTAACACTAAGGAAGACGCAGAAATGGCATTAAGCCTACAGCAGAAGTGTGCAGCATGCTGGGAAAGATTGTGCAACCTCAATTATAAGAAGTATATAGAGAGGCAACATGCAGGAGGGGACAAAACAGGAAGAGTCCTGGCATGGCTCTATAAAAATGAGACCCATAGGCCCCCAATCAGGATGATAGCGAGAGAAGATGGCAGCACAGAGGATACGCAAGAGGGTGTTAATCAGGAATTTGTAGAGTATTATAGATGGATGTATGGGGATGAGACAGGAAGTAATGGGGAGGAGATAGGGGAAACGCTGGAAGATATTGGATTACCCCGGATTGGTGCAGAGGAGAGGGAGTAGCTTGACGCCCTGATCACCCTAGAGGAACTAGAGGGAGTGGTAAGGCTGCTGCCCACGTGCAAACCCCAGGAACAGATGGACTCCCAAGCAAATTTTACAAGGCATACAAAACAGAGGTATTCCCCCCGCTGCTGGAGATGCTCAGCAAAGCATATGAAGCTGGGAAATTACCGGAATCCTTAAGGGAAGCGATTATTATACCACTCCCCAAGCCCAATAAGCCTGGTAGCGACTGTGGCTCGTATAGGCCGTTGTCTATGTTGAACCAAGACAGTACGATTCTAACAGCGGTCTTGGCGAATAGATGGAAGAAGGTCATCAGTAAATTAATACACCCCGATCAGATAGGATATGTACCAAATAGGAGCATCTCAAATCATCTTAGGCGACTTCACTGAGTGGTTGAACATGCTAATGGGGATGACGGCGAGATGACGATAGTATCACTGGACGCGATCAAGGCATTTGACTCGGTCAAGTGGCCCTGGTTAATGGCAGCCCTGGCCAATTATGGTATGGGACCGGGATATCTTAAATGGGTCGAACTGTTGTACAGTGCGCCACTGGCCAAAGTGAAGACAGGAGCGGTGGTTTCTGAAAGATGGCAACTCAGCAGAGGCACCAGACAGGGCTGCCCATGGTCCCCTATGCTGTATATTTTAGCCTTAGAACCCCTGGCTATTTATTTAAGGCAGCAATATGATGCAATAGGTATTGTCATCGGGGAGACACCACATCTCATTTCATTATATGCAGATGACATGTTACTGTATTTGCGCTACCCATAAGAGAACCTCCAATACATACTGGAAGTGATGAAGAGGTTTGCAGAACTCTCAGGCATAGCTGTGAACCCTAGTAAGTCCTGCGTGTTCCCGTTGGGCAAATACAGAGGGCTCCCGTTAGAGAATCTGCTGGTCCTGCAGATACCGTGGGAGTTTACAACGTTCATATATCTTGGCGTAGACGTATACCATACGGTGGAGGCTGAACATAGGCACAACATGGAGAGGGCAGTTGAGAAACTGGAGAGTAGTATGAAATTTTGGACGAAACTCCCCTTGGCGATGATGGGAGGAAGGGCGATGCTCAAGATGGTGGCGCTGCCCAGAATGCTGCACTGCTTTGCGAACATCCCATACTCAATACCCAGGAAATTCTTTGTCAGGCTGGATGGTATATGCAGGGAATTTTTATGGCACGGGATGAGGAACAGGGTAGCACTGTGGAAACTACAAAACCCATACGGGAAGGGAGGCATTAAGTTGACAAACTGGGAAGTTTATTATGTAGCGAGCCAATTACAATATGTGGCCAAATTGCTCTCTGAGGAGCCTACCTTAGAACACAGGTTCCTTCAGAAGGACTGCGCCCCATACTTCCTGAGAGAAATGATATGGTTGCCCAAATCGGAGTTGGGAGGTCGCCCAGGGACGTTGGGTCTTGGATGGGGAATGTGGCAAAGGGCATGTCGATTAATGGACAAGCCGTCCCTGTGCTCCCCACAGATCCCACTAGTCACAGTGGTGGGAAAGGAACAGCAACTGAGGCTGATGATTAGGCAGCATTGGGAACCGGTTGGGATAGCAGCGATGGGGGATGTGTGGCAAGAGCGGAAGGTTCTGGAATTTGAGGAGCTAGTGGAACTAATGGGGTTGAGTGCCAGGCAATATATCACATACCACGGGGTAGTGCGACAAATAAAAGATACTTGGTCTGAAGTGGAACTGGCGAATGAACCGGACACTACTTTGGATATGATATATGATATAGCAGAAGGGGGACACAAAACTTCTAGAGTGTATGAAATGATAATGTCCCGAGTGGGCAGGCAGGTGGTGCAACTTAGACTGGATTGGGAAGAGGAAGTAGGGACCCCGATGAGTGATGGGATGTGGGAGAGAGCGCAAGGATATCATAAAAAAGTATCGAGAAATGCTAGATTGCAGCAGATACAGCTGTATGTAACCCACAGAGCATACCTGACACCACAGAAGATAGCTAAATTCAGAAACGCTGGATGCCAGGTGTACCAAACATGTAATGAAGAAAATGCCGGAATGGTACATATGTTCTGGGCATGCCCAATGATAGAGAGATACTGGGGAGAAATAGCACAAAAAATGGAAGACAAGGGGATCTGCTTGAAGGTTGATACTGCGTGGGCCTGTTTGCTAGGAGGGTTCCCTAGACCGCGTAAGCTTAAACATGTAAGCAAATTGAAGGATCTGGCGTATGTCCTGTTAAAGAGAAGGATTGTGATGGGCTGGAAAGCATGTCATAGGCTCAATTTGGATACGTGGTGGAGGGATCTGCAGAAGTGGGCGGAGGCAGAAACAGTGGTATGGCAGGAAGCGTGTAAAGGGGAGACAGAAGAAGAAGCCAGAGCCCTAGCGGGTTGGAGGCAATTGATAGCTGAATTATGTGGGCCCTCAAATGAAGGATCGAGTGATGGAGACTCAATGAGCTCCGCTGAAGAGGAATCCCCACTGCAGGAGGTGGAGACTGGAAATTGATTGAGGATTGAGCAATGTAGCAATGCATCCGAGATTATGATAAATAAGCTTAATTATGAGGTGCTTCCCTTAATAGAAGGCAAATTCCCCACCTGTGGTGTTTTTCACCTGCCACCTGGACAGATATGGTTTTCAGTACTTCACGGTTTACAGTACCGGAGGTATTAATCTTTTGTATGCTCATAATAACTTCCAGGTTGTACTGGATAGGTTATGGGATTTGATTGCACACTGAATTACCCCAGCTTGTTTTTAAGAAGTCATAGGCCCTCATTCCGATTAGGGCGGTAAGGGATACCGGGCACCAGTAAGGAAACTGGTGCCGGTAATCCCTTACCGCCCTACTACAAAGTCCCTTATCGGGTCCCTTCCTTAATGCCTTTTCTGACCAGATGTTAAGGACGGGACCCATTAAGGGACCTGGGTGCAAATAACGGGCTTGGCATACGCCGGCCCGGTATTTGCACCCTCCCCATTCCCATTGAGCCCTATAGGGACTCAAATGGGAATGGGGAATGGTAAATCCCCATTGTACCAAACCGGAGTCAGTACCGGTATGGGAGGCAGTCATGGCACAAATAGCGCCATGACTACCATCATACTCGGAATGAGGGCCATACTGTTTCTCATTAAAATGGTGATATATCTCTTTATTTATGTAGCAATTCTAATTCCAAATATCTTTTTTTTTCGAGAATTGTTCTATATCCTTCTATATCTCATGTGGGTGGGTAAACAAGCAAGAGTGAAAATGGAAGTGTTAACAAGAGCACACACTGGGGGTGGCATGCAAGTTCTCAATTTGGGAATCTATTATTGGGTTTCTCAGGCCTTGCACCCCGATACTGCTTTGATCTGGCTCTTGCTCGGCCAAAGGTGCATTTGAAGAAAATGATGGCAACGGATTACATACCGGCTATTTTACTGAGGAATTTGAAAGTCATTTTTCAAGATTTATGCATTGTGCGCTTGAACGCTTAGAGTTTGGTTCCACTTTTTACAAAAAGTGGGGTTGACGTTCCCATGCATCTCTCCCTTACTCATACGCAGAGTGCATGGACGGGCCCTCATCAAAAAAAGCTGCTTGCTGTGCTCTACCCAATAAAATGCTCATCTGTGAACTCACCTACCTTGTATATGTCTGTCTTTTCTTCCCTTTAGTCTTTTGCCAGATGTGCTAGTTAATGTATGATTGTGTGGATGTTCTTCATATTAGTTGGTGATTTTTCTCAGCAAAACAGAACACTGCTGCATTTTATTCTTGAAATTTGACAATGTACTTATAAATAAAGATGTGAGAAACATATTCTTGATCTTAGTATCAGAGGCCATTGATAGGTTTTAAAAATGAATTTATCGTTGGTTGATGAGTAATGAGGATAGTGATTAGACCGCACGGAAGAGCAAATGGGAGGGGTATTTCCAAAGGACTGTGATTCTTTGATGTGTTGTGTTTTGCGTTTTGTTTGTAAATATTTTAAAGGTTTGTGATAAACCGATAAAATTAAATAAAAAAAATAAAAAAATGGAGATTATAGTGAACACAAAATTAACAGAACTCTACAGAACTGCACAGATGGAAAGAAAAAAAAACTTGTGTACGTATTCATTGATAAAAGAAAAGGAAGTTTCCAGATGAGTTAACGAGTGTCAGGCATTTTTAATTCGTAAAACCAAAAGAGTCGTCATAACAACATCATCCCCAAAAAATTGAATCTGCTTCTCTGTGCTCAGAACTCTCAGGCATTATTGGAACAGGGCCTAAGATCTCCAATGCAAAGGTACCTAACACAATATACTTTGTCCTATCTTTTTGAACCCATTGCAAACAGAATTAAAATGGTTACCAGCTACATCACACGGTTTCTACAAATGTGACAATCCCAACATGGACAAGCTGGCAAGGAACAGGGTTCATGAATACTTCTATGGAAATTCCGAACCACAATACGTCCGCAATTCATAAATTGCCAGCGAACAAACACTGTAAATATTATTGGCTTTATATGTAACAAAGTCTCTGTGGCAACTCCATCACAAGTCTCAAAAATAGAATCCGGGGACGTTTCAGGGCCATCCATAACTGTGACCTGAAACATCTTATTTTTCTACATGTGGAACACACATTTAATATAAATCCCAGAACATCTCAGATTAATGGAGATCATGCCAAAATGCCTACACATCAAGGAAACCACATTCTAATTCTAGGTCTAAAGGAATCAGGATTTATACAAACATTATGAGTGGCAGAAAAGTGAGGCATGCTTCTGGCAACTGCATCCCCATTATGAGAGGCTTCTGTAGCATTGTTGCTTAAGGTGACCTTCCAGGAAAGGATACTTCGGGGCTGGAGCCTACTGAAAAGTGGAGCATCCCTTAGTGCAACCTGTGGAGCAATGTTTTCAGAAGACGATATACAAGTCAGCAGGCTATCCAGGATCAGGCCAGATGGCTTGTGGATCAGGTTCCTGGCAGCCGGAAATGGAGAGTCACTCAGTGGCCAGAAGAGGTAAGATGCCTGGAGGACCATGACCTTCTTTATGGGATCTGTTCGCGTTGACAACTCGATGGATGAGGTTTGGGGTACAGGTGGCTTTGCCATCTGTGTCTCTAGTTTCAGGTGGGGATGCATGTGGGGGGGAGAATTGTGGCGGATCTCTCAAGAGCTATTAGGTGGAAAGACTATATTGTTTCCATGGGGCCTCCCACTTCACTTGCAGAGGGACTTTACTGATGCAGCCTGTCTTACCTGGGATCCAGAAGGTGGGAGTGTAGGGGCTTTTAGCTACAGCAGGGAAAGGGGCATACATAAAAACGGTAAAAAAATTCTGGCTGCCACCTTTCCCCATGTTGTGTGACAGTCTGGTGGCCATCTTGGTTGGAATTTCTCTGTCCTTTAGAAGCAGGCACAGAGTGGGGAAACAAAAGGAGGTGCTCAGTTACCTTCACTGTTATGTTGTGACACTGAGGCTCAGCTGTCAGGATGGGCTTTTCGGGCCATGAAGTCAAATCAGAAAAGAAGAAGAAGGAAAAAAGTACAAAAAAGTTGTCCTTTCCTCCACTCAGGTGAAGGAGGTGGTTAAGAAAACCCCGAGAGAGGAAAAGAGGAAGACAAAAATAAAGCATTCCTCAAACTACTACTACCACTTCCCCCATTGAACCTAAATCCTCCAGGTATCATGACAAGAACAACAAATAATTGACTAAAGAGGAATTAGCAAAAGTAATGGAAGATTTAGAGAGACATTTTGACAGAAGAGGGGGCAGCCAGCAAAGGCCACAAGCGCAAGGAACTCTGGGAGCTTCATAAGGCAGTTAAGTTCCTCCATTCCATACAAGAACAGGTCTCATCAGGAGGCAGGGGTAACATGTCAGCCCTCCAGCATAGCTACATCCCTCTTATGCAGCAATAAGTACACTGTGATACCTATTGCATCCAATGGCGGCCAGATTATCCAGTTACCAATAGCAGTGGAGGAGCATCACCCAAAATTAATGCGTGCTTTAGAAAGTGAGGTTGAGATACAAAATATAATTCCTGGCTCCACCACCTCCATCTGGGGTCATATTTGCCCCCACTTTAACAAAGAATTGAACAAAAGGAAAGCCCGGCTACATGGGAAAACTGACTTGTTGGGGAAAGGGGCTATCTCAAGGGTTTGATGGGTCAGGAACAGGACAGGGGTTTATTCCATCATGAAGGATTCCATCAGGAAAGTACAGGCTGGTCCTCAACTTAAAGTCACTCAATCCTGAGTTGGCTATTAAGAGATTCAAGATGGATACCTTTCAGGTAATAATACCAATGACAGATGGAGGAGAGTTTCATGCATCCATGAATCTACATTATGCATGCTTCAACTTTCCAATAAGTTAAGCATAATAGAGTGCTCTCATGCTTGTCTCTCACTTAAGTTCAGAGTCCTGCCACTTGGGCTCAAGATGACTCTAAGGGCCTCATTACAACCCTGGCGGAAAGGGTTAACGGGCTCCGCTAAAGGAGGCGGACCCGTTAAACCCGTTCCGCCACATTACAAGGTCCCCTCGCGGAACCCGATAAGGACGCCTGGTAAAAGCAAGCGGCTTCCATGGTGCAGGCACCGAAAACCCTGAAACTGGTGGGGCCATCCCGGACTTTGGCCCACTTGGGGGCTTATCAGGCCCCAGCCAGGCTCACCTGGACCCAGTCCTGGCGCTGCTGGCGCCAGGCTCATGGAGGTGTTAGTTACATGGTCCATTAACTTGGCTCTGAGAGGCTGAGCCATTCAGTTCAGGGTGTGGCCTGGAACTACTTTACCTGAGAGAAGGGATACGGAGAAGAGGATTATTTTCTTGGAACTACTTGCAAGGCTATTTAAACCTGCACCCAACAATCTGAACATGCTTCGTGTTATTCTGCACTCCTGCAGCGTAACGCTCACCGTGTCAGATCAGTTCTTGCTTCCTTCTGCCACACCCGTCCAGAGGCTTCCATCCATCGGCACCTGCGAACAGAGAATAACAGGAGTTATTTAAGCATCGAAGGCCTTACCTGCAGTACATCCAGATCTCATCTCCTGCTTTCCCACGGACCACCGCATCTGCAGAACAGAACGAAAAGCACCCTCTCGGGTAGCTACTCACCTGATCGGCCCGCTCCAGGAACTTCATCGGACAGTTCTTCACTCAGCAGCGTGCCGCAGCTTGACACCGCCATACGGATCTTCTATTCTTCTTCCTGGACTCGCACCGTACCTGCTGAACAGAAAAGGACAAACAGGTTAGTCGCACGTAGTAAAGGAAAGCTACAGAGGCGAACATTCACACGCCCAGCACAGCGCTATACTTACCGGCAGGAATCCTGAGCATCATTGTCAGGAGGGTCATCCATCATCCGAAGGTCGCTTAACGCCGCACCTGTAAGACAATAACGGACATTAGTTATCTTGAACAGAAAGACTTAAAGGCAGTCATTCCAAGCAGTTATTGGAATAGAGACTTACCTGCTTACCCCCGGGCATTCCATTTCAGCAACTTCCTTCAGATCAGTGACGTAACTCGATCCAGGAAAGACTGTGAACCGCGCCCCTGCCAGAGTGAGCAGGACAGAGAGCTCGCCCATTAAAAAATAGAGGTGAGCCAGAAGAAGTGAAGGATAGACCGGAAGGAGGTGAAACCACTGACCAGCTCCCTTTGGTAGCTAATATCTTGTTTCGACTTGCAGGCTAACATCTCCTGAAGCAAGGACTAAGGGGAGACGCAAGCTAGCATCACCAGCCAAGCAGAGCAGAATCAGGACAGACAACACCCTACGCACACGAGCACGCCCCCGTGGAGACCAGGTTAGTGTGACAGCGTCCTTACCGGGTCCCGCGAGGGGACGAGGGAGCTAACAACGGGCCGCTCGTAATCGGCCCATTGTTAGCTCCCTACCCCATTCCCATTCAGCTCTATGGGGGCTGAAACTCAGTGCTTTGGTGTAAAGCGCTCTATAAATAAATCAATCAATCAATCAATCAATCAAATGGGAATGGGGAAGGTCCGGCCCGGGTTCCTGGAGGGAGGAATTACCGGGTCCTCCGAACTCAGAATGGTCCATTGATTCCCCATTCTGGGAACCTGGACCCGATTTCGGCAGCAGCCATGGCGCCAACAGCGGCATGGCTACCGCCGAAGTCGTAATGAGGCCCCAAGAGGTTTCATGAATGTTCTGGCTCCAGTCTTGGTGGTTTATCACCTGGAAGGGTTTCAGACCTTTGTGTTTGCGTATCTCAGTGACTGGATGATCATGGCCCCCACCAGCTATCTCCTTATAGAACATGTCAATTGGACTTGCCATTTGGTGGATTCCCTGAGATTCATAATCAATAATCGGAAATCACAAATTCTCAGAATCCATTTTCAAGAAGCACACTTTAGGACATATCTCGACAAAGTGTTTCTTTGTGAGGGCAGGCTAGAAAGGCTCAGAGGGAATCCCTGTTAATTTATCCAGGTGGCCACTAGTTTGCTCAGGCACCTTCCAAACACATAAATCAGGTGGTTCCATTGGCACAGCTTTAACTACTTTCTTTGGTGGGCAGTGTTCAAAAACTCTGCTCTCCAGCCAGACAGAATATTGAGGCAATGATTCCAGTGAACAAGTCATTGATCAAAGCTATGCAATGGTGGATACGGGAGGTGAACCCCTTGAGTAGGCCATTGCTGACCACTCATGCCACACGTACCAGTAGGGCCAGTGGTAGGCAACTCTGGATCGATCCTGCCACCTAGAGAAGTGGGAGCCAAAGGTGTGAGGTTGTTCCCCAAACTGGAAGGAATTTTCAACAATAAACCGAGCTCTGCTATGGTTCCGGTGACAAGTACAGGGGAATGTGGTGATCTTAAGCATGGACAGTATCGCATATATGTCCTGTATCAACAGACAAGGAGCGTCAATATCTTGTCATCTTTTGACTCTGGCATTCCACTGGGTTGTTGGGCTGAGAAACATGTTGATTCCCTTTGAGCAGGCAATGTGGAAGTGGATGAGGGCACTATTCGTCCCACATCTGCTGACCAGGAAATTTCCAAGCAGTGATTTCATTTGCAGTCTGCTTAATAAATTATTCCAACCATCACCCATCCACCCCTGTATCCAGCCATCCATCCATTCATCTATCCTCCTTCATAAGATTGGCCTATCCCGCCTTAGTTCTTTCAGAAGGTTTGCTCAACATTCAGGACCCCCTTCTTGGACCACTTTTCATCCCAGGAGAATGTGCTATTTTGTCCTTCTTTTCTAGATTCCTATGCGACTGGGCCAGAGGAAGCATGGGGAATGGACGCTAAGCAACTGACTTGGTACCTGGGGCTCTTGAATGCCTTTCTTGTGATACTCCTGATTCCCAAAATCAACCAGAAAATCAGGAATTCTAGGGACAAGGATATCCTGATGGCAGCCATTGGCTAAAATGACCTTACTTTCCATTCCTCCTGCAGATGCCGGTGCTACCATTTAGCTGATTTTTTGCACGTTTTCCCTAGTCTCTGGGCAGTCAAGGGAACACTCTTTCCAGCAGATAGAGGTGGGGTGTTTGGAAATTTAGAAGCAGAGCCTTCACAGTGCAGCTTCTCAGAACAGGAAGCGGTGGCATTACAGCACTCCTTCCAACATGCAACCCGCAAATCATATAGCTGCCATTGAAGACATTTCATGGGCAAAGGTACTAGGAATAATATCCCTCTTCCTTCCAGTGGAATCCTAGAAGTAATTAATGCACTTTACCCTGGAGGCTTCCTATAAAGGGCTGGCAGATTCTTCCCTGAGGGCTCACTGGTCGGCAATTAGGGCCTTTCCTGAGCCTTGAGAAGTATTGATGTGAGGGGAGGTTTTGGTAAACTGCTTGTTAAAATGTTTCCTTTAGTCCAGACCTGTGCCTCAGTCAGGAATCTCTTTGGAGCATTTCCTGTTAATCAAGGTGTTGCAGTCTCCTCTCTTTGAAACCATCAACTCTATTGATATACATTTTGGTGACCCTAAAACCAGTGAATTTGGTAGCCTTACTTCAGCTAGGAGACTAGAGGAGATTGATACTCTCATAGCATTCCCCTCCAGACAGAAATGTTATTTTGAAATGAGACCTTACTTTTCTTCCCAAGTGCATCTCAAAATTGCATTGCTCCCAACTTTCATTCTCCTGTCATTTTATATGCGTCCACTGCTGTAGAGATGTGGCACAACCATGATGTGGGAAGGGCATTTCTGATCTATTTGACCTTTGAGAAAGTCAAATAATATATTTGTGACGTTTAGTGCAGCTTGTGCAGGGCAGAAAGCTTTGATCATCGCCATTTGCAGATGGATACGTTTAGCAATCTCCCTGCAGATGAAGTCTCTGGCATGGCTTTACTGGCAATGACTCAACGCTATTCAATGAGATGGTGCATTCCCGGGATGATGGCTAGGGAGACCTCTGTCAGATATGTGTCTGGCAGTCATATGGGCAGACCCAAATACTATCATGAAGCATGACAGACTCATTACCGAGGGGTCCACACTCCTGTATGTTTGGCTCTTAGACTCAAGGCACCTGCTGATGGAATGAGGTGATTTGCCAAAGATACACAGTAAAGTTGATGGGGTGTACTCTGCATACCATATGGCTTAAGTGGTCTTCTCCATTGTCTCTGCCATCTCAGTGCATTTGTATTAATCAAAAGCATAGGCGTCGCTAGAGGGCACTGGGGCGCTATTGCACTGGGTATTTTGGTTGTGACCCCAGATAAAAGCTCAGAGGCCACAACCAAAAGTCTAGCAAGCCCCGAGTCCTGACAGTCCCAACACTAGCGTCTCCCCAGATCCATTTCAGGCCTAGCAACACCACTGCAAAAAAAGTAAGTATTGTAATTACAACTAGGGGCAATGTATGATAACCTATGTGTAATCTTCATTATTCCTAGTCCTACTATTCCTCATCATAGTAGTTACAACCCTCCACTTACAACCAACTGGGATGGAGGAGCCCATGATCTGAGTGGGAAATAAACTAAAGAGTGCAGAACATCAGCAGTATTATATTATTGCAAGAGAGGGGTGGAACAATTAAACGTTAGACAAATGGTTCCTGTCAGGGAGGTGGATACCTCAAAAGTAAGTACTGAGACATGGAAGAGTAATGACGATTACTGGTGGGTGATTTTTGCATTTTCGAAGTACAATATTACTCACTGGCACATGCATTGCTAGGACCTTATGCACAACTAATGAACATATTCAGAATCATGCCTTTCTGCCAATTTGAGTACTCTGCATAAGTAAAATCTGTTTTACATTTCATCTTTGATGAAACATTGATTGAGGAACAACTATTTCTCTTTATGCAGCTATATTATCTAAGAAGTGTATTTTGTACATTTTTATATCTTTTCAACAATATTGATGGGAAATCAAATATTTATTATACTGCAATGATTACATCAAGGAAGATTGTTTCATTGTCATCGCTTTGTTTTTCCCCAGAAAGGACAAAGTATGTTTTCATTTATTAGTGGGGAGTATCAGTGCAAGTGCCTGTTATGATTTCAAACTAGATGCACATATGTTTTTTTCTGCAACTGTTAGGCTAAACGTGCAGAAACTAAAAGTGACTTCAAACAATGTGTTTTTGATTAGATCCCCGCTGATAGCTGTAATGTCAAGCATGCAGCATGTGTTGGCTCTCCAAAATATTTGGCTTCAACCAAGTCATGAATATGCATGTCTTTATTTATAATTAAAAATTCGAGCATGTGAAGCTGAAAGATACTCACAATAAGCACTTATAAAACAACACAACAGTTGGTAATATTTATAGTTGGCATACATATTGTGATATCAAATTATTCTCACTTTGTGCCTTTATGTTCTTAAACAACAACTCACAACATGCCAGCATGTCTCCCAGTAATCCTTGCAACCACTGTGAGACTACCTAGATGTACTCGCTTAATTCTATACCTTGCTTCACGGCAGTGTTCTATTCCAAGATGGATGTTGCACACGTGCTTGGGGGCCTAGAAGACATGTAGGACTAGATTTCTGAAAGGTTTGAGGATGCAGGTTTGAGGATAGGTGTTTTTAGAGTGTGTGGACTTCAGCATGCAGAGCTGCAACCAGTTATGTGCATTTGTGCTGGAACATTGTTCACAACGTGTTAAAGAAAATGGACAACGAAAGTGGACATTGTTTCAGGCACTACCACAGAAGGTGTTCTACAGATAAGCATGGGCCCATGGAAGATAAGCGTGGACCAATGGAAGATAAGCAGAGACCAATGGAAGATAAGCATGGACCAATGGGGATTTAGGCTTACATATACCGGCTGTGCTACTTGATAAACTGTACTTATTCTTGGCTTCTCACCAGAACTTATGCGATGGGAGTCGACTACTGGGCATATCCAAGTATTACATTACAGTAAATCTGACTTATGTGCGTTTAGTGTTACACTTCACTAAGGGTTTTTCTTCTGTTCTCTCTGAGCACTGCCACAACATCTTGAGTGCTTTCAGTATTGTATCACTTCGCTGCTTATGCCATCCTTACTTTATTATGTCCTTGGATCAGCATTGTGACCTTGTGATGATTTTAGTAAGCAGTATTTTCCCAGTTGGGAACTGGAGGATCCACATTGCTCTCAAGAGGTTTCAAAGGAACCTCGCTTTTTCATAAACTCCGTCCCACTCCCTTCCGTGGTACTTACCTGCAGTTTAAAAGTTGAGATAAGAGGTGGCTATCCAACTTCATCCTCAGACCCCATTTAAATGTACTTATTATTTTATTTCTGTTGAATTGTGCTTTGGCTTGTTATCCAAACATGTTATGCCCCCAAAAATAGACATAGGGGGTCATTAAGACCCTGGAGGTAGCCATGCTGCTATTTGCTGCATGGCTACCCCCATTCCGGGTACTGCGTCCGGGTTCCTGGAATGGGGGAAATACCGGGCCATTCCGACCTTGGAGGGCCCGATATTTCCCCATTCCAGGAACCCAGACACTGTACATCCCAATTCCCATTCGAGCCCCCATAAGGCTCAATCGGAATGGGGAGAATGCAAACAACTGTCCTGTTAATAACGGGCCCGTTGTTTGCATCCTGGTCTGCTCACGGGACCCGCTAAGGGCGCCTGGTTTTACCTGGGCCTCTTTCATTGTTGAGGGTGTTGTGGGCCCACCTTTGCATGTTGCATCAGCCTTTCTGGTGATAAGGCCTTTTCAATCTCAGATTTCCCTGGGACTTGGGAACTGGAAACCCTGTGCGAGATATTAAAGGGGGGCACTCAAAGATGGGCCAACTAATGATTCTATTCATGGGTAGATTTCTCATTGTGGAATTAAACGGCAGATGTGTGGGGGATATCCCGAGTTATTCCACTTTTAAGGATAGGCAAAGGAGATCAATAACGGATTACTGTCTGGTTGTTTGATTCTCATTTTATAAAGCAATGAGGTTTGAAATTCAGGATCGACCAGAAAGTGATCATAACCGGCTTCTACTGCATTGGCAACTGGGTGTTCTTTTAACCCCTAGTAGCCTTGTGGAAGAATATCTAATTACCTTGCAACCAATACGTAGAATTGAGCAATCAATCTCTGATTCAAGCCCTGATTCAAGATCAGGTTTTACCAAGATTCCTTACAGGGTCCCGTGAGCAAACCTTGTAATGCGGCAGTAGGGGGTTAACGGTGCCGGCAGCTCTAGCGGCCCCGTTAACCCCCTACCGCCAGGTTCGTAATGACCCCCAGAGACAGACAAATTATAAAGGAACATAGTATAAAAGATCATATTGAATATTAAAACCAGTACATTCAGCACTACAATCTAAGATAATTTTTACAATTATTGGTGCACAATTAATTTCATCTCTAAGTATTATCAAGGTGAATTGACAGATAACAATATATACAATAAATATCAAATAACCGCTAACATTAACAAAATCTCGGAGCCTGCCAAGATTCCGTATGAGAAAGCCAATGAAGACTTATTATTAGAAAACTATTTACCAAAATATACAGTTCTAAGGGGGAGAAGCGATTTACAGTCTACCACCAATTGCGTCAGCATTACCACTTGTGTTACATAATTACAGAATCGACCAAATCTCTTTGTGCACTCTATTTTCTCATAAGCACCCACAATGTTGTTTGTTGGAAAAAGATTAAAGCACACTCTTAGGAATAAGCTTCTCCAACAAGATTTTGGAAATGTCCTCAAATACAAAGGCTCATCATTCAATGGTTTGTCTTTACAGGCTACATATGAACACATTGTTTTCTTTTTTTTTTCTTTTTTACAATCTTCACATGTGTTAAACCAATCCTAGCTCCATAATTTCTTTTTAATCTCCAGGGGGAAATTAACCAGGGTGATAAATTTAAGATCAAGAGCTTGTAACAGCCATAAGAAGATGTCCACTTTTTGAAGTCTGATTTAACAAATATACCCATAGCAATGTTAAGAGCACAGAACAAAGAAGCGTCTGGGAAACTAGTAACTTTATAAACAAACAGGATATTTCCAATTGAGAGCGGCCTGTAATGATAATAACTTCAGTTCATAACATATAGTCACAGTAGGTGCTCCTTTGGGTAGATTTGAAATAATTCTCCAAAAAGTCTTTCCAATTTTACCCAGATATCAATTTTATAAGGACCAACTAGATTTGCCTGATATGTCAATATCGGTAGTACTTTGGCCCTGTAGTCTTAAAAAAATGGTCATAAAAATGGTTTTCCTGTGCACCCCAGTTATAAAGAAGTCAAAGTACAGTATGGGATTTATTGGTTCCAGGTTATAACTACCTAATTTCCAGACACATTTTGACTTCTTTTCAGATGGAAACATAATTCAAATCTTATTTTTTCCCGAATTAATGAATGGATCATTGTCTCCTACATATTTCTCCAGTGCTGATATTTGGAATTGGAGACAATTCAGAGTATGATCTAAAATCACTAAGTCTTACAAGTATGCCAACCAACTCACTGGCACAAACCCCAGCTCGGGAGGAAATTATCTAATGTTAACAAGCACTTCCCCAATATTAGAAATAAAGAGAATAAACAAGGTTGGGGTGAAAACGCAGCCCTCCTTTAAGGCTTTAAGAGTTGGAATAGGAGAAGACATAAACTGCCTGATTCATGGAATTATTTGCTGAAAAACACAGATTTGTGCACCTTTCTGCCCGAAAATCCCCATACTTCAAACAGGGATTTTCAGGCAGAATGGCGCGCAAATCTGCGTTTTTCACGCAAATTATTCCATGAATCAGGTCTAAAGCCTTCACTAGTCAGTCTTAATTGGACTGTAGTATCCGTGTGTAAGTGTCTAAGAATGTTACCTAATCTGGGAAATTATGCCACAATAGAGAACCATTGGCAGCATCAAAGTCCCCAGCAAAACACAATATAGCAAAATCAATAAAAGGCAGGTAAACCGGTTAATGTTTGCTGCCCGATATATTTTGAAAAATATTCGAAATAAATCCATTTAAGGAAGTGCCTAAGCCTTGCATAAAACCTGACTAATGTATATCATAAATGCCCATCTCAGTCGCCCACTTACTCATTTTTCTAATATAAGAGATGAGGAAATGTTAATAGGAATATCTAGTAAACAAATCAGGTGGTAATTAATGGACAGAAGTCTATCAGCTTTTTGCAGAAGGGCACAATATGGGAGATTTTCCAAGAAGATAGAATGGCACAGTTTTGAATAACATGATTAAATAATGCTGTTAAGATTCTGGCCCAGTGTATCAGATTTCCTTTAAGAGTAATATTGGACAAAACACCCTGGCCTGGCACATTTACTAATTGTCTCACATTCCTCAGTATCAAACTCTAACACCCGGACAGGTTACTTATATGGAATAAGCAAAGAGGGGACTGCAATTGATGAGGAATAAACCAATTGAAAATGCTTGATCCAGGCTCTTTCACATATGGGTTTTATCTGATATTTTGCTTGAATTTTAGAGTTCTGATTAATTAGTTTCCAGAAATGTTATGTATTACTAGATGTAACAGTGAACAACATAGTTTCGGAGTCTCTTTGGATCAGCTCTCTTTTATATTTACTCACCCCCTTTTAAAACCTTTATTTCAGTTTGCCGTTCATTTTTTAAGACTTGAATGGAAGTCATGCCACAAATTCTCAAATTGCGTCACAGTTCTCTTGTCATTTGCTGCATATTATAATCAAACATCTTTAAAAATGTACATTTTTGATGGTGGTACTTGGACAGGTTTGCAAGAATCTGCAAGAACTCTGACATAATTATCAGGCGTTATTATTAATAAATTATCAAGTTAGCCTATCATATACTCCAGATGATAGTTAAAAGTGAATGAAGAACAAACATTCCACTTAAGCCTGGTCCCTCCAAAATACATTTCCAAATTAGATTCACACATATCTCTTTATTTGTGAAGGCTTTTTATCTCTGATTCTACATGTAGAGCAAAATGGTCACTATTTTCACTGTTTAGAAACTTAAAACATGCATCGAAGATATCCAATGAAAAAAACACGTAATCCAGGATAGAAGCCATAGGTACCCAAGAATATGTGCATTGTGCAGGCAAATCCCCTTTGATGTTACTGTTCAATTTATAGAGACCCCATGAGTTCATTGGAGACACCCATGAAGAGCCTTGGTGAAGGGCCTAGTCAGTAACATGAGGAATAATATTTGGTAAAGTATCCTCAGGGTCAGAACAGAAACAATTTAAATCCCTGCCCATGAGTGTGCTATTAGAATTGCTGTATGACACCAAATTAGGTAGCACCTCAGACACCACTTCAAACAACTCTGACTGTCGAATTCCTAAGGGATTTCAAGAGATATTAATTATTAGTGAGAAATTCATTCTAGGGTAAATGATCGAGTCCCATTCTAGTTCAACAGCCTGGACAACGGAATTCAAGCTTTTAGGCTCCTAATCGCATCAGGAATTTGGCTGTGGTAATACCAATACAATTTCTAAAACCCCCAAGTACTCCTCTAATAGGGTGCCCCTTTGTTCTCCTTAGCTGAATTCAAAACGAGAGAAGAAGTGTCTAGTAGGGGCTTTTCTTTCAACCTGTATTCCTGCAATAAGAAAATATCATAATCAACCAGACAGCAATCGGCTTCTTGAAATAATTGTGAAAAACCCTGTGTGTTCAATGAAAGGACTCTCCGTATCACAGGTCTAAAGATACTGTGAAGTAAAAAGAGCTTGCAACCTTGCTAGCTGGAGCACTTTAGCCAACCAAAACCAGTCCTGCAACCTCACAGCTTCTTTCACATGGTTAGGAACCTCATAAACCACCTTTAAAGTCTCGAAAGAGTTAAGAACTGGTATGGTGGTTAATCGCCAAGGGCAATGTTATATTATTAACAATATCAATATATACCTATTGGTCTGTAGGTGAAAAGAAGTGTAGAACTTGCAGGTTAACCCACATAACATCCACATGGCCTTCCTGTGTGCCCACTTAATATTGGTTCCTCTTTCAGACGTAACCTCTTTGTGGATTCTTAAACGACTCTGAACACAGCACCTGGTACGACTAGGATAATATTGCTCCTGAGAGGGACTGCCTCTTGGCTTTCTGTTGCATAGCCGACAACCACCCGAACAAATGGATTTTAATATGAACATGTTGGATACAAGGGTCAATCAACATCCTTTCATATCTGGCCAAAAGCAGTAACAGCTACAGAAAGTCCAATTAATGGATCTCTAGTCAGTCATCCTGACTTATCAGATGCTTGGGCCTTCTCAACAGGTATACATTGTTCTGTAATTTATCCCAAAACAGTAAAAACAGCCTGACATTCTATAAACTGGATTGATCACCATAAGGCAACCAGCCAAATCAATCTTGTGAACCAAGTCCAGTAAAAAGGTATTGTGATACTGAGCCACTAAACAATACCAACCTTCAAGTGGCTCCAGGCTAAGGTTCCTTAGGCCCACTATAAAGGAGACGATTATCCCAATACTGTTGAAAAATAACTTTGAGAATGTACTTTCTCAGTGACTGATGCGTGGTTTTGCACAGCAAGCATGCAGGCACATTCTTTGTGTGATTTGCGCTTGTCTACTTATCTATAAGAGGAATTAGATCTCTTAGGTTCCTAACAAAATATACAACTACACTAATTTGTATTTATATTTGTATTTATTTAGTTTATATAGCGCTTTACACAAACGCGCTGCACATTTTAACAACGGGATACATATAACAGTTAACATTATAACAGTAATAGAGGAAGCAATTTACAATTGAGAATCAGACCAACAAAATCAATAAGTAGAGCAATTAACTAGAGGGGAGAAGGAGAGTAGTGCAGTAGAACTGAGAGGGAGAGGGGGGAGGAGGAGGAGGGAAAGGATGAGATGATGGTGAGAATGGGAGGGGGATAGCCTTCTAGTAGAATGTTCGGAATGTCTTATGCCTCTCTAAGGGTTCTGGCACTCCTGGTTCTCATATCTTATTGTCTGAGCCCTTACGAGACATTCCCTGAGATTTGACCTAGTAACCCCTATGAACACATAGAACAGTGTCAAATACTTCCATAGAATGTACTGTATGCAGAGCGATAGGAACAACGCTACCTTTATCTGAAGTGGCTCCACCTATATTTTAGTATTACCACTGCCAAAGGACACCTTTCCTGAATCCTGTGGAGGTTCCTAAGGGCTGGCACTCTCCACAGAGAGAGTGATCCTATCGGGTCTACCTAGTTTCAAGGTTGAGCTGGCCCTATTATCACTCGCACCAGCTTCCTTACTTCCATAGATCCCTTCTGGGTAATCTTTATGCCTCTGAGTTTCTGCAGATCCCGTTTCCACATTGACAATGAAATGCAGGGTGAGCCTGAGAAACCCATTGGGTAGAAGCACCAGCACAAATAGGCAAAAATAGACCAAAAAAAGGGTGGGCTCATGCCGTGGCAGACAAGCAGCTGAAAAGGAGAAAGTGTGATGGAGGGAGACTGGGGCATGGGAGCGTCCCCTGTTGGTACAATTTAAAACAATGGACACTGGTTTAGCCCAGTGAAAGGGAACCTGGAGATGCCCTTTGGCAACCAACCATTCCTCCCCTGCAGAGGAAGAATGGCTGCACCCTGTGTGGCCCTGAAGAGGACACAGAAAAGAAAAAAAGGAAAACAGGAAAAGATAAGTAAGGGATGGGTTGCAACAGGGGTGTGATAAGGGAAGGGAGGGGACGAGCAGGAATGGGTGGAGGGGAGCATGGTATGGACACCACAGCTGTAGCAAAAATATGACCCACTGAAGAAGGACTTGTGGAAAAATGACCACAAATCCGTTTGGCAGTTTCCTTTGCAAGCTGGTAGTGATTCATTATAACACATTAATTGGGGTCTGCCTCTAACACCTGCAGGAAAACCCCAGCCCACCATTTCTCACTGGGCCTCTTGTTGAGGGTGTTGTGGGCCCACCTTTGCATGTTGCATCAGCTTTTCTGGTGATAAGGCCTTTTCAATCTCAGATTTCCCTGGGACTTGGGAACTGGAAACCCAGTGCGAGATATTAAAGGGGGCCACTCAATGATGGGCCAAACCAATGATTCTATTCATGGGTAGATTTCTCATTTTGGAATTAAATTGCAGACGCGTGGGGGATATCCCGTGTTATTCCCCTTTTAAGGCTGGGCAAAGGCGATCAATAACAGATTACTGTCTGGTTGCTTGTTTTTCATTTTATAAAGCGATGAGGTGTGAAATTCAGGATCAACCAGAAAATGATCACATTCCGCTGCTACTGCATTGGCAACTGGGTGTACTTTTAACCCCCAGTACCCTTGTGGAAGAAAATCGAATTACCTTGCAACCAATACGTAGAATTGAGCAATCTGTGATTCAAGCCCTGCTTCAAGAGGCGGAATCGGCTCTTCTTCGCAGCTCCCTTTTAGGCTCCCAATCGCATCAGGAACTGCTACACCTCTTCGCGCTCTTACAGCACTATAAGTATGATATTGCTCCATGGGCTCCAGTAGTTAAGGGAGTAGTTAAGGGAGTTGACTCTGGTGTAAGCAAGGATAATGCACCATGGTTCGATGCTGAATGCAAACAAACAAAACGGGTTCTCCGCCAGGGTGAGAGCGCTGTTCATTTTAGAAACTCGCCAAGCTTAAAAGAGAGTACAAAAAGCTTTTAAAATTAAAGGGAACTGTTTTATCGAAAGGCAATGGGACCTCATAGATGGGAGCATCTGCGATGACTGCCCTAAAAGATTTGGAAAATGGTTGAAAAGGGTTTTAAGGGTGTGCATGAGTATAATATGGGGCTATGGGGCAAATACACACAGATTTCTGGATTGCGCACTTCTGAGAAGTTCTCTGTAGGCTAGAGACACAGGCGACAGTTATTTACGCAGGAGGAAGTGAAGTTCAGCGTGAGTTTTTTCTCTTTGATCATGAATAATTTGTGGTTTAATTAAAGCGCCTTAAGCAGGGTAAAGCTGCTGGGCCTGATGGTTCGAGACCAGAAGTCTTTGGTGGCGCGGTTGAATGGCGCGCCCCAGTCCTTTTACATGATTTAAACTCAATTGCTAATATCCCTTTGATACCCCACTTCTGGAAAAAAGCATACTTCTCCCAGTATTTAAAAAGGGTAATAGCTTGGACTCCCCACTGGTACCGCACAATTGCGCTTGTAGATGGCTCCAACCAAATGTTTGCGTGGTGTTTGGCCCATTTGGAAGAATGGGTACTGGAAAAACGCTATTTTAACAGATATCCAAGCAGGTTTTCGAAAAGGTTTCCTTATTTCCTATTTCTTCATGATTTTAACCACTCTCAGGTGTCATCTGGTTTGATCCCACCACACCTGAATGGCGTGGATATTAGTGGTCTGCTTTATGCGGATGACACAGTGTTTTTGGATTTAACACCCTGTGGGCTACAGCGCAGTTTAGAGAATTCATATTATTATTTTCGGGACCACGGGTCTTAAATTGAACCTCCTCAAAACCAAGGTACTCGGATTCAGTAAAGGGAACATGACATCTAAATGGGTTTGGAGCGACTCTCCCATTGGGGTGGTGCATGAATATAGCTATCTTGGTTTGGTGTTTTCTAAAGAGAGAGGTTGGAATAACCGTATAAATGCAGTGGTGAAGCAGATGAATGTGAGTCTGAGGGGGTTTTCTCGTTTTTATTATATATTTGGGGGGAAATGCCTAGATGAATGTCTGCAGGTTATGGGCTTAAAATAAATGCTGCTGTACTACTGGAGCAGAAGTATGAGGAGCAAGACTATGTGGCAGCTTGGACATTCTTTTGCTCTCTGGTTTAAGGAGGATAATGGGTCTCCCCTGTAGATCCCACGGGATTCTATAAGAATCTAGCTAGGCCTCGTCAGCCAATCCCTGCACGTTCAACAGATTTTTATTTATTCTATTTATTTTATTTAGTTTATTTATTACATTTGTTACAGGCCCAGACCCTAAGGTATCACGGCATGGTTACAGAACAAAAAATAGCATGTTACAAACAATAATTCACATATTGCACAATGCAGACAATCAAAAACATGATTACATTCAGTTACACAAAGATGGATGATACAGGTTGAATGAAGCATAATTACACCCACACAAGACCGTTATCCTTTCTTCTATTTAAAGAGCCACGTTTTGAGTGTTTTTTTAAATCCAGAGAAGGAACCTTCTTCTTTGATGCTGTTGGGGAGGGAATTCCAATGTTTGGGTGCTAGGTATTGGATACTGCTGCCCCCTGCTTTAGTATTCTTGTAACGGGGTGTCTCTAGAAGTCGGAGGTTGTTGGACCTTAGTGTTCTTGTGAATACTTTTTTTTAATGGCTTTGTTTAAGTACTTGGGAGCTGTGTCCTGTTGGCATTTGTAGGTTATGTAGAGGCCCATGGTCTGATTTCTTGATGCCTAGAGCTGCTCTTAGGGCTTTATTTTGTATCAGTTGTAATTTTTTTAAATTAGATTTTGAGGTACCTAATAGTAAAACATTACAATAGTCAAGTCGCGAGAGAATCAGCGCTCTGGCCAGGGTAACACAGTTAGTAGGGGTGAGGAATTGCATGCTTAGTGAAATTAATTTTGCTGTGTATGCTGTAGTGGACGAGAGGCTGCTGATGTGTTTAGTCATGGAAAGATTAGCATCCAAGTAAACTCCTAGGGTTTTTACTTGTTTCAAGACTGGTATGGTGATGCCATCGATGTTGATGGATGCATAGTCAGGGTGGAGGGTACTAATGTTAGATTGGGAGCCCACAATCAAAATTTCAGTCTTCTCATCGTTGAGACAAAGGCTATTTAGAGCCATCCAGTTTTGGATAATAGCATAGATTTTATTAATGAGTAAAGTGTTGTGGGTGTAGTTACCTGAGAGTGGGATGAGGATCTGGGTGTCATCCGCAAAGTTGGTGTGAATGACACCCATATCATCTAAGGCTGAGAATAGGAGCTTAGTGTATGCGTTATAAAGTGTGGGTGAAAGGCAGGAGCCTTGTGGCACTCCAATGGGGACGGAGATGGGGTCAGATGCTTCTTTGCCTATATTAACTCTAGAGGTTTGGTCAGCTAGGAAGGATTTAATCCACATAGTTGCATCTGTGGAAAAGTTAAAATAATTAGCTAGTGTGGCACAGAGTTTATCATGATCCACTAAATCGAACGCAGCAGAAAGGTCTAATAGCAGGAGGATACATAGTTTGCCTGAGTCTCTAATGGTGTCCATTTGGATTTTAAGGTCCAGTAAAGGCGTTTCGGTGCTGTGGTTTGGCCTAAACCCAGATTTTCTTGAGCCAAGAAGTTGGTTGCTTTCTAAATTGGTTTGTTCTTGATTATAGGCTATTTTATCAATGATTTTGAGTAGAAAGGGAACTGTCGTTATTGGCCGGTAATTTGTAGGTACAGTCGGGTCTAGAGAAGGCTCTTTAGCGATGTGTTAACCCAGGCTTCTTTGATACTATCTGGGACCAGATTGGCTTCGAATGAGGCATTTACGAAGTTAGTAATAATGGGTGTGAGTGCATGGGCACAGGATTTAACTATGTGAGCTGGGACGGAGTCTCCTTTGCAGTTGGAAGCTTTAAGTTTGGAGATGGTGTCACAAACTAATTCTTGGGAGACTGGAGTGAAGGCAAATAGCGGGCTGGTATTAGTAACGGGGTTAATAGGTGTTTGTCATTGGTAGGTTTGCTTGTAAGCAGTTCCTTTTTGGTAGTAATTTTAGTTTGTAACAATTTAATTTTGGTTGCTAGAGCATCTTGTATGGTGGTGCACCATTCTTTGCTCAGTTTAGTAGGGTTGGTCATGGGGATTGGGATTTCCAATTCTCTCAAGACGGAAAATAACTCTTTGGAATCAGAGGCTGCGTTTTTGATCCGCGTATTATAGGCATTCGCTTTGGTTGAAATTATTGCTGACTTGTAGTTTTTGTTAGACAATATGAAGGCATTTTTTGATTCTGGTGTTGGATTTTTCTTGAAGGCATGTTCCAGGGTGCGTTTCTTTCTACTAAGATCGACTTAATCATCATTAAACCAAAAACATGACCGTTTATCGGTACGTTTCGTTTTGGTAGTTAGGTGTGCTACCGCATTGATGGCAGAAGTAAGGCAGTTTTTGTAAATATCCGCTAGGAGACAAGGGTTATCACTGGTGATTGACGGTGAGTCTAAAGCTGTACTCCGTATAGGGCTGATGTTATCTGATGTGAGCTTACGAAGATTTCTAGCTTCATACGTGTGAGTAGATTTTTGTTCAGTGGGGAGGGGTTCATCAAAAATAATAGTGAACTGGATGTTGAGATGATCTGTCCTGCTGAGTCGAGATATAGAATCAATAACAATGGTGGAGTTGTGCATAAGGATCCAATCTAGGGTTCTGCCCTTGATGTGAGTAGGTGTGTTCATATGTTTTGTAAAGCTCATATCCTTAAGAGCTGAGTGAAGGGCTTCTGCTTTGATGTTGCGACTATCATTGAATCCTAGATTTATGTCTCTGAGGATGATGCATTTGGTATTGGGTTTGATTAGTGGGGCGAGCAGGAGGGGATATCTAAATATAGAAACAGAGGTTTCTAGAATTCTTTTTGCATGTTCAACTAAGCTCTTTTGTAAATTCAAATATCACAATGGCCTGTGCTGATTCTTTGTCCAACACTAATATATCGCAGAAGTGCTTGTATAAAAATAGGCTTTGGGAGTGACGGGACGTAACGGCATTGGTGAAGTTTACGCACAGTCAGCACAGGTCTTTTCTAAGGGAGAGAGCCGCAGAGCTTGAATTTGAAGCTTTCCAAGTGAGATGACTGAAATGTTCCTCTTTACTGCGCTATGCCCCTGCACGTAAAAAAAGCTGGTTCTATTCCTATTTTACCGAAGATCAAGGCAGCTAGCAGCCATAGATATATTTTAATTTTAATGTCTACGTTAAATGTTAAACGTTAGGTCAAGAGTTGTGTGGCTAGGATTGGATGAGGTGTGCCCATGCAGCCCTGGGTGCAGAGAGGATCCTGTGCACTTTTTAATGGACTGTAAATGTTTGCTTAATTTAAGAAAACAGTGGTTAAGGCCCCACCTTATCAAGAATCAAATATGGAATCGTGTGGACGCTATGGATTTTTTATGAACAGTGAATTTGAGAAGTTTCTAATTGAATCTGCTTATTTTATTAAGGAAGCTTTAGATGCTCTCAACAGATTTCGGTCTGCCGGGATCTGATTTTGTTCTTATGCAGGATTCATATTGTCTATGAAATGTCTGAGTTTTATGTATGTATTTTGACGTTAATGGTGTTTTTAATGGCTCACACCGAATACAGATTTTATCTCTCTAGAAACTGGAGATGCCTGTGGCTTTGGACTTTTTACTGTGCCTGGAGTTCTTTCAGGTTACTTTCTATTTGCCCACGGATGCATTCTTGGGTCAGGTAAGTTGGTGTGGACGGGCTGCTCCAGTAACTCTGTCAATATGCTTTGGTTATCACTATATAAAAAAACGTGGAGAATGTCTGCTTTCCAAACAGCTACCCAGCCAGGAAGCTGTAAGAAAAAGTACTATGTCAATGTATCGTATGCATGTGAATTATTTTAGAGAAGCACTTCAATGCCTACATTTCCTTACATTGGCCTCTTGCAGGCCTGCATCTGTAGAAGTCATCTCATGTTTCAAGAGTAAAATGGTGTCAGTGCTCTGAATGGCCAAACTATTCCCATACATGATGTGCACATTGCTGTGTTCAAAGGTCTCCATTAAATCAATACCATTTTCACCTTCTATAAAATACCACAGGGTGAATTGAGAATATCAGGTCTACGATTTAGAATACCGTGATAGTCACTAAATACCCCTTGCCCTCTGGTGGCTGCCTCAGAACCTAAAGAGCCTTCCTTTTTAGTATCTCTTCTATAATTTTGACTTCATAGGGAATCTTTTTCTCTGACCTTCTTTCTTAATAGCCTCTGCATGCCTCCAAGACAAAGTCTTCCCACCTTTACAAATGGAATCTAATTAATCCAACCATCTCTGCCCAGATCATCTTCATTGTCTGAGTTATCATAGGGGTATAAGGCTGGCCTGCAGTTGGAGATTTTGCATGATCATGAAAGTTTCTTGAGCTCTGCAAAGAAATGTTAGTCCCCTCCCTTCCCAGTAAGAACATGAAAGCATCTGCAGCCAAACATACTTGGATCTGGAGCATGTGATCTGTTGCTCTCGTTTTGTGGTAAAGTGAGGGACCTTGTGGGTAGCAGATTGGCCAATGAATCTCTGTGAGAGAGTGTCTTAGGACATTGTAAGATGTTTGAGTGTGGCATATATTGAAGCCACTACCTGTGCATAGATAACCCTCAAAAGGTGTTCCATGCTTTGCTGGGCTGCCGTGCTGTTCTCAGGCCGATACTGGCATCTACCTTGCTATCTATCGTGGCTTTGGTGCTAATCGATAAATATCTGGAAATATGGTTGGTATCATTCCGTTGGTACCCATTTTGTTTTGCAGACAGGACTTCTAGGCAGTACTTCAGGTTTTACAGGGCCACCTTATATGAACCAGCAGAGCTGTCTCCTGTGAAAAGATTGATCCCTTGTTACCTTCAGGAATGAAAGAAGCTGAACCCAGGACTCTAACATGTGCCTACAGTTGGACTTGCTGCACCGTGAAGTCCTCCAATTCACTTGAATTCCACATACTATAGTCATACAAGCAGCCCACTGCAGCTGGGAGTTAGTCAGTAGCAGGCCAGTTCTGCTCTGGTGCAAGGACCTCAAAAGATGAGCAATTGATGTGTCTGCCTGCTGGCTATTTCAAGAAATCTAAAATGTGTGATTAGGGGAATCACTGGCCCTAAAACTGTCCCGTCATTGGTGCAATATCACAGAGCTTGTCTGTTCTTCCCGCTATTATATTTTAGCTCCTCCTAATGTGGAGAGAGGTGAGCCACCGAAGGTTTGGCATGCAATCGTTCACAGTCTGTTAATGCTGCTGCAAACTGAGTTGGCACTGGGGTCCAGTCATGAGTTGCTGGTGTCTTGTTGAGCAGGGTCCAATGACCAGTACAATGCTCATGAGTACCCAAATTCCCGCTACAGTATTCACCCATGAAGCCAAGGTGTATATTAGACACAAGGGATCTGGTATTCGCAGGAATATGTGGGAGCAGATGTTTGCTTTGATCTGCTCAAGCTGCTGACAATGAATACACCTTCTGACGGTATCAGGTAATATTATCCCCATATATATGGTCGGCGTATATAATATTGTTGGGAAAAGGTCATGGCGATTTTATATGGGTGACCATATATATAAGGACAGGGGCAGAAAAAAAAATGTACATTTGTTTTTTTAAAAAAGGGTTTGGGGGTTGTGAGGGTGTCGCCCGCATGTTCCATGCAATAATGTCCCCACAAGAAGCTGCCATTTTTCGGTGATATTTTTGCATGGCAATATTTTTGAGGGGACATTATTACATGAAACCCTTCTGACTGGTTCATTTTGCATTGTTTTAAAAGTCTGCAACTTTTAACTAAAATGTGGTAATGCAAGCAATAGATTCCAAAGGCCTGATTCACAGAGTGTTTTCCAATTGGATTGTACCATTATAAAACTCTTCTGTGAATCAGGGCCCTAGTGCCTTGTCGTACAGGACACTGCCTACGAACAGACAATAATACAATATAGATGAAAGTGGACGGTTTTAAAAGTAGACATTTTTCATGCAGTTTTTGAGGAGCAGAGTTAGGCACTACACATATATTTGAAAATCATACATGCCCTTCACCTTCCTGGAAGACCTTGGCTTACACATAGTTTACTTATAGTTTAAATGCCCTGTGCCCATAGGAATGTAATACTTATAGAAGTAGGGGTTTGTTATGTACTCTACTGGCACAAAAGACACATCTTTTCTGAGAGCAATGTGATTTGAAAGTCTACCTGTGGTATGTGTTATGCTCTGGTATATCATACAATATAATAAAAGGCCAGATGTATGTTTGTACGAATCGATCCTGCACGCTTCATCTGTTATCACTGCTACAGGGAGCTGTTGCATTACGCATACAACAATAAGACTTCAAGTTCATCTTCCAGGCAAACAAATGTATTGCAACAATGATAACATGCAATTAGCTGCAGAAAAGGCACAAGACAGCGATGCCACTTTAACAACATACTTCATGTTGCATACACTAAGAAAATATATACCTTTAAAAAAACATATATTTTTGCAATGCACTTATGTATTATGTAATAATTAATTGTAATATTTCCAGGTATGTATTATTATATTAATACTACTCTTCATTTATGTTTTAAACTTTATTTGACGTCATATGTATCTACACGCTGAAAATGTCTTCCTTTATGCACATTAACCAGTGTTAACTGGCTTTCCCACTAGTTATGTTACAATGTGTTATGCTAAGTTAATAAGATTTTTCACTGTGCCACTCTGCAACATAAGTGGTTTTACAACGTAAGGGCCTATCCAAATAGCTGCAGTTTGTGCCCCTAGAAGGGTAACTAAGCAGTGGTCTGATGCAGGAAACGATATGGAAATTGTGAGAGGAATGGAGGCGAGGGAGGGGCAGGTGAAAATGAGTTAATCAACAACATACAGAAATAATCTAAACCAGATAAACAGGTCCAGAGTATCTTGCCAAGTTTAAGAACATAATAGCAATAATCCAATGAGTTTTACAGTATTCATATGGAAGTTACATCAACCAAACAAATAACATGAACCCAGTGATTTGAATCATACACCTGCAATAAGATTAACAGACTGAGACTGGCTATTTTGATTAACATAGTGGGGAAGTCAGAATCAAAGAAAGAAATGTCAGATTCAAACGTTGCTGTTTCTTAGAAAAGACAATAAATATGATAATTTATTTATTTATATCGCACTCATACACAAGTGATTCAAAAGTTGGCCGATTCGAATTTCCATAACTGAATCATCTACCCAGATGGGAGGATTCATGTGAAATGAGCTACATCCGGAAACTACAGTGGCAGAATAGGTTACCCCTTTTGTGTTTCTTTCTCCTGACCTGAATTGCCACTGTGTTCCCGGTTTCACCGGCAGTGCCAGTTTCTTGCAGAACCAAGAGTGTCCTCTTAGCGCCTGGGATGAAGAAGGAAAATCAAGATATTTTTTTTTAAACTGACGTCAAAAGGAACTAATGATCCTCAGTGCTCTCTCTGGCATGTTATTGTAAATCCATGCCTGCAACGAAAGTGCAGCGCCATCTCATGTTATTTTTGGTTAAATATAATGTCTTTCTCTTTAGCGTGTTAATCTTCAGCCATTCTGCTTTGATCTTGAGACTGGAGCTCATTAGTGGTCATGGTTTCCATTTTGTTTTCTGGTCTGCATACATCTGTCTGAGAACAGTTCTCTTTAATTTCAACAAGATGACCAGAGAAATGCAATGTCGCTGCTACAAAATGAGTGATTATTATACAGTTTACCAGGGTCATTCAAAGAACAAAAAAGAAGCGGAAATTTCCTACAGAAATAAAACAAACACACATGCCATGTAATATAGGTTGGAAAAACTGTCAATGCCCTGACTCTATGAAGTAGCTCGTTTTAAGAAAAGGTTATTGCCCAGATTGGATGCAGAATTGGGGCATGGTCGATCCTATTTGTTCAGATGGGTTGGATGTTGGATGAATCTTGAGGTGGTACTATGGACAGATCAGATATATAGCTCATTCAACACACTCACCTTCTAGCCCAGGGCAAAGCAACAGTTCCTGCACTAGCTACTGAAATACAAGGGATAAAACAAGCAACAATAAACATATAAACGATCTAAGATTGTATGTATAAGAATACCTAGGCTCTTTAGAGAAGTGACATTAAAGTCCCTAAACTGATGCAACAAGCTGTAGCATTAAGTTCTAGGAACAGCTATATATATATATCAGTAAAAACTCTTTTTTTACTGATTTTCATAGGTTTTTATTAGCGCAACTTAACCATAATGTCTACGAACATCTGACTTCATTGCACACCTCCCGGAGAATGCCACATGACCATATGCTGACGCACAGCACGATGATGTGTCCGAGAACCCATACACGCTTCACAATAACATCTGTCCTTCGTGGACAGTTTGGAACTACATTTTCTACTGATGTAGGAACTTGCAACTTCAACATTTCCCTTGCACAGCTCCAACACCTATTCATACTCATCCATTAACAATCTAGTACACAGTAAATACTTTTAGCAAAACTGCTATTTATGTTAAAATGACATCAGCTAAGGCCATCCCTCCTCCCCAAGAGACACCACCACTGCTGTAATCAAGGAGTATGACAAACACTGCCCCCTACCTTAGAAATAACACACGCGCACCATTTCCCTCTTTCCACCTGCCCCTCCATATTAGTGTTTGGTGCCTCTTCCCTCATTTCCCTCCCCACCTTTCGTTCTTAGCTCTCCTGCTGAATAAGATCTATCCAAAAACTAAATAAATGTTCCTTTATGAACCACCTTTCACAGTTAAAACATAGAACTACAAAAAAAAACGCATAAACTCCATCTACTTTGTATTTCTAAGTAAAATACATAGACACAATAAGATTTTCCAACATTTCCATTTGCATTTTGTGTTATAGTAATGGGAATATTGTAGCGTTCATGTGCCGCTCCAGGGACTGGAATGGTGGATAACGGCCCAGTGGCCCAAGTTATCAGCCCAAGCGAAGCGAGGGTGGATAACGAGGTCTCTGGACCATTAGCCCCCTAAAATGGGGGATGAACGCCATTAGCAGCCTAGGTTTCCAAAGTGGTAACCCGTGCTACTAAAAAAGAGGATTTTTCGTCCTATATTTTCGTTTAGGAAGAAAATCCTTTTCCAAGATGGCCACCATGGAAAGGGAAAGCGCTAGTTCCATACAGGGCCCCTCTTCGCTTTCCATGGCAGCCTCCAAAAGCGAAAAAGAAATCCCTCTAACCATATTAACATGAGCACATTTTTCTTCCCTTTCAAATCTATCCTAATTGCGAATAACTTTACCACAAAGTCAGTCGCAGGTGGACATGACCACTTTAATCCTATGCTTTGTCCCTTCTGGTCATGGCGAGTAGCCTCATTGTCCGGATCATGACCTTATACCATGACCCCGACATTCTGGCCACTACCCATGGCTACAGCCTACCCCTCAGGCACTAAAGCTATACCGCTATTTTTTTTAGAAAACACAGCCACATTTGCAAAACCATGCTTTTCGATCCTTGCCAGTGAACCTTACGCAAATGTGCTGTAAATCCACCCACGTTTTATTTTTTCAAAACTGTCAAAAGAATGCACAAATTATTCGTCATATAAGCTGTGTACAATTTCCCAACAAACTTTGTAAACTCATTCGAAATCACGTCACAATTATTCCACCCATCATCATCACCCCTCACCTCCCCAAACATGATTGCATAAGTTTCACAAGTACAATGCTCAGAAATTATTATTGTCCCAAGGGTTCGACCATGTATTTTTGTACATATGTTGATCTATCGCAAACATTTCCAAATCACCTTACCTCATTTTTCCTCTTTTAGAAACATACGAAATCTGGCAGCAGGGGGCGTCCATCATTGTTATCCATTGCTGCATCTGCCCATCATTGTTATCCATTGCTGCATCTGCCTAAGGTAAACTGGCCTGACGTCTTGTAATCATATGCCCCGCCCCTGACTCTCACATAACCAACCCTTGTGATATTCAACACCTTTCTCTGTGACGTTCCTCTTCAGCGTAGCTAAATGCGCCCATAATCACGTACGTGAGGTGACGAAGAACCCAAAAATCAAAAAACATCGACTAAGAACATAGCACATCACAATTTGAAATATCAAACCAGTCTTTAAAAGAAAACAATAACACTGTACAATTTGTAAAGTACTTTTATTTCACAATAAACTCTCCGAGAACATCCGACTATTCCCATATTCAATCAAATTGCAAATTTGTTTTTTCGCTCATGATCGAAAATGTTAATCGTGAGGCACACGTTGCTCTTTTTCCATACACAAAGTGTTAGTTTCCGATAAAGGAACCACTTGGGTCGCACAGTGAATAACAGGGTGTCTGCATCAACTTGGGGCTAGACCACCTTAAAAGATGTTATGTTACTCCTAATCGCTAGTGCAGCGTACGGGCACATGGGCCCTGGGCGATCGTCGCACAAAACAGTCACGGTGATCCAGCCGTTGATGACTACGTGCACCTGGTGAATGAAGAAGCCATCAGTTGCCATCTGGAATCCATGGCAATCGCAGTAAGGCAGCATGTAGCTATTTGGAAAAACATAACAAAAAATATGTATCAATACCCAACCTTTATTATAATATATCTATTGTTTTCTTAATTCGGCATAGAGTTTAAACTAACGATTAGCACACACATCAAACAATCTCAAAAAAGACAAAAAGAACCTGGAAACTGATACACAATTCCATATGGTCATACATAACATTTTAAAGAAATATTAGCGTTGAACCTGGGTGAATCTAGTGATAGTCTACATACACCTCGATTCTGCACTCCCCATAACCACATAAAAAAGACAACCACACAGAAAAATAGTACTTGAGTTACATTGCCAAAATGAATCTTCAGATAATAATAAGTTAAAGCTTGTTCCGCTGTATAGTCATCAAAAGCAAACTTACATGAAATTCACCGTCTCCATTCTCTTTGCGTAACTCAGACCGTAATGCTCAATGCGCTCGCATCAAAGAATCTTCATGAACTGATTTTACATGTTCCTTACACACTTTTGGAATGCATAAGCGTATCAAATGTTCATTATTACAAACCTCCTCTCACTGATTCCTCACGGAATATTCCCTTTCTCTCAAGGTCAAAAAACAATTGACCCTTCTAGTTTCTGTCCCATGCATGGGCTTCCTTAGCTCGCATCCAAAAAATCAGCTGGTGACCTTCACTCAGATTCTAAATACATTCTCACTTTGAAACAACATGGCTCAACGCATTCATGAGAACTGGTACTCCCATACATGTGCAAGGCCACTGTTTCCATCAAACACTGCAGGTGTTTGCCTCAGATGCCAAACTCTAGGCGGTGCTAGTCTGACACCAATATTAAATACATTGTAACACAGACACATTAGTCCTTCGCCTGTACTTTACGCACATTATATTGAGGAAAACCTCCTGTCAGATCCCTTTGCGGGACAAAAGATGGTGATGAAGTCACGGCGTCATTCACCTGGCAGAATCAAAGCATTGCACCCGCAGCTCCTGACATGACCGGCCTGCAGGCCTGGCACGTCAGTAGCTCCGGTTGCAATGCAATAGGACTCTTATTTACAGATTAGCTGCCACTTGCCAGCCTTTGTTATTCCCATTTGCGGGAAATGTATGTATATGACCCCCTCCCCGCTCCTATTATAGAAGTGGGGAGGGGGTCATATACATACCTTTTCCACAAATTAGAATAACAGTGGCAGCTAGTCTATAAGACAGGAATGGCTGCACAGCAATTAGCTGTGATCTGTGTGCCCTGCAGCGGCCGGCCCCAACCCCCAGCATGACTAATTGTGACTCCTGACTTACTCTATTTGATCACAAATTGTGCTCGAACAGAGCAAGTCGGGACAACCTCCCCAGACAGTATTTGATAAGTTTAACAAGTGCAATGTTGTGTTTTTTTATATGTTTTTGCAGCGTTGTCCACGGACACCAAAACATGGATCAAAGATGGCGGGCGCATCGGAACAATCTGACGCACTTCACACTCTTCACCATCCAATTAGCGAACGCGTCACATGTCCGCGGACATGACGTGCCCGATTAGCCAATCGTTATCTTGTCCGTGGAGCGAACAGGGAAGTGTGTCCGCGGAGCGGACATAGATGTCACAAATTTTTTGAGACCTACTTTTTGATCGTTTAAAAAAAAACTACTGGACAGATTTTCACCAAATTTACAAAAGCACGCTTTCGGGACCAAACCGCTGCTCCTGCCGCAAATTTGGTGAAAATCCATCCAGCGGTTTGATCTGTAGCCGTGCGCAAAGTTTTTCCCCCATTCAGTCTACGGGTAAAAAAGAAGTTTTGGCACCCCCCTATAACTTTGCCCCCCCTGGACCAAACCTCACCAAACTTTGCAAAAAAATGGCCATATACTTTTTTTGTAAAGTTTGGTGAGGATTCGTCCAGGGGGAGCGAAGTTATAAGCTGCCCAAAAAGTGCTTTTCCTATGGAAACAGCAACTTAACCATAACTACACGGCCACTACTGTGGCGTGTAATATCTGCTACTGGTAACACTACAGTCGAGATTCAGCCCTAACCACCCGATTGAGGCTGCGCTCTTGAAGTTGTGGGACGATGTGTGAAAGGGCTGTTTAGCTTAACAAATACAGTAGATAGGAATGGGGAATTTTACTGTACATCCATGTGGGCTTCCATGCAGGTTTTTGCACTAACCTCCTTTGGGTGCGAAGGAATCTTGTGAGGAAAGGCATGAAATTCAGCTGATTTGCAAACCCACAATGCATTGCTCTGTGCCTTGAACCAGAGGTGAACTTTCAGGGATGGCTAGATGGCTATGGGTGGGGCTCCGACATATGTGACTTATATATGTGTAGAGAGAGAGAGGGAGAGAGAGTTACGTTTTCTTGTACCGTGTTAGCCAAGGCTAATATGAAAAGTGTTGCTCCAAAAAAGACAAAAATATGATACCTTAGTTATACTAACAAAGTAATTTATTTGCAAGCTTTCATAATCTTCCGATTACTCCATCAGGTTCAGCAAGGGGCTTTCTGTGTTTTTATAGAAATATGTATTTGAGTAAAGTACATATTTATATAAATGTTTTCTTTGACATTCATTTCATTTTTCCACATCGTACTATTGTTGTCTGCACGCTAATGGCTCACATCTCTTAACAGTATAGCCTGCTCCCAGCCCATGCTACCAATTCAAAGGTGACACAGTTATTGAATTCACTTTCTACCTCTTTAACCTTTATGACAGAAAAACTACCGAGCCAGGTTGTGGCACAAGTTTGGGCATACCAGTAATATTTCTTCACAAAATAGGACATTAAATATAGAAACATATGCCATGAAGCATCACATCAGAGACAATGACAAAACCTCATTCTGAGAACAGTCATTCCATGTAGTTCCTGTAGATATCAAGGATATGAGACACCACTGTTCAGAAACTTTCCATGCTGGGATTGATTAGAAATCCAGATGTTTCTAGGTTTCACCAGTAATTGTGGCAAGAAAACAGAATAATAACATCTAACTGTGTATATACAATTGCAAGCTCAACAATACAACCATTTACATTGACAAGTAGAAAACAGTGCAAATTGTTAGACCATGGATTAGCAAACAAAACACAGAAAGGACAGCTTTTAACAGTCCTAACACTGCAACAATGCACCCCAGAGCACCTTGTTGCGCAATGCCCCAACTATGGAAAGAGGTTTAGGCTGCGTACATTGTATTACCAAGAAGAGCTGGTCATTTAGTGTCAGTATTTTGCCATTTTGTTTGGCAGTTCTGCACACATTTTAGAGAGTATCACAGAGTCTTACATAATTAAACAAGGAGCAACAATGTAATAACATTGCTGATTATATTTAGAGGTTAGAGCCAGGGTGTGTTTAATGGTTTTGTAGCCAGTAGTAGTGACTGTAGTTGTGCTTTGATTGCATTAAGGAGATCTTAATGAGGTTGACCTACACCAGCATCTAGTGGACAAGACTACCACAGAAGGTATGGAGCTTACAAAGGCTGCCAGCAGGTTTGTGAGTACTTGAGTCCAGAAAAAGGCTCAGGCGAGCACACCCAACCTGTAGGCGAACAAAGGGCATGGCAGGAGAATATCCCATTGTCTCCGAAGGTGCTCTTCCAAGCCACCTGTCATGCCTTTCAGGGTCTTTTTGAACCGCTCAACAAGCCCATTGGTTTGTGGATGAAAGGATGAAAGGAGGAAGAGAACAGATAGGTGACTCCATACTCTACCTACATAGCCTTCATATATGCTGATATGAAGTTAGATCCCCTGTCGACTTCCTTGGGGAATCCAACACGGGAGAATATCCTAACCAGAGCCTTCGCAACCACAGGGGCTTTGATGCTCCTCAGAGGTACAGCCTCAGGGTATCTCATGGCATGGTCCACCACCAACAACATATATTGGTTCGCTGAGCTGGTTTGAGGGTCCAAAGGACCCACAATATCCATGCCTATTCCCGTGAAAGGCCGCCTAACCATAGGTAATGGAATTAAGGGGGCCTGAATTGCCAGAATGTTAACAAGTCGGACAAATTCCTTAACTTTTACACCAAACTGCGGGCAGTAAAAGTGTGCAGACAATGGCCCAATGTCTTAGTCACTCCTAAGTGACCCGCTAAAGGAATTTGGTGAGGCAAATTCAAAAGGAACTTTCTGTGGCATTGGGGAACCACCAAACCTCTGGCGTCCTTGCCCTCAGAATCCTTTGGCTCATTGCACAGGAGACCATCCTCCGGGTACACTTTGAACAGTCCAGGGGCTTCACCCTTAGCCTGCTCTCCTTCCTGCAGACCCGCCAGAGTAGGACACTCTTTCTGTCAGTCTGATCTTGGCCCCCAGTTGATGCAAACTCATTCAGCTTGGGCGGCCCCTTCAGATCTGCACCCACCTAGTCCTCCACCTCAGGTTTCTGCACTGCGCCAGGCAACTCTGAAGTCACAGGGTCCCGTGCTACCAAAGTAGGATCTTCCGTGGCTATTAGCCCCTTTCCTGCAAGAGTAGGTGACTCAGCAGTAAGTGGAACTGGACAAGCGGCTACCAGCTACACCGCTCCTTCCAACAAGCCCTCTGGAAGCACTCCAGACTCTAAGGCTTTCAGAGTGTTCGATCTGGCATTCTTTGGCCCTCGATCGTGTAGCCACTGCAACTATTTCAGGATCAGGAAGATCATTACCCAACAGACATGGGACAGGGATGGAGTCTTTTATCGCTACACGGCACTCGGTCATTACACCTTACCACCTGAACTCTACTATCGCCAAGGGGCACTTACTTTACCATCAAATTCACTTACACACAACTCTGGCCCATCAATATACTGGCCTGGCTGTACCCACTGCCGGGTGAGAGAGGTGACGCTAGCCATGGTGTTTCGGACCACAGGAGTTTTGTGTCCAATGATGTACATGTGCGCTAGATCGAGCTGAGCAATATTGGGAATGGAGTTCTCTTCTAGAGATCTGGTACTGTTCCCACTCAGTGTAACCAATCCACATTCGGCCCCTCCCTGGCCTAGTGGGTAATACTTCTCTCAGAGGACCCCACTAATAATGACTTCCTCCATGAGTCCACCATTCACTAAGGCTTGCTTGGGTAAGCCCTTGCAAGCAGGATCCCTTTTCCTATGGCCCAGCTCCTAACACATGAAACAACCTTTGGGTGTTGAGAATGGCTGAACTAGAGTTTGGGACTTCCACTTTGCTCTTTTGGGGACCTGACTTTGAATAGGATTGGGTTGGACCTTTGTCCTTCCCATTCTTGTTTACTTTTTTGTATGCTTATTTCTCTTCTGGTTTGGGTGTGCTCGCCTGAACCTTTTTCTGGACTCGAGTACTCACAAACACATCGGCAGCCTTTGCAAGTGCCCTAGGATCTGTGATAGTCTTGTCCACTAGATGCTGGTGTAGATCAACCTCACCATTTTTCAACACATGCTCACACGCAATCAAATTGTACATCCCTTTAAATGTGTCAACTTTTTTACCAGTCACCCACCCGCTCAGATATTTCAACTACAAGTGTATGAATGCTTCAAATGTCTACCCACTTTCCTTTCTGAGCTCTCTGTAGCTCTTTAGATACTGTTTTGGGGTTTTACAGAACTTCCTGAGGAGGGCTGCTTTCATGCTCTCAAAAACGGGCCTTTCCTCAGGTGTTAAAAAAACATTACACTCCCTGATGTCCGTAAGCGACTCACCAGGGCAGCACCCCTCAGTACCTCATCCACCTCCTGCAGCTGTAATGCCAGCTCGAGCATGTCAAACCAGTCAAAAATATCATTCCCCACCTCAAAAGGCAGCACTAAATCTTTGGGGATGTGCCGTCAGGGCTTATCCCGGGAACTCTGGTTTGAGCCAGTACTGCAGTTAACGCTAAAGGTGGACCTGTTGGTCTCTTTCTGCATTTCAAGGGCCAGCTTGCGCAGCTCTATGGTGACCTTGTCCCGCTGTTTCTGTTCCTCTAGCACTAGTCTCCTCTCCTCGAGCAGGAGCTTTCTGGCCGCTAACTCATTAACAGCTGGAACGATTACTGGGCCACTTAGAGACTGTGCTGAGGCCTGGGATCTGCGGGATGCCACACTAGCCCTTGTTCTCACTGACACTCTTGAGTGTAGAGAAACCACACTTGCCCCCTGGAGGGATGATTGGCGAGAGACACTGCTCATGCGGTCCTCCTCATCATTTACCCCCCCCGGAAGGTCTTGTCCGTTCGGGTACACAGGGCCTAGGCCGTCTCCTGGGGTCTTCTCCCCAACCACCCTTGCTTCTACCCAAGCTTGGATCCTGTTCAGCAACTCACAATTATTAACCATAGTGCTGTTGGGAAGTCCCCTCTCTCGACATAAAATGTGCAGGACATCCTTGGTCATGCCTTGTGTAGTCTCCATGTCAAGCTCCATGACTATTACTATTACCTAGCAGTGACTAAACGTTGCCTGCAACACTACTTTTATCGCTGGGTGACTAAGCTGTGTGCAAGGCTCCAACCGATCAGCCAGCTTGCCACTAATGTGACAAATCAACTTCCGGGGCACCATGGTCCAGGGATGAATATCAGTTTCTAAACTATCAATCAACCCCACACCTTTAGTATACAAGAAGGGATCCAAACCGATTGGAATACAAGTAAATTATAAGACCTCCTTGTCCAATTTTAGTAACGTGGACGGAACAACAAGCTTATCTCTGCAAGGTCGTGGATCGCTGGTTACTTGCAACACAGCAAAAATACAACTATTGCACAATGATAAAAGGGACTGTCCAGTCAAGGTTGTATACACATATCTACTATCTTATTACAACAACAGACAGTTATTGCACACTAGAATTACAACCCACACTGTAGAGGAACACAGAGGACAGGCAGTTTCATGAAAGAAAGGGATGCTTCTGGATACTCACAGGAGGGTAGTTGATAAAGTAATCAGTCTTATAGTTCAAGATTATTTGGTTTCAAGGGACAAAGGGTCATAACTGTTTCTATGGGACTTCGGAGAAGGACCAGGGGGGAGGAACCACAGTGTACTTGGTGCTGAAGAAGTTCTTGATGTCCGACGTGTGGAGGCGGGTCCAGGGCGCTTTGCAGCCCATGAGATAGAGTTAGTGGTGGGTGACAGCTGTGGGTACCAGGCGGCAGGCAGGTGGGCAAGTGAGGCTGTATGGACGTCTGCAAGCTCTCCGGCACGGCAGCTCTGGGGCCAAGAATCGTTCTCTCTGTGCTCTTGGGCGAATCTTAAATGCTGGTCGAGGCGTCTCGGATGACTCTGGTGACTGCAGCATGACAACATTCAGCGGTGCAGCCGGATGTGTTTCAAGGACTTGACTGTCTCAAAATTGTCCTTAAAAAGATGGATGTTGGATGACGCTTGAGTGGCACTCGTTTTAGCTTCTTCACCGGGTTTGTGTCTTTTCAAGGCGGATGGCCCAAAGCTCAGGAGGGTGTTAGCAGGCATCAGCCCTGTCCTTTGTCCATAGACTCTCCGGCACTTTCCACCTAGGAAGCTTGCTTTCAGAACCTAGCAGGGCACGCTGCGTGCTGCCTGGGTACCGGTTCTGGAGCTGCTGGACGTGTCCTCTGAGTCCACTATCTCCCTTTGTTCCCTGAGAGATGTTTAGGGGAGGGATCTTGCTTCCTTCTTGGACCTCCTGGCCTTCCTTCACTGGCAGAAGATGTAAGGTAGACTGTACCTTCTGCTCGGTTTAAAATTAGTCCTTCTTCTTACTCTTTGCAAAGACTTCAGATGATCTGATCAGTTTGGGGCACAGCCCTCTTTTAAAGCAGGCCCCAGTGATTGGTGCAGGCTAAGCTCACCTTGATGAACCAGCCCAGGGCCCTCACCAACAATCTTCAGTGATGCTTCAGGTCAGAATCAGAGTGCTTGCCAACAGACAGTGCAAGTATGACAACGTACACTTCTAGGTCCCTGCCATCTTCCTGTCTGCTGTACCTCAAATTGTCTTCCTAATTAACTGAGCCCTAAGTGGCGCTTGGTCACAACATGGGCCTCCATTGAGGTAGGGTGTTGCAGGTAGACTTTTGTCTCCTACAATTCACATACTTCCCTGCTCTGAAAGGATTGGCTCCAGACAGGACTTTCACTGCCCTTTCATACCAAGGAGGGGTGTTAGTACCAAGTTGACACTTTGCATTACAAAGAGGTGTTGGTCTCTGGTCTCCATTGTCACTTCCTGCACCCAGGCCTCCACGAGGCCTGCTAATAAACCTGCTTCAGTATTCTCTGCCACCAGCAAGGTGTAACAATGGAGATGCAAATCCATGGGGCCTTGAAATGCTAATCATGCTGCCCACGGCCAGAGGCTTCTGATGTACCCACAGCTGTCAGATGTCAGCTACACATGTCAGGGGAGGGTGGCACTGGTAACCTGTGTCCTCCCACAGTACATGACTAGTTTTCTGCTGTGCTATGACGGTGGAAAATATGTTCGGGAATGGCCCCACATATTTTCCAGAGGTTGATCTCCCAACATTCGTTATTTAAATAAACAAAATATCAAATAGCCCAGAGAGCGCACTCTCCCTGTGCGGATGGTCGAATTCCTCACACTTAGAATATTCTGTTTGATTTTATATTCAGGAAAGCTTCTGGTAGCAGGTGAAAAGGTAGCTAAGTTTCCAACAGTAAGATAGGGTAACGGTCGTGCTGTAATAACATGAGGGCTTTGTGCTGCGTCAGAAAGAGATTTGCCATATTGGATTAGACCTTTTTAGACATTGCAGCTCTTGGTAGTTAGAGAATCATGCAGCATTTTGGAGCATTTTCTGTGTCCATTTAATTGGAGTTCATGAATCCTTGTTCTATGATTTCAATCCAGCACTCCAACTAAGTCAATGCCTAGTATGGGATGCCCAATGGAAACCCTTATTTATATATTTTTATGTCAAAAATTGATTTAATTCTGGATGATATACCCTTTTTTAACGCCCCTCTATTTGAATCCCCCCAGCCTCACTGAGCCAAGAAATAGGTTGTTTTGCAAAGTTAAAAGATATATTTGAAGAATTGAACAATATAAATATCACACTTTTATAAATATGGATAATATTGGAATGTCACACTTATTAATATTTCTACAATGATCAGCAATGGGTAATATTACAATATCAACAACCTCTTTAATCAATTAGGAGTAGGAATAGGAAGAATAATCTAGCAGAGAATACGTTGTATGGGTTCAAGAGATTGCAATGATAGGAAGAAATGCAACACAGATATTAAACTTGATATGACTTCAATCAAAAGACAATATGATCACTCTTTCCCCTGTAACTACTCACTCCCCCCTAATATGCAATATGGAGATATGGAATGAGGGCACACAGGTATCAGGAATAATAATCAACCATGCAGTTCAATCCCAATTCCCCCAACAAGCTTAGAGAGAACAAGTATGATTTTAAACTGGTCAATTGCTTTTAAATGTGGTTTGAATTGAATGGTAAAAATGCTAAAAATGATTTTAATTCACTAAATTGATTCAGAACTAGTGAGAGTTACTTGGGATCGGTTCAGGTCAACACTAGCAATGATTGTAGAATGGTTAGCAGATGGAAAACGAAATTCAGAAGTTGAAGAAACAGCTGTTTTACATGGAGAGAATTTGAGACGAATTGCAAATTCGTGGCAATTTTTCCGCGTTCGGGAAACACGATTACAGCAAAACTATTAGGAATTGGAATTTCAATAGTTACAGAGGTTTTTGTGAAGGAAGATTTTTCACAAAAAGAGTCAAGATTTCAAAATGAAAGATGAGCTTTAAAGATTTAGGAACCAATATGGACTTATGCTAAGGGGTTATGAAAGTACAAGATACCCAACGGGACAACCACCAGAACATGGCGCCTTCCACTCTGATTGTTGTGCGCAAGGACACTTGACTTTCTTCAGAAAATATCAGCGCACAGATGATTATCGCTACAATTATCACAGACTATATAATGAGAAGAATTCAGGATGGACAGAAGATTCTATAATGCAGATCTGGATAGGTTGAAATGGATTGAATAGGATTACTTTAACTAAGAGATGACTATGGACAGTTCTAGACTAAATACTCACTCCTGTGGCTTAGGAATGGAATGGACCCGTCAAAGATCTGGTCAAGGGTTTGGCTGGGATTCTCTCACCACCGGACAGGTCTCAGGCAATGGGTTCTGCTCTCAGCAAGGCCCTCTGGTCTGCACAGCCTCTTGGACTGGGTGTGACGGGTTCTGTGTTACAGCTCTGCTGGATGGATCTGGATCTTGGTTCTAGCACAGGGTTCTTAGCTAGAACAGCAAAACTGCTCAGCCAAGCTTTTGGATTTTGTGTTGCCACTTGGAAGTTTAGGGGTTAGAATCAGGTTGCTTAAGATTCTGAAAGCCAGCTGAGAAGAGTTCAGCTTTAGGGATTGGGCCCTTCTGCTTCAAAGTTCTAGAGTCTGGTTTCTGGATCTGTCTGGAGCCTTGATCTTCCTACAGGGTGCTTCGCCAAGGAATCAGTTGATGAGCGGAAAGTGTGTGTCGGTGGGTCCTCAGCAGTCCCTATTTATCCATTTTCCAAAGTGGGTGGGGAGGCTGATTGTCTATGCCCAACCCACTAAGGATCTGATAGGTCAGAGAATTCCCTGTCCCCTGATTTGAGAAAGAAACTGTGTGTCATCATGTGTCGTAGTGATGCTGCCATTTACAATCTAGAGAAGAACCTCCCCTTTGCTTTTACTTAGAAAATCTATTTTTCCCAAAAAACATATTTCCCATATGCACAGCTTGTTAATATTACATATACGCATCACAGATTAATTAAGGCACGTCTCTGTTCAAGTCCCATGTTCCTACGAGTTTCGGTCACAAATGACAGTTTTTTCGCGCCTTTGGTTGGTTACACATTTTCGGATCTGTACAATTTTTTACATATGCATGCACATACCATCTGGTCATACTTCTGTAATGTTTTCTGTTCCTAGCACAACTACAATAGGCGCAATATTAAAAACTTTCGTGGTTCAGTCTCAGAACATCACACAGATTCAAGATTAGTTTTAAACTGTGAGCACATTTTTCATTTTAATAATCGCTAAGTTTCATATTTTTGTCAGTTCGGTACAATATTTTAGAAGTATTTTCCTTAAACATATATTTAATCCAATGTCAAATCCACATTTTCAGTCTGGCCCGCCTCCAAGATCTTGGCTGAGTCAGAGAGTCACATGGCCTCCTTCCTGCTAGGGCAGTTTCTATTGACGCCCCAAATTAGCATCTCCATTCAGCTCAAGGGAGCCCTTTGTCTGCACTTAGAGCAACAGGCCAGGGTGCCCCTCCCAGTTCCTTTTCACATCAGCCTGCCAGTTGCTTAGCAGAGCACAGGAGAACAGATGTTTAGGGAGGAGGTGTGGAATGTGTTTGAAGGCCAGTGTGGGAAACTTTAACTTTGAAACCCAATGTCTGAAATTGACTTGTCTTAAAATATAACTTACATTATTAACAAATACATCAAACAATTTCTTACTTCAAGCCTTTTTAGAATATAGTTTTGAATTGTATCCACCTCTTAGGCTTCTAATAGCAAGTCTTTCTTTGGCATAGTTTGAGTTCAATATACAACCTTACACATAACAGGTTTTAAATCCCTGGCTTCTGACAGAGGTGAGTAACGGTACTACACCCATTTTTGACAGATCCTCAAAAGTGGACTTTGTTCAGATGTTGCTCTGTGGGCAGCCGAATGATGAGTTTTAGCAGTGGTCTCCTGTGTTCCCACTGACATAGGCAAAAGTGGATGGCGGCCTGTTTTTCAGTTTTTTACTGCGCACTTTCTGGTGATTTTTAGCGAGCAGCATGCTTTCCGGCGGCCATTCTGATGTTGCTGCTGCAATCAATGCACAGTAATGTTGTGGGGCCTGCACTAGTGGGTTGAAACATCCCACAAGCCCCCCTCTTGCGATTGGTGTTGAACGTCCATCAATGGAAACTCGCAAGACTGGGATGTCAGCCTCATCTCTTCTGATTCCAAAAATGGCAAAGTTCAGCATCTTTTCCTCCATCAGGGGTGGATCACTCGGTTCTCCTCGCCAGTCCTGATGTGAGTATTGAGCGATATTCCGGGCCCCTCGGATCTTTCCTCCCGGTCCCCGGGTAATCTTCCTTGGTTAGTCTCCAGGTTTCCAATCTATTATGGCTTATCCCTCTCTCCTAGAATGACAAAGCAAAAACACATTTGTAGACATTTTCCCACCACTATTAATGTAGTGGGGCGGACATAGACATATTGAGAAATCAGGAGACATTTTTATTATTGTATTTTATAGACTATATTGGGAATATTTTATAGTTGGAGTTTTATGGGTCTGGAGTGGCCCCCTCTAGGGTTCCAGAAGACTCCTCCAGTTGCTGCAGGGTGTGCCTAGGATGGCAGCACTTTAGCTGATTAATATGGACCCACTTATCCTCCCCTTCTGCCAAACTACCTTTGGGGATGCAGATCTTGTAGGCGACTGGTGAGATTTTGTCTACAATTTCAAAAGGGCCCCTCCAGGTAGGCAGACATTTTCGCTGTTTGGCCTGGTTCCTTTGGAAATTGTATAAGTAGACCCAATCTCCTACAGTGTATTCCTTTCTGGTAGTCTTTAAGTCATAGTGGGTCTTCATGCTGTCGGCTGATCTTTCTAGATTTCGCAGAGCATAGGCAAAAGCATGTTGAAGATGTTTTCTTAGATTTTCAACATACTCATGAGTTGTGGAGGCATTGATCAATGTCTGCTCTTGAGTTCTGTGGAGCAGATGCTGGGGAAGCACCATCCTGCGTCCAGTCATCAGCTCAAACGGTGACATATTAGTTGCAGATGAAGAGGTAGATCTGATGTCCATTAGGACAAGAGGTAATCGAATATCCCAACTTGGCCCAGAATCTGCCACAAACTTTTTTAATAAGCTCAGAATTGTTCTATTATATCTCTCTACTGCACCACTAGAGGATTGCCGGTAAGCAATATGTAGCTTCCTTTTAACCCCAAGAATCTCCCACTTCTTTTTCTTTACTTCGCTGGTGAAATGGCTACCTTTGTCTGACTCAATCCTTTGTGGTAGTCCAAAACGTGAAAAGATGTGGTTGATCATCAGGGCAGCTGCTGTTTCTGCCTTGCAATTTGGGGCCGGGAGACATTCCACCCATTTAGTAAACAAGCATGTCACGGTCAACATGTACTTGTTCCCCCTAGAGGTGCAAATCACGGACCCTATGAAATCTACTTGCAAATCTGACCATGGCAGTGTCATCCCCCTCTTTTGGAGAGGTGCATGGTGTGTGAGGGATGTTGGCTGAAATTGTGCACACACAACACACCCCTTCAGGTATTGGTCGAGATCCTGCCCCATGTGTGGCCAGTATGCAACCTCTCTTAAGATTTCAAGTGTTGTATGAAACCCCCTATGACCGTCTGTGGCCGCATCATGGGTGTGACTTAACATCAGGCTTTGTAATGAGGTAGGAATCACCCACTGATCATGGCCAGCTAGGGATCTCCTTACCAACAAACCGTCTTGGATTCTGAACATTTTTGGACATTTCATCAACACTCTGAGGTCCTCTTTCCCAATGTAATCGGTATCCGTCAGGGGAAAGTTCTCAGGGTCCTCAATGTGTTGATAAAACTTACCAATTATTGGATCCCCTTTCTGAGCCGTAATCAAATCAGCATCTGGGGTCTCCTTACTCCATTGTGCAGTTGAGAGGTCATTGTGAGCATTTGTCTGGGACCTAGTGATAGCAGTGACCTGGATCTCCCCCAACAGGGACTCAATCTCAATTAGATCCCCTTGGATGGACCCAGTTTTGGCCAGCTGATCAGCTAAGTCATTTCCAGTTTTGTCTGGTCCCTCTACTTTACAATGACCCTTGATCTTTTTCCAGTAGATGGTCATTCCATTCGAGGTGACCAGATCATCAATATTTTGAATTAACTTCCCATCTTTCAAGGGTTTGTTATTAGCACATAGCATGCATCTGGCTTTCCAATTAACCAGGTCTCCACAAACCCGTTCCGTACATAATCTGAATCAATGATTATGACCAGTTCGTGGAGTTTATGTTGGACAGCAGTGAGGATGGCTTGATGCACAGCCATCAACTCTGCCACTTGACTACTTCGGGGACCAATCTTGTACCCAGCGGAGGATTCTGGGGTCTCATTCACCCATGCATTCCCTACGCCGGCCACAACTTCTTTTTCCCCGTTGTTGTCAACATGGTAAGAGCATCCATCCACATAGACAGTGGGCATTCCCTCACACCTGTCTTTTTCAAAGACTTTGTGTGGGGAATTAAGGTATGCCTCCATGTTGTCCTTGGTTTTTAGACTTTCATCCTCGAGACAGTTTTCTCTGGCAGAAACATGCAAGTAAGCCAGACCTTGCGTGAGGGGTCTTGTTTTGTTTTGGCCATATCTGACCTCCACAGGAAAGCCTTGCATTGACAGAATCCAGAAAGTAATTCGGGAATTACTCACATTTCCGGCATGGATTCTGTCACTTTGGAGATATTGCAGAGGCTGGGGTGGAGTCTCCACTATGATGTGTTCCCCCTGGATAAACGGGCGATGCTTCTTCAATGCCCACACCGTTGCCAGGAGTGCCTTCTCACAATTGTTGAATTTTTCCTCCACAGAGGATAAAGTTTTACTCGCATAGGAGATTACTTTATTGACATTGTCATGCTTTTGGTATAATACTGCAGTCAAGCATGTATTAGAGAACCCTGTCTCCAAGAAGAACTCCTTGTTTCTGACAGGGTAAGCTAGGCAAGGCGCTTGTGGGAGGCTTCTTTTGAGTTGTCTTACAGCCTCGGCTTGTTCTGGACCCCATTCCCACTTGATCCCCCCCTTCAAAAGATGAATCAGGGGTCTTGTGATCTCTGCGTAGTCCTCAATGAACTTTCTACTGTAATTAGTCAGTCCAAGTAGGCCCCTTAGTTCCCGCAGAGTTGTGGGGTCTTTCAATTTCTGGAGTGCTTCCACTTTCTTTTCCTGGGGACAGAGACCCTGAGGAGTAATCTCATGCCCCAAGAAAGGTACACGGGTTCTACACCACTGTGCCTTTTGAAAGGAAAGTTGTGCTCCGGCGGCCCTCAACTGGGTCAGAACATAACGGATCTCCGCTATGTGTTCCTCCACAGTTGAGCTTTTGATGAGGACATCATCTACATAAGCCAGGTTACCCCTTTCACCCAGGTCGGGCATGGCCTTATGTAGGAAAATGTTGAATTCATTGCCAGAGTTGATGCATCCGAAGGGAGTCTGGGTCCATGTGTACTGCTGGCCCCCAAAGGTAAAAGCCAGCTTGTATTGGTCTTCCCTACTGACAGGTACAGTCCAGTATCCATTGGTCAGGTCTATTGCAGTGAATACCTGTGACCCGTGGATCTGGGCCAGCCCTTGCCTAATGTAGGGAAGAGGCCATCGGGAAGTATAGACCCGTTTGTTGAGCTCCCTAAGGTCGGCACAGAGTCTCCACTGGCCTTTTGGCTTCAATGTCCACAGCACCGGATTATTGAAGGTGCTGTGTACTGGACAGATTATCCCACAGGACTCAAGCTTCTTAATTATTTCAGTTAGGGACTCCATTAATGCGAGAGGCAAGCGATATTGCTTCACAAACACTGGAGTCATGTCAGGGTCCGTGGGAATTGTTGTTGTGTGGATGTCGGTGCGACCACAGTCATATGAGTCCACCGCAGAGAGATCTTGAAATTCCAAGAAAACTTGTTTCAACTTTTGCTTCTTCTCCAGAGACTCACATGCATCAGCTAGGTCGACTCTCTCTTCAACCATCAGCCTGAAGCCTGGAAAGACTTCTGGTTTCGCTATCTCAGCGGCCTCCTCCAGCTGGGTGGAGAAGTCTCTGGTCAAAGTGGTGATTTGGACTGGTGGCTTCAGGTGGGAAAGGCAGCCCTCATGGACCTGGAAAATCACCTATCCCTCCTGAAGTCATAAGTCAAATCTTCCTTACCATAAGGGCAGGAAGTGTACACCAGGAAGTTCCCCCCCTGCCGGGTAAAGATCCTGTCTGGTGTTGTGTTGTCATCACTGTCACTGTCAAAACAGTCCTTGGGGATTGGTCCTAACAGTTCATTGCCTAAATCAATGGAAAAATGTCGGTCATCAACCGTCATTCCAATAATGGTGCCTGCGGCTAGAGTGATACTCTTTAAGTCATTGTTATCCACCTCTATTGGAATGGTGTTATGTTCTGTATTGACTAATGGTGTTGGGTTTACCCCCAACCCTTGCTGTTGGAGAGAAGCATTTAGATGAATATAAGCATCAGGGTTTTTCAACTTCTGTCCTATTTTAACTTTCACTTCCAGGGAGAATTGTCAGATCCTTTCTGGGATGGTGACTTCCTCTCCAATCTGAATTTCAACTGCATAAGGCAGTAGTTGAGCTGACCTAAATGCTTTCTCTGGATCATCAAAACCCATGGGATTATCCGCTAATCTGGACCAAGCTTTGAGGTTTATTAGGTCCAAACTAATGGCAAAGCGATTGAGAATATCACTGCCTAAGTAAAAGGCGGCAGTGATGTCTCGCACGACCCAAAAATTATGGACTATGCTCTTGTTGCCTATGGCGATTTTGAGCAAACACCTGCTTGGCAGGAGATGTTTGGAATTGGGTGTTTCCAGATCCATTTCCCATTTGTCTATCAGTTTGAATGTGGGAATGGCTGTTTTTTTTGGGAGTTGGCGGAACATGGCTTCGCCGATGAAGCTCTTACCGTTGTTCACACACACTCAGGCGAGAACAGAGTCCTTCCCTTCATTTAACTGAACAGGGATGAACAACTGCTCTCCAATTTGCTGAATATCAGCCAGGCTCTGAGTTGATTTCACATCTTTCTGGACTTTAGGAGTGGGAATGTCTGATTGTGGATTGGTAAAAATTTCAGAGTGTTTCATTCCAGTGTGGAATGCCACCTTAGACTGGAAGGAAGGTTGATTTTCAGAAATAGAGAGGACCCCCCAACACTAGTCTGTTGTCCTACTGTTATTACTCTCACGTCTGGAATTTGATTGTTCTGGAAGTGAAATTCTACTTGGTCAGATTTTTGTTCAACCATGTGGCATGTGCCGTTTAAACTAACATGGTTGACCATCTGTTTCAATATTATTGGTCAGCTAGTCTGGGTCCAGAGGACCTTGTTTACACAGTCTATTAGGGGTGACAACCTTCTCAGGAGGTCATTCACCAGTAAACAAGGGGTGCCCTCTGGAGTCACAACTATGACCGGGTGTTTCCCCTTGTGTCACCCAATTTTAATGTCCAAATATGCAGTCCCCTCGATGGGAATTTCCTTCCCGTCGTCAAAGTTTTGAAGTTGTCCAGGAAGAGAGGTGAGAGGAATTTGGTATTTCTCCCCCCTTGGCCTTTTTGGACAGAAGGGTAGCTTGGGATCCAGTGTCCACCAGTGCCAAAATTGTACTCTGCTCCTATATTTGTACCGGGGCATAGTATCTTCCCTCCTTCTCTGCAAGGGGGCACAGAGAATGCACATTTTGAGACAACTGGCAGGCTAGTTTTTTAGTTTTGGACACTGAGAGAGAAGAGATTTGGGCAGAATTCTGTGGGGAGTCTTGGGAATCTGAAAGGAAAAGGTGGCAAGTAGAGATGGGAGAAGTTTTGAGTTCCCCTGGTTCTGTTTTCTGGGCCACCCCCGCCCCCTTTTTGGAGGCAGTCAGCAGGATAGGTTTGAACCAGGGGAATTTGATGCTGTTGGTTCTGGGATGGGATGATGGGCGGCGCTAGCTCAGTCCCCACATCTACCCAGTCTGGATTTGAATCCTTTGGGACTCATTTTTCTTTGGGAGGAGTTCCCCCATCCCTGAAAGAGAATATCCTTTTCCCAGGATCCTCTGAGGACCCCTCTACTTCAAAGTGGAAGATCTGTACCTCCTCCACAAATTGGGTCTGTTTGGGTGCTTTGTTTCTCCTACCCCCTCTCTGCTCCTTGGTGGCAGACTTTCAGGGGCAGGAGATTTGTTTCCGGCTCCTGGGTTTCCAGGGGCTCTTTACAAGTGGGGAAGGAAGCTTCCTCTAAGGCTTTACACCCCCCTTCCCATTGTGCCTCCTCCCTGGGAACCAGTGGGTTGTCGGGGTGCTGCCCCCGTCATTGTTCTGGAGCACCAGGTCCAGAGTTGGAGGCATTCTGTGCCGGAATACCCATCTGAGGGTTCTGCTGAGCCCTCAGCATGCGACCCAGATCCTGTGCCATATTTTGAACCTGCCGCTCTAGCTGTGAAACCGGCTCAGGCTGATACAGGGTTCTGTTTGCTCCCCTGGGCTGATCCCAGGAAGGGTAGCTATCCCTTCTCTGGCAATAACATGGGTTGGGAAGATTTGGGTACCCCTCCAACCTTGGCCTCCCCTCTCCCGGATTCCGTTGTCTGGGCTCAGGAAAGTGGGGAAAGAAGGATGGATTATTCTGGGGTTGGAAGTTTTGTGGATACCTGGGGAAAAAGTTCTGTCCAGGATTTGGGGAGTTTCTGCCCTCCTGGGGGAAGTTAGGAGGGAAGTTCCCTGGGTTAGGTGCCTGGTTGGATCCCCCCCTTGGGCTGGAGGAGTCCACACATAACCCAGGATGGGTCTTTTCCCCTTGTATCGGGGACTTACATAGTCAGGGGAGTGAGGGACCCCATTTGTGGGACTACCTCCTTGGCTCCCTGTCTGCGACTGGCCCGAGGGCCTTCTGGACTTGGAATTATTCTGTTGTGCAGGCAAGTTTTTAGGCCCCCATCTCAAATCCAAAATGGTGGCAACCTTTACCTCTGCCACCTTAGCAGCAGCAGGGGTGCTGGTTGGTTTGGGGCTTTTAGCATTATTTTTGTTTTCTATGGGCTTCTGCACCTCATAGATTCGGTTGGCCTGTTCAATGACCCAGTCTAGTGATCTTTCCTCATGATAATCTCTCACTAGCTGGGTCATGATGTACTTTGGTAAGGCATGGAAAAAAGTATTAACAAATTCTTGGCTGTCCATGCGCACCCTTCTGGTAGTCTGCACAAAGGCACGCTTTAGTTCCTGCACAAATTCTTGTGGGGCCTGATCCTCCCCACATTGGAAATTGTAGGCTGCCTTGCGAGCCTCTTGGGGATTTCTGTGAACAGAAAAAATACTTTAGGATGGCCGCCCTATATGTGGACCATTTTGAATGATTTTGGTCCTCCAGCCCCGCAAAGAAACTGGAGTATTCTGGGTAGAATGTCCATTTCACATACTGAATGCAGCTACTGCTGTCTTTCAAATGGAAAGTCTCCATCATTTGCTCAAAGAGCTCTAAGTTTTCCCAAACAGAATACTTTAGCGTTCTTATGATAAGGCATGATGACGCTCCTTATTGCCTTGATCTGTTTTAAGGGGTCCTTAAGCAAGGCCCTTTTTGCCTTGTTGGCCTTCTTGGTTCGGGTAACCCTGGTCCATTCATCCTCTAACTCAGAGGCACTGCTCCCAGAGGTGCCCATCTGGTCTTCTAGGTTCTCCCGGATTCTGGGAGCCTGGGAATGGCTGGCAGAATGTGGGGACCTAGTCTCTTGTGTCCTGGGGCAGTCAGAGGAGTCTTCTGATTCCTCCTTGCTCACAGGATTTGATGGGTACCCCCCCAATGTCCTAGCTGGGCAGAGGTTTTTAAGATGCCCTTAGTGGGCCTACTCTCTTGGAGTTCCCCACTAAACTTCACAGTACTTGAGGGCGCCCATACCCAGATGCCCGCCCATCCATGCCTGGGAGGTACTGGCTTATGAGTCCCATACTTGTGATTGGATTGAATTCTGTCATCTCCGTCGCCCTGGCCTTATGTGCGCCAGGGACATGGGGTGGCAGAGTCCAGGGACTGGGAGAGAGGAAGGCCTCTGGTACTAGGGTTCCTGAGGTTATGCTCAGGTGTTTCCCTTTCCCAGCGAACCTCATCTCTATCAGCCCCTGCTCCCTGTTGCCATGAAAGAACCTGAGCTTTCTGTTCCTCAATTAAGGCCTTACTAGTCTCTATCAGTCTCTCTTGCATGGCTACCTGCCTGTGGAGCTTGTCATTATTCTCACAGAGAGCCTCATTTTCTCTCTGTGCTTCCTCGGTTGCTTTTTAGTACTGGGCCAGTCTTTGTTGCAGGAGGGTTACCTCCTGAGTGCCGTCCCTACTGGCCTGCTCCTTTCTTGCCAGAGCATCCCCCACCCTCCTGGTGTGCTCTAACAATCCATCATGCTCTTTTTGGAGGTCTCCCAGTCCCTGGAGGGGCAGGTGATTTTCTTCCAGTTTCCTTTTTAAGTGACAGACTTCCTGGCCTAAGCTGTCCCTTTCCTGAACAAGAGCATGCCTCTGTGCCGCCAGGTCGTCCCTCTGTCTTTGAAGGGCACCAGCTTTCTGGCGCTCTTCATCAAACTCTGCCTGGGTGTCCAGGTCTTTCAGAATTAATTTGTTATTCTCTGCCTTCTCTCTATCTAGGTGGCTTTGCAGGGTTACTACCTGCTCTGCGCATACCCTGTTGAAGTCCAGTTGTTGCTCCAGCTTTTTCTGGCTCTGCAGTAGGGAGTCCAAACCTTCGTGGTACTCCTTCTGCAAGGGCAGAATTCTGGTTTCCTGGTCTGCCTTTTTCTGCTGCAGGATACCCATATCCTCTTTGATTTTAACTAGATACTACCTGCTTTCATTTTCTGACTCCTGGCTCCTCTGCAGGTTCCGCTCAGAAGAGTCCAGATCAGATTGGGCCTTTTCTAATGCCATCAGTTGCCTGCTCGCCAGATCGTGGCCTTCAGCATATTTGTCCTTTATGGTTCCCATAGATAAATATAGATATGCCGCTATCTTGACAATCTTATTTTGCTCATCCTTGGCCTTAGGAGCCATATATAGTTCACTCAGGGCCACATTTAAGGGGCCCTGATCTCTCCAGATATCTAACCCTGTTGCAGTGATCTGTTGTTTGATTGCCTGCAACCACACATTCTAGTCCTGCTCAATCCACTCACCTCTCACAAATAACTTATGTCGAAGGTGTTCTCAAGCTATCATGATGCCTACCTATGTCGCCATTTTGGAAATATTGATATCCTTCCTGATTTACAGAAGTTTTTTATTTTATTTTGCAAAACAGACCGTTTCCTTAGAGCGTTCTCTTTTGAGGGGTGCTTTTACAGTGTATTACAGCGTGTTAGCCCAACAGGATTTATGTATCCTATTAGTTAGCACACTGTATTAAGATGCACAAGTGGTTGTTCTAATCCAGAAATCCCGGCCACGAGCCCCCAATCTGTAAGTGATTTCAATCCAGCACTCCAACTAAGTCAATGCCTAGTATGGGATGCCCAATGGAAACCCTTATTTATATATTTTTATGTCAAAAGTTCATTTAATTCTGGATTATGTACCCTTGTACAACGCCCCTCTCTTTGAATCCCCCCAGCCTCACTGAGCCAAGAAATAGGTTGCTTTGCAAAGTTAAAAGATTTATTTGAAGAATTGAACAATATATATATCACACTTTTATAAATATGGATAATATTGGAATATCACACTTATTAATATTTCTACAATGATCAGCAATGGGTAATATTACAATATCAACAACCTCTTTTATCAATTAGGAGTAGGGATAGGAAGAATAATCTAGCAGAGAATACTTTGTATTGGTTCAAGAGATTGCAATGATAGGAAGAAATGCAACACAGAAATAAAACTTGATATGACTTCAATCAAAATACAATATGATCACTCTTTCCCCTGTTACTACTCACTCCCCCCTAATATGCAATATGGAGATATGGAATGAGGGCACACAAGTATCAGGAATAACAATCAACCATGCAGTTGAATCGCAATTCCCCCAGCAAACTTAGAGAGCACATGTATGATTTTAAACAGATCAATTGCTTTTAAATGTGGTTTGAATTGAATGGGAAAAATGCTAAAAATGATTTTAATTCACTAAATGGATTCAGAACTAGTGAGAGTTGCTTGGGATTGGTACAGGTCAATACTAGCAATGATTGTACAATGGTTAGCAGATGGAAAACGAAATTCAGAAGTTGAAAGCAAGAAACAGCTATTTTACATGGAGTGAATTTGAGCCAAATTGCAAAAACTATCAGAAAAGCTGAGGATGTTAGCTTCAAAATGACATTAAAATTTTGTCTCTAGGACATACGGTTCAAAAGTTACAGAGGTTTTTGTGAAGGTAGATTTTTTAGAAAACAGAGTCAAGATTTCAAAATGAAAGATGCGCTTTAAAGATTTAGGAACCAATATGGACTTATGCTAAGGGGCTATGAAAGTACAAGATACCCAACGGGACAACCACCAGAACAGGGCGCCTTCCACTCTGATTGTTGTGGCCAGGACACTTGACTTTCTTCAGAAAATATCAGTGCACAGATGATTATCGCTACAATTATCACAGACTATATAATGAGAATAATTCAGGATGGACAAAAGATTCTATAATGCAGTTCTGGATAGGTTGAAATTGATTGAACAGGATTACTTTAACTACGAGATGACTATGGACAGTTCTAGATTAAATACTCACTCCTGTGGCTTTGGAATGGAATGGACCCATCAAAGATCTGGTCAAGGGTTTGGCTGGGATTCTCTCACCACAAGACAGATCTCAGGCACTGGTTTCCGCTCTCAGCAAGGCCCTCTGGTCTGCACGGCCTCTTGGACTGGGCCTGATGGGTTTTGGGTTCCAGCTCTGCTGGACGGATCTGGATCTTGGTTCTAGCACAGGGTTCTTAGCTAGAACAGCAAAACAGCTCAGCCAGACTGCTGGATTTTGTGGTGCCCCTTGGAAGTTTAGGGGTTAGAATCAGGTTTCTTAAGATTCTGAAGGCCACAGAGTTCAGCTTTTGGGATTGGGCCCTTCTGCTTCAAAGTTCTAGAGTCTGGTTTCTGGATCTGTCTGGAGCCTGGATCTTCCTGCAGGCTGCTTTGCCAAGGAATCAGTTGATGAGTGGTAAGTGTGTGTCGGTGGGTCCTCAACAGTCCCTATTTATCCATTTTCTAAAGTGGGCGGGGAGGCTGATTGTCTATGCCCAACCCTCTAAGGATCTGATAGGTCAGAGAATTCCCTGTCCCCTGACTTGAGAAAGAAACTGTGTGTCATCATGTGTCATAGTGATGCTGCCATTTACAATCTAGAGAAGAACCTCCGATTTGCTTTTACTTCACAAAAAACATATTTCCCATATGCACAACTTGTTAATATTACATATACGCATCACAGATTGATTAAGGCACGTCTCTGTTCAAGTCTCATGTTCCTACGAGTTTCGGGTCACAAATGACAGGTTTTTCGCGCTTTTGGTTGGTTACACATTTTCGGATCTGTACAATTTTTTACATATACATACACATACCATCTGGCCATACTTCTGTAATTTTTCATGTTCCTAGCATGTTCCTAGCACAACTACAATAGCCTCACTATTAAAAACTTTCGTGGTTCAGTCCCAGAACATCGCACAGATTCCAGATTAGTTTTAAACTGTGAGCGAATTTTTCATTTTAATAATCTCTAAATTTTATATTTTTGTCAGTTTGGTACAATATTTTAGAAGTATTCTCCTTAAACATATATTTAATCCAATGTCAAATCCACATGTTCAGTCTGGCCCGCCTCCAAGATCTTGGCTGAGTCAGAGAGTCACATGGCCTCCTTCCTGCCAGGGCAGTTTCTATTGACGCCCCAAATTAGCATCTCCATTCAGCTCAAGTGAGCCCTTTGTCTGCACTTAGAGCAACAGGCCAGGGTGCCCCTCCCAGTTCCTTTTCACACCAGCCTGCCAGTTTCTTAGCAGAGCACAGGAGAACAGATTCCTTTGTTTAGGGAGGAGGTGTGGAATGTGTTTGAAGCCCAGTGTGGGAAACTTTAACTTTTAAACCCAATGTCTGAAATTGACTTGTCTTAAAATATAACTTACATTTTTAACAAATACATCAAACAATTTCTTACTTCAAGCCTTTTTAGAATATAGTTTTGAATTGTATCAACCTCTTAGGCTTCTGATAGCAAGTCTTTCTTTTGGCATAGTTTGAGTTCAGTGTACAACCTTACACATAACAGGTTTTAAATCGCTGGCTTCTGACAGAGGTGAGTAACGGTACTACACCCATTTTTGACTGATTTCTTCCAGCTCAACCATCCTCAAAAGTGGACTTTGTTCAGATAATATATACTCCTGTGGACATTGTATTTATGTGGATTCTCGAAGTAGAATGATGTTCAGCTCCCAACAAGGAGGTTGGATCTTTTTGTGTGGTTTGTGAGCCATGATTTTTGCAATTTTGACAGCCAGGGAAAAAACTGATTTTTAAAACAGCTCTGTGTTTTCTTTTGCAGTGATTTTGCTCTGTGGGCAGCCAAATGATGAGTTTTAGCAGTGGTCTCCTGTGTTCCCACTGACATAGGCAAAAGTGGATGGTGGCCTGTTTTTCAGATTTTTACTGCACACTTTCTGCTGATTTTTAGCGAGCAGCATGCTTTCCGGCGGCCATTCTGATGTTTCTGCTGCAAGCAATGCACAGTAATGTTGCAGGGCCTGGACTAGTGGGTTGAAACATCCCACAGTTCCCAGCGAGTGTGCAGGCAGCCAATGTTATGGAGTAAGGAAGACATGTAAAACAGGTGGCAGTAAATTGGGCTAGGCCGAGCAGTTCACAGAAGCTGAGAATAGAATGTTGTTTTCTGACTAATAGATTAGTGTTGCCACTGTGAAGGACAAATCTCATGAGACCAGATCCTGGTGTCTGTCATGGCCAAGCTGTCGAGCTAGGTTTTGAGTAACACTGCCTCCCAATGAGAAGTGGACGGTCCATTTGGACTGCAGGTGTCTGCGCAAATAAATATGAGAAATTCATCCCCAAGGGCTGTGCCTTGACTGCTTTTTAGATAAAGCACTTGGTTCCCAAGAAAGATAAGCTAGGAGGCGGGCCGGGGAGGTCGCACATTATAAGATGGAAGTAGCAAAGGGTGATGCCAAAGAGTACAGCTGCAACATCGTAGGGACTATCTAGGTGTACCAAATTGTCTGGTGTCATGAGAAAGCCATTGTATTCCCGGGTGGGGTTGACCTCAGTATTCGGATTGGACAATTCTTGACCTTTATTGCAACAAAGTACCTAAATACCATGGACAAATCATATCACAGGATTTTCTCCTGACTGTACAATTAGGTAATCTTGTAAGGTTTTGTATTTAGATGAGCATGACAAATGGGGGAATGAACTATAGGGGTTGTTTAGATTTCTGTACAGCTGTTAGCCAATGGGGAAAGTGGGATTATGGTAAATATGATATGCTTTGGTTATGGTAATTTGCAATTTTCTGTTATAAAAGATGTAACTGGAAATCGGTGTGTCGAGTGTGGTTTCAGTTCCCAGCCTTACTGGAATGTCTGACACTCTCGACTGTATTTTCATAATAAACATTTGTTTTTCTTACAGATGGTGCACTTCTTATTGATCACCTTAGAGTGTTTTTTTATCAATTGGGTTTCGGGCCTACCCTACAAATTTGGTAACCTGACGTGATTCCAGATCTTCTGCGAAGCAGGGTGTTTCCCCCTGCGCATCATGGGTTGCAGCCCCCATCTGCAGTGACCATTCCATGTGCACACTCTGTTACCGCCGCATTTAATTGCTGTCCCAATTGTGAGTTTGGCCTTGCCAGGACACATTCACTTCCAGCTCCGAGCTGGAACGGAGAGGGCATTTTATTAGCACCGGAGCAATTTATGCTGGACCAATGGATCCAATGGGGAATAGGGAATTACAGCTATGCAGCTACTCATGATCCAGCGCAAATTACGAGTAGCTTTAACGCTAATTGCGTTGGAGGCATCCCGGCACAATTACTGCCGGGATACCACAAACCTCCTGATGAGTTTCGCAATTTATCTGTTATTCTCGTGCTTTATTAGGTAAATGTAGAATGGAGAGCACAATGATTCAAAACAAAGGATGTCTATTTGCTAAACCCAAAAGGTATAGTTTGAAAAGGCTTCATTACACACCCTAACAGACACACATTTACATTCTCATATTTAGCATGGATTTGTAAATCGTAGTACGCATGATTCTTACTTCAAAGTCCATGTAACACGAAAGCTAAGAAATCCACCATGGTGAAAAGTGTTGGCATGCAAAGAGAAAAAAAAATCTCATGCTTTCTCAGTTATATGAAGCAGATTGTAATATGTTGCAATTACATTAATGGGTTGTACCTCCTCATCTCAAGTTGCGTATGTAAACAAATGACAGGCTTCCACGTTAGTTAATAATTGAGCAGGTGTAAATGCTTACTGAAATATGGTGATGCAGCCAGAAATGGTTTGTTGCCATTCTGTTCCCTTTTTCAAGGACAGTCATTAAAAGACCAACATGCATTGTTTTCTCGACTTATTGCCTGATCGTGGGTGTGCTGTGGGCAGGGTAACATTGTGTTTATTTCAATATGAACTAACAGGCTTGTCAGTGGAATGCATTACTTGAATTACACACATCTGTTATGACTGGATTGGTTAAAAGGGAAACAATTGTGGAACACATTTGAATGAAAAGAACGGTCTGACCTCTATTTTAGACAGACAGCATTCACTTCTTAGAAGACGCTGGAGGCTACATCACTCCTAATCACAATGTGGGCAGCAGACCTGCTGATCTCACAAGACTTGACTGCCTGGTAAGAGAACAAACAGCAGATGTAATGGCTAGGCCAAGACTAGGCCCACAAAATGGCACTTTGCCAATAAATCAAAATTCTGATTTTTAATACCGCTTTAATAATTTGGAGGCAAAATTAAATTACAGAGCTGATCTGCTTTGGAAACCAGAAGCAAACTTCTTTCAGGTACCTTTCTCCCAAAACAGTAAAACTCTAATGTGGCTAAAATGTGCCTCTTTGATAATTATTATAAATTCTAATCTTTTGATTGTTTTAATATTATGGGGGTTGAAATAAGAAATTTCTACACATGTTTGCAACAGATATTGTTCCTTTCTATGGTTACATCATTAAGAGCAACCATGATGGATTTTTTGTCATATAAGCCTTCCAACTTTCCCTTTGCTGGTGACACACTTAGTTTGACCTGATACTGAATTTCAGCATAGCATCCAAAGTTAACATGTGGTGCTCCTCGCAACTCTTTGACAGGCAGAAGTGGATCTCTGGAAACACAGAGGAAGGACGAGCAGAATTCTTGCAAAAGGATTAAAATTGCTTAACCTATACATTTTTATCAATGTCTGTAGATTGCTTTTAGGTTGTTCTTAGTTAACTACCCGTAGAAGCCACACATTTTTAACTGTGTGTTTAGCTCTTTGAAACTAGTGGGTTATTCATAGGTTGGTCTTTATACCCTCGCTTGTCTCCTGACTAGTCAATCCACAGCGTCAGGATTGCATGATACACACACACACACACACACACACGCATGCATGCATGCACGCACACACACATATTGATTATTGCTTGTAGGTAAATTAAACAAGTGAATAGAAGAGTAGGATGTCATATTGCTAGTACAGGAACTTTATATTTTTTCACTTTTCTACGTTTAATGCTCATATGTTATGTCTTATGTCTTTGGAGAATACACATACTTAAATGCTAAACAATAGAGTTAGAGTCATTTTCATTCCTTTTCCCTCCATTTCTTGAAAGAGCCCTTTGCCATCCCTAGTGTGAACTGTGGATTCTTAAATAATGGGGTGAATGGAGACTGACGCGCATAGACTCATATTGATATGATATGATAGCTTATTTATATCGTGCCCATACACAAGTGTTTCAGGGTGCGATGGGGCAAGGTAGGGGTACAAGGGAGAACAAAACAACGATCTTACTTGGCCCAGTGACATTGAGAATAAGCAAGTGCAGGGGAGATTGAAGGGACAAGAGCAAGGGGAAGGGGAGCAGTGGAAAGTGCTGAACACGTGATAGAATAACAACAGGTAGTGCGCCCAGCAGGTGGCAAGGGCAGGAATTAAGCGCAGACAATGGGTGTCCAATAAGAGCAGGTAGGGGGAGTGTGGGGTTGCAGATACAGACCCAAGTGCAAGGATTGCTAAGAGGCAGTGAGATTATGGAGATGCCACTCAGGCGTCTGTCCTGTTTATTTAACCACAGCAATCACCAGACAACCATTCCCTTATCACCCGCAATTGGGCAGCCTCATAATATTTGGAGATGTTAGGGAGTTCACTCACACATGAATCACGTGAATTCCTGTATTAAGTGATTAATGCGTCAGACCGCGTGGCACTGGCCGGGATCTGAAAACAGAGGCTGCATGCTAGGAGCAAAAGCAGCACAATAGAGGACAATTTAACGACAAAGGAACGCTAAAAGGTCAAGGCAACCTTGGGGATCATATCCAGCCATAGAGTTAACCTGAAGTGACAATGCTTACATATAAAGAAGAGGCTGAATTGGGCAAGACACATGAACCACATGAATCCCTGTATTAAGGCTTACGTGACAGGATGCCTGGCATACCTGTTTAATGTGGCATGATAATTATAAGATATAACGACCAATCAAATTGAAGAGGTGAACCACACCAAACGTATACATTTAAAACACTAAGTAGCTACACGCTTTTCAATTCGATGCCTGAACTGTAAGAGGTCAAAACACATGTTGGCTATGTGTTTTTAACTGCTATTAAATGAAGGAGACTCCAGAATGACCATCAATGATAACTTGTTATTATTATACCAAAAACCTGATGGAATGGAGATGGGTCTATCCCAACTGGGAATTCAGACAAATGTAACGTAGAATACTTAGGAGTAAAGGAGTGCATGTTGTGTTGCTTAAACCCCTGTTACAGTTTTCTGTATATCCAAAGGACGTCTTGTCCAGGTCATTAGTTGACCACATAAGAAAAGGCAAAGAGGAATACAGGCTTTGGATAGAGAAATAATAAATATCATTACCAGGTTTTCGACAGGGACAAAAGGCATGTCATATGGGCTCTAAGTGTGGACCCTTTTGTAGGCAAGACTGAAATTTAGGTGTGATTACTTCTTCAGCTTTCCTGGAAAGGAGTTAATGAGGAATGCAAGGAAGTGGTTCTCCAGGCCTAAAGTAATGTATAGTGGTTCAGCAAACAGGACGTGTCCCACTTCATTAGCATGAGAAGACCATAGTTGTAGCAGCACTGCTGCAATAAGTTAGGAAACATAACACTATATCAAGGCAAGTGGTGTAAGAGAAGGTGAGAAATGGAGACAGAGAACATTAGTAGAGCAGGAAGTAGGCACCTCAGGAAAGATGGCGTCCTGAGGAACAGTATCACAGATAGAGCACAGGCACGCAGAAAGAGGATAAATGGGGAATGGAGTACCAGTGATGCCTACAGCATTGACAATAGAGGAGAATTCTGGAAAATATACAAAGTCTGAGGCACTAAGTGAGAAGTCTGCGGCACCAGTGTCCACAAGACGTAAAAATGTTCCCCAGATAAAAGAATAGTTAACAGAAGGAACAGATGGGCACAAATGAATCAAAGAGGTGATGATGTCACAGCTGATGATGCCACATTCCATCTGGCAATCCTATGGGGAAGATGGGGGAGGTTCTGGTTGTGAACTAGTAGGAAACGGGTGTTGTGGCATCGATGGCACTGGTGAAAATGTGGCAGAGTTCTTCGAGGTGAGGAGGGTAAACAGGATATCAATGCATCCATTGCGTGACTAGTTTTCAGTAACCCCATTCGGGTTCACCTTTGATTAGTGTTGTGAGTCTTTAATCCCACTACTTTGAGGAGGACAATTCCCTGAATGATGGTTCACTGAACATATCTGTTTAGATTGTTTTTACCTCCCGGGTGCATAACATTGAATTTGTATGCCATACATTTTTAACTCATACTTATCAAAGAAATGCTGCCTTAATTGCAAAACCTATTCCATTCGTTTGTCGGTCCACCCAATCTACACAGTACTATTGTTATATCAAATTGGAGCAAAGAGACATCAAACAAATGTATTCATGAAGGGCTTAAAATGCGGTAGCAGCATCATTTGCAATATCAGAATGTTTGTCAGAAAACAATTTTAATCATTGAACAATTGAAGATAATCTGTAGTAGTGTCTTCTTTGCTTTCTTTACAAGAGTGGATCCTGTCCCAATCGACTATTTTTGGGCAAAAGAGTTTGTAAATGACCCGTGTATTTACTGCATGCAATGTTTGTCTTAAGTCTGTTAGGCTGGGTTTATAAAAGCTAAGTATTATTCTCACATAATCTTAGAAGCTTTCAGGATCCTCTGTAATTTTGGGATATCTCTGTGTCATTTACTAATGCTCTGTGATGCTGTAGGGTGCCTAGACTTGAACAGTATTTCCTTGATTCCTTTCAGCTGGGAATGTGTGAATGAAGGTAATAATCTGTGTTGGATCTTCAGCAGTAGGGTATCTGGCAGTACCGGGGAAGTAGAGTCCATGGCATGTTGGAATTTGCAAGCCAGTGATGGCATATTGTGGGGTCACGCAAGAATCAGAGGGGGAAGAATAATATATTGGTCCTCTATCACTCTGAAAACGTTGTAGGATGTTGGGGTTGCATGGGGCTGGGTCTTCATGGTGTATTGTAGTGAGGTGTGAAAGGTGGACATGGGTAAAGGAGGAAGAGTGTTAGTAGGGGCAGGAGGAGGGGAGGAATAGGGGAAATGAGGTGGGAGGAGCCAAGGCGATTTGGGTGAGGCTTTCTATCATGTCCCTCAGTCATGATTGTGTAGGGGAAATCCATTTAGGGTACAGAGGAGTGTGATGCACTGTGCTTAATTTTCCTTTAGTGGCTTTCAACTCTTTTTTGTCTGTATTCATTACTGTCTTTATGGAAATGGATGTGGCCTTCTATGCTCCATTTCTCTACCTCTAAATATACCATTTACATATGCTACCCACTGTTCTGATATATTTTAGATTTCAGTTTTTTAAGGTTGCGCCTTAAATATACTAATTTATTTATATAGAGGGCAACCATGAGGGATAATTGAAGTTGTGGGTCATCATGTGTGGAAAAGTGTCACTGATCAAGATACTTGCATGATGTAATGCGATAGTTGGTATACTTTAAAAAGATGGTATGCCTGTTTGGGAGGCTGTCTCAATGTGGTCTTCCCTGACCTCATTGTTCATGAACAGGAACAGAGAGAGACACACACATTGGAAGAAGACACAAGGGAAGGAGAGACCATGTGCCCTCCCCCGTGGAGAGTCAAAATATGTGCTAACAGAATATCACACTGACACTGTTACAATTGGAAAAGGTAAAATATTTGAAAACGGAATACCACAGTCAGCCGGAGCAGGAGCAGACCACTGTTCTAATTAGAGGCCTAAAACAGGTCTCCACCATAATATCTCATTGTGAATTAAGGCCATTTAGTCCAATTAAAAAAAGCTATTGGAGGAAGTGAGATACACACTCAGATCCCATGCTGCTCCCTTTTCAGAGAAGAACATTCAAGCCATTCAAGCCACCACACTACCAATGGTGAGACTGTGAATCCCATAGCAGCATCACCCTGACACTGCCTGGGGGAGGCTTTCAGTGCTAACTCTGCAGGACAGTGTATAATGTGACATGTTGGGTGTGGCCGACACCTTGCAGATGGGCAATGCAGTCTGCATCTTGCTCCACAAATCAGAGGGATAGGAGAGCTGCTGTTAGTTTGCCTTTTGGCCTATTGGCAATGGGGACACATAATAAATGTGTGGTTGGTTGCTCACAGAAACAAGAAGGAGGACATATTACAAATGTCGATGACAGGTAGTGCATTTAATGTTTTTCTTGAAAAAATATATCCTTCTTACCAATACATATTTTGTTTGTATCATCTGCAGAAGCTTAAACCGTATTATTTCTATAACAACATGGAAAATGCAAAATAAGGATCTTGTTGCAGTGTGCAGGACACAGAAATCATTGGAAGTGCTTATGCTTTATTATTCTGCAAGGAAGCTTAGGAACTATTCAAATACGACACAGTCGGCCAAAGTACCCAAGCTCGATGTTTTTTCTGCACCTACAAAATGATGTTTGTGCCTATGAGAAAATAGCATGCTTGCTATAACAAATGGATAGAGAGGAGAAAAAGTCATGTTTTTATATATTGGGCCTCATTAAAGGTGTGCCGATCATGTAACAACTGTGCCGGTAAGGCTACCAGCACCGTTGTTACCATACCGGCACATGAGTCTGCGGGCAGGTGCCGTCCCTCCTGCCAGGTCAGATCTGGCGGACGGAACGGCACCCGCTCGTAGACTTTCCAGAAAGCACCAGCACCGTTATTAACGGTGCTGGTGCTTCCCTCATCCCCATCCCCATTGAATCCTATGGGACTCAAATGGGAATGGAGATTTACATTTTTCCGAGCCTGACTTCCAGGAACACCAGGGTTGTAATACCCCAGTCTTTCCGTTGAGCCAGGCACCAGAAAAATTCACGAGCCCGGCAGTGGCATGCCGATTTTACCAGCAAGGCTAATGCCAGACTCGTAATGAGGCCCATTGTGTTGCTTCAGAAAGAAGGAATAAAAAACGATGAACCATGTATAAGGAGAACATCAGATTTCAATACCGTGCCAGGAGAAAGACTGTTTGTCATGGCTTCTTTGACAGTGTGGGTCGAATGGGACGTCCTCTGCTAGAAAGGATAATACCATTTGAACAATTGTTCTGCTGTCCCCATCCTTATTTTATTTATTTTATTTTTTACATTTATGTAGTGCACATGCAGCCCAAAGGCATTGCGACACTGTTACTTGTGGCAGACTTAGAAAAAGTTACATACATGTGATGGAAAACATATCAGGAGTACAGTTACTTTCTGAGTTTGTGGTACATTCTCTTTGCATCCTATACACATTCAGATACAGATATTAGCTACAACATGAGAATGATTAGAGTTTCTGTCTTGGATGAGTTTTAGTTGAAGAGCATAGTTTTCAGCGACTTACGGAATGCTAGGTGAGAAACTTCAGCTCTTAGGGGTGGTGGTAGGGCATTCCAATGCAGTGCTGCTAGGTACGGGAAGCTGATCCCGCCTGCTTTGGCTCTTTTGACTCTTGGGATCATGAGCATGTTTGCATATGGAGTTCTGGTCGATCTGGCGGCTGTAGTGGGGGTGGATTCTCTCAGAGAGGTATGGTGGAGAAGTGAAGTGGACGCACTTATGGGTGAGGGCAAGTGCCTTAAAGAGGGCTCTTTCTTTTACTGGGAGCCAGTGTGCCTCTTTCCTAGCTGACGTGATATGCTCTTTCTTGGGGATTCCCATGGCTGCTCTCAAAGCGGTGTTTTGTATAGTCGGAAGTTTGGTCATGTTTTTGGTAGAGGTGCCCAGGAACAGTGCATTACAGTAGTCAAGTCTTGATCCTGTGATGGCTCTAGCAATTGTAATGCAGTTATCCTTAGATAGGAAAGGTCTGGCTCCTGTCAGCAGTTTTGCATGGTATGCTGCTGTGGAGGCGATGGCGTTCACTTGCCTAGTCATCGTTAGATTAGAGTCTAGGTAGACGCCTAATATTTTTACTGAATTAGCCACTGGGATTTTAATATTATCAATCGTAAAATGACTGAATTTGGAGTCAAGGTTCTTGAGTGTTTCCTTGGAGCCTACTATCTGTAACTCGGTTTTGTCTGAGTTGAGGCATAGGCCATTGGCTGCCATCCATGATTGACTCTTGCTGAGTATGTGGTTAAGTATCTTCCCACTGTCTCACCACTCTCCCGTTTGCTATTTGTAATTTGTGTTACATGACTATGCCTCATGACTAGTTGCTGCTTAAGTTACATCAAGCCTAATTAACAAAGATGTGCACTGGAGAAGATCAGGCCATGGCAGTGAGCCGCTCCGACATACACTTTCTCCTTTACCTAATTCACAAAGCCTGAAACTGGGGAAAATCTTGAGATGACTTCAGCAGCTCCTAGATGCACATTTGTAAATCTTTGGGAGTTGTCTTTTCATGTGAGCATCTCACATATGCCTCGGATTTGATCCTGTTGTATGCTCTGTGCATGAAGTATAAAGTATCAGCTGCTATAGACAGATGCTCATGGGCATCTTCGCATTTTCTCCAGTGAAATTCTTTATGAATCAGGCCCATAATGGGCCCTTCCTGCCCCCCTTGCTCACTGCTTAGCAGTTTCTACACATCATGTCTCCATTCCCAGCACTGCCAATGCTGCTTTTTGCTTCGGAGTGTGGGATGTTTCAACCCACTAGTCCAGGCCCTGCAACATTACTGTGCATTGTTTGCAGCAGAAACATCAGAATGGCCGCCGGAAAGCATGCTGCTCACTAAAAATCACCAGAAAGTGCGCAGTAAAAATCTGAAAAATAGGCCGCCATTGTTAAGCTGTGCGTCTCTGGGGCGCTGCGTACCTGGGGTTTCGGTTGCTGGTCTCACTGGTGACGCCAGACTGGTAGTCTCCAAACCGAATGTAGATATTGCAACGCTAGGAAGCGACCCCGACCCAACCCTAATGGAACAGGGATGGATTGGAATCACCTCCCAACGCCACTGGCTCACCTCCCTGTGGATTACAGTGACGTCGGGACAGTGCAAGCACTGACAGGGAGGTGACTAGGTTGAGCTGGTACGGTCCGGTAGAAAGCCACAACTGGAGGACGAGAGGTCTTCAGCACGATCCACCAAGGCAGTTGATGATCCGGAGGGCTGGCACCCAGAGCCACAGTGACAAAAGGTTCAAGGCAAACAAGGAGGTCAGGAAGAGAGAATGGACCCAGGAACAGGGAGACCCAATAGAGAGGGAGAAGGCCAATATGGAATCCCCCCAACCTCCTAAAAGCCACGGAGCCAAGGGAGCTAATCCCAAAGGAATTGGACCCAGGGAAGGGAAAGGAACTGGCGGGTAGCAGGAGTGAGGCAGCCCGTAGCCGGGAAAAGGAAACAGGAACCAAGGAGCAGGGAACTGAATGCGGGCACCAAGCAACGGTAAGTGGGGACAAACCGCGTTAAGACGCGAACAGTAGAGGGCTGGACGCTATTTACAGCGTCCAGCACGAAAGCGAGGCGTGGACCGCTGGCGGGACAGCGCATGCGCGATGGCCGAGCGGGCACCGGAACGAGGCTTGGAACACAAGCTTGCCTGCCCGTTCCTGGTTACCCGCGGGGCCTGCGTACGCCAGCGAGCGCCGACCCGCTGCCCACAGCCACGCTTCCCAAGCCGGTAACAGGGGTAGAACCGCCACGTCCGGGAACGGATGCGGCGAGAAGGCCAGGTAAGTGTCCTAACACCATACCCCCCTCCGGAAAGGCCGGAAGAACCCGGCTTCCAAGGAAAACGGGCATAGAACTCCCTAACCAAACGAGGGGCGTGAACGCTCCCAACAGGCTCCCAAGTGCGATCACTAGCAGGATAGCCCTTCCAGTCAATCAAAAACTGCAATTTACCCCTGAAGAGACGGGAATCGCAAATCTCCTGCACCTCAAATTCAGGGAGACCACCCACATCAATAGCAGCAGGCCGGGGGCAGGCACGATGGAAGGGATCAGGAAGACAAGCTTTCAAAAGAGACACATGAAAAACAGGATGGACCCTCCAGGATTCAGGCAACTTGAGTTCAAACGCCACCGAAGAAATCCTCCTGACAATCGGAAAGGGACCCAAATATTTGGGGGCTAGTTTCAAGGGGATGTTACGTGCGGGCAAATGTCTGGAGGATAACCACACTAGTTCACCCACCCGGAACGGTGGCTCAGGGCTCCGGCGTTTATCGGCCTGTCTCTTCATGGCCTCACGTGCCTTGGCCAGGGTACCAGCCGCTCGACGCTGTAGATCCTGGATCTCGGTAACAAGGTGATCCGCCGAAGGAACATTACTTGGTAGCACCGGAGTGAAAGGTAGCAGTCTGGGATGAAGGCCAAAAGTACAAAGAAAAGGACTTAGTCCAGTTGCAGAATGAACCGCATTGTTGTACGCAACTTCGGCCATGTCGAGATGCGACATCCAATTGGTCTGGGAGGCATTGACAAAACAACGGAGGTACTGCTCCAACGTTTGGTTCGTCCTTTCTGTCAGTCCGTTGGTCTGGGGATGGTATCCAGAACTGAGAGCCCTCCGGATGCCCAGATGCTGGCACAATCGACCCCAAAAGGAAGAGACGAACTGGGAACCACGGTCGGAGATAATCTTAACAGGCAATCTGTGCAGGCGATATACACAGTGCAAAAAGGCACGCGCCACAAGGGCAGCCGTGGGAAGTCCAGGGAAGGGTATGAAGTGGGCCATCTTGGTGAAACAGTCAATGACGACCATAATGCAGGTATGTCCTTCAGAGGGCGGAAGGTCGACAATGAAATCAGTGGCTATTGTATGCCAAGGAAAAGGTGGCGTTTCCACAGGATGTAAAAGACCCACAGCCTTCCGGCGCGGAACCTTGACCTGGGCACAGATGGGACAGCATTCCACATATCGTCTGACTTGCAGGGTCCATTTAGGCCACCAAAAATGCCGGGAAACAAGCTCCTGTGTAGAACGTATACCACGGTGACCCCCAATCTTGGAATCGTGAAAGCTCTGTAGGATTGTCTTGCGTAGCTCATCCGTGGGTAGGTACAACTTGTTCTGGAAAAAGAGCAATCCGTCCTTCTCCCTAAGCTGGCGACGTCTTACCAATGTATCCCGAGAAGAGTCCGATGAAGTGGCTTGTACCACCCTCTGCAGGAACGATGGCACGGCCAGTAGAAAATGCTTAGGTGCGATTACAGGCAGGTCCCGTCCCTCATGTTGCACATCAGCAGCCAAAGAACGGGAAAGGGCATCCGCCTTCACGTTACAGTTACTGGGTACATAGGTGATACGGAAATCATACTGTGAGAAGAAAAAGGCCCATCGTGCTTGGCGGGAGGTCCGACACTGTAAGGAACGTAGAAATTGCAGGTTTCGATGATCAGTGCGTACCTCAACTGGGAAACGTCCTCCAAGAAGGTGATGGCGCCATTCCTCAAAGGCGGTTTTGATGGCCAGTAGTTCTTTCTCGATGATGGGGTAGTTCCGTTCACTAGCCGTGAGTTTTCTGGAATAGTAGGCCACAGGAAACTCCATTCCAACGCTCGGATCCATCTGAAGCAGAACGGCTCCCACAGCAAAATCCGAAGAGTCGGCTTCCACAATGAACGGCTGGTCTTCTTGGGGATGGTGTAAGATAGGCGCGGAGCTAAAGGCCTTCCTTAGTTGCTCAAAAGAGGCAGCAGCATCGTGCCCCCAAACAAAGGTTTTCCTACTGCTGGTCAAACAGGTTAAAGGTGCAGACAGCAGTGAGAAAGACGGAATGAATCTCCGATAGAAATTAATGAAACCAAGAAACCGTTGAAGAGAATTCCTGTCGCTGGGAACCTTCCATCCTAGGATAGCACGAACCTTGGCTGGATCCATGTGTATACCCGACGCACTGATCACATACCCAAGAAATTCGATATGGTCCTGATGAAAATGACATTTCTCAAGCTTAGCGTAAAGGTTATTCACATGTAGCCGCCGGAGTACCTCCTTTACTTGGACAATGTGTTCTTCGAGATTTCTTGAAAACACTAGTATGTCATCCAGGTATACCCAGACTGAGGTCCCGATTAAGTCGGAGAATATGTGATCCATCAAACGCTGGAAGACAGCAGGGGCATTACATAGCCCGAAAGGCATGACTCTGTATTCGTAGTGCCCGTTTGGGGTCTTGAAGGCCGTCTTCCACTCGTCCCCGGCCTTTATTCGTACCAAATGGTAGGCTCCACGGAGGTCGAACTTGGAAAACATCCTTGACTCACGTAAAGATTCCAGGATGGATCGAATCAAGGGAAGCGGGTATCTGTCCTTTCGTGTAATGTCGTTTAATTGGCGATAATCAACACACGGGCGCAGGGTGCCCTCCTTTTTCTTTACGAAGAACAGCGGAAATCCTGCCGGGGAATTAGAAGGGGCAATATACCCTTTCTGAAGACATTCATCGAGATACTCCTGCAAGACCTCCTTTTCTTGAGCGGTCAAGGAGTACACCTTGCCGTGTGGAATCACAGCGTCTGGCAACAGGTCGATGGCACAATCGAAAGGTCTATGAGGTGGTAAGGGTATGTCCTTAGGATCGGAGAAAACCTCATGAAAGCCAGCATATACAGAAGGAACAGAAGAAACAGAGAGTAAGCGTGGCACACCAACCCCTTCAGTCTGGGTGGCGACTGATGATTGCGTTGGAGAAGAACCGACATGGCAACAGTCCCGCACACAATGCTCAGAGCTGAAAACCAAGGTCCGAGTCTGCCAGTTGATGTTGGGGTTATGATGTAACAACCACGGCAACCCTAAAATGATCGGATAAGAGGGAGTCTTGATGATATCAAAAGCGATCTGTTCATGATGTTCGTCAATCCATAATCCTAGTGACTCGGAATGTTGATGAACCGGACCCGAAGACAACGGGGTACCGTCAATAACTTCCACCACTGAAGCGCAGTTCTTTTCGATCAAAGTGATACCATTCCTGATGGCAAAATCTGCGTCCATATAATTTCCAGAGGCTCCGCAATCCAATAATCCAAGCACTCCTATGGGTTCTCTTCCTGACCAAGAGACCCGGAGCGTTAAGACCATAAGCACGACTGATTGCATGGGTTGCCGAACCAGTACCGTATCGGGAAGGACTGTAGAAGGAGAGGGGCCCATCGTCGCCTTACCCCTGGACGACAGGCCATTCAGTTTTCCGACCTTCGGAGCGGCCTTGATGGGCAAGCACTGAGATAATGACCAGAGGGCCCACAGTACAGGCACAACCGTAGGTCACGCCTACGTTTCTTCTCGGCATCAGATAGGGGGCCTCTAACCGCTCCTAGTTGCATTGGTTCGGGGTTTGGTTCAGACGAGGTAGATGCTTTGGTTGGTACTGGGACGAATCTTGAAACCGTCCTTTCTGAACGGCGCCTCTCGCCCCTTCTCTCCGATAACCTGTGATCAATCCGCATCACTTGTTCTTGTAATGCTTGCAGGGTTTCGGGTTCTGGTATATGGAGGAGTTCATCCTTATATTCATCTCTCAACCCCCTACGAAAAAGGGTCTTTTGAGTAATCTCAGGCCACAGTGAATCGGTGGCCAGTTGGCGAAAACGACTGATGTAGGCGATTATATCACTGGATCCTTGCTTCAGGTCCATGAGCTGATTTTGCGCAGCAGCGGCAAGGTTGGGAGACCGGAATACTTCCAGAAAAGCCTTCTCAAAGGCCACAAAGTCTTTCAGGACTGGACTCTCGGCAGCCACCAAAGGAGTGGCCCAGGCCAAAGCGTTTCCGGTGAGATTTCCCAAAACGTACCCAATCTTAGCCTTATCCTGGTTGAAATGTGTGGGACGGCATAAAAAATGTATCCTACAATGATTGCAGAATTCAGCTACCCGTCTGGGGTCTCCGTCGAACTTTATCGGGGTGGTCTGAGCCATCACAGATTCTGCGGAGTTACCGGGGTGAGTCCCTTGAGCTACCAGCTGACGTAAGGCCACATTTTCCTGATGCAGTACGGTCATCTCGGCGCGCAGGGCCCTGATCTCATTCCTCAATTCTTCAGAGTCTTCCATCACAGAACCGGAGCTGGTTGTTAGGCGTCTTAATCTGTTAAGCTGTGCGTCTCTGGGGCGCTGCGTACCTGGGGTTTCGGTTGCTGGTCTCACTGGTGACGCCAGACTGGTAGTCTCCAAACCGAATGTAGATATTGCAACGCTAGGAAGCGACCCCGACCCAACCCTAATGGAACAGGGATGGATTGGAATCACCTCCCAACGCCACTGGCTCACCTCCCTGTGGATTACAGTGACGTCGGGACAGTGCAAGCACTGACAGGGAGGTGACTAGGTTGAGCTGGTACGGTCCGGTAGAAAGCCACAACTGGAGGACGAGAGGTCTTCAGCACGATCCACCAAGGCAGTTGATGATCCGGAGGGCTGGCACCCAGAGCCACAGTGACAAAAGGTTCAAGGCAAACAGGGAGGTCAGGAAGAGAGAATGGACCCAGGAACAGGGAGACCCAATAGAGAGGGAGAAGGCCAATATGGAATCCCCCCAACCTCCTAAAAGCCACGGAGCCAAGGGAGCTAATCCCAAAGGAATTGGACCCAGGGAAGGTAAAGGAACTGGCGGGTAGCAGGAGTGAGGCAGCCCGTAGCCGGGAAAAGGAAACAGGAACCAAGGAGCAGGGAACTGAATGCGGGCACCAAGCAACGGTAAGTGGGGACAAACCGCGTTAAGACGCGAACAGTAGAGGGCTGGACGCTATTTACAGCGTCCAGCACGAAAGCGAGGCGTGGACCGCTGGCGGGACAGCGCATGCGCGATGGCCGAGCGGGCACCGGAACGAGGCTTGGAACACAAGCTTGCCTGCCCGTTCCTGGTTACCCGCGGGGCCTGCGTACGCCAGCGAGCGCCGACCCGCTGCCCACAGCCACGCTTCCCAAGCCGGTAACAGGGGTAGAACTGCCACGTCCGGGAACGGATGCGGCGAGAAGGCCAGGTAAGTGTCCTAACAGCCATCCACTTTCGCCTATGTCAGTGGTAACACCGGGAGACCACTGCCAAAACCCATCATTTGGTTGCCCACAGAGCAAAATCACTGCAAAAGAAACACAGAGCTGTTTTAAAAATCCCTGGCTGTCAAATTTGCAAAAATCATGGCTCACCAACCACCCAAAAAGATCCAACCTCCTTGTGGGGTGGTGACATCATCCTACTTCAAGAATCCACATAAATATAATGTCAGCAGGAGTATATGTCATCAGAACAAAGTCTACTTTTGAAGATGGTTGCTGGAATAAATCTGTCAAAAATGGGTGTAATACCGTTACTCACCTCTGTTAGAAGCTGGCGATTTTAAAACCTGTCATGTGTAAAGTTGTACATTGAACTCAAACTGTGCCAAAGAAAGACTTGCTATCAGAAGCCTAAGAGGTGGATACAATTCAAAACTATATTTTAAAAGGGCTTGAAGTAAGAAATTGGTTGATGTATTTGTTAAAAATGTAAGTTATATTTTAGGACAAGACAATTTCAGACATTGGGCCTCATTACACGGATGGCGGTGAACCATGGCGCTATTAGCACCATGGTTCATGCCGGTAAAATACCGGCACCGCCTTGGTGGAAAGGGGAATTACCGCCCTATTCCAAGGTTGGCGGGGCAGTAATTCCTCCTTCCACCATTGCCCTTCCCCATTCCCATTTTTGCCCCATAGGGCTCTATGGGAATGGGGAAGGCGCTAATTACGGTACCGCAAATTGCGGTACCATAATTAGCTGCCTGGTCCCTTTGCGGGTTGGTTTTTAACGCCTGCAAAAAGCAGGCGTTAAATTCCCCAACCTGCAAAGGGACCTCGTAGTAAGGCGGTAAGTATTTACCGGTACCGGTAAAATACCGGTACCGGTAAACCCTTACCGCCATCCGTGTAATGAGGCCCATTGTGTTTAAAAGTGAAGGTTTCCCACACTGAGCTTCAAATACATTCCACACCTTCTACCCAACAAAAGAATCCTTCCCCCTGCTCTCTGCTAAGAAACTGGCAGGCTGGTGTGAAAGGAACTGGGTGGGGCTCTCTGACATGTTGCTCTGAGTGGAGACAATGGAGTCCTTGAGCTGAATGGACATGCTAATTCGGGTTTGACTGACAACAACTGCTCTGGCAGGAAGACAAGGAATGTGACTCTCTGACTCAGCCAAGATCTTGGGGGCGGTCCAGACTGGAAATGTGGATTGAAACTGGAGTAAATATATGTTTAAGGAAAAGAGTTATAACAAATTGTACCAAACTGATAAAAATATGGAATTTAGAGATTATTAAGACAAAGAATTTGCTCACAGTTTAAAACTAATCTGGAATCTGTGCGACAGTCAGAGACTGAACCCCGGAAATGTTCATATTCTAGCTCTCGTGATTATGCTAGGAACATGAAAAATTACAGGAATATGCCCAGAGGGTATGTGCAGGTATGGGTAAAAAATGATACAGATCCGAAAATGTGTAACCGCCCAAAAGTGCGAAAAACTGTCATTTGTGAACCAAAGCTCATAGGAAGATAAGATTTTGTCAGAAACTTACCTTAGTCAATCTATCATGTAAATATGCAGTATGAACAAGTTGTGCACATTGTAAATATGTTTTTTTATGAAAAATAAGATATACTGTACAAAAGCAAAGGGGAGGTTTTCTCCCTAAGCCATAAACATGACACATGATGACACATGATGACACACTGTTCCTTCCTCCAATCAGGAGAGGGGAAATTCTCTGACCTATCAGATCCTTAGAGGGTTGGGCATAGACAACCAGCCTCCCCACCCATTTTGGAAAATTGATAAATAGGGACTGTTGAAGACCCACAGACACACACCTTTTCCTTCATCAACTGATCCACTGGCGAAGCACCCTGCAGGAAGATCCAGACTCCAGAACCAGACTCCAGATCCAGACTCTAGAACCAGACTCTAGAACCCTGAAGCAGAGGCGTAATAAAAAAAAACTGAACCCTTTTCAGCAGGCCTTTAAAAATCTTGCAAACCTGATTCAACCCCTAAACTTCCACGGGGCCTAACCTAACTGATCCAACAGCCTGGCTGAGCTGTCGCTGCTACTTTTCAAGAACCGTGCTAGAACCCAAGCTCCAGATCAATCCAGCAGAGCTCTAACCCAGAACCCGTCAGACCCAGTCCAGAGGCCGCGCAGACCAGAGTGCCTTGCTGAGAGCAGAGTCCAGGTGCCCTGAAGCCTGTCCGGTGGCAAGTGAAGTCCAAACCCTTGACCAGATCTTTGAAGGGCCCATTCGATTCCAAAGCCATAGTTGTAAGTATTTAGTGTAGAACTGTCCTCAACCAACCTCTTAGTATTAAGTTACCCAATCCAACCATTCCAACCTATCCATAACTGCATTATTGAATCTCTTTTATCTATTCTAAATTCTTCACTCCTCCACATAATCCTTGATAATTGTAGTGATAATCATCTTGGCGCTAATATATATTTTCTGGAGAAAGTCAATCGTCTTGTGCAGACAGAAACCATCCGGAGGCACCTCTGGATAGGTGGCTGGGCTGTCGTGTAGTTTGCGGCTCCATAGACTCTTTAGTGTTAAGAAATCTTTGTTCCAAATCTCCAACAGCGCATCTTTCATTTTGAAATCTTGACTCTTTTGAGAAAACACTTCCTTCACTAAAACCTCTGTAACTTTTGAACCGTACGTCCTAAAAACAAAATTTAAATATCATTTTGAAGCTAACATCAAACCCAAAAGAACAACATTCCAATTCCTTATAGTTTTTCCATAATCGCGTTTCCCGCACGCGGAAAAGTTGCTGCGATTTCGCATTTGGCTCAATTTCACCACATGTAAAAGTAGCTATTTCTTGCTTTCAACTTCTGAATTTCGTTTTCCATTTGCTAATCATTCAACAATCATTGCTAGTGTTTCCCTGAACTTACCCAAAGCAACTCCCACTAGTTCTGAATCTCATTTAGTGAATTAAAATCATTTTAGCATTTCTCCCATCCAATTCATATTACATTTAAAAGCAATTGACCTGTTTTAAAATCATTCCTGTTCTCTCTAAACTTGCTGGGGGAATTGAAACTACAATTGTTGATTGTTCTTCCTGATACCTGTGTGCCCTCATTCATCTCTTCATATTGCATATTGGGGGGAGTGAGTAACAACAGGGGGAAGGACTGATTATATTGACTTTGGTTGAATTCATATCAAATTTCTTCTGTGTTGCATTCTTTCCTATCATTGCATTTCCTTGAACAACACAAAGTTATTCTCTGCTCCATTATTCTTCCTATTCCTACTCCTAATTGATTAAAGAGATTGTTGATATTGTCATAATACCCATTGCTGATCATTGTTCATATTCATAAGTGTGATATTCAGATATTATCCATATTTATAAAAATGTGATATATATATTGTTCAATTCTTCAAATAAATCTTTTAATTTGCAAAACAAACCTATTTCTTGGTTCAGTGAGACCGGGGGAATTCAAAGAGAGGGTCGTTATATCAGGGTACATCATCCAGAATTAAAAGAACTTTTGACATAAAAATATATAAATAAGGGTTTCCATTGGGCATCCCCTACTAGACATTGACTTAGTTGGAGTGCTGGATTGAAATCACTCACAGATTGGGGCACGAGGTGGGATTTCTGGATTAGAACTACCACTTGTGCAGCTTAATACAGTGTGCTAACTGACAGGATACATAAATACTGTTGGGCTACTAGGCTGTGTTACACTGTAAAAGCACCCCTCAAAAGGGAACGCTCTAAGGAAACGGTCTGTTTTTCAAAATAAAATAAAAAACTTCTGTAAGTCAGGAAGGTAATCAATATTTCCAAAATGGCGACATTGGTAGACATCAAGATAGCTAGAGAACAACTTTTACATAAATTATTTGTGAAAGGTGAGTGGACTGAGCAGGACCAGAATGTGTGGTTGCAGACAATCACACAACAGATCACTGCAACAGGGTTAGATATCTGGAGAGATCAGGGTCCCTTACACGTGGCCCTGAGTGAACTATATATGGCCCCTATGGCCAAGGATGAGGAAAATAAGATTGCCAAGATAGCGGAATATCTATATTTATCTATTGGAGCCATACAGGATAAATATGCTGAAGGCCAAGATTTGGCAAGTAGGCAACTGATGGCATTAGAAAGGGCCCAATCTGATCTACACTCTTCTGAGCAGAGGCTGCAGAAGAGCCAGGAGTCAGAAAATGAAAGTATGCAGCATATAGTTAAAATAAAAGAGGATATGGGTATCCTGCAGCAGGAAAAGGCAGACCAGGATACCAGAATTCTGCCCTTGCAGAAGGCGTACCAAGAAAGTGTGGACTCTCTACTGCAGAGCCAGAAAAAGCTGCAGCAACAACTGGACTTCAACAGGGTATGCACAGAACAGGTAGTCACCCTGCAAACTCACCTAAATAGAGAGAAGGCAGAGAGCAACAAATTAATTCTGAAAGACCTGGGCATGCAGGCAGGGTTTGATGAAGAGTGCCAGAAAGCTGGGGCCCTTCAAAGACAGAGGGCGACCGGCGGCACAGAAGCAGGCTCTTGCTCAGGAAAGGGACACCTTAGGCCAGGAAGTCTCTCACTTAAAAGGGAAACTGGAAGAAAATCACCTGGCCCTTCAGGGACTGGGTGACCTCCAAAAAGAGCATGGGCCTCATTACACGGATGGCGGTAAGGGACTACCGGCACCGGTAAGGGCATCGGTGCCGGTAATCCATTACCGCCCTACTGCGAGGTCCCTTTGCTGGTCCCTACCTCAACGGCTGGTTTTACCAGCCGTTAAGGACGGGACCTGCAAAGGGACCTTTGAGGCAATTGCGGTACCGCAATTTGCAGTACCGTAATTGCCGCCTTCCCCATTCCCATTGAACCCTATGGGGTTTCAAATGGGAATGGGAAAGGGCCAATGGTGAATGGGGAATTACCGCCCCGCCAACCTTGGAATGGGGCGGTAATTCCGCCATTCACCATGGCGGTATCTGTAAATTACCAGCGGCAACCATGGGGCTAATAGCGACGTGGTTACCGCCTTCCCTGTAATGAGGCCCCGTGATAGATTGTTAGAGCACACGAGGAGGGTGGAAGATGCTCTGGTAAGGAAGTAGCAGGCCAGTATGGACAGGACTCAGGAGGTAACCCTTCTGCAGCAAAAACTGGGCCAGTACTCAAAGACAAACCAGGAAGCACAGAGAGAAAATGAGGCTCTCTGTGAGAGAAATGATAGGCTCCACAGGCAGGTAGCCGTGCAAGAGAGACTGATATAGACTAGTAAGGCCTTGATTAAGGAACAGAAAGCTCAGGTTCTTGCATGGCAACAGGGAGCAGGGGCTAATAGAGATGAGGTTCGCTGGGACAGGGAAACACCTGAGCATAACCTCAGGAACCCTCGGACCAGAGGCCTTCATCTCTCCCAGTCCCTGGACTCTGCCACCCCCATGCCCACTGGCGCACATGAGCCCAGTGCCATGGGGATGGCAGATTACTATCCAGTCAGAAGTATGGGGCTCATAGACCAGCACCTCCCAGGAATGGATTGGCGGGCATCTGGGTATGGGTACCCAAGTACAGTGAAATTTAGTGGGTAACTCCAGGAGAGTAGGCCCACTAAGGGCATCCTGAAAACCTCAGCCCAGCTAGGACAGTGGGGGGGTTACCCATCAAATCCTAGGAGCAAGGAGGAATCAGAAGACTCCTCTGAGCGCCCCAGGACACAGGAGACTAGGTCCCCATATTCTGCCAGCCATTCCTAGGCTCGCAGAATCTGGGAGAACCTACAAGACTAGACGGGCACCTCTGGGAGCAGTGCCTCTTAGTCAGTGGATGAATGGACCAGGGTTACCCGAACCAAGAAGGCCAATAAGGCAAAAAGGGCCTTGCTTAAGGACCCTTTAAAACAGATCAAGGCAATAAGGAGCGTCATCACGCCTTATCATAAGAACGCTAACTATTCTGTTTGGGAACCCTTGGAGCTCTTTGAGCAGATGATGGAAACTTTCCATTTAAAAGACAGTAGTAGCTGCATTCATTATGTGAAATGGACCTTTTCACCAGAATACTTCAGTTTCTTTGCGGGGCTGGACGACCAAAATCATTCAAGATGGTCCACATATAGGGCGGCCATCTTGAAGCATTTTTCTGTTCACAGAAATCCCCAAGAGGCTCGCAAGGCAGCCTACAACTTGCAATGCGGGGAGGATCAGGCCCCACAAGAATTTGTGCAGGAGTTAAAGCGTGCCTTTGTGCAGACTACCAGAAGGGTGCGCACGGACAACAATTTGTTAATACTTTTTTCCATGTTCTACCAAAATACATCATGACCCAGCTACTGAGAGATTTTCATGAGAAAAGATCACTAGACTGGGTCATTGAACAGGCCACCCAGATCTATGAGGTGCAAGAGCCCATAGAAAACAAGAATGCTCCGAAAAGCCCCAAACCAACCAACACGCCTGCTGCTGCTAAGGTGGCAGAGGTAAAGGTTTCCCCCATTTTGGATTTGGAGATGGGGGGCCTAAAAACCCGCCAGCACAGCAGAATAATTCCAAGCCCAGAAGGCCCTCTGGCCAGTCACAGAAAGGGAGCCAAGGAGGTAGTCCCAAAAATGGGGTCCCTCACTCCCCTGACTATGTAAGTCCCCGCTACAAGGGGAACAGACCCATCCTGGGTTTTGTGTTGACTCCTCCAGCCCAAGGGGTGGATCCAACCAAGCAGCCCCTAACCCAGGGAACTTCCCTCCTCACTTCGCCCAGGAGTGCAGAAATTCCCCAAATCCTGGGCAGAACTTTTTCCCCAGGTATCCACAAAATGTTCAACCCCAGAATAATCCATCCTTCTTTCCCCACTTTCCTGAGCCCAGATAACCTAATCCGGGAGAGGGGAGGCCAAGGGTGGAGGGGTACCCAAATCTTCACAACCCGGGTATTACCAGAGAAGGGATAGCTACCCTTCCCGGGATCAGCCCAGGAGAAATGAGAACCCTGTATCAGCCTGAGCGGGTGTCACAGTTAGAGCGCCAGGTCCAAAACATGGCACAGGATCTGGGTCGCATGCTGAGGGCTCAGCAGAACCCTCAGATGAACATGCCGGCACAGAATGCCCCAAACTCTGTACCTGGTGCTCCAGAACAATGACGGGGGCAGCACCCCAACAACCCACCGGTTCCCAGGGAGGAAGCACAAGGGGAGGGGGGTGTAAAGCCTTGGAGGAAGCTTCCTTCCCCACTTGTAAAAAGCCCCTGGAAACCCAGGAACCAGAATAAAAATCTCCTACCCCTGAAATCCTGCCACCCAAGGAGCAGAGGGGGGTAGGAGAAACCAAGGTCCCAAACAGACCCATTTTGTGGCAGAGGTACAGATCTTCCAATTTGAAGGAGAGGGATCCTCAGAGAGAGAGATCGTGGGAAAAGGATCTTCTCCTTCAGAGATGGGGGAACTCTCCCAAGGAAAAATGGGTCCCAAAGGATTCAAATCCAGACTGGCTAGATGTGGGGACTGAGCTAGCACCGCCCATCATCCAACCCCAGAACCAACAGCATGAAAATCCCCTGGCTCAAACCCATCCTGGTAACTGCCTCCAAAAAGGGGGGGGGGGGCGGCCCAGAACCAGAACCAGGGGAATTCAAAACTTCTCCCATCTCTAGTTGCCACCTTTTTCTTTCAGATTCCCTAGGCTCCCCACATAATTCTGCCCAAATCTCTTCTCTCTCAATGTCCAAAATTAAAAAAACTAGCCCACCAGTTGTCCAAAAATATGCATTATCTGTGCCCCCTTGCGGAGAAGGAGGGAAGATACTATGCCCCGGTACAAATACAGGGGCAGGGTACAATTTTGGTACTGGTGGACACTGGATCCCAAGCTAACCTTCTGTCCAAAAAGGCCGTTCATAAACTGAATTCAAGGAGGGGGGAGAATTATCAAATTCCTTTCACCTCTCTTCCTGGACAACTTCAGAACTTTGACGGGAAGGACATTCCCGTCGAGAGGACTGCGGATTTGGACATTAAAATTGGGCGACAAAAGGTGAAGCACCCGGTCATAGTTGTGACTCCAGAGGGCACCCCTTGTTTACTAGGAAATTAACTCCTGAGAAGGTTGTCACCCCTAATAGACTGTGCAAACAAGGTCCTCTGGACCCAGACTAGCCAAACAATAAAATTGAAACAAAGCGTCAACCATGTTAGTTTAAATGGCACATGCCACATGGTTGAACAAAAATCTGACCAAGTAGAATTTCACTTCCAGAACAACCAAATTCCAGATGTGACAGTAATAGCAGTAGGACAACAGACTGGTGATGGGGGTTCCTCTCTATTTCTGAAAATCAACATTCCTTCCAGTCTAAGGTGGCATTCCACACTGGAAGGAAACACTCTGAAATTATTTACCAATCCACAATCAGACATTTCCACTCCTATAGTCCAGAAAGATGAGAAATCAGCTCAGAGCCGGCTGATATTCAGAAAATTGGAGAGCAGTTGTTCATCCCTGTTTAGATAAATGAAGGGAAGGACTCTGTTCTCACCCGAGTGTGTGTGAACAACGGCAAGAGCTTCACCAGCGAAGCCATGTTCCGCCAACTCCCAAAAGATCCAGCCATTCCCACATTTAGACTGATAGACAAATGGGAAACAGATCTGGAAACACCCAACTCCAAACATCTCCTGCCAAGCAGGTGTATGCTCAAAATCTCATAGGAAACAAGAGCATAGTTCATAATTGTTGGGTTGTGCGAGACGTCACTGCCGCCTTTTACTTAGGCAGTGATATTCTCAATCGCTTTGCCATTAGTTTGGACCTAATAAACTTCAAAGCTTGGTCCCGATCAGCGGATATTCTCATGGGCTTTGATGATCCAGAGAAAGCATTTAGGTCAGCTCAACTACTGCCTTATGCAGATGAAATTCAGATTGGAGAGGAAGTCACCATCCCAGAAAAGACCCGACAATTCTCACTGGAAGTGAAAGTTAAAAGAGGACAGAAATTGAAAAACCCTGATGCTTATATTCATCTAAATGCTTCTCTCCAACAGCAAGGGTTAGGGGTAAACCCAACACCATTAGTCAACATAGAACATGACACCATTCCAATAGAGGTGGATAACAGCGACTTAAAGAGTATCACTCTAGCCGCAGGCACAATTATTGGAATGGTGGTTGATGACCAACATGTTTCCATTGATTTAGGCAATGAACTGTTAAGACCAATCCTCAAGGACTGCTTTGACAGTGACAGTGATGACAACACAACACCAGACAGGTTCTTTACCCGGCATGCAGGGAACTTTCTGGTGTACACTTCCTGCCCTTATGGTGAGGAAGATGTGACTTGTGACTTCAGGAGGGATGAGGTGATTTTCCAGGTCCATGAGGGCTGCCTTTCCCACCTGAAGCCACCAGTCCAAATCAGCACTTTGACAAGGGACTTCTCCACCCAGCTGGAGGAGGCCGCTGAGATAGCAAAACCAGAAGTCTTTCCAGGCTTCAGGCAGATGGTTGAAGAGAGAGTCAACCTAGCTGATGCCTGTGAGACTCTGGAGCAGAGCAAAAGTTGAAACAAGTTTTCTTGTATTTTCAAGATCTCTTTGCGGTGGACTCATATGACTGTGGTCGCACAGACATCCACACAACAACAGTTCCCATGGACCCTGGTATGACTCCAGTGTTTGTGAAGCAAAATCACTTGCCTCCCACATAAATGGAGTCCCTTATTGAAATAATTAAGAACCTTGAGTCCCCTGGGATAATCCGTCCAGACCACAGCACCTTCAATAATCTGTTGCTGGGGATATTGAAGCCAAACGGCCAGTGGAGACTCTGCGCCAACCTTAGGGAGCTCAACAAACGGGTCCATACTTCCCGATGGCCTCTTCCCTACATTGACCAAGGGCTGGCCCAGATCCAGGGGTCACAGGTATTCACGGCAATAGACCGGACCAATGGATACTGGACTGTACCTGTCAATAGGGAGGACCAATACAAACTGACCTTTACCTTCGGGGGGCAGCAGTACACATGGACCCGGACTCCCTTCGGATACATCAACTCCGGCAATGAATTCAACATTTTAGGGACATAAGGACATGCCCGAACTGGGTGAAAGGGGTAACCTAACTTATAAAGATGATGTCCTCATCAAAAGCTCAACTGTGGAGGAACACATAGCGGAGATCCGTTATGTTCTGACTTAGTTGAGGGCTGCCGGAGCAAAACTTTCCTTTCAAAAAGCACAGTGGGGTAGAACCCGTGTAAATTTCTTGGGACATAAGATTACTCCTCAGGGTCTCTGTCCCCAGGAAAAGAAAGTGGAAGCCCTGCAGAAATTGAAAGACCCCACAACTCCGTGGGAACTCAGGAGCCTCCTTGGACTGACTAATTACATCAGAAAGTTCATTGAGTGCTACGCAGAGACCACAAGACCCCTGATTCATCTTTTGAAGGGGGGATCAAGTGGGAATGGGTCCAGAACAAGCCGAGGCTGTAAGACAACTCAAAAGAAGCCTCCCACAGCGCCTTGCCTAGCTTACCCTGTCAGAAACAAGGAGTTCTTCTTGGATACAGGGTTCACTAATACATGCTTGACTGCAGCATTATACCAAAAGCATGACAAGGTCAATAAAGTAATCTCCTATGCGAGTAAAACTTTATCCTCTTTGGAGGAAAAATTCAATGATTGTGAGAAGGCACTCCTGGCAACGATGTGGGCATTGAAGAATTACCGCCCGTTTATCCTGGGGGAACACATCATAGTGGAGACTCCACACCAGCCTCTGCAATATCTCCAAAGTGACAGAATCAAGGCTGGAAATGTGAGTAATTCCCAAATTACTTCCTGGATTCTGTCAATTCAAGGCTTTCCTGTGGAGGTCAGATATGGCCAAAACAAGAAGAGTCCCCTTGTGCAAGGTTTGGCTGACTTGCATGATTGTGCCAGAGAAAACTGTCTCGAGTACGAGAGTCTAAAAATCAAGGACAACATGGAGGCATACCTCAATTCCCCACACAAAGTCTTTGAAGAAGACAAGTGTGAGGTAATGCCCACTGCCTATGTGGATGGATGCGCTTACCATGTTGACAACAACGGGGAAAAAGAACTTGTGGCTGGCGTAGGGAATGCATGGGTGAATGAGACCCAAGAACCCTCCGCTGGGTACAAGATTGGTCCCCGAAGTAGTCAAGTGGCAGAGTTGATGGCTGTGCATCAAGCCATCCTCACTGCTGTCCAACATCAACTCCACGAACTGGGCTAATCACAGATTCGGATTATGCACGGAATGGGTTCGTGGAGAACCTGGTTAATTGGAAAACCAGAGGCATGCTATGTGCTAATAACAAACCCTTGAAATATGGGAAGTTAATTCAAAATATATAACCTCGAATGGGATAACCACCTACTGGAAAAAGATCAAAGGACATTCGAAAGTAGAGGGACAAGACAAAACTGGAAATGACAAAACCGGGGCCATCCAAGGGGATCTAATTGAGATCGAGTCCCTGTTGGGGGAAATCCAGGTCACTGCTATCACTAGGTCCCAGACAAATGCTCACAATGATCTTTCAACTGCACAATGGAGTATGGAGACCCCAGATGCTGATTTCATTACGGCTCAAAAAGGGGATCCAATAATTGGTAAGTTTTATCAACCCATTGTGGACCCTGAGAACTTTCTCCTGACGGATACCGATTACATTGGGAAAGAGGACCTCAGAGTGTTGATGAAATGTCCAAACATGTTCCGAATCCAAGACGGTTTGTTGGTGAGGAAATCCCTAGCTGGCCATGATCAGTGGGTGGTTCCTACCTCATTCCGAAGCCTGATGTTAAGTCACACCCATGATGCGGCCACAGCTGGTCATAGGGGGTTTCATACAACACTTGAAATCTTAAGAGAGGTTGCATACTGGCCACACATGGGGCAGGACCTCGACCAATACTTGAAGGGGTGTCTTGTGTGTGCACAATTTCAGCCAACATCCCTCACACACCGTGCACCTCTCCAAAAGAGGGGGATGACACTGCCATGGTCAGATTTGCAAGTCGACTTTATCGGGCCTGTGATTCGCTCCTCTAGGGGAAACAAGTACATGTTGACCGTGACAGGCTTGTTTACTAAATGGGTGGATTGTCTCCCGGCCCCAAACTGCAAGGCAGAAACAGCAGCTGCCCTGATGATCAATCACATCTTTTTGCATTTTGGACTACCCCAAAGGATCGAGTCAGACAGAGATAGCCATTTCACCAGCGAAGTAATGACAAAGATGTGGGAGATACTTGGGGTTAAAAGGAAGCTACACATTGCTTACCGGCTAGCCTCTGGCGGTGCAGTGGAGAGATACAACAAAAGCATTGTGAGCGTATTGAAAAAGTTTGTGGCAGATTCTGGGCCAAGTTGGGATATTCAATTACCTCTTGTCCTAATGGCCATCAGATCTACCCCTCATCCGCAACTAAAATGTCACTGTTTGAGCTGATGACTGGACGCAGGATGGTGCTTCCCCAGCAATTGCTCTACCGCACCCAAGAGCAGACATTGATCAATGCCTCCACAACTCATGAGTATGTTGAAAATCTAAGAAAACACCTTCAACATTCTTTTGCCTATGTTCAGCGAAATCTAGAGAGATCTGCAGACAGCATGAAGACCCACTATGACTTAAAGACTACCAGAAAGGAATACAATGTAGAAGACCGGGTCTACTTATTCAATTTCCAAAGGAACCAGACCAAACAGCAAAAATGTTTGCCTACCTGGAGGGGTCCTTTTGAAATTGTAGACAAAATCCACTTTCCCCAAAGGCAGTTTGGCAGAGGGGGAAGATAAGTGGGTCCATATTAATCTACTAAAGTGTTGCCATCCTAGGCACACTCTGCAGAAACTGGAGGAGTCTTCTGGAACCCCAGAGGGGGCCACTCCAGATCCATAAAATTCCAACTCTAAATTATTCCATCTATAGTCTATCAAATATAATAATAAAAATGTGTCCTGATTATCAAAATATATGTTTCCGCCCCACTACATTAATAGTGGTGGGGAAATGTCTACAAATATGTTTTTTGCTTTGTCATCCTAGGATAACCTATAATTGATTGGAGACCATGGAGACTAACCAAGGAGGACTACCTGCTGACCGGGAGCAAAGTTCTGAGGGGCCCGGAGTATCGCTCAATACTCCCATCAGGACTGGCGAGGAGAACCGATCGATCCACCCCTGATGGAGGAAAAGATGATGAACTTTGCCATTTGTGGAATCAGAAGAGATGAAACTGACATCCTAGTCTTGCGAATTCCCATTTATGGTAGATCAACGCCAATTGCAAGAGGGGGGCTTATGGGATGTTTCAACCCACTAGTCCAGGCCCTGCAGCATTACTGTGCATTGCTTGCAGCAGAAACATCAGAATGGCCGTCGGAAAGCATGCTGCTTGCTAAAAATCAACAGAAAGTGCACAGTAAAAATCTGAAAAATAGGCCGCCATCCACTTTTGCCTATGTCAGTGGTAACACAGGAGACCACTGCCAAAACCATCATTTGGCTGCCCACAGAGCAAAATTATTGCAAAAGAAACACAGAGCTGTTTTAAAAATCCGTTTTTCCCTGGCTGTCAAATTTGCAAAAATCATGGCTCACCAACCACCCAAAAGATCCAACCTCCTTGTTGGGTGGTGAACATCATTCTACTTCAAGAATCCAAGTAAATATAATGTCAGCAGGAGAATATGTCATCAGAACAAAGTCCACTTTTGAAGATGGTTGCTGGAATAAATCTGTCAAAAATGGGTGTAATACCGTTACTCACCTCTGTCAGAAGCTGGCGATTTTAAAACCTGTCATGTGTAAAGTTGTACATTGTACCCAAATTATGCCAAAGAAAGACTTGCTATCAGAAGCCTAAGAGGTGGATACAATTGAAAACTATATTTTAAAAGGGCTTGGAGTAAGAAATTGGTTGATGTATTTGTTAAAAATCTAAGTTATATTTTAGGACAAGACAATTTCAGACATTGTGTTTAAAAGTGAAGGTTTCCCACACTGAGCTTCAAAGACATTCCACACCTTCTACCCAACAAAAGAATCCTTCCCCCTGCTCTCTGCTAAGAAACAGGTAGGCTGGTGTGAAAGGAACTGGGTGGGGCATTCTGGCATGTTGCTCTGAGTGGAGACAATGGAGTCATTGAGCTGAATGGAAATGCTAATTCAGGTGTGACTGACAACAACTGCTCTGACAGGAAGACAAGCCATGTGACTCTCTGACTCAGCCAAGATCTTGGGGCGGGCCAGCCTGGAAATGTGGATTGAAACTGGAGTAAATATATGTTTAAGGAAAAGACTTATAACAAATTGTACGGAACTGACAAAAATATGGAACTTAGAGATTATTAAAATGAAAAATTTGCTCACAATTTAAAACTAATCTGGAATCTGTGCAACAGTCAGAGACTGAACCCCAGAAATGTTCATATTCTAGCTCTGGTGATTATGCTAGGAACATAAAAAATTACAGGAATATGCCTAGAGGGTATGTGCAGGTATGGGTAAAAAACTGTACAGATCCAAAAATGTGCAACCGCCCATAAGTTCGAAAAACTCTCATTTGTGAACCAAAGCTCATAGGAATATAGGATTTTGACAGAAACATACCTTAGTGAATTTAGCATGTAAATATGTAGTATGAACAAGTTGTGCATATTTTAAATATGTTTTATGAAAAATAAGATATACTGTACAAAAGCAAAAGGGAGGTTTTCTCCCTAAGCCATAAACATGACACATGATGACACATGATGACACACTGTTCCTTCCTCCAATCAGGAGAGGGGAAATTCTCTGACCTTTCAGATCCTTAGAGGGTTGGGCATAGACAATCAGCCTCCCCACCCACTTTGGAAAATAGATAAATAGGGACTGTTGAGGACCCACAGACACACCCTTTTTCCCTCATCAACTGATCCACTGGTGAAGCACCCTGCAGGAAGATCCAGACTCTAGAACCCTGAAGCAGAGGCCTAATAAAAAAAAAAACTGAACCCTTTTCAGCAGGCCTTTAAAAATCTTGCAAACCTTATTTAACCCCTAAACCTCCACAGGGCCTAACCAAACTTATCCAACAGCCTGGCTGAGTTATCGCTGCTACTGGCCAAGAACCGTGCTAGAACCCAAGATCCAGATCAATCGAGCAGAGCTGTAACCCAGAACCCGTCAGACCCAGTCCAGAGGCCGTGCAGACCAGAATGCCTTGCTGAGAGCAGAGTCTGGGTGCCCTGAAGTGTGTCCGGTGGTGATTGAAGTCCAAACCCTTGACCAGATCTTTGACAGGCCCATTCCATTCCAAAGCCATAGTTGCAAGTATTTAGTGTAGAACTATCCATAACCAACATCTTAGTATTAAGTAACCCAATCCAACCATTCCAACCTATCTATAACTGCATTATTGAATCTCTTTTGTCTATCCTAAATTTTTCTCTCCTCCACATAATCCTTGATAATTGTAGTGATAATCATCTTGGCGCTAATATATATTTTCTGGAGAAAGGCAATCGTCTCGTGCAGACAGAAACCATCCGGAGGCGCCTCTGGATAGGTGGCTGGGCTGTCATGTAGTTTGCGGCTCCATAGACTCTTTAGTGTTAAGAAATCTTTGTTCCAAATCTTCAACAGCACATCTTTCATTTTGAAATCTTGACTTTTTTTAGAAAAATCTACCTTCACTAAAACCTCTGTAACGTTTGAACCGTACATCCTAGAAACGAAATTTAAATGTCATTCTGAAGCTAACATCAAACCCAAAAGAATTCTGTATAGTTTTTCCGTAATCGCACATCGAAAAGTTGCCACGATTTCGCATTCGTCTCAATTTCACCACAATTTCATCCCAAAAGAAATAAGAAACACTGAAGATCACCTTAAATTCAGGAAATCACTAAAAACCTGGCTCTACATCACCACAGACTAAACCAGGAAACCAAAACTGGAAAGGATGACTAAACCAAAAAGACACGGACATCCCGGACGCGAGAGAGTAACGCCCACGGCACCTGGACGGGTGACACCGGCTAGATTGGAACACAGGCGATACGCACGGAGACTGAGTCAACTACCCAGACAATCCCACCAACACTTTCGCCCGCCCCTTAATTAACTACCGCCAAGTACCATATGGGTGTGGAATTATCAAGATACTGGCAATCACCCCACTACCTGAGAGGTTGTCATTGGCAGGTGCACTGGCCACAGGAGTATAAATGGAATTTAAGGGTGGCTATGAGAGAGCATGTTAGAGATGGGGGCTAGAGGAGTAAGGAACCTGTATGCCAGTCAGACCCAGATCAGGACAGAGCCGCAACAGGGGAGACTACGCAAGTCGAGCGCTTCAATTCAGGATAGAGACGCAAACTAACCAACCCCTACTAACAATTTCCCTTTCTGCATACACCTCTCAAACTCCAAACCAAACACAACGAAAACCTACAGCACAACAAACCGCACAAACTTCACTACACTACAACAACAAAACAAAAACTCACGTAGCCTTGCATAACAGTACACGACGACTACCGGCCGCAAACACCCCAGGCCCAGCCAACGGGGCCACCGGGCTGAGGCCGTCAACAGCACATCACTGCTCTCGTGCACTTTTCCTGCTCCCTCCCACTAACTCAACCTCCCCTCCTGTTTCAGAGCTGCCAGAGCGCCAAGGGACCATGTAAAAATAGCTATTTCTTGCTTTCAACTTCTGAATTTCGTTTTCCATCTGCTAATCATTCAACAATCATTGCTAGTGTTTCCCTGTACTTACCCAAAGCAACTCCCGCTAGTTCTGAATCTCATTGAGTGAATTAAAATGATTTTAGCATTTTTCCCATCCAATTCATATTACATTTAATAGCAATTGACCTGTTTTAAAATATTTCCTGTTCTCTCTAAGCTTGCTGGGGGAATTGAAACTGCAATTGTTGATTGTTCTTCCTGATACCTGTGTGCCCTCATTCATCTCTTCATATTGCATACTGGGGGGAGTGAGTAACAACAGGGGGAAGGAGTGATTATGTTGTCTTTGGTTCAATTCATATCAAGTTTCTTCTGTGTTACATTCTTTCCTATCATTGCATTTCCTTGAACCACACAAAGTTATTCTCTGCTACATTATACTTCCTATTCCTACTCCTAATTGATTAAAGAGATGGCTGATATTGTCATATTACCCATTGCTGATCATTGTTCTTATTCATAAGTGTGATATTCGGATATTATCCATATTTATAAAAGTGTGATATATATATTGTTCAATTCTTCAAATAAATCTTTTAATTTGCAAAACAAACCTATTTCTTGGTTCATTAAGACCGGGGGAATTCAAAGAGAGGGGCGTTATATAAGGGTACATCATCCAGAATTAAAAGAACTTTTGACATAAAAATATATAAATAAGGGTTTCCATTGGGCATCTCATACTAGGCATTGACTTAGTTGGAGTGCTAGATTGAAATCACTTACAGGAGCCAGCCGCCCAGGCTCCATAATTAACCAATCTTCCCTTCTCTGCTTTTCCTTTATCCTTATCCTCCCATTTTTGGAATTACTGCTTTGGCTAAGGGTGTGCAGATCATGTCTCAGCATACATCAAGAGCAACATTAATGCTGGCTTTGGTTGTGCATCCTTCTTCTTCTGAACCACTGATGATATCACACCACTCATGATATGGAGCCATTGATGATATCATGCCAGTGATTATACAGATTCACTGAATATGCTGAGGCATTGAAGACACTAAATCACTGATAAAACTGGCTGGCTGAATGAGAACACTGAGTTGCTTATTACATTGATTCAACAAATATACTTAACCATTGATAATTTTGACAGATCCGAAAATGGCGACTTGCACATCTATAGACAGTGGGGGTCATTACGTGTCCGGGTACGGGTAGTCGAAATGGGGACTTACCGGGTCATTCCAACCTTGGAGGACCCGGTACGTCCCAATTCTGAAAACCATAGGGCTCAATGGGAATGGGGAAGGAAATAGCGGGCCTGTTATTAGCTCCCTGGTCCCTTAGCGGGTCCCGCTAAGGGCGGCTGGTAAAACCAGCTGGCCCTAGTGGGACCCGCTAAGGGACCTCGGAATGCAGCGGTAGGGGATTAACGGCACCGGCATCCTTACCGGTGCCGTTAACCCCCTACCGCCATACTCATAATGAGGCCCGGTGTTTTATATGGAATGAAAAGTATCAAAATCTGAGGTTAAACTGCCATTTGTGTCATTTTAACTAAACTATTTTCGATACTAAGGCCAGTAAAAGGATCCTTATTGATATAGCTATACACTTGACTTACAATACAGTTACTAGAAGTAATTCTGACTTACTCTTAATTGTCTCCTTTGGAAGGATTATTCAATTCACAAAGAGTTTGCTGGCAAAAATGCAGATGTACTTCTGAATTACAAATGAAAAGAAAGGAGAAAGACAGGAGTAAGTCAAATTTGCTACCAGTTTCTTCTTCAAATAGTCTTTCTCCTGAGGTTACTCTGAGTTTATCGTTGTTATTTTTAATTTATTGAGCATTTGTATGGCGCTTTATACAACAGAATTGTATTTCAAAGCGCCACAAGGCTAAATGGGAAGGGAACCGGGGAAATAATAACAATGGCAAAAACAGTAATATACAGTAATATACAGTCGTGGTCGCACTAGGCCACATGACATTCGGCCTTGCAAGTGCATTGAGGAGAAGTGTAGGGGAAGGGAATGGAAGGGGGAACAGAGGAGTGGACAAGTGCTGGAGGAGGGCCCAGGAGGGAAGTGCTAAGGGGCACCACGGAGGAGAACCTCAGGCTAAGTGCTGATACAGGCGACTCTCAAAGGTGGGATGTGGAGCCACCAACCAAGAAACCACAGAGCAGTGTAGTGGGGGGGAGCGGGTGCTGGTGTTGACTAGGAGGAAGGGCCTGTGATCCTGTAAGATTTATGAGGATCAGGCCCCCGGTCACAGCTGCAGTGGGGTCATTAGGAGGGAAGGGAAAGAGGTAGAGAAGAGCAGAGTGTTGGGCAGTTTCTCAAACTTTTGGAGGTCTGCCTCAAGTCTGAGAGGGGCGAGGAGGCTGTTTCAAAGGGAGGCACCAGCATAGGAGAGAGACCTCACCCCCACTCTATGTTTGGAAGAGCGTTTGACAGCCAGAGAGTTGGAATTAGAGGAGTTTAGGGCTCTAACATAGGGGTATTTAAGGAGGGAAAGTTGGAGACAGCCTTGTCCCAGGCCCCAGAAGGATGATGCTAGGGGCCTTGCATTTGATCCTTGCAACCACCGGGAAGTAGTGGAGAGATTTTAGGGCTGGAGAGATACAGTCCCTGGGATTGAGGCCAAGGATAAGTCTTGCAGCCCTATTTTGGATTATCTGGATGGGGCGAAGGGAGGAAAACGGGTGATTGAGAAAGAAGCTGTTGCAGTAGTCCAGCCTGGCGAGGACCAGAGCTCTGGAGACATTGAACTTTAAGGGAAAGGTGAGACAAGGAAGAATGCCTCTGAGCAGGTGGAGCTGGAAGTGGAACTTCTTGGTAAGGTCCATGATGTGAGGGGTGAAGGAGAGAGCAGAGTCGAAGATGACCCCAAGGTTTTTGCCTCACAAGAAAGTGGGGTAGAGGACAAACAAAAGGGTGGCCAGAGGTTAGGAGTAAAAGAGGGCACGGGTGTCCCAATGGGGAGGATCTCTGTCTTACTGTCATTGAGACAGAGATCACTCCTGAATGGCGAACAGACAATCAGGGATGAGAGAGGAGGAAGAGTGGGAAGTAGAGGGAAGTTTGAAGGGAAGTTACTCTTGGTAACTTCTTTGTGAATCACCTCTTAATTCGCTGTAGTTCCTATCATTCGTAGTATGTACTAGAGATTCAATTGAACAAATAGTTCTACTTCCAAACGTGATATCAAAAAACAATGGACAATTTGTTAAACCTCATAGTACCAACTAATATTAAATATCAACATCACCTTACTGCTGCGATGGGCCACTTAAAAGGCTACACATTTTTAGGATAAATTGTTGAGACTCGGGATTCCGGGGAGAGGAATGGTGGAATCTGAGCTCAACATGGACAAATTAAGTTGCACTTGAGCTTTTGGTGGGAGCGTGGGAAAAGTAATGTGAGCGTGGGAAAAGTAGTGTGCACAAGGCATTGTGTGTGGAGTTAATTTGTCTTTAAGAGTAAATCAGCAGAAGGTCTTAGCCTGCCTGTTTCAGACTCAAGGTAGGGGACTTGAAATGGGGCTTATGTGCTCTGACAGGTTGAGTTGTGGTTTGAACTGAGGTTCCTTGACCCTAAGTATAGAAGAGTATCTGCTTTGTCAGGAGTCTTGGGATAGGATATGGCCGGTTGTCTGTCACGAAAATGGGAAAGCTGACTGCTTCTTTGCTTTTGCATATCTCTCATGACCATGAGAAGATGTTTTAAAAGGTGCAAGCTTATTGGCTCTGCAGTGCCTTGATTGTTGCTAGAAAGCATAGAATGACAGTGTGGACAACCAGAACAAAACTCAGAGAAGTCTTGGACATGTACATTATTTAATCTGCTGTTTAACATGTATACATTGTAAATTTAAAAATTAAATAACTCAAAAATTGATTTGAGGTGTTCATTTGGTGGCATTTTTATTGTGGAAAATTGATTGCTTTGCAGCACGGAAGTCCTTATAGAATTCTTCAGAATCTCACTGACTCCTCCACAATCGATGCCAGATCCTCAGTGAGCGACTTCCCTCTACATGCCTGCCCAACCTCCGCTAACAACCCCTAGATTGTACAGCAAGTAATGTAGATGGCCACTCCCTCTAAGAAATATTGGATCTTTGCTAGGTAGGCTTATGTGATCCCAAACTTCCAAAAGGTGGCATCCTAATGATTTCTAACAAAATATATTTCCAACGTTGCCACACAATTGCATTTCACTTATGCATGTACCAAACTCTTCCTGCCATCAGGAATTCCTGATTTGTCTCACATATGCTGACACCCTTAAAAGCTTGCAGACCAATGTATACTTTATTTTATTTGAGCATTGCTATTGCAGCGGCCCAGGTATATAACATGTATCTTTGTAATGCTAATAGACTTCCCACTCTCCTCATTTGGGCACTCTTTTCAGTTCTCTCGTCACACAAAGTAATGGTGCACCTGATTTACCTTGTTCTATTTTTATCTTATTGTCTAACCTATATAAATCATAATTCATGGAAGTTTTGTTAGTGGAAAGGCAGAAGATACAAGGCAGAACATACAGCAAACCCCACACGAAAAGGTTCTGCTAATTTGGCATTTTCACTGTTTCTCTAGGATGCATATTCCTCATGAATAAATGTGGTAAGTACAAACGGATCAAAGCAAGGCAAACCGTATAATCTTCAATCACGCTGCATCCACATGGAGGCCTTGTAACTGCAAACGTCCTTAATTGAATGCCATGCTTGTTAGTGAAAGGGACGTGCCAAACAGTGGTGGCATGGCAAAAGCAGGCGATAGGATGCAGACCCACCATCCAGTATCCAGAAACTAAGCAGCCCAGGGAAAGCACTGAGTACTCCCTCAGCAGCTGAGGATCTGCTCCAGGCTTTATTTGTTAGAGAAATGTGGTATCTCATAGCTGACTGTACGCTATTCATGAATGCTGAATGGGACATTGCGGCGGGGGATATGGATGACGGGCGCACATGAGCATCCCTGTGCATTTTGAGGACTTTGCGTGGTCAATTGAAGGTGATCAATTTCTGCTCACAATTCAGCACCAGGAAGGGAGGGGGGTTAGAATGGCACCTCCTCCTGCTTCCTGCCAGGGTGTTGGCCAGCACTCTCTGGAGATGTCTGTCTTGTTACAGGGTTCCTGAGTATGGAGGGGCTAAGGCAGCAGGTAAAACAAACCTATTCATGAGTATATATATGATCGTTGGTGTGCATGCAAGGGGTTGTCTTTGTAAATGTGCATGTGACTGTGAGAGCTTGTGAATTAGCATACATTGTGCTGTTGTATATACATGCATGTGTGAATGCCTTTTGAATGTTCAATGTGTATGAATGTGTGTGTGGCAGGGCATGTATTGCAGGGGAAAAGTGATTACTGTGGGTGTTGATGAGGACTGGGTGCACAAATTAATGAATGATCTTATGTCAGGATACTCACCTACAGGGGTAGAGCCGCCAGCAGGGACATGTTTTCTTTCAGTGGAATGGCATTTTTACTTGAATTCTGGGCAAATGCAACCTGATGATAGTTCTTACATGGGTATACTGGCTTATAGGAATACAGTCAGCAGTGACAAGATGGAATTTGTACTGGAAATATGGGTAAAGCCAACCTGATGTGTTTTCTTATGTGGTGATTCTGACTTAAGTAGGTACAGCCAGCAGTTACATATTTTCTTTCAGATTCAGAGGCATGCCATTTTTGCTATGATTATGGGCAAAACCAACCTGATAATTCTGTTTATGTGGAGATACTGGCTGGCATACATTCGTGCAGCCAGCATGGACATGTTTTCATTCTGTGGCATGCTATTTCTTTCTATTATTATGGGCAAAGACAATATGATGACTATTCTTATGGAGGGGATACTGACCTACATGTACACTGAAAGCATGGACGTGTTTCCTGTCAGAGGCACAATTTGTACACTGCCATCATGAACAAAGCCAACATTATGAGTGTTTGTACGTGGGGATACTTGCCAACATGAGTGAAACAAGCATGAACATGTTTTCTTGTAGTGGTCTGGCTTTATAACTTTCCTTATGGAGACACTCAGAACGAGTATTGTTTTATGTGGGAATACTGGCCAGTCACTGCACAGCCAGCAAGTATATGCTTTATTTCAGTGTCATGCTTTTTCTTACTAGCATTATGGGCAATGCCAAAATTCTGATCCTTCTTACATGAGGCTACTGACCTATATTTGCACAGCCTGCATGGACATCATTTCTTGCAGGGTATGGCAGTTTTACTAACATTATGGGCAAAATCAACACAAGTATTGTAGCTTGAAGATACCGCTATTACAGGGGTCATACTCACATATGCATGTATTCTAGCACTGGCATGGTACTGTTACTGGAATTATGAGCAAAGGCCATTTTATAAGTGGTACTATGTGAAGCTACGGGCCTATATTGGTGCAGTCAGCATGGACAGTTACATGGCAGATTTACTGGTGAAATAGGCAAAGCTAACATGATGAGTGTTCTTTCAAAGGACTGCTGGCCATAATTTGGTGCAGCCAGCATGGACATATTTTCTGACAGTGACAGTGACATGGCATATTTTATCACTGCCATTATGGGCAAAGCACACTCAGGAGCCATCAACCATAATCGCTGATTACGAGGTCATACACAATTGAAAGGCTTCTCACCTACTCTGTCTCAACGACAATAAAACTGAAATACTCATTGTTGGCTCAAACTCACAAATCACAACATTGACCCAGCTTACACGGAATTCATCATCCATGGTAACCTCATCAACCACCTCTGCCGCTGCCAAAACTCTTGGCGTCTACCTGGATGCCAGCCTCAATCTTTCGCAACAAGTGAACTCAATCGCTTCAGCGGCGGCGTACACTGCCAAACTGCTTGATGCCAGCAGACCCTTCCTCTCCACTCCCAACTGCCTAACAATAGCAAGAGCCATCACTGGAGCAAAGCTTGAATATTATAATGCCTTATTTAATGGCACCTCCAAACGCAACCTGAACAAACTCCAGACAATCCATAATGATGCTCTCTGAGTGGCCATCGGCCTCTCCAAATTGGACCATATATCAGAAGCTAGGAGAGCTGCACACTGGTTGCCCATCCGGGAAAGGATTAACTTCAGAACATTGTCCCTGGCCGACCAATGTCTCTCTAACACTGTCCCAACACACCTCTCACGATGCGTAGAGAAATACGCCCCGTCTGCCCTTTGAGATCATTAAACTCTCACCTTCTGAAGACCCCCAACTTCAACCACCTCTCAGTAGGGGGCAAGAGCTTCCCAGTCATGGCGGCCAAACTTTGGAACAATCTGCCACTTGCACTCAGAAAAGAAAAGGCCTATTGGACCTTCTGCAGAAACTTAAAGACTTAGCTGTTCAACCGACTGTACTCTGCATTACCCCACTGCTTATCCCCAACCCACCGCCTCTCCCTCTCCTAATGCAACAAGTAACTGTGTACCTTTGTAACTCTTTTTTTCATATGTAACATGTAACTTTGTACCATAATGTAACTAGCGCTGAGAAACCTAAGGATTTTGTACACTGTAACAATTGCAAAAATAAATAAATAAATAAGCATTGTTATGCTGGAATACCGGTGCAGACAGCATGGACAAATTTTCTTTCCATGGCAAGAATGCCATTATTGGGCATAGCCAGCATGGCAATGTTTTTTACACAGGCAGACGCGTGCTATGTATTGTGGTCAAAAGCATCATGAAAGTGTGTTGAAAATGCTCCTGTGCAGCGTAGGTGAAACTAGACATCTGGATGCTTTTCACTTCTGCAGCAACTTTTAAGATTTGAAGGTCATTGAAAATCCTATTGACATAGTAGTCAGAAATCTATATCACATGAAACACAATACATACACAGGGGCTAGAAGTCTAGTAAACACCTAAAATAACGTTTCAATGTCTCTTAGAAATCCCATCAGGGTTCCATGCTAAGAAGTTATCAATTTGCCACAAATCTTTCATGTGATATCAACTGAGGGGGCTTGTCTTTCTGTCTTTCTGAGGTAAACTAGATGTGAATTGTTAGAAAAATGTTTTCCCTTTCCTGTGTGACACCAGGTGAAGTGCATAAGTGTCTCCTATGGCTCAGTACATGCACATTGTGAGGGAGAATCAATTGCAGGGAGGTTGAGGTCCTCTCATGCTTTCGTTTAGTCCTTGTGCCTTCCCAAAACTGAGACACCTTTACCAGGAAATGTCATGTGTGTTTGCCCATCAATTCTTCTGGAATACAGCTGCTAGCCCTTCCCCTCAGCTCCAAAAGTAAGGTGTCCAAGCCACTGGTTTATTGTTCAGATTGTGCTGATAGCAGGGTCAGACTGGCACAAGAAATAGGACTGGACACCTAATAGAAAGTGGCCGGCCCTCGCCTAAAAGAATGTGGCCCTCAAACCGTCATCCATGAATCGCGTCAATTCAAAAGTTTACAGAGAATGCACAGGTCCTATCGCTGTGGCTGCAGAGTGAAGAGCTAGTAGTGCACAACATAACATTCCAGACATCTACACATGTAACCTATAACTTTTACATAATTAAATGAATCTTGATACTGCAGCACCTGCAAGGCAGTTAGAAAACCAACACAGCAAGCAGAATGCAGACATCTGGCCACACCACACAGCTGCATTGAGGTTCCCACTGCCACTCATCATATAATTTGGATTCTTTTATAGCGTGCTTTATGCTTGCACCTGATGACTCCTGCTGTTAAGTACTGTAATAGCAGGTGTCATTATTCCAATGACTAGTGGCCAGTGTATGACCCACCTCAGAAAGATGAAAGGCTGAATCGGCACATGCAGGATTCAAACTTGTGAAGTGCAGGCTGGCTCCACCGTGAGCAACAGCAGGCAAGTACTTAATTTGTGATCGACCCACCCAAGTACACCAGGCAGTAGCCATGGCCGTGCCTGGCATTTGATAATGATTTGTTATTTATATAGTGCTTTTGGCAAAGAACTGTACATAGATCATCTACGAACAATCCCTGTTTCAGTCATGCATGATCTGCACACTCTCAACCATGCTATGTGCAACCGGACACCATAAATAGGCACAAGTTAACAATTAGAAACTACGTGTTAACTTTCTTTGAAGAATGCATACATCCCCGTCCACCCATTGCAAGGGCAAGCTGGCGGCAGGCAAGCATCAAACAACTTTAGGTTACTTAAAGTAACTCAAGTTACAAAATGTATGTCGTTTAAATAAACCGGCCTCAGGGTGGCTTAAAAAATGGCCCAGGGCCATTCCAAATCCAAAACATTTCTGCCGGTGGCCGAACGGCCGATAGGGCCAGTCCGCCCCTAGCTGATAGTTCAGGTTTCCCTGTTCCTGAGTTTTTGTGCAGAGATCACCACACTCTACTAAAAACCGACACAGATGTCCTTGTATCAGGCTTTCTATTTTAGTGGCCAGCAGGGGGATCCAGTGCCAAATCACAAAGACCAGAAGTCCCAATGGGGGATAGTACATCTACACTATCCAGTCTGTCCTGTAGGAGGAAGTAGAAATAAGGGAAAACCTATTTATGAATTGAAATACTGGTAACCAAGACAGACCGTTTCACCTAAAGTGTGTGAGTATTTTGGAGGGACAATACAATATTTTGTACAGGTGCTGCCCATTTGCCCATAGGAACTGCACACAGAATTAGATGCTCAAGAGGTACATTGGTCCATTCGCCCCTTGTACGTTTACAGCCCAAACCATCTCTGCACTAGCTCTTTGGGCCCAAACGCCTCTCCCCCAGAAGCCTGGCATTGGAAGTCTGCTCACAAATACAAACCTTGGACTGTACACCTGGGACTGTCATTTTCTTCTACTTACCCCCTGGTGCCCCTAACAGTCTTGACTGCGGTTCTAGGTAGGAGTAAGGGTGTACATCACTGAGAACATATCCGGCATCTAGCAGCTTGTCAGGCATGTCAGCTACTTGCCATTTATGGACCCATTGCCTGGGTTTCATGTCTCTTTGCACCATCAGCTCACATGGCTGAGGCACTGCACAGCTGCCTGATAGCATCAGTAATTATCACAATATCGCCATGCCTCGATGCCCCACATTGTTTCATCTAAACATAACTATGAGCCCTAACAACAGGGAAAGAGTGCAGTCCAGTGAGAGGAACAATACATGGACTGTGGACTGGTGATTCCCCTCTTACCAAGGGAGCTTCTCCTGTTTGGCCCAATATGTTGTATCTCATTTTCTCTTGTAGGTGAAGTGAAATAATATTCACTTCATTGTTAACCATTTTATAGGAACAGCTGTTCTATAGTATTCTGCAAGAACCTGGCAGTGTGTGTTACCTGCAGCTAGAGTGTGAGGACCACACATGTCTTCCAACTCAAGCAGTTTACAGGGTTCAAACCTGATGTGCACCCATATACTCCACAAGAGCTAGGGTTTTCAGTTGAGGCAGACTTTTCAAACTGTCACACAAATTGCAGAGATTCCTTTGGGATCATCATTGGAGTCACTATGATTCTGAGCTCATCTTAAACCAGCAAAACCCAGGGTGCCTAGCACTTTGTGGCCCACTACACTGATATCGAGAAGAGAAGGGGCTCCTGCTTCGCACATGTATCATAAATTAGGATGCCAATTGTTCAAAACAACCTTGAAACTACTATCACTAATTACGGTGGTTACAATGAGGAAGGCGGAGCTGACCCTGGAGGAGGCACAAGGGTAACCTGGGCTGCGGCCCGGGTGTCAAAACAAAGCCTGCAAAGTGGGTAAGGGATCAGCCGGAAGCAAGCACAGCAGAAAATCAATCAGGTCCCCTTACAGAGGCATATTGGGGAACCGAGCCTCATCCGCCCCTCTTCCAGTTCTGCCAGCCGACGTGTACCCTGGAGGGCAGCGTCATCCTCCCGCCCACCTGACAAGGAGGGATCTTTCAGACAAGGGGCGAGTATGGCGATCAGGGGTTTGCAACCGCAGCAGTCACAGTGCGGAAGGCTAGCAACCAGTTGGACTATAAAGACAATAAAGTGAACTTGGTAATAATCAAAAGGGGTTTTTGATCCCCCGGGGTCAGCCTTTCTCGGAGGCCCAGCAGTGAGGGGAGCTTGATGAAAGGAAGAGAGCTCATTTTCCCCTGTCATGAACGGCGTTGCTCCAGCCCAAGATCTCCTGCAAGGGCAGCCATATAGAGGACACTTTTGTTTGGGGTAGTTTTAGCCTAAGAAATAAATATGGAGATGGTGAAAACAGTGGGTAAGCAAAACAATAGTGATTTAGTCAGCTGGTCGCCACATAAGAATAGAAATGTAGCCAAAGTGTGTTTTTGCAGGGTTGACAATCATGAAGTGGATTTCAACTTAGACTGATTGCTGTGTGTACGCAATAAACCTGTGGCCTTTTAAGCTGCAAAGAATAAGCAGACTCTGTACATATGTATTACGCTGTAAGTGTGTGGCAGGTATGATAATCACGCATGGGTATGGGGATTATGGGCCAAGAAATAGCAAAGTGCCTAGGTTATTGCTTTCCATGTTTGTGTTTTTATTTCTGAACATTTCTGGATGTTGAATAATGCAGAATAATTCATTTTTAGCATTTTCCTATGTTTGGTAGTGTTTAGGGATGTACGTGTAAAAAGGGTCAGATTGGCCCCTCGGCTTTCGGCCTGTGGCTGGGCCGAAATCGTACCTTGGGAGTGGGGGCCGGTTTGTGACCATGCCTGGGCCAGTTTCGAAGATAAAAAAAATGAAAAAAAAATGATTTTTTTCAACATTTTCTTTTTCTTTTCAAAAAGCCTTTCATCTTTCTTAGGTCGATAAATGAGTACCAACACAGGTTTGGTGATATTGTACAGGGAGACAAAGTTATGAAGCAGGTACTAGAGGTGTATGGTATAAACACTCTTAGTAAAACATTAGGAGGGACCAAGGAAGGTTAAAAAAGTCAGTATCAAATTTTAATAATAAACAGTCCGTCAGATTTAAAACATCCAATTAAATAGATAGGTCCGTAATACAGAAATTGTCACATCCCATGTAGAAAGCAACAATAGGGAATACGTAGCAGGCTCCAATGGCCAGTTAAAAGTAATGTTATAGCAAAAATACAACCACTGAGGGTACTTATCAACCTAAATAGTAAGGTACCCACCCAAATATGGATAAATATGTCATAAATTTTACTCTCTGTTTAAAGTTCAGAGATATGTCTCGACATGTTTCTGTTCCTCTAAAACAAAGTGTGGAACATTCATCAGGAGGGAATAAATTACAGTATAGCCTATTTGACAATTGGGGTGGTAAACAATACCACTACAGTATCCTAGCACCTGATAAGGTGCCTGTGGGGCCCTTGGTAAGCCCATAGGAGTGTACTCAGGAGCAAATCACAGCGTTCCGCACAAGTGCGGGGGAGTATGCGGCAAGCAGGTATCTCGCCCTCGAGGATCTACAAAGAGTATCCAGAAACAGCGCGATGCGGCCGATGCAGGTAGGTTCTATGGGCTTACCAAGGGCCGTGATGTTCACTACCCTAGACCTACTAATACTAGTAGAGAGCCCCCACAGGCACCTTATCAGGATAAGTACCCTCAGTGGTCGTATTTTTGCTATAACATTACTTTTAACTGGCCATTGGAGCCTGCTACATATTCCCTATTGTTGCTTTCTACATGGGATGTGACAATTTCTGTATTACGGACCTATCTATTTAATTGGATGTTTTAAATCTGACGGACTGTTTATTGTTAAAATTTGATACTGACTTTTTTAACCTTCCTTGGTCCCTCCTAATGTTTTACTAAGAGTGTTTATACCATACACCTCTAGTACCTGCTTCATAACTTTGTCTCCCTGTACCCCTATCACTATCCTCCCGGATATAGACAAAGTATACACTTCTAATTGTGATCAGACAGTTGTATACCGGGTTTCCTTTCCTTGTAAGTGGGTGATATGGTATGCATATTTGTTCTATAAAAAAGAGCTTAAGTGTAAGTGCTACACAATAACATTATCATTTGGCCTTTAACGTCTGCCTGAATTCACAGTAATTTAGTGTACTTAGGAACAATGCTATTTAATGGCACTTCCTGTTTTATCAAGGGGTGAAAGGTTGTGTTTCATCGCTTCCCGGGATGTAACTTTGGGGTGGGGTCAAATGACATTACTTCTGGTGATGTCATCAGAGGTCAAGGGTCGTGAGGCGAGGGGTGGGCCACTTTTTTTAGGCGAGGGTGGGACACTTTTTTTTGGGTGACCGGGCCTATTTCTTGTCCCAGTCCGTCCCTGCATGTTAAATGAACTCACCCCTAGAAGTAGCTCTTTCCTTAAAACACACATATTCTTTCTCTCTGTCTCTCTGTCTCTGTCTCTGTCTCTGTCTCTCTCTCTCTCTCTCTCTCTCTCTCTTTCTCTTTCTCTTTCGCTCCACTTACTTTGTGAAAGTTCACTCCAGGTCACTGTTCACTTCTGTAGCTCACATGCTCACAGTGCATAAAATTTGATAATATTTTAGGGACGAGGGCCAGTAATGGTGTTATTGAACTCCCAACCTTTTGCCTAGCTGTTGGGGACCCCGAGACAGGGTCAGGCACAGAAGGGACAAGCGAATGTGGCAGCATAGCCCACAGGAGACAGCCTGTTAAGGAGAGGGGCAACAGTCTTCTCAGCTTTATCTTGTCATCACTAAAGCCCCATAAAAGCTTAGGGGTGGGTGAGCACACAACACAACTTCTTCATATTGCCCAACGTTAAATTGTACAGGCTGAAAGATACCAGGATGAAGCAACCCCCCCAGCATCTAGGCCTCTGCTCCAGCTCATGTGTTCCTAATGAATGCCAGGACTGAACTGCTGCTCTGCTGCTTTCCCCCATGACGTGAGCTCACTGTCTGTTCCGCATATGACAATTTTACTAGGCAATTTACTCAACAGCGATTCAAAAATAGGTTCCAATCTGTCTCTCTGAGAGTTGAGCTCAATCCAATTAACATTGACACCAAAAGTCAGGATCTTACATTAGGAATTCATTTTCAATAACCGCTCCCTATTTCTAGTAATCCTAATGTTTTTTCAGTGGATGTTTTGATTCCCTTTCTTCTTTTTGACGATTTACTGCTACTCTTAGCAAAGAATCGCGGTACATTTGTTGTATTTTTTAACGAAGCGTGTCAGGTGGTTTTGATCCCACACATCTCAAAATATATTGTTTTACTACTCATAAATAAATTGATCAGTCAGATGCATTTAGATAAGACATGCATAAAAGTTAAGCAGGACACTGTGTACAAAACCACTTCTCCCAGGGATTTGTTTCTACAACAAATGGGCGCTGTCCTGTGGGTCAAAATGTCCATACTGCTCTACTCAGTACCTATATCTGGTTAAAGTGTCATAGGGTATATGTATATACATCTATATTAGTTCAGTTAGCTTGCACCGTGTCAGTCAAGATAAAAACAAACAGGGTTGAACAGAGAGACTTGTCAGGGCTGCTTTCTGAAGTCTAACCCTCATCCTTTCCTTATGAGTGTGATGTACAAACTTACCACACTAGGCTCTACGAGGCAAAGGCCTCACACATGACAGGTTCTGCCTCCCCTGTTTTGGAATTTTAAAGGGACAAGCCTGATATGTGGATGATTGTGCCATCACCAATATTGCAAAGGGACCGGCTTGGCATACCGAGTTTCAACTGGAGTGCACCTACCATGACTGACACTCTCCCATCCCCGCCTGCCTTCCTGAGAGTACTTTAACACGGTGGGTGTGTGTGTGTGTGTTTTTTCTCCATTCTGCTTTCCCTTCTATTTTAGCCACGTCCCACACAGCACAGCACACAGCGCAGCACCAACCAGTACCCGACACTAGAAGTTCACCTTCAGTTCAGACCCAGATGGCGAATAGTGTGCAGGTATGGAAATTGGCACAAATGTCAGATTTTGCTACAGGAAAATATCTTTGTCTATAGTGCTGTGCTATTTTATCCATATCATTTTTCAACCCAAGATAGACAGCTCTCAATAGTTTCAGACAATTGCGCACTATAGTCTACGTGAAAGCACAATTAGCTGTTTCATCCAAGTCAAACGCAGCACAGCGCCACCCAGTAGTCAACACCTCCACTTCAGGGTCAGATGGGCAATGCGTATGGGTTTGAACACAAGCTCAAATGTCAATGCTCCTGGAAAATGTCTTTGTCAATAGGGCAGTGCTATTTTATACATAGCATTTTTCAACCCATGACACTTGTTTGAACAACATGCTCCTGCCACAAGGATTTAGACTTTAAAACACTGTACATGTCACAACAATTAGACAAAAAAGATTGTTAGCCACTGCTGCCTAGTGTACCAGGAATCCCACTGAGACCCGAATTGCTCTGAGTATTAAATTGTCAGAGCCCACCGGCCATTGGCACTGTCACTATTGCACCAGCACAACTTAAAGTGCAAGGCCACTGACCATTATCTAATGACCCTAATTTCTGTTCCGAGTGACCCATGTCAGACAATTTGTTTAGGAAATGTCATCTAAATCCATCCAGCAAGTCAAAGGTTATTAGCAATCGAATTTGCTGAAAGGTAGGGCAAATAGATTCTATTCATATTATATGGCAGCAACATATATAAATGTGCCTCTTACTGGACACATTTAAACAAAATTGGGTAAAAAAGCCATACAATGTACAATTGGTTCCGTAAGGGAACACAATAACTGCAGGGCCACTAACAGTACACAAGAACATGTTAAATGATGGCTGTGCCAAAAATATAAGCTAGCAGCATTGCCACTGACAATTACCTTCTTCAAAATGTCGGCTGGCTGAGTCTCCATGGTGAAGCGTCTCATCCAGACAGGAGTCAAAATACCCTTCTCAATAGCGAACATAAACATTTCCCAGGTTAGTGACCTCACAAGAATCAGTTGGCTAAGGAGAGAGTTAGAGTTGTTAGGTTTGATACAGTTAGAAAACACAGGAATATGGGATTGTATATAGAAAGGTTGATGTTTCAAAAATGTAATATCGAGAGAGAGTGAGAGAGAGAGAGAGAGAAAGAGAGAGAAAGAGATAGAGAGATACATTTCCTAGAAGAGACAAGATGGGAATTGTAATGAGATATCTTAGGCATCTGCCTTTGATCACCAACGGCAATGAAAGAAGAGTTCTTATGGGGCGATCCTGGCCTTGAGAATATGCCAGCACTGCCAAAGCAATACATTTTCTTGATGGCTGTGCCCACCAAATATACCTCTATTTCGCACTTCAGTACAGTTTCATGATGCCTCTATTGTCATGTAATGTAATTTTATGATGTATGTGCTCACAATGTATGCCAGCTAAGCCACTGTAATCTCAATTTCATGGTACATGTGCCCACAATATATGCCAGCAGTAGCACGGCAGAGTTATGGCCCGTAAAGAGGGAAATACATCTGCCCCAGTGTCATCTTTAACCACAATGAATACATCATGTGCAAGAGTTCAAGAAAGAAGGGTTGTTTATGGTGGCTTATTTATGTATTGATGATTTATAAATCAGCAACTGTAAGTGCGCTCACTCAATAATATTCCAAGAACAAAGGGATTGGGGAATGGAAAACCTTGGAACATTCAGACCTAGTACGTCTGAGGGAGGTAGAAGGGGATCAGTGCAAGGAAGGGGGAAGGTCCTGCAAGGTAAGTGCAGTCAGTCAAATAGCAGAAATACAACAAGTGCAACAAGTTAAAGGTTCATCCTGATGAGCCATTGATGAAGGTACAATAGAGGGAACCAACAGCCAGACCAAAGCAGTGCAAGACAAAGGATAGAGTCCATAGACATAAGAGGTCAAGGTCTTGTACTATGTATCATAGACCTTTTGAAAAGCAGAGTATTGAGGACCGGGTTTGAGTTCCTCTGTACCGAAGGAAGGAGGAGATCCACCCAAGGGTACTGTTGTTGATGCTAAAAGAGTTTTCCAGGATATTAAGCAGTATGTTTGGTCAGCAGTGTCAAATTCTGTGGCAGTTCTAGCAGAATGAGGACAGGAGGAAGTTGTTGTTTTGTGTCTGGAGAAGCTCATCTTTCAAATAGAGTGCAGATGCTTTGCCTCTGGATTGAATTGTTATTGATGGTCATAGAGCAGGTCATTCAATTCACAGGAGTCCTGGAAATGGGAGATCACCCTGTTCTCAAGGATTTCGCCAATGATTGCCATTTGGCTCCTCTGACATGTCTTTTCGAGCTCCCGAGGAAAGACACCTGCATCGAAAGAACTATTGCACGGAGCAGTTGGAGCCAGAGCCAGTTTGGTGTTGATGTCTTTTTATGGTGATGTCTGGGGAAGGGAGGACCTGCTCAGTAGAAGATTTCATCTGCTTGAGTGTATTGGCAACATCAGGCGTAGAAAGCAGCATGACAGTGGAGGGGGGGGACTTAGGTCCAGCTTTACGAGCAAGAAGAGGTCCATATGGTTACATTCTGGTGGTTGATGTTCATCTAAATCTTCATGATGTTATTAAGGCAGGGTGACAAGCTATCTGCTCCGGCATGAGAGGCGCTCGGCTTGGATGTGCACTCAGCTGGGGAGCTCATGCCACTCCAAATCCTGAAAATGTTGGCCTATTTATCAGTGACATGTTCCATGCACGTATGCAGTGCAGGCCTTTGCTTTTGATTTTTGAATGCATGATAGTTATGAAGGTGGAAGAGAAAGGCCAGTTTGTCTTCATTGGAATTCAATTCTTGCCAGTCGCATTCAGTCAGTCACTAATTGCTTTAGTCGGTAGATTCGCCTTTAGCACATATAATTCTAATGCAACATTAATAAATACATATATTCCATACAACATATACAGTTCACCTACATGACAAAATATACAGTTCATACAATTTGCACCAATAACATCTTCTAAAATGTATAAAACAAAAGACATGTGATCAAATAACTAATAAAGACTTTCTACGAAGCTAGGCACGATAAATGAATTTAGCTACAAGATATATCTCATTCACTACTTCAGTAGATCGACATAGAGCAACAGCTTCAGCAATATTTTTAACATATGCTTTCATAAATAATGGCATCAAGTACATTTTTCTCAAATACCTATTACACTCACAGAAGAGCAAAAAGTGTCTACCAGACTCAGGATCCGAACTACACAACAGACATATTTCAGAAATGCCATCTTTCCAATTACGAGTAAAGGTCAGAATCTGAAGGGTAAGGGGACCAGTCGAAATTCCAAAAATAGAGTGCATGCATAGGCTGGAGTTAATAAGTCCAGGTATCTCTCTCCCCCTTGAACAGATTTTGAGGAAAGCTAATCCAATCCTACCTTCAGATTTAGCTTAGTTTAGCAGACATCTCTGAATATCACGTTTGGCAATCAACTTGACGTCTCTTTTTAAACTACAGGGCAGGTTTTGCGGATTCCGCCATTCTTCGTCCAGACCTGCTGAGTCAAGTTGATAACTTCATGGATGCTTGAGCTCATAGATCTGCATTTAGAAGAACTGATTTTAGAAAATCTTCATGCCATAACCTCTTTTTTAGGGTTGTGCAGTGGATGGGAAGGAGTGGTGGGCAGGTTGTGAGTGAGGGCCGGACGGGACAGGAAGGCCTATCAGGATTTTTTTCCCTGGAGTGGAAGTCCATCTAAGTATATGAAATAGGTTGAACTAGGTCATTCTTTAAGTTTGACTTTTTTCATATGTTCATTTCACCTGTTTTGTTTGCAGTCTTATGTTTAATAACTGTAAAGACGGTTGGAGAATTTGGGAAGAATTAAAGTAGCCATGGTGGCAAGGTCCAAGGGGACAGGAACACAGACACAGAAAGAAGAGCTGATTAACAAGCTGCAGGTTAACGGTTGTAAAAGACAGCTCAAAGAGACCCACTGGTATAATGACTGAGCGGAACACCGTCGCCTTCTAGGAGAAGATACACACTGTATTCACAGCTCTTTTTGAGAAACCTAAAACACAGAACATCCTTAATCCTGGAAGCATACTGTTACCCACCTCTCAAACAAACAGGAGTGCCTTGCTTACAGCTACCCAGAGGACTCCCTGGGAGAAACCATGAATTAATTGTGTTAGTGCATATAGGAATACACTCAAACTTATCCCACACAGGGTACGAGTGGCAAGGTGCTTATCTCTAGCACTGGAACACTTATTGACAGGATGAAACATTCAATCAAAGACCAAAAACTCACAGATAGTTCTATAATCTAAATTTCTAATCAATGAATTACATTTTTCTTTCACTGTATGTTATAATGAAATTGTAAGCAAACCAAATATACCACAACTGAATGTCAGGAGTTAATCAGATATTGTGTAACTAGCCTAGAGCAAGTCATTGTTTGGCGAAACAAGCAGCACGTGCACCGAGAGGTTAGTGTTGGCTGTTTCTTACTGCATTGTACGCAATTGCTGATTATGATTGCACAAGTGCACGTCTGATAATTAAGATGTAAGCTTCTCATAGCAAGGTGCTTGATTAAATAAGCACTTTTATTAAATCTAACCAGGAACAGAATACTTTTTGTAATGACTGATCACAGGCATTGAGAGCACACGCACGAGGGGTCACCCTTTCATTTCTTGTACACTGGTGGAAGGAAGCATCAAGGAGAAGCTCAACCTGAGGGGGGCTGGGTACCAGCTGAACCTCAAGCAGAGAGGGGGGAGAAGGGATGGGGAGAGGGGTTAGGATATAAGAGTGAAGTAATGGCAAGCATTTCCAAACATAAGAGGACACAGTGTGTAACATGGAAAGAGTTCCACGAGTAATATCTAACAAAACAGGTTACAAGAGGTACTTGGTAAAACAACTGACGGAACTGAAGGTAAAGGAAGAGAACAGAGGGAGAGTATGTAACAACATAAATCCTCTTACACCTGGTGTAGAACTGTAGAAAATATCAGATATGTTTTGTGTAGCAGCAAGGTGTTACAGGAAAACACTTCAGAGAACATGCCGTATTTTCGATAGTCAGACTTCTGGGCATTGTTGGCCTGCGGTGTGCTGGGGGCACAGTCAAGCATATGGAGACTCCATACAGGATTTTAGAGCATGGATAGTTGTATTTCTGTGAACTTAATGGGTTTTCATGGTAACAGACAATACATACGTACACTCTAAAGGACCAACAAAAAGTCTCCTGGGACTCCTACATACACCTCCACAGAAAGAACTTGTTGAAGAGGGGGTTCGCTTATAGTCAGGTCAGCAAACCAAACAACAATACAAGCACTGGCTGAGCCTGTCTCAACACACCATATGATTTTGTATGCATGAAAGGTCTATTCACTTCTATTGCATTGACAGAGTAGACCATTCTTTCTTCCCTTCATTTTGTTCAACATACATACATACAATCCACATTGTAATTTGTAACAACATTCATTTTATAATTTCTTCATGATTGACTACTCCTGTGCTCCATTTTGAACACTTTGCAAGTGAGCTTATCAAATTAAAGATTAAATGCGGTGTGAAATGAGAACATGCACAAAAGCCTCAAGCTTTTATGCATATTTCTTATGGTATGCCCCCCATGAACAGGAGCCCCTTGGTGTAAAGTGATATCCAGTAACATTATTGCTTTCCTGGTTGACTCCAGTGAATATACATTTCAACAATGCAAACTAAGTGTGTCTCTTCATATGTTGCAGGGAAGCACATGATTCAAAACACATGGCCATCTACATGATAAATGTCAAAGGTATATTTTATTTTAAAGTATTTATTTAGTATTGAGTTTCATATCAGCAAGGTAACACATGTACAGTAGACAGCAATGAATATCCATTCTCAATACATCAGTCAACAGCATCCATCTATCTATAGTTGAAGTTGTTGAGCATGGGACCAATTTAGTAATGCTCGTAGCTCCATCACTGTGTGCAGTGGGGTGAGGAGATATTTCCAGTCTGTACAGTAGATTTCCAAAGATAAGTCACCAATGATGCCCATATATGTTTAGACCAGGATCTCAGTGGCATAAGTTCAGCGTAAGTTTCTTCTTTTAGAGTCACCCTTAGTAAGTCACCAAACTAAGCCTCTACTGATGGAGGGGAGGAATGCATCCATATAAAGGCAATCTGCCTCTGCGGTAATAGGAGTGCAAGGTTTACCATTCTGGCTAAGGTGTTCACTATAGTGAGGGGAACTCGAAGCTGGCAAGTTACTGGGTCTGGCAAAATGTCCAGGGTGGCGATGACAGATAGTTTAGTTAAGATACTTAGTCAGAATATGCTCACCGCAAAACAGTTCTAGGCCAGTTGTAAAAAATGGCTTCCTCCATCTTGCATTTACAGTATGCACCTGAAGCAGTGCGGTCGAATTTCCTGATTTTCATAGTGGGATAGTACATCTGTGAAGCAAATTGAAGTGGATTAGCCAATATGTGATACTTGGAGAGATTCTTCTTGTTTGGATGCATGCCTTCCTGCACTTGGCCTTATCTTTCAGCTACCCTCTAACATCTGCTTCCCACCTTCTACAGGCAGACACGATCTCATAAAGTCTCAGTCATTTACTAGATTATACAGCGTGAAGACTTTTCGTACATAAGGACCCTGGACAGGATGCATTTAATCAGGGTTCTAGTTTCAGGAGATTGAGGGAAAGTTGGAAACAAATGCACCATCTTGCCTCTATTTCTCTTGCATAGTAGCTTTCCTAAGAATGGTGTGGAACTGACCCCCTGTTGTCTTTGCACCAATATGAAGAGTTCTTCAGAATTAGGATCATCCAGCATGACCAGCCCCTGTCTGCAGAGTGCCCTTACTATCCATCTATCAGAGTCGAAGGGGAGCCCCTGAAGTACCTCAAGGTAAGCTCTTGTCGTGCATGGTGTAGAATGATTATGTGTGCGGTGCAACCTATGACAAGTGCATACCTTGGAACCATTGTGTCTATATCTTTAGTTTGTCTCTACGGTTGGGCTAGCAAACATAGATTCAAGTGAGTGAGGAAGGGCAATTCATTTTTCTAGCCATTTGTTAGATGCATATGATTGAGGTTCAAACCACAGAGTAACATGGTGACCCATGGCTACAATTGCGTAGGTTGATTATGTGTGTGGTGCAACTCATGACAAGCCCATACCGTGGAACCCTAGTATCAATATCTTTAGTTTGTCTCTACGGTTGGGCTAGCAACATAGATTCAAGTGAGTAAGGGCAATAAGTTATTCCAGGAATTTCGTTAGATGCAGGTAGGTGAGGTTGTAAACACAGAGTAACATGGTGAACCATGGCTACCATTGCGTAATCTTCTAGGTCAGGGACACCTAATCCTCTGTATTTATAGTGTTAGGTTAGGGTGCCCCACGCCAGTCTGGCCTGTTTACCTCAACAAACTAGGTGAGTCATTACAAATTTGAGCTCAATAACGAATTTGCGGGGTAGTTGTGTCGAAATGAAATGTTCGTAAACAGATACAGACATTTAGGAGGAACAATAATTTTGATTAACATGATCCATATCATAATAGCTAGCAGTAACTTCACCCATTTCGGGACTTTCGCGGTATGTCATCAAGCAGTGGCTTAAAGTTGAGATTGTATAGCAATTTTGGTGTTTTCGCAATGGTGACTGCCCCCGATATTTAACATTTTACTGGTATTGAAGACTGCCTAGAATTGTGGGATGGACTCAGCAGATTCTGTCAATGGGAAGAGGTCAGTTTTGTCCCATATTAATCTGAAGGCCTGAATGAATACTCAATTTCTGAATCTCCATTATCAGCTATTATCAGGGGGAAAGGTTCTCATACAGGGTTTGACATAGATCAGCAGGTTGTCAGCGTATACCGAGATTAGCATCTGGTGCCTGTACAGCTTCAGCCCTCTGTGAGAGTGATGTTCACAGAGTATTGCAGCCAGGGGTTCTATTGCCAAGGCAATGAGTATTGGTGTCGGGGGCATCCCTGTCTAGTTTCTCTAGTAGGCGGGAAGGGGTCAACCTATAGTATAGCAATCTGACCCTGGCTATGAAACTAGCTACCAACCACATTCTAGTTAGGGCTGCAAAACATGAAGTCCCACTGGTCAAGTGCCTTTTTCAGTGTTTAGTAAGGCAGCCATGGCATAGATTGCTGGGTGAATGAACAAAACTACAGTAAATATTTTGCGGATGTTGGAAGTAGTGTCACAGACTGGCTCAAATCCACATTGATCCGTTAGGATGATTAATGGTTTCATGGGCACAAGCCGTTTGCCCAGTATCTTGGCACATATTTTGTTATCAATTATAAGCATTGGGCCTCATTCCGAGTAGGGTGCAAAGGGATACCGGGCACCGTTAAAGACATCGGTGCCGGTAAACCCTTTGCGCCCTACTACGAGGTCCCTTTGAGGCCCCGTCCTTAACGCCTGCTTTTACCAGGCGTTATGAACGGGATCCGCAAAGGGACTTCAGAGCTAATAACGGTACCGTAATTTACGGTACCGTTATTAGCACCCTCCCCATTCCCATTGAGCCCTATGTCCCGGAAAGGTCAGACTAGACCGGTAAGTCCCCATTGAACGAGGGCGGACACGGTACCAGTAATGGTGCTAGTCATGGCGCCATGACTAGCGCCAACCTCGGAATGAGGCCCATTGAGAGGGGACGATATGATTTGCAGAGCCTTTTGTCTTTGCTTGGTTTAGGCAGAACTTCTATAAGTGCTCCACACAGTGTGAGAGGGAGCATGTTTTTTGCAGTGCATCCTGATATGCTTGGAGTAATTTGGGAGATAGGGTTTCACTATAGGTTTTGTAAAATTTGGATTGTAGCCCATCCAGTCCTAGGGCTTTATTGGTTTTAAGTTCCTTAATTGCCCTTTGGATCTCCTCGGGGGATATTGGCACATTCAGAAACTCCCTATGTAAATCTTCAAGCCATATTAGTTCAGCTTTTCAAGGTAAAGCTGCGGTGGCAGGCTAGTTGTGATTTTTCAGGTGGAATACAGGTTGGTATAGTATTCCACAAAAGTGGGTTTCATGCCCTATGGGCTGCATACTGCCTGGCCACCTTTATCATCCACCATTTCAATATCCAGCTCACACCATTCAGCTTTCAGTGTCCAAGGCAGTAGCCTACCAGGCGATCCCCCTCAACATATTTTCGGGTGACTGACAGTGCAGACATATATTTAGATTCTCTGTTGGCCACGTAATTGAATGTCTTAGGGTTCTTGGTAATATCTGAGAGTTTAACGAGTGTCTGGACAAATTGGGCCTCATTACACGGATGGCGGAGAACCATGGCGCTATTAGCGCCATGGTTCATGCCGGTAGAATACCAGCACCACCTTGGTGGAAAGGAGAATTACCGCCCCATTCCAAGGTTGGCGGGGTGGTAATTCCCCCTTCCACCATTGCCCTTCCCCATTGCCATTTTTGGCCCATAGGGCTCAATGGGAATGGGGAAGGTGCTAATTACGGTACCGCAAATTGCTGTACCGTAATTAGCTCCCTGGGTCCCTTTGCGGGTTGGTTTTTAACGCCTGCAAAAAGCAGGCGTTAAATCCCCCAACCCGCAAAGGGACCTCGTAGTAAGGCGGTAAGGATTTACCGGTACCAGTATTTTAAATCCTTACCGCCATCCATGTAATGAGGCCCCTTGACTGATTGCAACCATGTGCCCAGCCTGGAGTGGGAGTCACGGGCCATTGAGTAAAGGGGAAATTCTTACTGCACTATGCGTTCTGAGCCAGACGACAGATATCATAGGACCCTATTAATTCTCTGCTGTTACACGTGCTGAGTGTGGGGTCACATAGGCTGTTTTAGATGTCTTGTCCCTTTGTGGGCCTAATGCCATGTTAAAGTCCCCACCCATAAGCCTCTCAAGGAAATCTCTGCATTTCGAAAAGGTTGTCTCGAAAAATGTGGGAGCATAGTAGTTTGTTGCATACAAATTTATTAGGAGCAACTCCAACCCCTCCAGATTTCCCTGCACATTCAGATATGTGCAGTTAGAGTCTGTCATGGAGTTATGTAACGCAAATCTGAGCGATTGATGAATCCGTATAGCTACCCCCGGGAATACGTTGATGGTCCAGCACGCCACTGATTGGAGCCCCATGCTGCTGTGGGGTACCATTGCACACATGTCAAAAGTTGAACTTATTAAAAAAAAACTTCAGCATACATTGTTATTATATTTACAATTCTGCAGAACACCTTTGTGGGCTTATATGGATTATTTCCCTACAATTCGCTCATGTTCCTGATGTATGGCAACGTTTGCAATCTATGTGAGTTGCTGTCTCTCATGAAAGCATCAAACTACTCACATCCCACAGGTGCTCCCTTTATGTGGACTGGTGAGAGCAAAAAAGTATGAAGCGTGTATTTTTCCGGTTCCTCTCGCTTTATATTGAGGCAGGGTCCAAGTCTTATGTTAGGTGAGGCAACACCTGTCTGCATGCTTTTTGGCACAGTATGTCTCCCTGTAATTGAAGCCTATGCACCACACTTGAAAGTAGCAGAGGAGCATCTCATATTTTTAGGTTCGATTTATCTCCACAGTAATACTGAGCATTTAAGTACATTAAGAAGGGAGACTCAAGATCTGTTAATTGGAGTAAGTGGAAGATATTAAAGAGAGTAGTTATGACCAAAAGCTTCAAAGACCTTTGGCAGATGTAGTTGGGCATACGGTTCTTTATTCCAAAATACCTAAAGAAGAATGGCACATCTACTTTAAGAAGAGGAAGCTACAACACGCACGCTTGAGAAACTGTCATGGAAATCTCCAACATGTATATTACTCCTTCGATCTTTCCTATCATAGAAGTTTTGAACACCATTAAGCCTAAAAAACACAAACTCCCAGTGGTCTAATGTAGTCGTGACACTGTGATCTGTGCTTCATTTCAAAAGATTTCTAACACTTTGAGCACCCCAACAGCTGGTAGGGAGCTGTGATTATCGCCGTTTTTTTAAGAAAGGCCTTTAAATGATTGCTTAAAATTATCCCCCATCTCTGTGTTGTGTAGCAAAAGCCAAAATATGTGCTAAATTGCTCTTAAATTGCCTTAAACCTTCGGTCCGAGGAGGCAATACTCTATTGTGTTTGCAAGCTAGGTTCCATAGTGGAGAATGCATGATGAACCAAATATTTTGGTTGAATCTATTACACAGAAATCTGTCAAGCTGAGAAGGCAGCTATTATATTTTATGCTCAGAGATCTTAAATTGTCAATGATTCAATTACATGAAATAACCTAGAGACTGAGTTATTATATTTAGGAAGCCTGCCACAGTTGTAAACAGCAATTACAAGTCTTTGTAGCAAACATTTCAATGCTGTCAGATTTAATCCAGGCGGTAAAAACACCAGGGGTTTTTCAGCTGAGTTTGGCTGTAGGTAGCGGTGGGGGATGGCCCATCTACTGTTTTAATTGTGTAGTAGTTCTCTTATTGTTGAAATTAATAACATTGAGACAGATGCTCATAGTTTAGGGGAGGGAGAAATGGGAGTTTTCTGCCACTGATGATGTAACCATAAACACCAATACCCTCATAGGCTTCCAGAATCAGATGTATTGCGCTTGACTATAAATAGCATCAAAAGAAAATGAAATGGGAGGAAGAAACTCCAACTGGACATCTCTCATTTAGGAGAAGATGGACCATTTAGACTACTTTGGTCTCTGATTATGTAGCATTGGCGAATGGTCCTCCCTGTTCTTGAGAGCTCGGTCATGCTTTCCAGGCAGAAGTTGCATTCTGCAGTTTCACCAAACATTTTGGGTTAGGACGATTCATCCAGCTTTTGAGATGTATCAAGGCACGTTCCTATGTTATGCCTTGTATGACATTAAAGTCAGAGGCCAGAAAGATTTATCTTTTTTAGAATGAGTAGAACATCAGATTTTGAGCTCTGTCTTGTCCCTGCCACAGAGTATATCCACCAACTTATAACTGTCTATGTCCGTCGGCAAATCTTTATAATAGATGGCTAGAATTGTGCACTTTTCAAGCCATCTTTTATAAGCCTCAGTTACCTGGGGGGGGACATAAGGTTAGTAACTTCCTCTGGTGACCCCTCGTGCAAGGGGTCACCAGAAGAAGTTACAGTGACTGACAGGAGAGGCACTTCTGTCAGCTTGCTTGTTTCAATGGCACGTGCATCTGCAATCGCGGCTGTGGCCGGGGCAGTGGCAGGATAATGTATCCCGCCATGATGTGGTGGGCCCAGGGGGCCCGAGCAAGGCCCGGCTTAGTCCCACATGTTGGAGTCTGCTGGGGCATGGCCCCAGCTAGCCCCGGCCCACTTAAAGCACTGGTCATGGTTCAGAACTCCCAACAATTGCTTGTACTGAAAGCAAACGAAGTGCACATATGAATGAGTGTTGCGGGCACTTAACTGTTGGTGCTTTTGTTGAGCACTGAAGGGCTAATTTACAAAATCATTTTACAAAGGTGCAATCCCATAGGACTAACTTTTGTAAATCAGGGCCAGAGAGTGTGCACCGGTGTGTTGTGGGCACCAAGCTGACAGATTCATTTTTGTGTAGTAGATCCTTGGAAGGGGCTGAGTATGTGTGTGTCAGGAATGGGGGGGAGGGCAGCAGCTAGCGAGTGCACTGTGTGATACATGTGTGTGCTCCCTCCCTCATTCATTCATTCATGGTTTCTTATGGTCCCATATTTATATTGCAAGTTGTGGGAGTGTAAAAGTCAGTGACCACATGACATAAAATAGAAGTGTGTATATTTGTGTTCGGTATCACTTTGTGAGCAGGAACTGCAAACAGAGTTTGAATTAAAGTTCAAACTCAAAAATTGTGTCGCGAAAAATCACACGTAAACCCCAGGACCCATATACCATATGATAGCTGGCGTAAAGTCCAAAGGCCTATAGGAAACAATGAGTGCACAAACGCTGATCATGCAGGCGACAGTACGTACAATCACAGGGGTGGAAGCAATTTATGAGGACTCGTAACTTGCATGCCCTCTGTAAGTAGTGATGCTGATCATAAGTTGAGTGATGCTGATTGTAACTTGGGTTCACACAAGTTGAGTGATGCTGATCGTAAATTGAGTAATGATGATAGTAAGTTGAGTGATGCTGATCATAGGTTGACTGATGCTGATCCTAAATTGGGTTCACGCACGTTGAGTGATGCTGATCATATTTTGAGTGATGCTGATCGTAAGTTGAGTGATGCTGATCGTAACTTGGGTTCATGCAAGTTGAGTGATGCTGATCATAAATTGAGTGATGCTGATTGTAAGTTGAGTGATGCTCATCGTAACTTGGGTGCAAATTAATGGGTGATTGCACGCAGTTCTCCGTGGATGGTCAGGTAAAGATAGGCACACAGGTTGTTGTGGGGTTTGCGTGGGTGCAAGCTGTGGGCCTTCTGGCTGGGACTTGCGTATATGGTTACTTTGCATGAACAATTCCATGAATACGCGGTACTCGCAGAAATACTTCTGCACACAGCCTCTTGCAGAGTCTTTCTCGACGCGCAGTATCTGTGGGATCGATGTGCCCGTTTCCATGAATCAGGCCCTTAGTATGAAAGCGGTGGCAGTTGTAACCAAAAACTTTAAAAATGTATGAACTGACACCAGAAGAATTAGAATTGGAAACATGAAACAATCTTAAGAGGGTTAAATAATGTTACACAGGATACATGTAGAGCAGAAAAGCAATGTGAATATGCATAGGTCAATTGGGTGGGAGTTGCCTGATGTACAGTTGTTTCTTTCCATGCGTGCATCATGCTGAGACTGAGACAGGAGAGTAGGTGGGCGCACTGGTCTGCACTAAGCTTGCATGCAGCTGCATGGGAGTGGAAAGAAAACAAAACTCGTTAAATTTCCTGGATTAAATTTTCAATCCCTTCTTAGGCTTGTGCGCGTGGAGTGGGTGTCTACACCAGGAACATATTCTCTGTTCCCAGAAGCAAGTTATGTAATTTCCCTGGGGAGGGTGTCATGAATAGTCGGAATTTGGCACCTCCCCCTGCGACCCTTAAGCACCTTCATTCACAAAGGCCCCTGACTCATACATTCAGTTCAGCAACATATATTAAAGCGATAATGTCATGAATACAGGGAAAGAGCTGAAAAAATACACGCTGGTGAACCTGTCGAGCTCGCAGTTCGCAGCCTCCCTGAACCAGTGCCACAAAATAGTGCCACACACTGGAGACAAAGGTGGGGCCGGAGTCCCAGAACAGTAGAACACACTTGGGACCTCCGTTGGGGCCGGCGCATAGTAAGGCAAGCCACTCCATTCATCGTTTACACAGGATTACAGTCACCACTCCCTAAACAAGTGTTTCACGGAAGAAAGTCACATGTACAGCAACATGCACCCCAAACAGAAGACCACCTGATCAACAGCACGTTCACAAACAGCAATGAACTAATGCTGTCAAATAAAATTGACTCTCTTTTTACTCACACAGAAAAAGCCAATAAAACTGAACTGCAAGGTCAAAACAAGATTGAGTGCACACACCATATAACAAAATTAACACCCTTACCTATCGTCTGATGCTGAAAGAAAATAAATGTCCTAGGTAAACACACACAGACTGGAGAACCACCCACATCATACTGACATCCCTCACTGCACAGCCAATCAAGTGCTGCTTACATCAAAAACCTGACCAGCATCCCACAAATCACTATATGAACATTGAGAAAGACATTTTAGACCAAAACATAACTATTACATTAACTTGTTTATTTTAAATACAAAATACATTAAAATGTGTAACATATCTTCTAAGCTCTAGTATATATTTTTAAAAGTATCAATAAAGTTAAATAACTTTTTCATCACATTAAAACATGGCTGAAATTCACCACACAATACAAATGAAGGAAAATAGTGCAAACAGAGGTGTGGTTTGGGACGAGATGGGTGGGAATGGGAGGAAAATCATATAGATGTCACTTAAAGATGGGCGTTAAATGGGTGGGACACATAGCCAAACAACACAAATCCATCCTCATATGTCACCTGCATTGAAAAGTATCAGAGACCCTCATTCAAAGCCCATATTTGAAGCTCTTATGTTAAATCCCTTATTTTAATTACACTTGTTTCGGCTGAAAAATAGTGCTTTCAGTGTCACCGGGTAGCCAAAACTAAAAATGGGATGTTACAGCAAAACAATCTGTCCAGACTAGCTGCCACTGCACAGATGCATTTTTCCCAAGTCAGAGGCCCACTCCATTGTCCGGCACACACACATTCATACAGTGTTGATTGTATTCACTATCTCATTTATCTGCCACACAACCATTCAGAATGCATAAACTCTTTCATTCACCTGCACACATAGAACATACACAAACCATCATTGGCATCCATGTATGCATACACACATATATATTTTTTTCACACCTCCTCCACCATTCCACACTCTAAATGCCATCTTCCACAATGGCCTTCCGGCTCCATTGCAGCATGTAACAGGGATTAGAAGGCACAGCGATCTTTCTGGTTCCTGCACATTTGTGTTGTAACCAGACCACCAGTCCCTGATGTGTGAGACATTTTGCAATGTGGTTCTGCAGCCTGCATCCCCAAAGGGACATGTAAGGCAGGGGAATCTCGATGGTCCTGGCCCTTCAGGGCCCAGTAGGCATGCACACTGGGGTTCCAGTACTGTGAAAGCCAGCCTAGGAGCAGGTTCCCAGCTTCAAGAATTGCCAGGGGACACTGAGCTGCTTGCATTATCCATATTGAGCGGTGTGTAGGTGCTGGTCACCTATTAAGGATGAGTCAACCCTGGATCTCTCCATCTGTGTGGGTTGGCCTAGTGACACAACATTCAATCAGGCTCAATCCTCCCTTATAGGAGAACAAGCCAGATTAAGCAACTATATTCCTAAACATTATTGAAGTGTACTATTTCCTCACATGGCCTAAATCTCCTCCACCAAATTCATTCATATTTCAGGCACTGTCACATTGTTCGCCATTTGATGCTGTTCCTGTGTTCATCATGTTATCCCACCTGTTCTGGATTCCCCAGGCCATTCCTCGTTTACTCAGTATTTGTCAAGATGATTGTTTGATTCTGTGTGTTCGTGCCTTTGGTTCCTCTTCTGCCTGTGCTCTAGAACCTGTCTGTTCTGTTGGCTCATAAAGGACTCTCTCCACTTTTGAAAGTCAATTCATGCAAGTGTGTCAGTTAAACCAAGCGTCCCTTAAACATTGCAACTAAAATATCAAAACTGCATTTCAGGACCCACAACTATGCTGCTTGAACTCATTTTTTGTTGGAACCTATCCCCTACAAACAAGTAGCCCCTCTACCGGTTCGATCCCCTGCTCAAGGGCTATACAAATATCCACCCATTTTTAACCCTTTGCCACTTTCCTCTATGTTGTACTTTTCTGATCTACCTTAATCCCTAATGGACCTCTATTATAAGCTACATTGAAAGATACATTGGTCCCGATTCATGGAATGGGGTGCAGAAATGGTCCTCACGACGAGAAGGACACTGCGTGAGCCTTGGTGCAGAAAAAGAAATATGCAGTACACGTATTCATGGATTTTAAGATGCATTACTAGAGGTCGCGCAAGTAACAACAAGCTGCGCGAGGAACACCCAAAAAACACCCCCACAACAAAGGATTAACATGGCACAATCCTCTGTGCCACCACTGGCCCAGTATCCAGTACCCCTGTGAGAAGGCCTGCCTCACCTTGCAACCCCAGGCTGCTTCCTAACGAAATCACGTCTCTCACCCGCAACCAAGGCTGCACCCCAGTGAAATAGCATGTCCGACTTCGCAAGGACAGGCTGCACCACAGCAAAATTGCAGGGCTCACCTCGCAAGGCCAGGCCGCACTTCAGTGAAATCGCGTGCCTCACCTCGTAAGCCCAGGCCACACCTCAGAGAAAACATACGCCCTCCATTGCAAGCCCAGGCCTCAACCCAGAGAAATGTGTGCCCTCTCTCACAAGCCCAGGCCGCACCCCAGCAAAATTGTGCACCTCATCTCGCAAGCCCAGGCTGCACCCCAGTGAAATTGCACGCCTCACCTCGCAAGCCAGGCCACACTCCAGAGACAACACGTGCCCTCCCTTGCAAGCCCAGGCTGTACCTCAGCGAAATCGCACATCTTTCCTCGCATTGGCAGGCTGCACCCCAGTGATAATGTGGACCCCTCGTAAGTGAGGGCTACACCCCTTACCAAAACATAAATCCCCCCTAGACCCTTGGCACCCATCCTGTCTGCATACCCCCTACTGAACATCAACCACTGTAGGCCAAACACCACCCCGCTTCCCCCCTCACCTGTGACACCCCTCACAAGTAGACCCCTCCAGACTGAACAGGACCCCCAACCCCCTCCAGACCGGGCACCACACACCAGCCCCCACACCTGTGACACCCCCCACAGGGATCCCCCTCTAGACTGGATACCACACCCAGACCACCTCACCTGTAACACCCCCACAGGTAGCCCCCTCCAGAGTGGACACCACCCACAGGCAACCCCCTCCAGACTGGACACCACCCCAGCCCCCTCACCTGTGTCGCCCCCACAGGCAGCCCCCTCCAGACTGGACACACCACCCAGCCCCCCTCACCTGTGACATACCCACAGGCAGCCCCCTCCAGACTGGACACCACCCCCAGGCCCCCTCACCTGTGACACCCCCCACTGTGAGCCCCCTCCATACTGCACCTCACCTCCCAGCCCCGCTCACCCGTGACACCCCCCACAGATAGCCCCCTCCAGACTGGACACCACCCACAGGCAGCCCACTCCAGACTGGACATCACTCCCAGCCCCCCTCCAGACTGGACACCACCCCCCAGCCACCCACACCTGTGACACCCCCCACAGGCAGCCCCCTCAAAACATCACACTACCCCCAGCCCCCTCACCTGGACAACCCCCACAGCAGCCCCCTCCAGACAGGACACTACCCCAGCCCCCCATACCTGTGACATCCCCCACAGGCAGACCCCTCCAGACTGGACACCCCCCACAGCCACCCTCACTTGTGACATCCCCCAAGCAGCCCCCTGACAGTCACACACAATACCAGTGCAATGCATGTCTGCAGCTCTCCTGAACGTCCGTGCTCTGACAGCACCATGAAGTGCAACACCAGCATGTAGTCCGCAAATACGATCAACTGGAATCACCGGAGGTGCATCCATGAGTGGAGCATCTGCTCACATACCCTTACAGGCCTTAATCAGCACCCACCATACACATGTGACAAGTGAATGCAAATACATGTGCATGTTGCCCATGGCACATTGCCAAGGCATCAAAGCACAGTGACTGAATGTGTGCCCATGATAGAAGCAAACCTACCAAAATTTGTTGCAAGATCCACAAACAATGGCAAGGCATGTCACAGCCTAAGCATGAGTGACCTGGGTGGCAAGATCCCTGTCAGGGAACAATCACATGACAGGGCCATGTATGTGTGATGGTAGGGCAGTCAGAGAGAGCATGGCTCACAGCGACTGGAAAATTGTGCTGCCACTCCAGCAGAGCAAACATGGCCCACTACTGCATTCCAGTGGTAGAGGCGGAGCAACACATGAGAGAAGGCATTGTGTGACTGCACATGCTGGTGAACGTGTCTGCACGACATGGGTTTTACACAGCAATGACAAACTAATGCACTATGAACATGACCATGGAATACTCCCACAGTGAGCCCACCTCCCTAAACCACAACCACAATGTTACCAAACCCACAGTGATGCGGCACAGGTAAAGGCTGATGAAAACATACAGTGTAGACCCGGTCATCTGATGGACCCACCCCCTCATATCAGGCACATGTGCATCCTGCCATCCGCAACCATCCCAGCAACAACAATACCCAGGCATGCACGCCAAAAGACACAGGTCTTGCAATGGAGAGATGCACTGGCTGAAAATAGAACTATGAAAGAGGCCGACACACAAATGAAATGCATGAAGCATGGAATGTAACACACAGAACAATGTATTTTACATAAATATACAAAAATAAATGGGGAATGAAGCTCAAAGTAGTCAGGAGAAATATGTAATAAAACAAATATCCTATGCCTAAACAACTATATACAATAAAAACGGAGAAGGAATGTCTTCAAAGTCGGGGGAAAATAATAAATAAAAAAGGAAACCTACATATAAAAAGATCTATATACACAGCCGGCAGGCCGGCTAGTCCAACTTCTCCTCTTCAATCTCACTGAGCCTTTCCACCATGGCTGAGTCCAACACCACGTCCTCACCCCTTATGCAGGCCTCAGTTCTTGCCTGGAGGGCTGGCAGGGTCTCCAGCATTTGTGTCTCTATCACTTCGACCTCCCTTCAAGTGGGTCCAGGATGGCAGCCCGCCTCCTCGCCCGATGCAGCGCAATCTCAGCCCTGGCCATCACAACCCTTGCTTCGCGAGCCCGCTGCCTCTCTGCCCTGATCTGCTCCCCATATCTGAATACAGAAAACATCCTGTCCCTCAGGTCCATGTGTGCCTCCCGCCTCAGACCGCGCACCTGCCTCCGTTTGATGGTTGGCCCTGAAAAAGATAGCCTCCTGCCAACTGCTGCCACACTGCACGGTGCCTGCCATGTGTGCATGCCTTCCGAGCTGATGATATTACCCAGGGGCATACTGCACGTCCACTGCTTCTGGGTGCCTGCTGTCCCTCCATTGCCGGTGACCCTCTCTGTGCCTGGGTAGCCACAGTGACCACCTCAGCTGATTTGCCTTGGACTCCCAATTCGAGCAGGGATGTTGGCTCCCCCAGACTGGGCAATGTGGATGGGACTGGTGGACGGGGGCCCTGTGGTATCTGGGCCGGAAGGTACCCTGGAGGAGGACTGGTGCACAGAGGAGGAAGACGAGGAGGAGGTCACAGCAGTGAACATCCCATGGAGCAGAACACGAAATAGGCATGTTGCAAGCCAGCCGGTGAGCCGGGTTAGCACACTGTGATGATGTGAAGCAGACTATGAGTAGCCTGCACATCATCACTAATGACAGCTGCCCGCCACATCAATCCGGCCTGCAGGGGTAGCAGACGGCAACACCAGATGGTAAGGGGGTGTCGGTCTGGGTGGACACATCAACCGACACAGGATGGTGAGTCTAGCTGGAGGCATCCCAGCAGGCACATACTGCTGCATCCGATGGCCCAGGGACTTGATTTTGCACATAGTGGCCTGCGCAGCCTCATGCCTCTGGGACAGAACTGCAGTAGGCATGCCCACCTCAACACCCCACTTGACCCCATGGGCTGGGCTGCAACAGCCACCTCCTCCTCCCCTCCCTCCACCAACCTGAATGACTCTAGGGCTTCTTCCACCATGGATGCCCCTTGTGTGGCATCACCTGTCCCCACCCATGCTGAAGAGTCCACTCCCGCCGTCACCTTCTTGGACTTACCCCCAGCAGCCATGCCCAATTTCACCGGCAATGCCACAGGCACATTGTTCTCTGAAGATGTGCTTTCATGGGGGCGTGACTGGGCTCTGTGCCTGTGCCTTGTGGAGGCATCCCTACTGCCATGCTCCACAGCACTGGTTCAGCCCTCTTCATGAGATGCAACTGTGGAAAAGGAGACACAGAACAGAAACATCATTGTACTGCACCAATGTGTGCATGGCAACAGCAACATTCACATGACCATGACTTGTCAAGTGAACTACCATCAACCTCCACACACATTGACATGCAATCTACATCCATGCAGACACCTGCCTGCCCATCACTCCACACATTCACATCATGCTACTTGTCACTGTCACAACCAATCAATTGTGTATTCTCCACACACATGCATCATTTGCACATGCACATGTCAGAATGCCACAGTAACAAGCACATACACATGTCATGCACACACATCAACTGAGAGGCCCCAAGCAGTGTGATGACCAATGACATCTGAACCCTGGAACTGTAATGCCTCTACGTGACTAAGCCAGACATCCAAATGCACGTGTTAAAACCAGGCGTACTTGCAATACACATCCTTGCAGACACCAGCCTGCCCATCACTCCAAACATTCACATCATGCTAATTGTCACTGTCACAACCAATCAATTGTGTATTCTCCACACACATGCATCATTTGCACATGCACATGTCAGAATGCCACAGTAACAATCACATACACATGTCATGCACACACATCAACTGAGAGGCCCCAAGCAGTGTGATGACCAATGACATCTGAGTCCTGGAACTGTAATGCCTCTTCGTGACTAAGCCAGATGTCCAAATGCATGTGTTACATCCAGGCGTGCTTGCAATACACATCCATGCAGACACCTGCCTGCCCATCACTCCAAACATTCACATCATGCTACTTGTCACTGTCACAACCAATCAATTGTGTATGCTCCACACACATGCATCATTTGCATATGCACATGTCAGCATGCCACAGCAACAAGCACATACACATGTCATGCACACACATCAACTGAGAGGCCCCAAGCAGTGTGATGACCAATAACATCAGAGTGCTGTGAACTGTAATGCCTCTATGTGACTAAGCCAGACATCCAAATACACGTGTCGCATCCAGGTGTGTCTGATGCTCAGCCACACATTGCCATCTTTGGCACATACAAATGAACATTATGCATGCACATGACATGGCCAACACTACCTCAACTGTCACACTTGTCACCCTGGCACGTCTCAGACACAAGTAACATTGCATATGCACGGTCTGAAAGGCAGCACTACAACACACAATGTAATTAATAGCTCATTCAAAATACACATTGTCTGAATGCACACACAGAGAGCAATGTCTGGGTCATGCTCGCAGACATCCATCTCAGAAGCATACTTGCTGCAAGCCTAAGGGCGTCACTACCAACCTGCTGCGACATGCACAGAGCAAATGCACCATAGAGCATTGCAACACATGGCTACTCACCAGTCAACTCCAGACATTCACGTAACTAGGAGACCTGGGTGTGTAACTTCTCCAGGACCCACATGCCATTAGGTGACATCCGATACCTGCGTTCACAGTGCACCTCTATGGTGGCACCGGCCTGGATGTAGCGCAGGGCTTTGCTGTGGGTCCTGGATTCCAGGTCCTCCCAGTGCTTATGAACGGTCTTGAAGGTGAGGGATGCCACCCCCTCCACGTTGATGGCATTCGGTATACCGTCCCAGATTTGCTGACATCCTTCCTTGCCGCATTGCATCGTAGGGTTATTTATTTATTCATAGTTGTAGAGCGCACAACAGCCCAGAGGCATCGTGGCGCTTGTTACAGAGAATGAACACTTTATGAGAGCAGATAGAAACGGTAGAGGGGTAAGTAGTGGGAAGAAAAGGCAGGTTAATTAAAAAGAGCAGTTTTAAGGTTTCTTCGAAAGGCAGAGAGAGAGGTTTCTGCTCTGAGGGCAGTGGGGAGTGCATTCCAGAACTTTGGGGCTATGTATGGGAAGCCTAGCCCTCCTGCTTTGGCCCTTTTAATGTACTGTACAGTGAGTAGGTTGGTGTAGTTTGATCTAGTAGGCCTGCTTTAGATGCATCTGGATAGTGTGTCTGAGAGATAGGGCGGTGCTGTGTAGTTAATGTATTTATGAGTGGTCGTGAGGATTTTGAATGTGATGCGGTCTTTGACTGGGAGCCAGTGAACCGACTTTCTAGCTTGTGAGATATGATCTCTCTTGGGAATACTTAAGGCAGCTCTTAGAGAGTTATTTTGGGTGATTTGGAGTTGGTTTAGGTTTTTCAAGGAGGTGCCGGCTAGGAGTGCATTGTAGTAGTCGAGCTTGGCCCTTTTGGTGGCTATAGCTAAGGAGAGGCAGTTTTCCTTGGTTAGGAAGGGTTTAATGGCGTTGATGAGTTTAGTACTTAGGGTAGAGGCAGAGACAATGGCGCTGACTTGTTTGTTCATAGAGAGGGCAGCGTCAATATGGACCCCTAAAGTTTTAACTGAGGATAAGACTGGGATGATGCAGTTGTCATTGCTGAAGTTAGAGTAAAGACGGTCTAGCTTGGCTAGAGTGGCATTTTGACCAAGAATGAGAATCTTTGTCTTGTCCCCGTTAAGGCATAGGCTGTTAGTGGCCACCCACGCTTGGGTAGTGAAGTAAATTTGCCTTAAGGCTGTAGCATCTTGTTGATATTCACCAGTTAAAGGAAGGAGCACTTGGGTATCATCAACATAATTTGTGGGTGCGATCCCAAGTGCGTCAATTTTATCAAACAGGGGCTTTGTGAAGAGATTGTATAGCGTGGGAGCCATGCAGGGTCCCTGTGGGACACCACAGTGGATGACGGTGGGAACTGTGTTGGCTGTGTTAGAAAATACTTTCATTGCTCTTCCTTCTAGGAAGGAAGTGATCCAGGAGCTACTTGGTCGGAAAAGGGTGCTGCATGCGTGAGGTATGTGGTGAGAGTTTTGTGATCCACAAGATCGAACACCGCTGAGAGGTCTAAGAGGAGGATGAGGGCGGGCTTACCATCGTCAAGGATTTTGGTGATTTGGTTTCATTTCTGTGCCCTTTGCGCGATCCCGAATGTCTTTTGCCTAGGATGGAGTTGGTTTCTAAGTAGAGTTGGATCTGGCAGTGAGCAGCCTTGTCCAGTAATTTGAGAAGAAACGGGACGGTTGTTATGGGCCGGTAGTTGTTCGGCTGGGAGGGGTCTAGGGTAGGCTTTTTTAAGAGGGGACCCATGCAGGCCTCTTTAAGGCTGGCTGGGACAATCCCTGTTTCAAAGAAGAGTTGATGAAGGCGGTCAGTAGTGGAGCAAGTGGCTCGGCACACTACTTGATGATCTTAGGGAGGCATATATCGGGTTGAAGAGGGCATCACAATGCTCCAGGACCACCTCCACCAGGATGTTAACTTCCCTGGCAGTTAAATTGATAGCCCTCTGCCTCACTGCCGTGGGATTGCCGCTCTGGTCTGCGGATGATGGTGCAGACATGGCAACCCCTGAGGCAGATGTTGGTGGGCAAGGTGGTCCTGGAGCTGGGCTGTGGAGCGGCGGTGGTGGAATGGCACAGTGGGAGTCTGATGAAGCAGCTGAGGTGGTCACAGAGCCATGGACAGGAGCATAGGCAATGGTTGGACAGCAGGCACTCCAAACGCAGTGCAGGTGGGAAGCAGGCATGCACACTGAACAGGCAGCAGCAAATGGCTAAGTAGGAAGCAGCATAGGGCAACAGGAGGCAGTTAAAAAGGCACAGAGGCAGCAGCATGAGCCTCTGTATATATCTATGAATGCAGTCAGGAGCAGAGTGATTGGACTTTGCATGTAAAAAACCAGTGTGGACACATGAAATCCGAGGAAATGCCCTTAGCGTGCAACTTACATGACAAGTGTTGCGCGCAGGGGTTGGACATGCCATAATCGGGGATACATTAGTACCTGTAGAAGCAACTCTGAATATGCCTGCTAAGGGGAGGAGATGAATGAGTGGAGTACAGCATATTTTGGGGTGCCACGCAATCTATTCACTTCAGGGACCGGACAAACTTCTTATTTTGTTGGGGATTTGCCTCTGCGCATATCCTTTTGATTTTTGCAAGGCTGATGGTGAGTCACGTACACATTTTCCCAACTCGGGGTGCCCCAGGAACCGGGGAGCACGCATACACCTGCTCATCATATTGTGTATTGGCAGCATGTCACAGATGACATCAATGCCTTAGTGTTAGAGAAGCGCACTGCTCCACAGGTAATGAAGCGCTGGAATGACCTCACCCGTCGCACCAAGTCCAAGCTGGTTGCCAACTTCGCCTCTGCTCTGGCAACTGGAGGGGGGTCACCAGAGGAGGAGAAGCTGACCGAGCATGAAGAGGCTATGAGCAAATTCATTCTACTGGAGCAGGTGCAAGGCATGGGAGTCCAGGAAAATTAAGAGGACACGTCCGGTGAGTAACAAAGATTGTGCATCTTGATTATGTGCAGTGAAGCATCTCCAAGATATATGATTGTGGTGCACATTTGGCTGCATTTTTATGAGTGCAATGGGTGAAGCATGTCGAGGTGTGCTGACTTCTGTCCAGTGTACACAGGAGTGGATAAAACCCATGTGTTGTACATCAGTTGAACATGGCTGTGCGACAGTACTCACCCCCCCACTAGCATACCCCCACCACATCTGCAACATGATACCACAACGTGCACTCATGTTATCTGAATCCTTTATGTCAGTGAATCAGCCCTGCTAGACATGATTGTGTCTGAAATACGAGTTACACTTCATCCCCTGCAGGGTATAGAATCTCTTTTCACACATGTATGTAGGTGCTTCCATGCTACACAGAACATATTAGATGACAACCAACATGCCTTACGCCATGCCATGAGTGAGTGTTCATATGTCTAGACTTTGCACATCCCTGCTGCCCCTCTTATAATGACTCCTGAGGCAAATCTTGTGAGACCTGATCCCTGTTACCCTGCCACACTCAGCCCACACTCCATGGGTCCATGTCCCACTCCCTCTTGTGGGTCACTGTATCTTGTTCGTATCCACAATTCCCTTGACTTATTCTCTCCACTTCACGGACCTTGCCTAGTTGTTACTCTTATAGCCATACATCAACTGGGACAGTTTCCTTTTTCACAAACTTACTGCATGTTCGCATTGTTTATATTCCCTGTACAAGCTCAACACTAATGTGGCATCTGATGGCATGTGATGGATGCAGACTTGGATGTGGATATGTTTGTCTGCCTTTTGCCATGTCATGTAATTGCACATCACAGAGCCACATGGCCATGCCCATTTTAATGGTATTAGTAAACTAGTAAACAGTTAGCTATGCCATGTGCCTTAATGTTCTTGTTAATGACCATGTTTGTTGGCAATGTGTCCACTGGCAGCATGGCACTGAGGAGGGAATGCATATGCCATGATCAGTTAGCTTCTTGTACATAGTGTATGGATGCTCTTTCTCTTATGGTGACATGCCCTACATTTTATTGCATGACAGCAATGTGATACACATGTTTACTCTACACACGTTGCACGACTCCACATGTCTTTTTCTGTCCATGTGCTGGTGAGGAGGCAGAGGAGGAGAAGGAAGAGGAGGAAGAAGAGTTTGTGGCACTTCAGACCACCAGTGGAAGCCGTGGCGTGGCAGGCCCTGAGAATCCACTCGTGCTACAGACCATCCTGAGCCTCGCTGCAGACAATTCTGTCTCTTTGGAATCTAGTAGCTCTGATGCTGAACCGTATGTGCGGTCCTCAATACTGGCAGAGGTGAGTGCACTAATGGGTGGATCAGTTGGGGCCGTGAATCTGCAGGGGGTCAGGGTCATTCACAAGGCCAGTCAGTGGTTTCACGCCCATCTGTGGTGGTTACGGCTGCAAGGCTATACTCCCATGTATTGGTTTTTGATCTGGGGCAGATGTCCATGGGAGGGTTGCAATCCTGTAGCCAGAGACAGTGGCATCACAGCAAGGGCCATGCTCCCTTGGGTCAGGCAGGCGTGGACCCACAGACGTGGGGGATGTGTGCAGCCTGGGCAGACAGTGTGGAAGCAGCAGATGTTGCATTCCACACACAGATCGGGTGCGGCCTATGAGAGTTTGGCTGAGGGCATGGATAGGGTGGACAGTACCATGATCCCCCAGCAAAAAAGGTGAAGAAAAAGCTGCAGGTCATGCAGTCCACATGCCGCTCCAACAGGCTGCTCATGGTGGCCAACATCAGGGGGCGACAGGCAGATCTGCGATCTCTCTGCTGGCATCCCTGCTTATAGAGGGACGGGCACACAGGGAAGCCCTGAGTCATGAGTAGTTGGCCCACAGAGCTGCAATCTGTGAGGAAGAGGCAGCCACCAGAAGACTGTTCTGCCAGGAGATGCTTTCATTGAGGCAGGCTATTGTGGAGGAACTCTGTGCAACCCGTGAGGTTGTGCATGATGTCCTCCAAGTCCTCAGTCTGCTGATGCATTCATCAGTGTCACGCATGGCCGCTGCCACTGAAGACCAGCCCAGGGCACTGCGTGGTGAGCCTCCAGCACCACTTGCACCTTCAGATTCAAATGCAGGATGGTGGTGCCAGCAGAGACATGCCTTCCGGTCCACCGTAGCAGTAGCTGTGCAGTCCGTGAACACATGTAGTGGAATATATATATTGTTTTTTATTGTTTAGTTGACTTGCACCCTACCCCTGCCCCCTCCTGGGTGGACCCCCTATCATGGACATTTTTGATTAAGAAGAAAAAAAAATGGATACTTTAGTTGACCCCAGGCCCGTATGTTGGGATTTTATTTTTGAGTTGCCCTTTCCAGGTTTTATTTTTATTATTTTACTTATTTCTTCACTTTAGTTGTGCTGCTAACATCTCAAGTACATGGCGTTTTCAGTGGTGGACATTCAGGCATGCATAGTGAGGTATATTTGCATGTTTGCATGGTGGTGCACAGGATGACATATGCAGGTAACTATAGGTTGAGTGTTCCCTTGCACTTGTGCGCTGTGTGATTGGTACTTCACTATGCCTGCTGTAATGTCTTCTCCCATGTTGTATCAGTAATCCATGATGTGGCAGTGACTGCTGTCCCTGGGGAGACACCCTGCACCCTTTCACGTCCATGCTCCCCATGCCCTCCACCAGGCACTGTCCCTCCTGTCACTAATTTGGAGACACAGTTACAGGTGAATGTGATGCGGGATTCACACCATGCCAACGCAGTCAACGAGTAGGCATGAGCACTGTCTTCATGTTGAGCATGCATCCTTGGTCACCATGTTTGCTGCATGTGTAACTTTTTGCCTGCTACCATGCCGTGATGGTTATTTATGTGGTACTCATGTCACTGTGTTACCTACCTCAGACAATTCATCTATGGCCACAACTACTGTGGTGTAGTGCATGTCATTGGCCGTCTCCAATCCAGGCATTGTACTCCTTGATGTGGCTTTTACTTGTCCTTCTCTCTCAGTGTCACTCTCTCTCACTCTCTCTGTTGTTTTATGCTGCACCCATGGCCATATCACAATCTATAGCCTGTCACCCTCTTGCACCCTGTGGTACTTTTGCAGTGGGTGCTCTCTGCATATTTTGAGGATCCATTCATGAGTTGTCATGGATGTGCATGTTCTTTCTGTTGTTACTTTGCATGTCATTGCATTTAGAGGATGCGTCTCCTGAAGGGGTGCATCGTATGCAAGACAGATGGATACCCTGTGCATGTAAGTGAAGGGCATTTGCAGACACTTGTGTGGTGTTTGGTGGAGGGTCTTGCACTGTGTGTGATCACGTGGAATTAACTTGTATTGAGGGCACCAGTAATTCCTCATGGGTGCATGTTTCACAGGATGTGGTTCTGGTGATAGGACTGGGGATGGTGTTGTTTGTACATTTTGGGTGGGCCACTGGTTTCATATTCAGCATTGTGGGAGTTCAAATTGTGTGGGCCTTTCTTGGGTGTTTGGGACTGGGTTGCAGGCTGGCTGTTTGTGACCTGTGACAGGTGTTGATGGTTGTGCTGGTGTGTGTCTCATTGCACTTTGACCATATGTACTGAGTGACACTTCACATCCCTTGCAAAGTGTGTGAGGTTATGACTTGATGCCATCACCACATCCCCTCCCATGCACAATCCAAACCCCCAAACACACCTGCAAGGGAATGTTCAGTGCACTGAAGTGCAATCTTCAGTTTCTTCCTACACATTTATTTTAAAACTAAACCATTCCAGGACTGTTTCTTGAAACTTAAAAATAAAAAAAATATAGGAGCACTGCTCCCGACCGCTCCTGCCCACTTCGACCTCTGCCTTCGCTCCTGTCTCCCCCGAAGAAGTCGCCAGAGTTGTCAACTCCATGAAGGTTTCTTCCAAACAGGTTGGCCCATGCTCCTAAGGGGCAACATCTCCTCTCTCACCCCTGCTCTTGCTGATCTCTGCAAGCAATCCTTTGCTACTGGTTCTTCTCTATCCTCCCTCAAACACTCCCTTGTGTGCCTCATCCTTACAATTCCATCTGCAGACCTTTCCTGCCTAGCCAACTACTGCCACATTTCCATCATCCCCTTCCTGGCAAAACTGCTGGAGAAGTTGTCCCTCCCCCATTTGAACACCCATACCGAACTTGTTGGCTCTCTACTTGACCACCAGTGTGGATTCAAAGCTTCCTGAGCCACGGACACTGCTGTCCTGAACACCCGTGAAGTACAGCTTGCTTCCCACAATTCAAAATCCACTGCTGTCCTCATCCTTCTTGATCTCTCTTCTGCATTTGACACAACAAACCATTGCATCCTCATAAAAAGGCTCCATGATACACTTGGAATCTCAGAGCGGGCCCTGGACTGGCTTAGCTCATTCCTATTTGACCATTCCTCCAAAACCATTCTGGGCCCTTTCTCCTCCACTACTTCCTCCTCCACCTGTGGCATCTCCAGAGCTCTATTCTTTTGTCCTGCCTCTTTAAAGTATACATTTCTGTGCTGGAACACACCATTGTCTCCTTCTTGCCCAACATCCAGTGCTATGCTGACAACACACAACTCTTCTTCAAACTTCCTACTGACACACTTGCACCTTCATTCATCCCTGACTGCCTTTCCACCATGCGGGCTGGTGCACCGCAATGACCTCTGTTTCTACACCAGGAAAACCGAGAGTCTCCCTGTTGGATCCCCTGCACCCCACTTCTTCCCTTGACTATGGCCTACGTCCATGGGCTCCCCCCCTTCTCCCTCCTTTGAAGCCAGGAATCTTGGAGTCATCTTGGACTCCACCCTTTCCTTCATCCCTCATATTCATGACATTGTGAAGGAGTCCACTTTCAGCTCTTCCTTCTCAAAGTAACTGTACCCTTGTTCACCTTCCCCCAGAGACTTAATGTTACTCGTGGTCTGGTTCTCCCCAGGCTAAACTACTGCAAAAGCCTCCTCCTTATTCTTCATTTGTCCACCCTGTGACCCCTCCAATTTACCCAGATTAGGACAGCAAATGTATCCTTGGCCTCAGACCCAGGGACCACATCTCTCCTGCCCTACACAGCCTTCATTGGCTCACGGTCACAGCACGGATTCAATTCAAATACCTCTGTATCATCCACAAGGCTATCTGGGGCCGGGGAGCACTCTATCTTCAATGCTTCCTGACCAAATACTTCCCTTCTACACTCCTGTGTTCCTCTGGCACCAATTCCCTGCATGTGAAGCAGTTTCCTAAACAGAGAGCTGGTGGTTCATCAGTTTCCTCGGCAGGCTGCCTTCTTTGTAATAGCCTCCCTATCCTTATGTGTCTTGAGCACGACCTCCTTCATTTCTGGAAAAGCCTCAAAACCTTTCTCTTCTACTCTTCCTTCTCCTCCTCTCTTCCCAGCTAATCATACAGTATCATGACTGATGTGCAGGGCCCTTATGTATCCTCGGGGCCCTGACACCCCACATCTCCCATCCAAGCCACTGTCTATATACTGCACTTGCCCAGTTCTCAGCCTCACCACAGAGGTTGTACTTACGTTTTTAATTTATGATCTTAGCACTTCACCGCATGCACTTCTCCATGTACACCTCAGCACCGTTTCCCTTACCTCCCTTCCCTCTACACTTGCACGTTTCGAACACTCAAAAGGCATAGTAGGTTTGTCTACCCTCCCTGTTATTCTCATGATTTGTTTGTACTATTAATTCTATTATTTATCTCTGTTGTAATTCATTCTCTACCTTCCCCTGACTCACCCAATTGCACTGTGGGTGCTTTGAAAAAGTTTTGATAATTGTATACGCGCCTAATACGTGACCAATACATAAATGAATACATAAATGTGCTCCCATAACTGTGTTCAGTGCACTGTCCCAATACTATGCAGGTGATGGCATGCCTTGCCATTTCATTGGTAGCCTTCCAGGGGTGTCCCTGCTTTTTTGTGGTCTCAATTATCTGCATATGTGATGTCTTCTCATTTTCATGCAGCATGTTGACTGATGCATGAGTTGTGTATGTTCCATGGTCTAGTGAATGGTTATATGTGACATGCACATTTGCTGCATGTCATTGAGAGGGACAGGTAGTATGGGGGTGTTGTTTAATTTGTGTGTTGGATTTTCATGCAGTGTGCAGTTGTTGCTGCATGTGTGTGGGACACATGTTGATGGTTGTCTTGTGAGTTGTTGTTTGCATGTGTTGTATGTCACTGAAGGGTGCACGTGCGTCTTGAATTTGTTGGTGCATGGATGTGTTAGCTGCACTCTGTTTCATTTTGTAAATTGTCTGCAGACCCCACTGTCAGGGAATGATAGCTATTTCATGGGATAAAATTTGACTGTCAACTGCATGCCAAGGTGACAGGTAAGATGTGCATTTATCTTGATAGTTATGGAATGGCTACTTTAGTTGCTGCATGTCTGGATGTGGTAATTCTGGTGGGTCGCACTCTTTGTCACAATTGTCTATTACCTCTTGTTAATAGTTTTTTTTGTTGATGGGGTTCATTGTGGTCATGTTGACATGTTGAGTAACTTGTGGGTCAATACTGCACTGCTTTTCTACTCCCCACAATAGGGACATGTTTGTGTGCATCATGCACATTGTAAGACATGTGTGCAGCTATTTGCAATTGTGCTTGTTGTATTTTGTGTCCATGTAAATGGTTGGGGCCATGTATGGCTTGCAGCTCAGGCATGATGTTTCAGGATTTATCGATGCTTAAACATTTGACAGATATATTAGTGAGATCCGCCAGAGTGCCAGGGGACCACTACAGTGGTGGGGATATTGCACAGTATAAATATCCTTTAACTTTAAATATGGGATGGTTGTGCTGCTAAATAGGTGATTTAATTAAATGGTTGGCATGGTGGTAGTGGTGTCCTCCCTCTTCAAGGTGTTTGTTTTGTAAACACAAACAAAAAATGTAATTTTAGTACTAAGGGGTGCACACAGATTTGCACTTCCAAGAGCACTTTCTCACAGTGGTTTTGTGGGCGAAGTGGTTTCACTGATTGTCATGATTGAATGGCACCTTGTATTTGGCAGGAGTGTGTGCACTCCACAGGGGAAGGACTTTATGTGAAATAAGATTGCACAAGCTGTGTACGTGCAGCCTCTCCACGTGCCCTTTTCCCAGCCATATGCAAGCGGTGTGCCTGTGGGTGTGGATGGGATGCCACCACCATATCCACCGGGATGCCAAGCTGTGTTGCAACACTGTGTAGGACACATGCTGCCACAATGATCATGCAGACTGCTATGCTACTGGTGGTGCATATATAGCAACACACCACCAGAGTGGTCATGGGGGTGGAAACGTGACTTGAGCACTCTGAATGTGCGCTCCACTATACATTGAGTTGCATTATGCGCTGTATTGTACCTTACCTCAGCAGGTGTGTTGGGGTTATGCATGGGCATCATCATGCATGTGCTCAGATGGTAGGCACTGTCCCTCTAAAGGGGAGAATGGTTGTCATTGTCATTTGTTGACAGTGTCTATTGGTCTGGGTGCACAATGCATGCATATGCATAGACATTCATACTCACCAATGAGCCATGTGTTTCCATGCTTCCCAGCATCCAGGGCCTGGTGTATCAGGGACATCCTGAAGCTGTAACTATCATGGGTGCTGACAGGATAGTTGGCATACACTTCAGTAATGATGCTCTTGGCATCACACAAAACCTGAACGTTGTGGAGTGCCAATGTTTCCGGTTGCAGTAGATGTGCTATGTTGCTCGAGGTGGACGTAGAGCAACATGTGTGCAATCAATGGTATCTAGCATTTTTGGGAAGTGCGCCACCTCATAGAAATCCCAGACCACTGCTTGCCTTCCTGCCAGCATTCTGGTCATATTGATATGCCGGTGGACAGAAGGAAGTGCAGTTATGATTGCCAACACCTGGTGTAAGCCGCGTGACTGTGTGGCCTGGTAGATGCCGGGTACACTGCAATGAGCCAGTGGCCAAAAAATGCAGAACAGTGAGCACCTTTTGCAAGGGTCTCAGTGCTTGGGGGCACATTGTGGGTGATGTGATGTCATCTTCCAACTCTGTGACCAAGGATGATATGGGGGAACCTATACCTGCCATAAATCTGGTTGTCAGGCCTCTCTAAAAGGTTAATCCTTGGGTGGAAGATCCAGGCCCTGGCCATCCTCCTCCTCCTGCGGTGTCACAGGATGACTGCTGCAACAAATGGTGCATTCATCGTGGCTGTATTCATGCGTTTGTTGATCACGCATGCTTTTTATGCATTTGATAGTGTGCGTGTTGACGTTTACGCCTGCTATCGCGTGCCGTATGAGTTTCTGAATTAGCACGTGACTTTTCACGGCCCGGCGTTCCTGTTCAATTCCATGAATACTTTTGTTTCACGTGTGTATTATGGCAACTAATGCCTTTTTATTCATATATAATGTATGACAATAAAGTTGAATTTAATTTTGTAACTGCTGTTTCTGTACTGGGTTCATGATGTTGTTTAGCAATAATATCAAATGATATTTGTTTAATTTGCAATTGTTGGTCACTTTGAAACATTGGGGCAATGTAACGAGGGGTAATCAGACTCATCTTTATGTTTTTCCCAGCTTCTGAAAGGTCAGAAATATCATGCATTTACAAGGAGTTTTGTCCAAAAGCTGTAACAGCATGTTTGGATCACCTGCCTCAATGTTGCTCCCTGCATCACCCTCTGAACAAAACAAGTCACCACAGTGGTAGCTTACCAAAACTAGCCCTCATTTCAATCGTGAATAAAAAAAAAACTTCCAAAATGAAAAATTACTTTCGCTTTTTGAAACAATTTATCATTTTAGTTGGAAGATGCATGGTATAATTACCATTGGAAGATGGAGGGTTTGTTTTCAGAGAGCTTCCTTAGAGATAGTCATCCAAGATGGCTACCTCCATGGAAGAGGTCACAGAAAATCCTAGATGGGCAGGAACGGGTGGGATTAGTCATAAGGATTACATTGGCTAGGGACAGGGATCAGGAGGGATTACAACCGTGTATCCATTCTCAAATGTCATCTTCATTGAAAAACATTAAAGACCCTTATTCATATTTGAAGCTCTAATGTTAACGACATTAGTTTCAGCTTTTAAGCTAGCGCTTTCAGCACCACCTAATAATCCAGACAAAAAACTGGTTGAAACCCTGCAAACATTTGATGTGCAATGCTCTCTGGCAGCTGGTGTTTTCTATTGTGAGGACTAATGACAATAAGAGGTTTTGGTACTTATACCATAAGCACATGATGGGAAAATGTCAATAAAAAAATCAACCCAATTGGTGAAATTGAATGGATGAATCATATTATTGGGTTACACCATAGTGACACACTTGAGAGCATTATGGATGGTGAATATGATATACCTGGATATCCAATTGCCCTCAATGTTGAAGTATATGTTATTGTGATTATCATTAATTGTCTCAAGCCTTCTAGGGCTCCTGGCCCTGAAGGTCTGGCAAATGTAGTGATAAAAAGGCTCCATTATACTGGGCAGACTTACTGCACAAGATCTATAAAAAATATTGTTGCTGACCATTATGACCCCTTAGTTGGAAGCAGTCCATTCTCATCCCGGTGTTTAAGAAAGGGTTTAGAGTTGGCACATGTAATTACCGCCTGTTGACCATGACTGATTGGGTATGTAACATTTTGTAATCCATTATTAGACAAACTCAGTTCATGGAAGGTAGCAAACAATATATTAAAACCTCAATATACATACTTTCACTAGGGGATGGGAACCATACACAATATTTGGGTTCTCCATAACCTGGTAAATGCAACACATACCACCACTAACCTTTACCTTTGTTTTATTGATTATGCCGGGGCATTTGATTGTGTAATTAGGTCACGCCTTTGGTGTAAGCGTAAGAAATGGGGGTTTGATCTGGTTTTGCTATATTTCAATAAACAACTTCGTCAGGACACTTCAGTGAAAATCAGATTGAATCAGTATGGGTAGCCCTCTTCTAGCATAAGCACTAATCATGGTCTTCAGGAAGGCAGTGTTCCTGGCCCCTAATTGCATAACTTATACGTAGCGGCTTCATTTTACTGCAACATTTTTCCACCTTGGATAGTCATCACATGTCTTGGTTATCCTATGCTGATGACACTGTTATACTAGATAGAAATCCTATGGGATTGCAAAGATCTTTGGATTTTTTACATGTGTATGCCATAGTTAACAATTTGAGAATGAATTTAGGAAAAATAAAAATGTTGATCATTGATGGTAAAGGAAAGAAAGATCCCCACTATAGGTGGATACTAGATGTCAAGATGATTGAAGTGGTAGAGCACTACTGTTGTTTAGGTGTCCCGATCACGAATAAAATGAGTGTCCGTTTCTTGGAAAATAAATTAACTTTCAAGGTGTTTAGGAAATTTGGGGCTATTAAATTATATATGGCCGATAAAAGAAGTAAATGAAATTATATAGGACCAGCATTGTTCCAGGCATATCGTATGGTTTAGAGATATTCAGTGAAAAGTATGTTAGATGGATTGATCAAGTGGAGGGGAAGATTTGGAGAATGATTTTGGGCCTTTCTAACATGGTACTGATTCAAGACATACGCTACAAGCTAGATTTGTCTTCCTTATCTATACGTGGAGAATTGCTTGCAGCAGGCCTTTTTTGAAGATATTGAAAGAGATTGGTAATATGGGTTCTCTGTTTGGTATATTTGCTTGGATAATAAAGGATATCCCAGAAAAATAGGATGCTCTTAAACAACCTAAACCTTTCTGTGTCCAGTTTTATAGGGACATTTGCATGGCCTTCACTGAAGACGTGCTACTGGGAGATATACCTGTGATTAATGGTTATAATCTGGTACTATTACAAATGCTATAAAAACCAGGACACAAATGTGTGAAAGAAATACCAATTTTGAAAAATTCACAACTAAGTAAAATTATGCTGAATACATTGGGCGACATTTGGTCCTACTTATTCATGGCCAAGTCCTTATTAATAACCACCTAATCTTATTACATATGGTGTGAGTTTGAGAATCGCCTATTGTAAAATTAACCTTGTTCCAGCTAAGAAGGAAGTAAAAAGAGGTTGAATACCTGTGGATTCTACTGCTTTGGAAGGGAAACAATATCAGTTTGTATAATCTAGATCAACAGATGTTGGAAAAGGACATAGACATTAACAAATGGCTAAAAAAATATTTAAGTGTATGCGCAAATAAAAACATAGTGAAGATGAAAATCCTCAAGAATGATTGGTCTCTTTGGCTCACTGAGTATACAACGTAATCCCTCGACTTACATACATATGGATGAAAACTGATTTTCTTTGTCTGAGAAGGTAGGAAGAAGGTGTTCATATCTCTGTATATGCTGTATTGGGTGTGGAAATAAGAGGATGCATACAATTAAAATAAAATCAACATGTGTACAGAATCTCGAAACTTGGACATTGGCACTGATGGGGGCTGGCCAATGAACCAATATGGATGATTATAGAAAGATATCACAGTAAAGATAACTCCTCTTGGAAGCCCTCACCCACCTCAGGGGCTTAATTAATCTTTTATAATGCACTTAACGCAGGAGACCAGCTAAACGCAGGGCCAAGATTCAAACCTCTGTTCCATTGTGTTGTCTTGCTTCCAAGACAAACGCATTGCCTCTCAGCTATCTCCCTGGGGCTATGCAGAGGAAACACTGGGGGTCATTACGAGTGAGGCGGTAAGGGGTTAATGGCGCAGGTAAAGGTGCCGGAGCCGTCAACCCCTTACTGCCTCATTTTACCAGGCACCCTTAATGGGGCCTGTGAGCAGACCAGGGTGGTAACAATGGGCACGTTATTAACGGGCCTGTTGTTAGCACCCTCCCCATTCCCATTGAGCCCTGTGGGGGCTGAAATGGAAATGGGGACGTTCAGGGTCTTGGTTCCCTGAATTTGGAATTACAGGGCCCTCCAAGGTTGGAATGGCCTGGTAATTCCTCATTCAAGGAACCCGGACCTGGTACCCGGTAAGGGGGTAGACATGCAGCTAATAACAGCATGGTTACCCCCTACCTCATAATGACCCCGACTGTGTTTTCCAATGGTGCGTAGGAGAAGTTTGTATCAACAGATATTTACGAATATTGGATGATACCCTCTATTGATGCTATGATTACCAATTCTCTCAATCGCCTTGCTAAGAGGTGTAGACCAACAGACGTGATGGGTCAACTGGAGCATGAGGGGAAACGGTTCCATGTAATAATGTTCCTGCAAAAATGTCCCCTGACAAAAAATACGCCATTTTTTGCAGAGATATTATTACAATGAACATGTGGGGGGACACCCCCCGAACCCCTCTGTTTAAAAAAAATGGGAATAGTGGACATCGGCGTAACCCGTCCCCATATATAATGTCGCCAATGGCTTTTCTCATCGATATTATGTATGGGGACATTATGTATGGGAACATTATTACCTGATCCCGGGGAATCACCATATCACTCAGTCATGGAAAGCAGATGGATGATGTCCTCTGGAATCTTGCAGATTAAACCTGAATTACTGGTACATGAAAAAGGAAGACATTTGCAACCAGAAAGATCTTTACACCCTCGTACACAGCAATTTTCCACAGATAACCTGTCACTAGTGCAGTTGTTGAGTGGGTTGATCACACACCAGGATGTAAGAATATCTGTATCATTGATCTACAAAACTCCCTCAGAAGTGAAAATCTCGAGATTAGATCAAACTAGAACCAATTGTGAACACAATAGACAAAAGCATAGCTGAGGAAATTGGCTGAGAATGTTATGCACAGTTAAAGAAGCAGGAATCGTTCTGAATGTGGTCTAAACACAGCAGTGCATAGTAATGACAGTATATTCGATGCTGGTTAAACTACACAAGCATGGCTTATCCTCAGATAGCAAATGCTGGCATTGTGTGGCCCACAATACAGACCTAAGCCGCATACAATGGGGATGTGGAAACATTGAAGAATGATATAACCTGGATGCACATTTAGGCTGATTTAATAACATGACCTCTGTACATGTGCTGACTGCAAGTGACAGATTCTGAATAACTGGAGACATTATGGCTAGCAAGACAATTATTCTGTGACAATGGAAATGACACAATCAGCTGACTTTCACACACTAGACAACCGAGATGAACACGCTCACCTCACCAGAAAGATGGCATAATGGCTGAGTGGGAAACAAGATTGGTATGATCTGGTATGGTGCAAATTTCTGCAGAATCTCCCAGAGGATGAAGACCTGAGTTAGATGTGACCAGGGAAAATTCAATTAGCTTGGGTATCCGCACTTACTTTATGTCATTAGGATCAAAACGTGCTTCCCCCAACCCTGTTTTCCCCCCTTCTTCCCACTTGACCCCAGTCTCCAGCCCCTTCATAGAGCAGTTGCCTTCAGTGTTCCCAGTGAAAAGAGCTTTTTCTAAAGATCTTTTCACGGAAGAAAGACCGCTCCGAGACCGTATGGTGCGGTCTTTCTAAAGCGAACTGTCCTGCCCCTGCCTCACACGAGTGCGTGCAGGGGCTGACAGGCTCTGCGGGACCCGAAGGCGCAGGACCTGGAGAACTGGTAACTGTGTGGGTGTGTGTGTGTGTTGGTGTGTGTGTTGTATGTATGTGTTTTGGTTTCGGGATTGGGTGTTCGGGGTTGGGGGGGTGGAGGCCTGGAACTGAGAGATTGTGGTTCGTGGGTGAGACTGTGTTGGTGTGTGTGTATGTGTTTTGGTTTAGGGGGTGAGGGGACTGGGACTGAAATCCCGAAGTTGGGGATGGGGGGAGTGGACTGGGCTGAAATCCCTCAGGAGAGGGTGGGGGTTCGGGGGGAGAGCAATGCGGGGCTCGGGGATGAAACCCCCCAAATATTAAAATAAAAAGAGGGAATACTGCATTTTAAAGGTCACAGGAGAAAAAGACCTTTGCAATGATGGTTTTCGCATCTAAAGAAAATCGTTCAAAGTAAATCGGTCTTTTTCTCTTGAGGCCTTTATAAAAAGGTCAATTCGCATAGAACCACCTTCAGTCCTCAGAGAATGGTGGTGCATTTAAAAGTAACATTGGTGAAAACATGCATGTTATTTGTATTGAATTGAAATGTTTTTTTATTTTAAATATTGATAAAAAGTACTTGGCCCACTGACATTATGGACCCAGTAATCACCACTTTGCTCTGGGCGGATCTTTCCTTGATTCCTTGTTCCTGCCTTCTTTGCTGGTTTCTCATTAACGCAGACTTGCTTCTCTTAATCAGACGTCTTACCTTATCTGAAACCTTTTAATTTCACCAGATTTACCTCTACCTCCTTCATACAGGGGAGATAATTCGGGCATGGACGTCGATAACCACCTAATATCCTCTTTGTTTTCTGCCATCAACACAATCCGCAATGTTATATGCCTCGTGGGATGGCGCAGGCAGAACTCTGTACTGAAGTGGGGAAATGGCTGGTAAACTCCTATTCTTATCATTCTGAAATGTGATTGCTGATGGTGCCCCTTCCTCTTTTCCCTGGATAAGGCAACATACAGATCTCACATGGAAACCTAAAAAGTGGTCTTGTTAAATCCCAAAATAGTCATTACGCTGAGCTTGTAGAGAATGTGGATAATTCCATTAGGGAACTTTTCAAAATATGTAAGTACATTTTCAGACCTCTGACCTCTTCTCACCAATACGCTGATCCCCAGAAAGTGCTGCTCACAGTTCTGCCTGTTTGTTAGTCTAGAATCTGTGCTATTGGGTATACAATTAATACCAGTCCATACCTCTCTCTGAGATTTAGTTGGGCCTGATCAAATTCTAAATCGGTCAGCTTAAGATCACACAAAACTGCGCTTCTAGAAGGAGCGCAGGCATCAGAGCTTGGGACGCCATTTCACCAGCTGTTTGCTGCACGAGCTAAGAGTCCACTTTACATGCCTCTGCCTGATACACTGAAATCTACATATTAAGAACCAAAACAAGCTCAGAGCCCACCAGATTCCGTACACCCCAGAAAGAAACCTGAGATCATCAGGTGAGAACGTTCTGAGGATTCCCAAATTCAAAAGTCAGAGACAAGGGGGCCCGGGCCGCCAAACTCTGAAATGACTTATCAAAAACTCTTAAAAGTCAAAGAAATTAAGTAGATTCAAAATGACTTTCAAAAGGACTCTTCTCAGGCTGGCCTTTCGAGCTCTTCCTGTCTCATCATCTACCCAACCCGAATACCAGGGATTCTTGCTCATAGCAGGCCGCCCTGTACACCTAACCTGCATAGCACTTGTCAGTCTTTCTGCGCATTTTGCTCATACCTTGCAAATAGGAATGTAGCTACCTGCTAAGCACTCGGATTGTTTATTGGGACACCTTTGTGCTAAGCCCCTACACATGCTGTTCTCATGTCCCATCACCTATATTCATGTTGGGGGACTTTCTCCATGCCTCTGTGAAACAATGCATTTTATAATTTCTTGTGTTATGAACATGCAATTAAATAAGTGAAATTACATATTGGCTTCACAATAATCTGACAAGATCAGCAGAGGACACGAATTCGTGAAGTGTAGCACCTAGCATTGTTTCACTTGTAACTTAGCAAAGCAATGGTAAATATGAAAAATGCTCAGAAATGTTAGGTTCAGATTTTCAAACTTTCGGATAGGCTGGCACATACTTTTTTTTTATATTGCCTTGATTAAAATATGATTGCATGCCTGTTTGGGGAAAAGCAAACAACAGTAGGTTTATAAAAGAAGACATAACTTTCTTTTAATAACATTTTATTGCCTGTTGTGGGAAGCTTAATCCGTGTTCCATACTCACCTATTGCACATTACAACTACTTTAAAGCCGCTCATTATCAGAATGCTTTTTTGATCAGAATACAAGAGAAAAGCGATGACTTTAATTAAAAATTCTTTTTGTGTACTAATTGGTATTCCATCTTAATCTCATGGCACCAAGTACGTCTCTTCATATATTGAAACGAAACAAACATATAATACAACAAAGTTTGTAATGTTGGGAGTGGGTGATAGGAAGGACTCAAGGAAGCAAGGGAGGGAGGGAGGAACAGGCGCAGGGTGGGTGCATGAAAGGAACGGCAAGAAAGAATGTGATGTTTTTGAATGTAATTGCATTCAAGTGTGAATTGATGAGTCTAACAGAATATATAGAATTACAATTAAGCTCCAGTCTTCAACTGCAATTGCTGAAAATGGTATTTGATCAAATTCAGAACCCTTTCCCTGTCAGGTTTATCTTGCGAACAGCCCACGAGTGGCCCCCGGGTCATGGAAATGGTGAGGCATACCACACGCACCTACTTGAGTGCTGCAGAAGTGAGTGTTTGTGTCTTGTAATGTGTTTGTTCCTGACACCTTGGTATATTTGTGCTGCTCTCCAATTTACCTTCTCGATTTCATCTCTGCCAGCAGCTGCTACTAACAAATACGCCCACTATGCCTGGTCCCTCAGCCTAAACAAAGAGGTGATGATGGCTGGAAGGTTTAGAATGAATCGTAACCTCTGGTATTGGTCTGGGCAACCCTCCAGACCATCGGTCTTCACCTGCCAAGCTATTACAGAAGGGGAAAGAGCATATGCAAATCAGGCTTGGTATCACTTCAAAAGGTGCAGTCCAGACCAAACGGCTAGGTCACATCCCTTCTGCACGAGACCACAAGCATCCCCAAACATGTTTCTCCCTTGTTGGGCCTCATCGGTGAGGAGTAGCTTGGGTCTCTAGGCCCAGCAGGCACGGGTCCCACGACTGGGAATACCCGTCCCACTCAGGGTGACAAAGCAAAAACAAAGAGGTGATGGCTGGAAGGTTTAGAATGAATCTTAACCTCTGGCATTGGTCTGGGCAACCCTCCAGACCATCGGTCTTCGCCTGCCAAGCCATTACAGAAGGGAAAAGAGCATATGAAAATCAGGCTTGGTCCCACCCCAAAAGGGGCAGTCCAGCCCGAACTGCTAGGTCATATCCCTTCTGCACGAGACCACAAGCATCCCAAATATGTTTCAGCCTTGTTGGGCCTCATCAGTGAGGAGTAGCTTGGGTCTCTCAGCCTTCTATCTCCTTGCCATGTCCTGACAGCCGTTTCTGTCATACGTGGCTGCCATTTCCTGCTCTTCTAGCTCGCTCTCACCCAGTCCGTCCTCGTAGATGCTCATGGCATGTATTATCAGACATTTTATGCTTTTCTAGCCTGCTCTCAATCCTCCCTTCGGCTGGTCCTGCAGTATTTGGCCACAATTATTTGTGATTCCGCTTTGCCATTGTCTGCCCATCACTGGCAGCGCCCCTAACACAAGTAGCTTCTGCCTTAGGCCCAACTTTTCCTGTTGCAGTTTCCCTCTCGTTGACAGCTGTTACTATCACTCACATCATGTATGTGTGTGATCCTCTTCTCTGGCACATGGTCGCCTCTGTGTACTACTCAATCAAGGATCCTGCATGAATGTGAATGTGTGTTTCTGTGTGCATGGGCTTTTGTCTATGGTTGTGCCTGAGTTTGTGTGAGTGCTCAGGCTAGGGAAACCACATAATCCTTGCCTTTCTCTTCTCTGTTTGGCCTATTAGGCACCTACTTCTGTTTCTTGCTCCTGTGGTTTTCCCTAATAGACAAACACCCAAGAACCTATCATTCGGGAAGCTTGATTTGCTCTACTGTTAGTGGTGTGGCCCGATGGAACTAAATGAATTTCTAGCTGCTGGGTTATATGGCTGCCTCAAGTCTTTGGAAGGGGAGGAGGGGTTAGCTTGTTAGCAGATGCACACCTTATGGGCTCACTCTTGTACCCACTAACCAACTGATTATTTTCCACCCCATCTGAGTCTCCCAACCACCTGCAATTCTGACTGCTTTTTCTCTTCCCCTTGGACATTCATGTCAATGATTCTGACCTTCAGTTAGGCATTACTTCTCCATGATTAAGATGTGTGGCCCTGTTTGGGGGTCTGCGTGGTCTTAGCATTGACTGAAATGCCATCGCTGGTGAGTCTGTGCCCCACAGCTTCACCATAACCCTCCGCTCCAGTGGAGAGCCACCCATCTTAAAATAAAAAAAACTGCTAACCCTAACAACGACTCTTTTTACAGACTTGCTCTCTTCTTCCACATGACACAAAAATCCATAACAGAGTTTTCTTCAACCTCGTTATCAGCTATACTGAGGTGCACACTGTATGCACATCCATCCAATCCGGATTCTGGAGTAAACACTCCACTGAAACTTCTCTTAGTCATGTCACCATCTTTCTTTCCTCTTTTGAACTCAATGCTTATCCCTCCATCCTGAAAAGTAATTCCTCTGTTGGAGTTAAGGATGCTGTTCTAGACTGGGTGTCTGCCTATCTCTCTAACCAATCTTTCTTAATCTCCGGGAACTCTGACACCCCCTGCCCCGCCCCACGTCTCAGTGGTAGTATCTCTAGGATCAGTCCTGTGCCTGCCTCTCTTCAAAATGTACACCTTCTCCGTGGGCAAAACCATTTCACACCTTGACTTTTCTTGCTTATGACATCAAGATATTCTTCACCTTTGCACTCTTCATGCCTGCCACCTTGGAACACATTACCAGATTTCTCTCCACGAGGCTTCATTAAATGGCTTATTGGTGCCAGAAGCTAAACTCCTATAGGATGGAAGCTATCCTTCTCCTGGCCTTCACTGCCAACTTCTCCTACTCGCCACCTCAGCCAAAGCTTGCAAGATCAGTGTCCACTTTCATAGGAATTGTAAATTCAATGACTTTAGGAAAGCCACTGCATCCAGGATCAACCATCTAAACTCCAGGAAGATCTCCCGCCACTCACTCACCAGTTAACAAAATCTTGAATATCTACCTGGAGTTCAGCAAACTTAACTAAGGTGGAAGCTCCCTTCTAGGAATTCCCCTCTACTCTTTCATCCTCCTCAACAAAGTGCTCAATTTTGCTACACATACTCTCTGCACTCTACCTCCATTCTCTATGATCTGAATGTACTTCACACTGGATGGCTTTGCAAAATTGCTCCCTTTCAATTTCCTATGCCTTGTCTTTAAATCCATTCATGGCCATACTGCCCAATACTTCACTGACTGCTTTTCTCTCCACCCCACCAAACTATGAGACCTTCCTCTCTCAACAACCATTATGTTCCATTCTCCCCCTCTGCCTTCCGCTCCTTATATTTAAATGGCCCTTTTTGCTGGAATATTCTTTCCTCCTGTCAATATAAGAATACAATCAAAAGATCTGCCTAAACCCAAGCTCACAATCATCTTGCTAACCCTTGAAGGTGCATCCTAAACCCCCCACTACTCCCCTTCTAATCTCAACACCCAGCCTGACCTGCCCTGGAATGTTACATATGCAAAAATTTATTTATATTACACCTGTTTAAAAACTGGTCCAAGGTCTATATGTCTCAAATAAGTATGTTTGCCCTAGTCAATGTCCCCTCGCCATGTTCTTATGCATTTCCCCCTCACCAACGGGCCATTGCAACTTGTTTTCTGTCCTGTATCCTTTGTATGGTGTTTCTTGTAATATCCTCGTTACTTAATAATTCCAAATAAATTACCACTTGAAGGGTGCTTATACCGGGAATTCTCAGTGGTTTTGCAGCTCCCCTCATGGCATTCCATTTGGTTTATTAAAATAAGAAAGATGTTTCCCTGGCAGGTGAGTTCCATTATTTATATGCAGCATGGCCCAGCAGGCATTAATTTCAATTTCCCTTTCCTAAGGCTCCATCATTTTAAACCAGCCTTATGTTAAAGAACCTGAGTCTCTATAACCACCTCTTCAGAAGTAGCTCGTGATTATTCTTGCAAATTGTCTCCCCATATTCACTAGTTATTGATGCCCGCAGACATGTACCATTGAGTTTAGCACCAACGTCATTGGCCTTTGCTGTCACTGTTTTAGGAGTGTGCACCAGGATTATGACTTGTCAACCTAAGTGGTAAGACCATACCGTTTGGGTGGCACCCCAACAAGGCAAATTGAAGCCAGTAAGAAAGGGGAGGCCAAGTTTCAGGATCCCGAATGCCCTGCTTTTTTTTGTGTGGATTTATTATTTGTTTTATTAGTTTATTTCAAACCGTTAACACAAATATTTCCATACAATCCAACACAGACAAAACCATGTAACTCCTCAGGGCAGCCAAATTACAGATCTAATGATACATTCCCATTCCTACGAAACTGGCGCTCAGCTTCTTACATGCATTCATCAGAGTGACTCAGTAAAAAGTGAATTAAAAAATGTAACAAGCGCAAATACTAGCGGTTGATGTTCACCCTTTAGACATTTTAACCACCACTCATCTACAGACAATCTTGTGGCCTTTGCAATGGTGGATCCCAAGAACAAAGTGTGACGTTCCGTTGGGCCACAAGAGGTTAACAGATGTTGCACAAAGGATTTTAAAAAAAATGCATTTCATGGAAATCACACATGCAGGTTGTAACAGCAAAAGACAATACAACAGGAAATGTAATAATCTGATTTATCAAGAGCCATAGAAATAACTCTTTTGCTACAACTGATCACATTTACCAAGCTAGAGTCTGGCCTATGATGCTAGGATCTGTGGCCCAGATTTAGCAGCCAAGCCACTTGCTTCAAGGTGGTTTCACTGCTACAAAGGAACACTTTAAGCACACAATGAAAAGAACACCTAAAGCCCTTTCAACCTGCAAAATTATGAAAGACAGAGTGCTTGGGACTAAATGAGAAATACTGTTGGGGAAGTTCCAAAAAACTCACTTTAAAGCTCAAGATGGAGAGTTTAAAGCCCCTGCAGCCTGCATGTAAGAAGATCAAGAGCAGGATCCAGCTTGACAAAATGGGCGAGTTGCCATGTCGGGGGATCTTCGAGACAGCACATGAACCCAACCTTACCTGTTGCAGTAAACAGAAAATCGAACAGTAAAAAAGAATGTTTTTTCTGTGCAGTTTAAGGAGGTCATTTTATAAAGTCTCTGGATTGTGAAAGTGAGGAGTAAAATTTGTATGTCTTACCTTTACACTCTGGGGGATTTTGAATACATTTGTTGACGGAATTAGAGCGAGATTTACGTTTCTGCCGTACATTCCTGCACCATCTTGAAATACCGCTTGATTTTTCATCGGCATAACATTTTCATGCTGGTGTAAAACCATTGAATTTCTATTGAATATCCCTATTTTTTACACCTGCTTGAAGCAGTCATATCCCAACAGAATCCATTGTAAATGCTGTCTGCCAATGAGTAAATGGCAAACAATATTTGCACTCGTAGGAAAACAGAGTGCAAAAACAAGGTTTAATGGAAATTTGGCCTGTTTCTACACTTTTATTTGCACTTCGGTTTGTAAATGATTACAATTGAGTGGATGGGACCACTTAGCATGTGATTGCCATAGTTGGCAGTCTTCTCTATATAATGAACACAGTTGAAAGAAATAACGCCTTAAGAGGCTACTGCTATCAGTTTTACATCTTAAGTGAACACTGACCAAGGATCCCACCCGCACATGTGGACGATCTCTGGCAGCTTTTACATCAGTGTCCTTCCAGTAGGTGTCTCAGTATCAAGAAAAATAGCCCATTCTCGAGAGGAGAAAGCACTGATGGCAACCATCTGCCAGTTTATCTGAGACCTCCATGCCAATATACAGAGGCAATGGCAAGTTGGCATTCTGAGGGAAAACTCTGCCTAAGCTAAAAAAGAAAAATGCACTCTTGTAACTCATGCCACCCAAAGGTAGAATCTTGCAGAATCTCGTATCCTTAGAAAGGAACAATCAGATGGGATTTTTGGACTAGTATATTACGGGTCAAATTCACAACCAACTAATTTACCGTAAGAGTATAGGCATGCCAAAACACAATATTTGGCTTTATCTTGCTTTAACGAGCTCACAGATCCATTCTCAAAGGAGAAGCCTCCATCAAGTGACTATTGTCTGAATGAAACTTGGACTTACCCTAGAGGGGCAAAATCATACAGCAAGAAACAAGCTGAGCATGAATTTAGCCAGTCTTTCGGAGAAGTCCACTCAGTGCAATGTTCAACCTAATCCGTTGTCTTTGTGCCAGCACTGCAAAGGGATCCATAACCTTACTTGCACTGATCGGGTGAGGCTAATCCATCTCTGCATCAAAGCTTACCTTCAGCAAAACCAAATCCTATTGCTGTCCTTAGACTGTTTGTGTGTGGCCTAAATGATCTTCCTAAAGATCTAATTTGACAGCCTAATTTTGAGAAGATGCACTCCGCATCCTACATCTGATCACCCATTACATGACTCATCCTGAATCACCCCGCATATTGTTTTTTTCCCAAACCAAAGTGGGCAACTTCAGTCGATCCTCAGACATTACACCCCAAATCAAAGGCAGTGAGGTACATCAGTTTGAGAATTCACTAAGCATCTTACAGTTTGTTGACAACATGTAAATTTACACTTTGCACTTTGTACTTGGGCTGGGCATAGCTTTGCACTTCATCTAAAAGAGAAGGATATAGGGTCTCCTTATAAATTGGCTGGTGCAGAATCAAGGTGCCAGCATTACCTTATAGTTAAACCTTTCCACACCGGCCAACTAAAAGTTTGCATCCTGGCGGATTTACTGCTAGGATACTGGCAATCTTGTAATGAGATCTATAGAGTCTTGAGGTTGGTCCCTGCACTCTCCATTCTGCTTGAAGCAGTTGTGATAGTTGAAGTACTATAAACGTCTCGCTAATCTACAGTACTTGCTCATACAAGTGTTAACCGAGGCTAAGAGCGCTGTTATTGCATCTTGTAGGTTAAGCCAAAGTCAAACTTAAGTTTGCTGATTTTTTAGATGTTTTAAGATTCAGAACTATTCTATGTTTTTGTTCTGTAGCAAACAAATCTATTTGCATTTCAAATTGACTAACACAATACATTTGTAGGCAGCATTTTTTTTAATGACTTGGTACAAAAGGCTGTACTGAAAAATTGACATTTTATATAAATACCGCTCTAAGGATATCTGTGTATTATGGGTGGACATTCACACAGACCCATCTCTTCTACAAGTCAACATAGCTTCATCATTTGTGTAGATCAAACATGTAATAAAGCAGATGAGTGACTGATGCCCCAGCCATTTTATCTTCACATTCACATTTTGAGGCTATCCAAATGAGAGTGTGTCTGTATACAGTTCATGGTTACAAACATGGTAGGGTGTTTAATGTTAGGGTGAATGTTGTGAATAATAAAATCAGCATAATCCTAGTGTGGAATATGCACTAATTGATTCAAGAATGTAGCCCTTTTATCAAAGACATTTTGTAAAATATCAAGGCCTATAATCATTTGTATGTTCCCAAAATGGGGTTTGGTTGTATACAAAGCAGCCAGGACCCCATATTGGTGCTATTATTTATACAGATATTTCAAAATATAACAATATATGATATGATAGTTTATTTACATAGCGACTATACACAATGTGTTTCAAAGCGCTTCACAGCAAGGGAGGGAACAAGGGAAAATACAAAAACATTCTTACAGGCCATGAATAACAAGAATGTGAAATGAACTATTGTACTCGGTGGGATGACATTTCCGATAGTGCAAGTGCTAAAACACAGATACGAAGGAAATGGGAACAGACATTCGACTACTGTGCTACGCCTGACGACATTTCTGGGATGGAACTGGATCCAAGAAGAGGGGTCATATCCAACTCGCATCTCTGGAGCCACCAATAATACGGCTGAACTTTTTCAAATCTGCAACAAACTCGCCAATCATACTGCAGTCTCCTCCTCTCCTCCTTTTTCCCAGGCCATCTGCACTGCACTGGCCGCCACTTCTCCTCCAAAACTCTGGACATCCTGCCCTCTCTGTCATCTATGTCATCTCCTCCATGCCCCTTCTCTTGGCTCCCTCTGCCCCCTTCTTTCCCCCTTGCTCACCTCATTCTCTCCCATTGCACCAGATGAGATCTCTAGAGCTGTCAGCTCTATGGAAGTCTGCTCTAAACAGGTGCTGGGGCGAGAGCGGCGATGTTGTTCTCGTTTCCAGCCCACGTTCCTAGCCACCTGATTGGCTGGCACCCCCGCCCAGGGTGCTAATGTTTTCTTTTCTTTTTGGGGGATCTTAACAAATGTATTTCTTTGGATAATTTTTAGTGCTTTTTTTTTCATTCTTTGTAAACATAGGAATGGTTATTCAAGATTTCTGTAATGTGCTTTTCATAGCAAGGCATGTGCAATGTTGTTATTATGACTACAATGTGTGGTGGAATTGAGCATCAAAAATTAACATTGCACAATTTTTTAAAAAGGGACAGTTGAATAGCTTGTTTCTATTGAGAATACACACCATTTTATCTCACAAAATGCCATTCCTTATTGGAAAGGGTCACACACAGTTTAAACCAATGATCTCTAAATATCAAGTTGATCCGCACCTCAGGGATGTCTGAAATGCAGCTGAGGTCATTCTTCTTCAAGAGGTCACCGTTTTTCTCTCTGGTAACACTATTGCTAGCAATGGCTTGATGGCCCTAGAAAACGAGGACCAAGCAACTTGCTAGGAGATGAGGGAAGAGAAAGATGGTGTACCGGAAATCGTCAGAAACAAACCCTCCTCCAGATAGACCTTGATCAGAATCCCCACTTCTGATTACTGCTTCAAATGGGTCTCTATCCTCATATCTCCCCAAATAAAAGGGCAACAGAATCATGCACTGGTACATGTTAAAGTCACTTAAAGGCAATAACACTTTATCTGCATTACTTGTAGTTGGCCAAATATTTTTTTGTAATTCAGAGGAACTCTATTAACATTTCAATGTATCTGATTGCTGACAATACATTCTAGAGAAAATCCTTTTCAACCTCCACCCCGCTCCACTAAAGTCCAGCCCTACATTTATGTTGGCAGCTTCTATCAAATTTTAGTCTGGCTTTTTTATTGGTGGCCTGTCCCGCTTTTTATTTTCATGACCACTCACCCCACATCAAATACGATTAATAGAACACAGCAAGTCTCTGCGGACAGCAACGGTTACCAGTCATTTGGTCGAAAACCAAAGGATCGAATGCCATTTGATCGACAGTGAAATGGTCGAAAAAAATGGTCAATTTTTTTTTTATGGGGGGTTCTCCCTCCAACCCCCCGGTTTCTTTATTAAAAATATGTTTTAACCATCCAAAACTTACAAAATATATATGAATAAATAAATAAAAAATTCAACCTTTTTTTTTCGACCATTTGACTGTCGATCAAATGGTCATTCGATCTTTTATTTTCGACCATTTGACTGGACACCGACAGCAACAGCTCTGGCCCATCGCATAGCTCCCTCCTTCTCTTGCATCCGAGGACACGTTCAGAGAGTGTGCAAGGGGGAGCTCAGTGAGACTCTTACACTAAAGCACAAACAGAGGGAGAAGAACAGATCAAGAGAGTGGACAGGAGGGAGAAGTAAAGAGATAACACCAGGTATGCATATGATATCCTCGGTGCACCCAGTATTTAATCAAATCTTAAGTCCTGCCAACTTGTTTTCTAAGCGAGGTCAGTGTGCTTGCTATTTATATGGATTGAGTAATTGATTTGGGTTAGCCTAGACCTATAGCACTCATAGTTGGTCGGTTGTATATGGATAACTTGCAGAAAAGAGCGGGAATATTTCTTGTAATGAAATATGATTTTCTCAAGAGTTCTAACTCCTTACTTGCCACAGTCAGTACATTGCTTACGATTCTTCCTGACACCAGTCCACTTCTTTGTCATGATTCTGCAACAATGCAAAGTTCTCAAAGCTTAAGCAATCAACTGATTTGGATTCCACTAATATGCCCGTATTAACCTCCCTTAGAATCATATCCTTCGTATCTTGCGCGTCTCTCTTTTACCAGTCAATAGCTACTCACGTGATTTCTGCAAGGCTCACATGTGGCTTTCTTCACATTTCACTGCAACAAAATCTAGAGCACGAAGGACTGTCATGTTTAATATTAACACACTGCTGGCTGATGTGTTACTGCGACAATTGTTCATGCAGGCTGTAAGTGTCCAAACTATCTCATTGTTTTGTTACTTATGTGTCATTTACATCTTAAGCTCTGTTCCCGCAATGCCCTTGTCTCTAAGTGGGAAACACTTTGAAAAGGAGATGAGGTAAATGTAATGTTTCATATGATGAAGTTTTATGATCTATGTCTGCACATTCTTAGACGATTGTCTGAGGGTATATTTTAATTTAGCTCTTTTTAATCATGCTGTTTGATCTAGCGTTCAGCTTTTTTAAACTTTGAACGTTTTTTAGTTTTTATGTGTATCTATATGAAAGTCTTTGTTGGCTGAATGTGTGTGCAAATAAATAAATACTTTATGTTATATTGCGCACTACATTGTGGGGAAGCTGCATCAAAGTTCTAGTTCAGGAAGACATTTTATTACGTATTGCAATTTGTCCATGACATATCAACATGTATAGAACCTGGCCTGTACTTAAAATGTGCCATCTCACAGTTTGCTCCTTTTTTTTTTTCTTTGAAATGTTTTCATTAATAATTTTAAACAAAGGTCCACCAACAACAAGGGAAACAGAATGGTAATTTTCAAAAAAGCCACCAATTATTTCAGAACCTTGACCCCCCCCCTCCCAACCTTCCCACCCATCCCTAGAGAACGGGAGACAGATCCTTAAATCAAAATTACAGTCCATTGATGCCCAGGGTCTTGCCCAGTGTTTTCATCAAGCCCATTGAGCATGTCTGAACTTTGTAGGGATTGTTGTTGTGAACCTTGAAAAGCAGATGAGATTATGAGTGAAACACAGTGGCCTATCAGACTGCACGGTAGTTAGCTAACTTTAACGATTGTTCAACTGATCATTTCCTTAAGGGGACATTATCATTCAATATAGTCAAAAAGTCTAGCAACAAGCTCTGCACTTTGGCTCCTTTGTACTTTTTTTTAAATAAGGCAATGGTGTGCTTTATTAAGTTTCTTAGGGATGTGAGACGATTATTGTATGAGCATGTCCTTCCCTAGCCATCACACAGAATGCTCATACCATTTAGATTCATCAAAACACTTCACTTAGTATATCCTTATGGGTCGTCCTTGTGGCATCCAAAAACATTATCCACCAGCAGCTGCAACTCTACTATCATTGATGATGCGTGGCGGTAAACTATCGATTTTTGCACAGCGTATTTACCTGAACAGTCAGTAAAAGAACCCACTGAGTTGATTGCTTGCCTCTGACATGTGTGTGCAACTTGGAGACACATGTTCGAACCCCAACAGATCCAACTGAGCTCTTAATCATTTTGGATATTAAATTGGGGAATGATAACATATATCATTACAGCACTTACAAACTGGCAGGATTTGATTTGTATTTGAATTCTTTTCGCTAATGTACCAAATCATAATACTCAAAAGAAAATACAATAACGCCTAATATGCATTAAGAAGTAGACGATCAATTGCATACGGAAATGAGCGGACGTGCCAAGAGAGGACACAGCTGCATTTCCAGGAGAGATCAGGTAATAATTCCTTTGGGTGTAATGGGAAAGTCCATGGGTGCAGTAGCATGCTCCATGAGGCTTGATGACATAAACTTCAACAAAAGGGGGCTAAAGGCATTGCCATGCAAATGGGGCGGAGCAGATATCCAGACACTTCCCTTTCTGCCACATTTTCATACCACCAGATCTTAGCTAGGCATCTACCGACTTTGTACCATACATTTCATTCTAGAAATGCATTTACCACTAGGTGCAAACCAAAAGGAACTAGACACAATAATGACCACTGCACTCTTTGTCAGTTAAGCACTTTCATATAGATATTCAGTTTCATCAGGCAGAAAAAATACACTCTACATCAATAAGCATTTCACAATGAGCACATGTGCTAATACAAGAAAACACACTCTGCAATAATACACATTTCACAATGAGCACATGTGAGAATACAAGAAAACACAATCTTCATCAATAAGCATTTTGCAATGGGTACATATATGAGTCTTTGCTCAAACCTGGGAAACCCTAACAGGTATTCATTGGTGATGAAGACAATACAATATGATGACAGTTTCAACCCTTGGTTATACCACTAACCTTGCCTAATGTTAGATTGATAGTATGATTATGCGATTATGACCCCACTATGTGTAGGAGAACAGACCCCCATCTAATACTTTGGATTCCGGCTACTCCATTCTTCCTTTGGTACCTCAAGGAGGGAGGGAGTTTTGCCTTCCATGCCCACTTTGACACTTTGCCAATTAAAATACTCTGCAAACGTGGGTCCTAATTGATTGTTGATCTATTTATACTCACCCCCCCTTAAAGTACCTAGACACCAGCACCCTTTCTGCAGCCAGAAACATCTTGGCCCGGCTCTGTCAGGACACAGCTTTCAGAAATTCTGTGTGCCATTCTCTCTGCCAGCTTCCAAATGATAATGATTATTCGCAACCACCACCAGCCCAAGGCACTCTTACAGTTTCAAACCGGAATCGTAAAACCCCAAAACGTTATATTCACGAGTATCAGGAGTAAAACAACTTGCGAGCCAGTCCCAAGATTTCTCACTCGATTCAATTGAAGACAGTAGAGCCATTCTGCCCAAAGGTTTTCAGCTCTCTCTGCCATAGAACCCAGCCAAGGTAGCCCAAATCAAAATAAAAAAATTAACCCCCCCTGTCTTTTACCAGCCTCTTTTAAAACCTTTCTTCAACACTGCCCCCTGCAAATGGCATTTCCCTCCTATGCTGTGATGTCACCTGTCACCACCCCTCATCATTTTCCAGCCCCGTTCAGACTCAACTCCTGGCTTTTGGCAACCTTTGAACAGCATTGTGTTCATCACCCCACGCTGCAGCAGGAGAAATATGCAACATCTTACTTCCCTCTATCTTTCCTGCATTCTCTTCAAGGACCATACAACTGCCACATCCCGCTCTCTGAACCTGGCCTATTGTTCAGCCTTCAGTTTCACATTACTTTCTGAAACTGGTGATGATCAGTGATCATGTTGGGGTGCCTGCTGAAATATTGGTACACCCAGAACCTGTGGCCTAATACATCGAGCCACTGAATTAACCCCCCATGCTAAGTGTTAGTAACCAATGTCACCCCCCCTTGCTGTCTCCAATACTAAATGTTAGGAACCCATGTACTACACTACACACAGAAAAGGCTGCACACATTGTTTAGCTCATGACCTCCTCTACAGGATCATCAAAATCTGAGATGTAATGGTCGGAATCCAGAAAGAGACACAACAGGGTCAACTGCAGGTTCAGCAGGGCCAAAGGTGGGGCAACACTGTCCAGGGGAGGATGACAAAGTCCACTGGTGATCAGAGGACCCCAGACAGAATGAACATGATCAAGGCAGATCATCTGAATTCTAGCAAGTCTAATCCAGAGGATGCCAGAGTCTAGGAAAGTAAGAGAAAGTCAAGATAAAGTCATGGTGGCATAGTTGAGTCACAAAATACAGTGGGCCTCATTACGAGGTTGGAGGTAACCTTGCTGGTAAAACCGGCAAGGCTACCTCCAAACTTGCGAACAAATCCTGCACCCGGCAATGAGGAATTACCAGGGTATTCCGACTTTGCCAGACCCGGTAATTCCTCCATTGCCGGGTGCTCAATGGGAATGGGGACGTTGGATGCACCGGCACTGTTTACAACGGTGCCGGTGCATCGGACTTGCTATGCTCGATAGGTGCCTCTCTCACCTGGCAGGCTGACAGGCACCCACGAGCACAGTTCGTAGTATGGCGGTATGGAAGCAACTGTGCCGGTAGCACTGCCGGCACTATTGTTACCATACCGCCATACTTGTAATGAGGCCCAGTGAGTAAGAGAGGTAGAACGTAATGCAAAGAAGGGTGGGAGAGAGAATGATTTTCACAGGGAAAACTCAGGAAGGTTTTCATACAACTTTAGAGTAATTGTACAACTAATGTCTCACTGATATTCAGACCCTTAGCCCCATACCCCACTCCAACAAGTGGGGAGCCCCAGTACCATGGCAGCAGAGGATGGAAGGTATGATTATTCACAGGAAAAGAACAAGAATTGGTCACACTCACCCACTCTCTCCCTCCCTCAAGGAAGTCTTAGGGATGCCTGAGCATACTCTGGGGGATGAAACAATTAGACCCACCTCAAACACCACTCCTTTGCTACATGAGCTCTACTGTGGCCACGGCTAAACAGTGGTGTATTGTAGCTGCCTCTGCTGGTGCTACACAATGAAAAGTATAGGCTTGGGAGCTTTGCCATCCTGTACTCATGCCACACTGCTCAGCATCTGCCTTTTCCGTTCTATCATACACTTCATAATTGCACGAAGGCTCAATATAAACAAACTGACTGGGGTCCCTCAAGTACAGTGTGGCCCCTTCCTCCTCCAGTCTCCAGCTTCCACACCCAAAAATTAGCATCTAAATGAATCCTACAGAAACAACAATTGTGATCTGCGTTCAAACCAGTAATGCGGAGGTCCATTTCTGTAATCTTTTTTTTTAACACTACTAGAGTATCTTAATTACCGCCTCTTGGAAGATGTTTTACATGGTCTGCACGAATCAATTACAGACATGTTGGATCCCTGTTATAAGAGGTCAAGAACTGTTTGTGTGAGGCTAGAGGTTTGGCTAGCCCTTGTTGGCATTTAGATGTTCCACGGTATCGCTTTTCAGGTGCCTTTTGGAACTGTCCACACATAGTTAATCAATTGGGCCCTAAAGCAAATATATGAAGGATTCTATATTAAAATGCAAAACATGTTTAAACAATTATCTTGATTATGAATGTTCTTCCTAGATGTTTTCAACCAGATTACCTCATATCTGAAGCACTACAGACTGATGGATGAAAATCTTTGAATTAATCATAATCACTTACAATTGCCAAGGGCAATCCCTCAATTCATTATTTTTCAACCTTCTGTGCTATTATGGAAGAGAAAACCCATAAGGAAATCAGGCTTATACCCACCCAAAAGAGGGCTACCCAGTCTGAATCGGTAGGTCCTACCCCCTTTACATGAGGCAGCATACCACCTCACATGGTTTAGCCCCATTGGGCATCATCATTGAGGTACATTTTGGACTCTGAACACAGAACATGCAGGACCCGCACATGTTCTGATATCTAGAGTATCATTTTATTCATCAGTAGATTCCTATGTAACTCTTTAATACCCATATGCCGTGCCCAATATCTGAGTGGGTATCACTAGATAGGGATTTTCCGAATACTTATTGATGTTATAAACCTAACTGCACTTTTACACATACTGCAGATTGTTTTTTTTTACTAAGAAATCATTCCATTTGATTGCACTCACTTTCTGCTCTCCTGTGTGAAGGATACAGTCTGAGTGGCCTCTTGAGAATATCTTTTAGAGTGCAATGCCACCTGCATCTCATATTCATATTCACTCGAGCTGTTTATTTTCAACTTACACTTTTGGCATAAGGCGCTACCTTGGTGTAAAGCGCTATATAGATAACAAATAAATACAAATGCACACTTCCCCTGTTACTGAATTCCACTTTAAAGTAAGGCATGGAAGATTTTGTGTGCAGAATGGAAATAGTTCACAATACTGCACTCATGATTTTACGCTGAATCTTGGAAAACACTATGCTGACCTTGGCATCTAAATATTAAAGGCACACTGCACAATATATGCGTCGACTCTAAATGCAGGGCAGTAGTTAGAGGAATTATACATTATTTGAAATATTGCTGCTATTCCTTCCATATTATAGCTTAATAGATTGAGGGAGGGGTCCTTAATATTGGATAATGACCAGTCCCCAGGTTAGGTGAGGAAGTCATTAACCCAAGTTGATGATATAAACACATACTGCTATTAAAAATGTAGCGTTTGGAGTTCTGGTACTTAAATGAAAACATTAATTTAACAGTAAATTAAGCAAATAGGAAACACCTTTTAGTGCATTTAATGTTGTTTTATTTTGTAGAATATGATAGACAAGGTTGTGATAATTTCCTAAGTCTTTGAATTGTACACTTGGTTAAGTTATAACAGTTTTGCAAATGAACATGCATTCGATCTGAAGTAAAAGTGAGGCTTTTTGTATAGGAACTTGAAAGCATTTGTCAATTCTTTTAACTTTCACTTTGGGGTAATAAGTAACATACTGTAGGTTGAACGGCCTCGGGGACCGTAGTCCAGGTATGGGAAAGTTCGTCAGAGAAATTTAGAATGCGTGTGTGCACTCTAGCAAATAAGAAGGTAGGTAGGGGTGGCCAAGTCCTTGCTATCCACCCCTGTTAAGATGGCATGTGGATGGATGACATGTGGATGGGTGCTGAGAGGTAGCCAGGAGAGTATGCGAGAGCAGAAGAATCATTATATCTGCTGCTACACTGAATTTTTATGATGGAGGATTATGGCAGAGATGTTGTGCAATGTGTCGTAACGTAGTGTATGATTGCAGATGCGTGCGGGTGGGTGGGTGGCCGTGCCATTGGCTAGTTTCCATAAGCATGGAGTGTGATACGTACCTGTGTGTCCTGGCTGGTTTTCTGGTTGCGTAGATGCATCTGAATTTAGAAGGGGGTGAATTCTACACATTGGCAACAACAAAAATACCTAATATAATCATTGGTTACACTCCAAATTTGAGCTAGATTCAATACATGGCGCAATGCCATTGAAAAGCGCTTTGCAAATCAGGCCCACAGCGTCTTGTTTCGCAGGTTGGAAGTTGAAGCAATGACAGATATGTTTCCCTGAAGCAGGTATATTGGCTGATTATCCGAGTGTGTTTGCTGCTGGTGGCAGGATTATTTAGAGTTGCCAGCTGAGTGGAACATGGCTGTGCAAGCAAATGATTGAATTCTTAAATTTTTTTATTTGCAGTTTTGATTCATTTTCTGCCGCTGAGCAATAATTTCTGTTCTTTACCGTTCTTCTTCGCAACTCACAATGCTCTGAATGCAGCCAGTAACAATAGTTAGCTACTGCATTACCAGCATTATGTTTGTGCCAGAAGCGGTCAGTATTGATCTCCATGTGCTGATATGATGCAATCAATTATGTAACACAATCGTAAAATAGTAAGCCTATCATATTTTTTCGATTGATCAGTCCATGCCACTGTGGTCTCACAGCAACCTACGTACAAATTAGGATACAGATGGGAACAGGCTCATGTAATTTGCCACAGTTGCTCTTGGTCACAAAGGAAAGTTCTGGTAAAACTGTATTCAACATTCTGCATTATGTTTATAGTGTAATGTTAGCAGCTTTTATAGAGCACACCTTTGATGCTGAGGCAGGCTCGATTGCTGATTAACCACCTATCTGCCACTTACTTTGGAAATAAAAAGGTCTTTAGAGCCTTTTTAAACTGAATATTCCTAGCAATGGTTTTTATTCGAAGACAAAAAGCAGCAACGTTTCTATAAAATCTGGGATGCTGCGTTCTGAAGTGGCGGAGTCTGACTCGTTGGCATTTGGGAAGGTTGGTTGAATAATCCATGACAGAAAGCAACAGCTCAATGGCAACAACGCAACGGTTGTTCAAACTCGACTGTGGAGTTAGAGAAGGAGAAAGGTCCCTTAAGTAAACACAGAGTGGAAACAGCCCTTTTTCACTACTGTGTTGACCTTGCAGGCTATAGAAAGATTAGAGGCCTGTGTCTCTGGAGATATAGTAGCACAAATATTTGCCCAGAGGCTGAAAGGCCAAGGCCCGTCACCTGTGCCAACTCTAGAGGAGCAGGTAGATGCTATCTCACCAGTTCCCACCCCCTCACCGCTGTCATACTGGAACAGTCAGAGAAAAGCAATAAAAGATACCTCTTGCATTATTCCCGTAATGCATGCGTGTATGAGAGACATTATGCACTCAGACAGCCATACAGAATATACCCTCGCACTGAAGGTGTAGAATGATGATGCATGGAAGAATGCTACATGAAAGGATGTTGCCTGCCAAAATGTCAGAATGCATTAATTAATATTATGAATGGACGTTTAAGTGAAATCTGACGAAGACAAAAGTTATGTCTTAAAGAAGATATATGATCCTATGCTGAAACTATATGAAAATACTTAGAAAGAACGATGTACCTAAAGAACTAAGAGTAACATGTACCTAAAGTTAAACTAATCATGCATCTATAGAAGATGAAATAACTCTCTGACCAATAACTGTAAATACGCAGTAACGTAAAGTAGAAAGAAAACATATAGAAGTTTGCTATAGAGCAATATACAACATGGCAAGGACGGCGATTGTAGGAAAATGGATGCTGGCTCATGTTGGACTTAACCAAGCTACCTCAGAAACAGGCTTAGGCTTTAGAATGAGGAGACACAGAAAAAAAGCTCTATGTGCAGAGCCGCTGATGAGTCAAGGTTGGCCCAGAGCTAAGGATGTTATTTTTAAAGGATAAGTACAGAGCACAAAGGGTGTACATGGATAAGCTCTGAATGGGGGACATGCTTCATAGATGGAAGAAGAAGAAAACATCTGTGAGAGCCAAACTGCTGGTCAATTAAAAGTATAGAAAGTTCATATGAGATAGAGTGAGCAAGTCATTAGAGGCCCAGAGAAACAACAGCACCTGGCATAATTAAACAAAATAGCAGTAAATAGAAGGCTGAAATGGACAAACTCGTGGCCTCTTCACATGTAACTCAGAATTTGAAAATAAATGCGATTCATTAAATCCTTAAGCTAAGATAGTGGTGTGCTCACACTCCCTTGAATGTTCCAGGACAGTGAGAAGGGAACAAGGTCAACTGCAAACGGAAGACTTTGGCTTGTGGCCTACCAATGAGAGATGATGGACTAATTGAGAAAATGGGGAGTAGTCAGATGAGATTCAAACACCTAGGTTTCGTTTCACACACGTGCTACTAAGGAGGCAAAAGTCTGATGTTGGGATAGTATGCCAACCAATCAGTGGGGTTGAGGGACAACCTAATGTGCAATGCAGCATAGACCCATCCAGTGTAGTTTTGTCTGCTATAATCAGTATTATATGTATTTAGAGGTAGTGCAAGGCGTGCCCTACAGATAAGGGGTAGCCAATGATGGACTAACCCATATTTGTTCTATAGGTAGGTATGTTCCCTTAACCAATCCCTTCCCTTGACAGGTTTTGTATTTTGCCACATAGACTGATGTCGTAGATGACAAATAATGGGGTATAAATCCTCCATGTAATCAAGCTTCTGTGTGAGTGTGCATGCATTAGTCTGATGTCTGCCACTTTGCCCTGCTTCATTAAATTGATAATAAAGTCGTACTTTGCCATATTCGTTGAGTCTTTTTGATTGGTCTGAGATCATCATTGTAATTCCATCTAGCACAAACAGATGCTTTAAGGTGCTAGAGCACACAACCACAAGTAAGTAGGCCTTGGCAGGTTGTATTTTCGGGGTTGAGCCTCATTAAAGGCAGAATTGTAAGGAGTCATTTAATGAATCGTCTAGTGCAGTTAAACTCGACAGCCATCATCATCATCATCATTATTATTATTATTGTTATTATTATTATTTTATTCATTGAGCACGGACCTGACTTTGAGAAGCAAGAGAGTGCTTTACAGAAATATGCACAAATACAGATACATAAGAGAGCCATCAAATTGAAGGTCATTTGGGTGTCATTGGCAAAATTATATTCAGTGACGCCAAAGGTCTTAATGAGCATCAGGAGGGGAAGAATATATGCATTAAAAAGAATAGAGGACAAAGCAGAGCCACAAAGTATGCCACAATACAGTGGGTAGGCCTGAATGTAGCAAATGGGCTAAATTACTGTTTGATGTCTGCCGTTCTAAAAGGATATTAACTGTAGTAGAACTAGAACAACCTTTTCCATCATATTTATAATGGGATTAGGGCTCCATAATATTGTATCAAAAAACTGTACTCCAAAAGCTGACTTTTCTCATGGTCAATGCTTGTAACTAACTACACCAGCTAAATAGGGGTTTTTAAATACAATGTATTTCAATTAATTCATTCTAATCACTGTTCTATCTTCTGTATTAAATATATAAGATTGAGGACATTAAAAATATGTTTGCTTACAATTTAAAGTTTTGCGGGAATACACAAGAAGGCGCAGCTATCCATCTCCCAATTTGAGTGGCATTTACCTTCTGCATTTTTGACAACTGGGATGACGCTGACTGATCTGGCCCCTCCCTGTTTCTATGTTGCTTCATCAGTGAAGATGGAGATTGTGCTCCAGTAACCGGTGGGGCTGACTACGAAATAGGTCCTTCTACCCAGTAGCTGAGGGTATGGTGTGGGAGTTGGGGCAGCCATGGGCACCAGAGACATGCAGTGTAAATGGAATTGAGAACTGTGCACCAGAGGCTAGGGGCGGGGAGGCTGCCAGCATGCTACCAGGCCTTGCAACTAATCAGGGACATTGAAGTGTGGCGATTCATTGTCTCTGTCCGCCAAACAGGGAGGCAGTGTGCCTCTTGGTCAGGCAAGATAAACGCCTCCTTATGCACAGTACAGGATATATGAATGTCAAGTGCCAGTGGTGCCTGAAATAGGAGATTAATGGAGGGAGAGGGTCATTGCCTTGGTTGGGAAGACTGTACTGTTTGATGGTCTACGGTGGTGAAGAAGGGGACTGTGAGAGTGGATGCTGATTGAAATAGACTTCATTCCTCAAGAAGAAGAAACAAGGCATGTTATAAGAGCAAAGCAATACACCAACTATCTTCTTTGATATAAAAGCCAGCAAGAGGGGGCTAGAACCAAAGAGAGGCTCTACAGATTTATAAAGGAGCAATTGAGAGGAGAGTTGCTAAATGAGCGCAGCATCAAGAATGACAAGGGGAAAATGGCAGCTCAACAGGCACTGCATGCACAGGAAAAGCAGGAGGATAGCACCTCTAACTCTGACATTAAGCTTCTGATCATGGAAGGAATTAAGGAAATATCCTCTGTGAATATCCCTGGCACAAATGAGGCAACATGCAGATAAAATAAGGGACAGGACTTCTGAAGCTGGAAAAAGAATATCCATTCCAGAAGATGAAGGCAATGATGTGAGAAAATAATTCAAGAAGTTACAGGACACTGTACAAAAGGCAGACAGCCAAGCTGACACATCTAGAGGACAGATCCAGAAGTAACAATCTGCATCTGCTGGTACTGCCAGAAAATATATAAAAGAGCAATATAGATATGTTTTTGGAGACATTCTTCCAGATGCTATTTACAGTTTGGAGCAAACTGGAGAGCATTAAAATCAATAGGGCACACAGAACTCCCACGCAGTGACAGCCGCAGAAAAATGAACACAAGTTGTGAAGATTCCATTCCTCAACTACTAGGATATGGTGAAAAAAATGACATAGCTCAGGAACAGGGATCAATCATGTACAACACATCAAAGATTTTGTTTTACCCAGATTACAGAGATGAAACCCAAAAGAGAGGCCATACTTTTGATGAAGTGAAGAAAAGGCTGCAGTCAAAGGGAATCGTGTATGTACTGCTCCTGCCAGCCAAATTACATATTGATGTGGTTGGTAGAAGGCATTTTTAAAATGACCCTGCTAGTGCATTACATTACATCAAACACTGACCTTCGAAAGTGACAAACAGGGTTTATAGAAAAGCATGACAGGATCAATCACTCAGCAATTTTGGGGCTTGTTGGATTGCATGGGAGGGATGCAGGGGGCAGTCATTGTCTGTTTTTTTCCACATTTGGGACAGAGACATTGACCAACGACACAAAGAAAGCATTACAAAGCCAACTAAAGTAAGGGCTTTGCCATGCCATTTTACCTATACCATCATGAAATAATGACTAATTATAGGATACTATACTGGAATGGTAAAGGGAGAAAATGGGGTTGTTAAGAGGACAAGAATATGGTCATACTTTGAGAAGAAGACAAACTGATCTAATGCTTCTTCAAGAGACACATCTATTCCCAGAAGATCATGGTAAACTATGTATAAAATGGGAGAGGTGCAGGTGAGCTACTCCTTCTCTTCTTCCGCTCCGAGGTGCTGATATGTTTCAAGATGGGACTACCATGGCAGACGATGAGCACAATCGGGGATTCTAGTGGCAGATATATGGTGTTAGCTGGACAGTTGGCAGGACAGCTGATATTCATATTATGTTCCTATGTCCTGAATGTAGATGATTTTCACTTTTGAACGCAGAGAGCGAGATTATTGGGAAAATATTTGTGCCATTGGTTGATATGGGCGATATGGGTAATTGTATTCTACATAAACACTGGGACACATTGGGACGGGCTGTCAGACCATTTGGAGAGATGTCTTGCACTCGGCTTAAATTGATGGAAGATTACACGCTAATTGAGGTATGGGCCGATATTTACCCAAGAGAATGAGGATATTCCTTTTACTTTCTAGTGCACCACTCATATAGCAGGATAGACCTTTATGCAGACAATGAATGGGTCTTTGGTGAAAAGGGCAGAATATTTAGACCAAACCTTATTAGATGATGCCCCATTATACGTCATACATACCTGGTCATCTGACAAACCACTAAATCCTACATGGAGGTTTTACAGTAGAAGCCTTGGCTGACCAGCCATTTAGAGAGGTACGTAGACAGGTTAAAAGAGATTTTTTTTAAATAAATGGAGGCCAGTGTCTGAAGTGGCTACGATGTGGGAGAAATTCAAGCTTATGATCATGGGACACTGTATTTTTTTAACTATGGGCCTCATTACACTGATGGCGGTAGGGATTTACCGGTACCGGTAAAATACCGGTACCGGTAAATCCTTACCGCCTTACTACGAGGTCCCTTTGCGGGTTGGGGGATTTAACGCCTGCTTTTTGCTAAGGGACCTCGGAGCTAATTACGGCACCGCAAAATTGCGGTGCCGTAATTAGCGCCTTCCCCATTCCCCTAGAGCCCTATGGGGCAGAAATGGGAATGGGGAAGGGCAATGGGGGAAGGGGGATTTACTGCCCCTCCAACCTTGGAATGGGGTGGTAAATCCCCTTTCCGCCAAGGCGGTGCCGGTATTTTACTGGCATGAGCCATGGCGCTAATAGCGCCATGGCTCACCGCCTACCGTGTAATGAGGCCCTATATATACAGAATCCCATAGCCACATTTCCTTTAATACTAGAGGAAATTGAAGAATTTGGAATGGCATCGTGTATTCAAATTAAGTGGGGCAATTCCACATTATATCTGTTATTTGAACAAAATATTGCAATGCTGGAGGATCTTCCACTAGAAATCACAAGGAACTCTTTTAGATGCTTGGGTATACAGATTAGCATTGAGTGGTCAGTGGTGTTTGAGAACAACATAATACAGACAATCATAAGGTTAGAAAAGTCTATAGACTTCTGGCTGAAGCTCCCACTATTATTGATGGGGAGGGTATTGTTGTCCAAAATGATAATTTTTTACCTAGGATTGTATATGTGCTACATGGTGTGCCTTGGCTTATCCTGACTGAAATATTCTGAAGGCTGAATAAGATGCTATTACGGCTTTATTGTGGGTAATAAACACCCCAATAGTGGGCTTGAAATTCTGAAATTACTGTATGAAGAAGGGTAAAGGACCTCTTGGATTTTCAAGCTTATTATGTGGCTGCAACACTGCAATACGTCATTCTCTGGACTACGAATGATCCAAAGGATATAGTGACAAAGTTATTGAAGGCACTGACTGCACCTACTGAGTTTGCCACTGCTAACTAGATTTCTGAAACTGGAATTACCTATGGACCTGAGGGATATACACTGGGACTGGACAAGGATGGATCTGCCCATCTCATGGGGCAATGCGCTGTGTAGCAAGTGCCCATATTATGTAGGCAGATAGAACAGAAGGGAAATGAATATTAGCAGACGGGACAAATATACAAAGTTGATAGATTTTTAAGCATGGAAGAATGAGGTAACGTGTTAAACTTGGGTAATCCCTGTTTTTTGATCTGTGTCAAATTAGCAGGCAAACACCAAAAAAGTATCATGTAACTTGTGTTTCAAATCAATACATTATAAGTGCCTACGCAGAGCATATTTACCGCCAAGCCTGATGGGAACACGGAAGAGAAATGCCTCTAATCTAGAATTACTGGTGGACATTTCTTACACATGTGGTGGGATCGTCCACAGGTACACGAGGTCTGGCAGGCTGTAATTGCAGATCTAGAGACGTTTACTAACCGGAGGATGTCTCCAACCAATCAGATTTGTCTACTAAGGTTAGTTCTAATTAAGAAAGGAGTAAACCTATAACCAAAATGTGTACTGTTGGGGATAACTCCCAGTAAGGTACAAATTGTGATGCAATTGAAAGCAGCTTCCGCACTGTCAAGAACAACATGGACTCGTAATATGGTGACATGTGAGGCAGCGGAGAGGGAACATAGGGTTCAGAGAAAAGAATACAGCAAAGAAAATGCAAGTTACTGTACATGGGACTAATTCATAGATAGCACATTCTTGTCGCCCAATCTTATGCTGCTGTGAAGCATTGTTATGCGACAGTTTAAATGTTTAAAAAAAATCTAATCAAAGTATCTCGGAAATAATTGAGGGGTAGTGGGTACCTTTATAAGCTATTGATCCTCAGGAGAGCCCGAGTTTGCGTCAGAATCTACCCACTCCAAAACCAGTTACCCCAGAATCAATGACTTTCACGGCTAGAATTGCTTTCAACACAAAGTGAATTGACTCCTGCTACCTATATAGCCTGGGGTATTATTGCTAAATCTAAACCAATGACACTCATTTTTATCAGGTTTGGAGGGATGAATGTCGGAGTCAGCTCTGCTTGGATTGGGACCTGTGTCTTCCAGGTTACACGTAGAGATCCCAGCACTGTGCACTCAAGCCACTGACCTATATTATTGATTTAGTACCCGGTAAGAGTCAAGCAGAATGCAACAGGCATTCTGATTGGCTCTCCCCGGGTCGTTACCCGGCTGAGAGTCCTTTGATTCTCAGCCAGGATTCCAGGTGCCTTGTCCTCGGCGGGGGGCGTGGCATCCCCTCAGCCAATGAGGAGGCTCGAAGTGGGGCCATCCTCGCTCCGAGCTTCCTCACAGCTGAGAGGCTGCCTTCGACCCAACGGGGACTCAGATAAGGCTTTTTAAAAAAAAAAAAATAGTTCCCTTTCCTCCCTCTTCCCTGCCCTCTCCACCCCACTTACCTTCTTGCTCCTTTGTCCCTGGCGGAGGATGATGGCAGCCTCCAGCCGTGTGGAGATTCGGAGCGGGGCCATCCCTGCTCCGTGTCGCACATGGTTGGATGCTTCCGTCGTCCCCCGCCGGCGACACAGGTATGTTTTTCTTTTCTTCCCATCCCTCCCAACCCCACTTACCTTCTAGTCCTTTCTTTTTTCGGGAGTGGACACGCTGGGAACACTTCTGTTCTCAGCGCGTCTGCTCCCGATGGCCGCCATGGAAAGGGAAAACAGACTCCGTTTTCCCTTTCCCAGCGGCCATTTTCTTGGTTGTTTCTTTTTTTTTTCTGTCCCGATACGCTGTAGTGTTTCGGGACAGAAAAAATGCTTTTAGTGCCCCGGTCATGCAGATATTGCGGGCCGGGGTACTAAAAGCAATATGCCCCTCGTGGCGGGAGCATTACCGACTCTGGTAATGCCCCGGGGCCTTTGTTAAGGCCCTCGCTTCACTCAGGCCTATAACTATGGGCCCCAGGGCATAACCTGAGTCAGTAATGCCCCCGCCGATCGGGGCATATTGCTGAATTATTTTTCAAAGAAGCGATAAGTTAGGACTTCTTCAGAATTTTGCAGTACATAGGTCTGCCACTCACAACAGGATATAGCTTGGAAACATTAACCCTTTTCATCTACTAAAAAAGCCATCATTTAAACATTCTAGTAGTTAAAATTCCCATAGATACTGCTTCAAGACATATTGTAGTGCGGGGCTACCAAAAGTGGAATGCAGCACAGTGCTTTTTTGTACCATATTCATATATGTATGACTCTATTGCCAAAATGTGTTGAAAGAATATAGTGGCTGATATGTTTACTTGTTGTCCCCCACATTGGGGTATCTTGTGTGCATTTTGGCCTCATACTCATAAACATGTAGGCCCACCACAAAAATGCACTGAAATGGTAGAAGGGTGCTTCTGACAGATGCATGATGCTAGAGCAGGGGAGAGGGGAAGAAGGCCATTAAAAGAAGAAGCAAAACTGGAAGGGGAATTAGTAAGATTGAGCAAACTTGTAGGAAGGGCAAAAGTCTGTGGTGGTCAGTAATGGTTTAAGCATTAGCAGCCGAAACATTGGCAGGTGGATGTGACAAAAAGAGACAGAGGTTTGATGGAGAAAGATGTAAGAGCATCGAGTTTCTTCAAACAGAGATTTTTTAGCGAAAAATTTGTCTACAGAGATTTTCAGATACAGAGGGTGAAAGGAGGAGAATAGGGTGCCCGGGACTTTCCCAGGTAGCAGAAAAAGGGCCATTTCTTTTTTTTAAAATTGTTTTATTTGGCGCATGTAGTTAATACCAACCGTTTGCACAGTTAATTAGTTACAAAGTAAAATTCAAACATAATTCAATTAAACATTATTTAAGAATACTAATGTAAGTAGGGCTTCTGCAAATATCCTCAGTAAATAAAATTGACACATATAATTTAAGTATTTTAAGAGATAAGGTGAGAGAAGAGATGGCACGTACAGCTTCTTTCCACACATACTATGCCGCTGCAGAAGTAACAATAGTTTCAGCTCCAAACATCATACTCCAAAATTGTTCACATTCAATAGATCTGATACCTGAGACAAGTCCATAGTGGCCTCTAATATAACAGCTCATAAGAGAGGGACATAAGGTAAGTGCGTGTCAGGCAGTCTCAATCTCCATTTTGCAAAGACGAGATATCCTATTGTTACGTGCCAATTTTGTCCATTGCCCAGTATGTTTCCTAGACGGAAGAATATTAAAACGCAAGTATGTAATGAATCTACGAATATTATAGGAAAATAGTACAGTTAGATAATTAGGGAGATGATCGCATCGGAAGCTCTGAGTACTATAAGTTTCATATATTAGCTTATTACTTAAATGGTTGATATTAGATATAAAATCTAAATCACACATTTTCTTCTTTCAAATATTATATAAATTAGGCAGTAAAATTAATTTATCGAGTTCTACATCAATGTTGTTTAAATGATTAATAGCCTTTACTCTTAATTGAGTAAAAAATTGATTAGTGACAGTATGTTGATAAAATCTTGCAAGGTAACTAAAAATATTATTCACACTAGGGGGGAAATGCAAATATCCCCAAAAAGTTGGAAGCATTGGAGAAGACACAGGAAGCAAATAGAGGGGACACCGAGATCGCAACATAGTGCCTCCATAGGGACAGTGGAGGGCACTCTGAGAATAGAGCACTACATTTTACCCTCAAATTCTGCCATCCACCTTAGCATAGGCTCATGGAGAACTGCCAAACCATAAATGATCCCCAGTAAAATACTAGTTTGGTAATTAGAGACCAGTCCCTCAATATTATATCCACCTCTACTGTTCATAAAACGTCTTAATACAAGCCATATTTTCCAGATGTATGTCGTCACAATATCTCCATAATAGTTATATGTCGGTTTATTAATGATGGGGCACCCAGGTAGAAATAGCTGTCAACAATTTCAAGGCGAGAGTCATTCAGAGTCCAAACAAATGTATTCTTTTTTTTGTAGACTTCTTTCCAAATACCATAATTTTGGTTTTAGAACTGTTGATTTTAAAAGGCTAAGCCTCAGCATATTTAGCTAATGAGTTCAATTAGCGCTGTAATCCAATGGGGGTTCTGTCAAGAAGAATGGTATTATCAGCATGTTCTAACCAGGAAACCGGGACTCGATTGATGTGGGGTGGAACATTTTGGGAGGATTCAATACTGGAGCGCATATCGCAGACATATAGATTATAGAGCAATGGAATGAGTGTGCATCCCTGTTTGAGACCAATATTGCTGATTACAGTATCCGTGAGTTCACCTGATTGGTTTGCTCGTACAATCACTGATGTTTTGGAGTAGAGAGAGATAAAAAAAATACAGCAGTGTGGGATTGATGCCCCAGTTGTCCTATTTAGACCAACGTATGGAACAAGACACAGTGTCAAAGGCTTTGGTGAAATCCATAATGCAAATATATAAATTGCCTTTAGTGTCATTAAGATACGATGATCTAAAAGCATGTAGTACACTTATGTTGTGGAGTGTACTATGGCCTTTCCAAAATCCAGTTTGGAACAGGGAAAGTAAGTTAGCTGAAAGGGCCCACGTAGAGAGTTTCTTGGAGAGGATAGTAGGAAAGATTTTTGATCTCATACCTTGCATGGCTACTAATCTGTAATCATTAGGATTTGTTTGATCCCCCGTCTTAAAGATCGGTATAAGTACTGATTTCCTCCAACTTTCAGGGATCAACCCTAATTTCAAAATCCTAAAATAGAATTTCTCCAGTATAAAGGACCAGAAGGGAGTATTATCCTTAAATTTAATATTCAACAGCACATCCGGGTTAGGTTCCGGGAACCGTTCAATGAGTTTATTATTATTTCAATATCCTCTGCTTCAAAACCAGTCATGAAGGCAGGGGTAGGCGTATAAGAATTTTATTTCTCAGTAGACCTGGGACTATAGAAAAGTGTTGAAGCAGCTGCACTCCATGTGTGCATGCTGATGGGATTAAGCTCCATTTCACAGTGGCCATCTAAGAATATTCTAACCATATTCCAAAACTTTGTATTAACATTGCTTTGAAGGAGTCTAAATACCAGCTTCCAGTTGCCACATCTGATAGAGGATTTGCAGTTACACAACCAGTTTTTGTATTTAGTTGAGAGATGGGTTAATAAGATCTTTTTCTCTTGTATGGAGTAAGAATAGGCTCTCTTTATTTTAATGCATTGCTTGCAATTATCTTTTTTTGCATGGTGAATAGATACGTCAAATGTATTGGATTGGTTGGATCTTGAAAAGGAACTATGGTGGTTCAAATTCAGTCTGTTAATCAGCATAGGCATTATTTTAGAAACATCCCAACTCTGATCTTCAAGCCATTCAGCGAGGTCAGGTTCATTGTAATGTACAAAGTTACCTATTCTAGTCCGGTTAAATTCACCCCAAATAATACAATTTCCCTGTATATTAGCAGTGGCACATGCGTTAATGTAACACAGGATTCTGTGTGTGCCAGACCCAGTAGACCAGCTAAGGATGGCGGCAGCCCCATGATCACTGTTAGTAGCAGAGCTCCCCCTCCAAGTCTATTATCATATATTATCGGTGGTTCCTGTTCCCTGCGTTGGCTCCCGTTCTTAGGTGTAGTGAGGCAGAAGCCCAGAGACTTCAGGCTATCCATAATCTGTAATGGTAATTGGTTATTTATAACGTGCTTAATACCATGAGGTTTCTAAGCACGGCCCCGGGGATCGAACCTGTGTTGCTCCATGTCGTCTTGCTTTGAAGACGAGCGTGTTGCCCGTGAGCTATCCTCCTGAGACCATACATGTGTATATTAACACTGCCATGGCTGCAGAGGTGCATTCAATGAATACCCAATTTTTTGCAGAGTCCCATTTAGGTAGTTCAATTCTATGCAGATCGCTGCCGTGAATAGTTGACAGACTTGGTGGCAGTGATTTCCACATACAAAGAAGAGTGGAACGATTAAGAAACGGGCTACCATTTGTAGGGGAGATTTCTGCCAGCTTTAACAGTCTGCCTGCCCAGATTGGAATACTGTTGTATTTTGAACTATGATCAACACCCAGGTCTTTGTGAGGGTTCTTCAGAAAAGAAGGGTGACCCACAGGAGCCTTGTACAATAAGTCGTCATGGGTCCCAGATGTTGTTGATAAAGGCACCTGATGGTTAGTATGTGCGATGGTTCTAGACTTGGAGCAGGTACAGCCCGATACTGGTTGGATACTGGTCAACATATCTAGAGGTCGCACTCATTTGTCAATCAGACCTTTCAGTGTAACTTTCCTTCTGGTGTCATCTCCCTGCTTTTTTTGCACTAGAGTGTAGTTCCTGGAGAGTGAGGACACTTTACGCACAGGATTACTTAGAGAAAGTTCAGTGGTTGAATTTTTCAGAAATGCTTCTCGGTGGCATCCTCCTCACTAGCCGCAGCTATGTTTAGGGAGTCTTCTATGGCATTTTTGGTTTCTACGGCTTCCTCCTCAGAGATGTAAAGAGAGTCAACACTACTTGTTATATTCATTTGAGAGGGTCTTACATTCCCCTTCTGTAATTTTCTGATCCATTATGGGCATGCTGGGGCGCAAGATGCTATTGGCGATGGTGGTTAGTATCTGTTTTTGCACAAATTGTTCCCCAGCAATACTTGAGCATAAGCTCAGCAGTGGCTCCAATCTTGAAGGAACAGGGTCAGCTATTGATGTGGTAGGAGGTGGATCACTCTGAGTAATATGTGTCACAGTAGGTTCAAGTGAGGTGAAGGCAGCCCCTTCACTGCTATCCTAAAATTAATTCACAGAGGGTGAGACCAATGCTTCCAAGTTTGGAGTTGCTGGCAGATTTGCAGTAAGTGTTTGGCTACTAGTGTTGCAGGCCATGTCCATTCCCAGGGAGTTTCTTTTTAGGTTGGTGCAAAGGTTGAGTAATGAGCCATTTTTGTCCATAGACGTAAAACTATTCAAAAAACTGTTATTGGGTTTGCTAATTAAGGGAGTTGTAGCTACAAGTGTAGTATCAATCCCTGGTTGATCAGACAATGGAGCCCGAATATTAGCTTTATTAGTATTTGGAGGCAGATCCCAAAATACAGTGATTATGTTCTATAAAGAAATGTTGGTATTGCTTTACACAAGGCATACGATTGGCCTTGTCAGATGGTTTAGTGGGGCTCAATGTGCATTTACCGCTGGCATTCTTTGGGTTGCAAAGGTTGCATTTATTTCTCAGAGTCATGGTTAACACAAGCACAACGCAGGAAAAGAGTAGGTGTCAAAAATCAATCTAGATTGTCTGGGGCAAAGGAGGGAAGGGGAACGAGATCTGCAGAATCACAGGTCCCATAAGGCTGACTCTGTGGTACGCAGTGCAACCCCCCGCCCAAGTGCTACAGGCACCAGTATTGTAAAATAGAGGGTTATGGAAAGAATTGCAGTATGGGAGAAGGGAAAGCTAAAGCAGAAACCTGCAGAGTCGAAACATACAGGCAGAGGGGCACTGAAGGGATGGCTTACATGTCTGTCAGCAACAATCCCTCAGCTCCCTTGCTGATTTAGAATGCATCAGCTGCATTGTTGCCATTCAGATCAGGTACTAGGGTTGAAGGAGTTAGATTGTATTGTGTTGCTGTAATAGCAGTTGTGGTGCTCCCATAGTAACGGTCCAGTCAATAACCCAGGCCCACCAAGCTCCTATTGAGGCAGTAAACACCACTTGGCAACCCCACCAGCAGAGGAGCAGTTACTGCAGAGGCAGCCTCTTCCCTCGCACCAGCAGTTTCACACACTTAACTCTCTGCAGACCAATTCATAGATCGATGTTGTGTCGATGTGATGGCTGCAGGGATAATGTTTAGGGAGATCGTCCCCCGCAGTCTCTGAGCTGCAACACTATCCGAGATCGCCTAATTAGCTTTGTACTTCACTCGGAACCAGCAAAAACATCCTTGCGTTCTCTTGAGTAGGTGCCAGCAAGATTAGAGAAGGGCATCTAGCGGCGTCTCAGTTTCACTGCGTCAAGCCGCAACGTACGGGAAAGGCCACTGAAAAACAATAAGAAGAAATATTGAAAAATAAATGTGGAGATGAAATCACACGCAAACACATGGTATCACATGGATTTCAGTATTTAAGCTTGAACGTAAATAATGCAGTTAGCGCAATTATGTTAGAATTGTTTATGTTATAAACAATGTAAATTAATATGTTGTATTCAGATATAACATCTGAGACCATTTTAATCATATATATATCTCTCTGTGGATGACTGTGCTTTGGGGGATGGGCATGTTCCCTGCCCCATATGCATATGCATCATTTCCCTGAGACAAGGCTTCTCCTATTAGCACCCCATCCAAAATCAGCAAAGCGCACAGTTTTAGGACGATGCAGTAGAGCTGGAGCAGCCATCTCCACCCCTCCACTCCAACTGTCTCACCAACTGCTCCCTTCCATTCTAGAACACACACACACACATCCATTCCACTCATGCCACATTAACCAATAAGCACAATACATACCTCCCCCCCTCAAACACACAATACACATTAAAACACATGCATTCCACTCATACTACATGCACCACTAAGCACATCATAATGTTAAATGTACTTTTAGTCTCGGTTTGGAGTCAACCACATTGACCCATCACATAATCCTTGAACTTCTTGGTATTCTCTTTTTTCCTCAATGACCTCCTTCCCATGTCCCTTACCATTTTCAACTTACCTTCACCCATCGCTTCGGGAACACACTGCTTCTCAACTTTCACCACTTTGCTCATCTTCCATCTCCTACCATCCTCAATCATCACAAAATTATGAAAAACATTCACTGTTCAACAAGGTTTAGACCACTCCAATGGCCCATCTCTCAACGGCACAGGTAACTCCACTCTCAACACATCACTTGTGTTTAAACAACTGCCCCTGTTAGCTTTCCTTCTGTCATAGTTACTCTTGTTAGACAATTTCCTCTCCCTAACATGCAATTTCGCTTGCAGAACACTGTCCCAAGTCCACCTAGCTCTCTCCATCCAAGGAGGACACAACTTGCAATTTGCTCATCTTCCTCTACTTAATTCAAAGGGTGACACTCCTGTTGCACAATGTGGTGAAAATCGATGTGTCTCAATCCAGCTCAACCCCACACTCTCCCAGTCCTCACCATTCACCCACACACACCTTATACAGTCTTAATCACCTTGTCGAATCATTCAGCCAAGTTGCGTAATGAGTGTTCCATAAATCCTATCACCTCTTTAGTGGTAATATTTCTTGTAATCTTCACTTCTACCTATTTTGACAGTATGGCAATGAGAACTATGCAGTACGTCTGAACTCCTTTGCTCCAAATGTGACCAGTAACATCCATCCCAACCTTTTCCCGTGTCATGCTGGGAACAGCAACTACAGTCATGGGGCTCTCCCTGACCACCAAACTCTTCTCACTCAATGAATATGAAACACAATTCCTCACAGCACGTTCCACTTCCAAATCACACCATGGCCACCAGTACTAATCACACAACATTTGTTTAGTTTTATTGATACCTTGATGCCCTTCATGGGCAAATTCTATAATCGTCTTTCTTACTCCTCTGGGGGTAATAATCCTATCCCCTCTCATTACAAATCCATCGTTCATATGCAATTGCGCTTTCACCATCCAAATCTCTTCTAAATCTGACCCATTCACAGATCCTTTCATAATCATCCCTTTTTCAACACCTTCAGCCTTCACCCTCCTTAAATTCTCATCATTTTCCATACACTCATCCCATTCATCCTTGGCAATAATTTTCTGTTCCACTAGTAATATACAATACTGTTCATCTTCATCTTCTTCCTCATCCTTAGTGGTTGTGAGCTTAGGGCCCTAAAGAAAGTGCATATGTTATAGATGTGTTCATACAGATGAACTCTGTGTCCAAATAACTGAACCAACTCAGGACGATGGAAAAGTACTGTTTTATTAACTATTATCTAAAACCAGGAGTTTACAAAAAACATCAACGGACGTACACTCAGTCTCTCTGCAATCTTTACACAAATCATAAAATACATCAGAGGCGACATCATACTACGTAGCAATAATGAAAAACCTATCAAGGGTCGGGATTGGCTAAGAGGAACATCTAAGTATACTTTTTAGAGGAACTAGGATTGTGATTGGCTGCCCACTATCGGGTGGACAACATATGCCTACCTCTTAAACATGTCATCTTCAGAAACATTAGATACAGAGTTTCTCATTGGTCTTCAAACTATAAGGTCCTTCGTTATATGGACTACTGTAATTGGTTGGCATGCTTGTGCCAAGTCTGGAACATTCGGTTCACTAAGCAGCAGGTAAACCCAGACCCAGGTGCAAGGACTGGGGCATGACACTACCTCCACACCCAATTAGCCCATCATCTCTCATCACCCATGCCTTCTGCCATGAAGATTGTCTTTGAACTTGGCCTTGCAAAGCATACTTGTCTTTTAGAATACACGGGAGTGAGAGCACTCACTATCGTGTTCTGGGACTCCAAGTTCAAACTCTATTTTCATCCTTGGCTCACGTGACAGGAGACCACGATTTGGTCAATTTTGCAGTTTGAAATGCTTTACATGAATTAAACTTGGCACTTCTGGTGTTCTTTCTTTGCAACTTAGCAAGGGATGATACATCCTCTGCACATTCGCTCATTTCCAGAATAGATAGCTGACCTTGGTTGCTTCATTCTTGACTCCAAGCCAGACAGCCTTGGCTTGCAGCTCCATGATTCTGCTTATTCCTGCTGCAACACATTTTTCCCTTCCCACTTCATGAGTCCTGGCTTACTATTCTTGATACCAATGTCCAGCTTCTATATAATGGCTGCTTTGCCTGCATTCTATTCACTACGTATAGCCAGCTTCTATGATGACTTAGTCTACCTTTTTCGTTTCAGCATCTCTACATTTATTGAACGGTTGATTTTCTGAAGCACTTTATGCACAAGTAATCTTTTTCTTTGTATTTAAAAGCTCAAATGATTCTTTACTTCACCATTAGTTTCTTTGGGTTCTATTCATTCTCTTCAGTCAGTATCTCAGGACGTTTTACATACTTTTTGTAATGTCACTAGTTCCTTTTCTTTGCTCTTTCTCATATTCCTTCAGGGAGTTCCTCCCTTAGGATGTCATCACTTTGGTGATACATTCGGTAGGGTTGTCTCGATGGATATCTTCTTTCGAACACACTTTGTGGTATTGGTACAACAGCTGGTGTCAAACACGGCACGGTCTCATGTTTCCAACATATGGGAGGAAGCGGGGCAGAGTTTTCTGCAGAGGTATGCAGCTTCTCCTGTACAGTCGACAGCTGAGACAAACAGTCAGCAGGCATGTTCCTCTTCCCTGGAAGATACTCGACATCAAAGCAATATTCCTGAAGATCCACAACCCATTTTCATATTTTTGAAGACACTCCATGTAACTGCTTTTTTTTTTTTTAAATGTATTTATTGGTTTTAACAGATTAACAAAAACAAGTATACATCACTTGAATATCAGACGAATAATCAGAAAGTAACGTAACCCTCCCACCCCCACCCCCCCAACTCAAGACCAAGTAAACATTATTGTCCCATTACGATAGGCCAGATTGATGGCTAGGGAAGTCCGATCCATCCGAGGCATCGTCAGAGTTATTAGGATGCAGAAGTGGCTCAGTCAAGGCCACCCAGCGTTGTAGTTCTCCGCTGGAGTCTAGCCTTTGTTCAAGGATTGCCGTTTCCCACGCGCCAGTCTCCGCCGTTATCCATTTAGTCAGGTCCCCCCACCACAATGCCTCATGCGGGGCCCTCGGGCTCTTCCATCCCATGGCTATGCGCCTCTTCGCAGTTATGTAGATCAAGTCTTTGAGCTTGTTCAGAGGTTTGTTTTTGTGGTTGCGTTTGCATCTGCCCAGGATGCATACTGCGGGGCAGTTCACCTCTAGCTCGATGTCTGCGTCCGCCACCCTCCCCTGAACCTGTGTCCAGAAGTGGCGTATCTCCGGGCAGCCCCAGAACATATGCGTCATACCCGCCTTCGGCTCCCTACATTTGGGGCATAGCTGGACCACGGCTCCCTTGAAATTAGATATAGCCTCAGGTGTTAGGTAGGCTCTGTTAGTGATGTACAGTTGAATGAGCTGCAATCGGGCATTCCTGGAGACTTTTTTATGGTAGTGGGTTATTTTCTCCCATTCGGCATCCGTGAAGTCTAAGCCAAATTCGATTTCCCATTTTGCTCTACATTTAAGCTCGGTGTTAGTCGTGCCCTGGAGCAGGGTTTCATACAATCGCGAGGTTTCATGGCCGCCCTCGGCTGTGTTCAATAGTGTTTCTATGACCGTATTTTCCGTCATAGGGGTGGTAGCCTCCGGCCATCTGACCCTAATGGCGTGTATCACTGCCCCATGGAGCAAAAATTGGCCAGCGGGTAATCCCGTAGTTTCAGCAAGATCAGGAAAGGGCATGATCTCTTCATCCCGCATTAAATCTCCCAGGGTGGCCACTCCGTAAGGTTCCCATTGGGTGCGTGATTCGTGAAAGCCCCATGGCTGATGAGCCATAATTGCTGCTATAGGGATTTGTGGTGAGAAAGGATCAGCTGGCCCCACAGTTTTGCACGCTCTGTTCCAGAGCTTTATTCCAAGTCTAATTAAGTATGGAAGGGGCTGTGTGAATCTGCCCTGTGCCCATAGTAGGTCCCTCAGGAGGAGGTTGGGTAATGCAGGTTGGAGGAGCCTAGTGTCCGAGGAGGTCTCATCGGCCATCCATCGCATCACATGCCTTAGCTGGCTCACCAGGTAGTACAATTCGAAATTAGGGACCTTAACTCCTCCCCTCTCGTAAGGTCTTTGGAGTGTGTCCAGCGCCACCCTGTGTCTGCCCCCCTGCCAAAGGAACCGTCTGCATAGTTTGTTTATGTTTTTAAAGAAGGAGGGGGGGATATTGTAGGGAACATTTGTAAAGTTATATAGTAAGCGGGGGAGAGCAACCATTTTGAGTAGACCGGCCCTACCGGCCATCGAGAGCGGAAGCTTACCCCAGAATTCCATAGATTTTTCTAGAGTGTCTTTGGCTCTCACCGTATTAAGTATATGTTCCGTGAATGGGTCCCGGTGTATGGTGATTCCCAGGTATCTAAAGGAGGTCGCTTGCCATTTTAGATCTAGGGAGGGGAGGGATCCAGGGCCATCTTTATATAGGGCGGCAAGAGGGTAGAGGCAGGACTTATCTTTGTTAATACGGATACCCGTGTATCTACTGAATCCGTCCAGTGTTTCTAAGATGTAGGGCAGGAGGTGTTCGGGGTTATGTAAGAACAATAGCGCATCATCCGCATACATAGAGACGAGGTGGGTCACTCCGTCGATTACGATACCCCCATCTCCGTATTCCTGCCTAAGGTACGTGGCTACGGGTTCGGTGGCGATGATGTATAGCATCGGGGAGAGTGGGCAGCCCTGGCGAGTGCCTCTATGTAACGCCCATTTGTTTGAGAAGGTCCTATTTGTGCGCACCCTAGCGGTGGGGTTGGTGTAGACTAGCCGGGTCCATTTCAGGAAGGCAGGTCCTATCCCCATTTTAGCCATAGTGGCATATAGCCATTCCCAACGCACTGAATCAAAGGCCTTGGTGGCGTCTAGTGACGCCACCGCGTATTTCTGAGGCCTCTGCTCCGTGCTGTACATAATATGGTGCAACCTACGCAGGTTCTCTGTTATGGAGCGACCGGGCACGTAACCCGTTTGATCCTGGTGGATCAGGTGGGGAATTACCCTTCGCATTCTACTAGCTAGCAGGGAGGTTAGGATCTTGCAATCGACATTTAACATGGAGAGGGGTCTATATGAGCCGCAGTGCGATCCGTCTTTCCCGGGTTTCAGGAGGGGGACAATCACCGCCTCCCTCATGGAGTCGGGGAGGGCACCCCGCTCGTAGGCTTCATTGAACACCTGTGCCAACAGTGGGGCCAAGGTCTCTTCGTACAATTTATAAAATTCCCCCGGGAGGCCATCAGTGCCTGGGGACTTACCGGTCGGGAGTGACCTAATGATTACCTTGACCTCATCTGGGGTGATGGGTTCGTCCAAGGCGTCCGTCATATGGGGCTCTAGCCTGGGGAGATCTATGTCGTCCAGGATGTCCTCTATGTCGGAGACGTCCATGGGTGGGGGTTCGGCGTATAAATTGCTGTAAAAGTCAGAGAACACCGAATTAATTTCAGTCTGGGTGTGCACTAGGGAGCCGTCTGGTTTGAGTACTTGGCAAATGGGCGTTCTGGGGGCTTCTCTCTTGTACAGCCAAGCTAGGAGTTTACCAGGTTTGTCACCTAGAGCGTGGGTACGTTCGGTGTGTTTGGCATAGCTCAGCCTACCCAGGGACTCCCAGTGCGTGAGACAGGTTTGTTTGAGGTCAATCACCTTCTGTAAATGTTCTGGGGATGGGTCTAGTCTGCCTTCGAGCTCCCCCAACTCACTCTCTGCATGTTCTAAGGAGGAAGTAATCGACCTCAGTGCTCCGCCCATGGTTACAATCATCTCCCCTCTCAGGACCACTTTGTATGCCTCCCAGGCGGTGCCTATGTGTTTAACACTGTTGAGGTTCCTCTCCCAGTAGTCTTCAGTCCTATCGGCAATGTGTTCGCGGAGGGCTATGTCTAGGAGAGCTTCAGCCCTAAGTCTCCAGGTGGGGACAGGGGGTCTAGGCGGGTAGATCTCCCAGGTGGCTACTAGTGGGGAATGATCGGACAGTACTCTGGGCTGGTACTGAGCACCGCCGAACGTTGCCTGTTGTTCTAGGCTCACGAAAAGGTAGTCTAGTCTAGTGTGGACTGCGTGAGGAGGGGAGTAAAAGGAGAACACGCGTGCATCTGGGTGCTGTTCTCTCCACAAGTCTCGGAGTTGTAACTGCTGTACCAACCTTGACAGTATTTTGGCAGGCGGGGAAGGGCGTGTATGCTTATCGTCCGACCTGTCTTTCAGGGGGTCTAAGGTGCAGTTATGGTCGCCCCCCCATATCATGGTTTGGTCCCGGTAAGGGCCGAGGCGTGGATACAGGGAGTGGAAGAAGGTGGTTGCATCATGGTTGGGTGCATAAGTGCTGACTAGACAAACCTCTCTCCCTTCAATGGTGCCACATGCAAGTGCCATCCTGCCCTCATTGTCTGCTTTGGAGCCGACTAACCGGAAGGGGACAGAGGGGTCCACCCAGATCAGGACACCCCTGGCGTAGGAGGAGTAGGAGGAACCTATTAGGGTACCACGCCAGGCCTTGGCCAATGCTTTCAGTTTGTCCGACGTGAGGTGTGTTTCTTGTAGCAGGGCTATTTTGGTTTTGCTTCTTTTAATATAGGAGAGTATGCGCCGTTGTTTCACGAAGCTGTTCATGCCTCTGACGTTCCACGTCAGGATTTTTAACGAATCGGCCATGTGAGATTTGGGATTCTGGTGGCTATGTCCAACGCCCCTGGGAGCATCACCAGTGGCAGGAGGATCGTGGGGATCGTGTGGTTTCCTGGAGATTCGTGCATGCGGGTCTCAGCCGGGTTACTTGCACCCCTGAACTTCTGCTTCAGTGGCTGCCAGCCTATCCAGCGGAGGGTAGGTGCCTCGTCCGTGCTGACTGAAATGGATGTTGGTGGTCTTGGTTGTTCCTGATTCGGGCACTTAACAACTGTGCCAACTTCCCCTATCCCACCCCCCCGTAACTGTGAACTTCCCCAACATAAACCAGGTCGAGTGAGGAGCCCCTCACTATGACAGACCCGTTTCTGCTCCTTTAGACCGAAGGACGGTCGCATGGTGCCCTACGGGCGGGTAACGAGTACCCTTAACAAGAAAGAACTTCCAGGGGTAGGAGAGTGTTCGTCCGGGCGCCTCGTGTTATGAAATCCGGTCAGCTGCGGCGTAAGTGGCCGTTCCATGGTGGGGCCTCCGAAAGGCACCGGGGCCTTCGAGAGACGGGGCCGTTGGGAGACGGGGCTCAGCGGGGTTGTCGTTTCCTGACTTCGACATCTGGGATCTGCTCCCTGTCCATCCAGTCTCGGGCCTCTGCCGGGGTATCGAAGAGGTGAGTTCTGTTGTTTCGTATCACCTTCAATCTGGAGGGGTAGAGGAGCATGTAGCGTAGGCCTGCAGCCTTTAGTCTTGCTTTGGTGTGTATGAACTGTGCCCTCTTCATTTGAACCTGAAAGGTATAGTCAGGGTAGATGGATATCTTGGCTGAACCCCTGCAGATCTGGCCGCCTGACCGCGAGAAGGAGAGGATGGTTTCCCGGTCTCTGTAGTTAAGTACTTTTGCGATCACGGGTCTGGGTGGGCTGCCAGGAGGGGGTTTCGATGTGAGGGATCGGTGAGCCCTTTCGATTACAAAGCCCTGAGAGAGTTTTTCTGCTCCAATCTCCTGTATCAGGAGATTCTCTACGAAGTTCGTGGGGTCCGATCCCTCGATGCCCTCCGGGAGCCCCAGGAGGCGAATGTTGTTGCGGCGTGCGCGCCCCTCTGCCTCCTCGACCCTGTCTTCCAGGTTTTTTACTTTTTGTTGAAGTACATCGACATCTTTGAGGAGCACTGTCTTAGCTTCAGTGTTCTCGCGGACCTGGGCCTCCAGCACCTCTGTTCTCCATGTAACTGCTTTTTATGCAGTGTTTCTTTCAACGGTTTATGATTCGTCGAAATTGTGAAAGCAGAGCCCCACAGAAATGTTCTAAATTTTTCCGATGGCCCATTTTATCGCTAATAACTCCTTTTCGATTGTCCAATAGTTCATTTCCATACCCCTCAACAGGCGTGACGCAAATACAATGACATATTCTTCCTTCTCTTCTATTTGTTTGGACACAGCCCCTACACCTGTATTGTGCACATCAGTAGAAATAATGGTCTTTCTCCCCATTTGAAATTTCTTTATGGAGGGCTTGTTCTCTAGTGCTGTCTTTATATTCTCAAATTCTGTTGCACATTGGACAGTGCACAGAAACGGCTCCTTGTTCTTTAACAAGGATCTCATATGAATTGTTTTGTGTGCAAAATTTCATATGAATTTAGCATATTACCCTGACATGAATTTGCATTTCTCTTGACTCAGTGTAAGACCCCTTTCCATCAAGATGGCCATTACTTTTTTCCAATCTGCTATCATGTGTATTTTGAGAGGGACCAACAACTAGCAGATCTTCTTGGAAGCAAATCACTCCTTTTTCATCACAGAATATTTGATGCATAATCCTCTCAAACACAGACGCTGCCGACACCAGACCAAATGAAAACTGTAAAAGGCCTTCAAGAGTGATAAAAACAGTTAATTGTTTAAATTTATTGTGTAACTTTATCTGGTGGCATGTAGATTAGAGGTCAAATGATGAAAACACCTGTGCTTTCCCCAAAGTTGAGAATGTTTCTGCTATATTTGGGAGGGGGAGACGTTCTGGTAGTACACACCTACTGAGAGACCTTAGGTAGACAAAAAGCCTTAATGTACCCTTGGGTTTTGCTACTACTACTAATGGTGATACCCACTCTGAAGATTCGATTCTCTCAGTTGTTCCTTCTTGCTCTCAAAGAGTCATTGGGATGGCTCTCACTTTATGTACTACTGGCTCTGATCCTTATGATAACTGTATCTAATATACAAAGCCTTTTAGACATCCAATTATGTTTCCAGAGAGCTGTGGGTGTCATTTCTATGAATCACCATGCAGAACGCAATCTTTGTCATTTGGGTTCAAACGGATGCTCAGGCGTTTTTGCTGTAGCCAGCTCAATAGTGAAATGCTTTCCTTTTCAGGGATGTATACCTTTCCAGATGCATACCTGTCTTTAAATCGAAACTTTGCCATGAACCATCCCAGTACATTTATGTTTGCGCCTCCATAAACTCAAGGTTTTATGTCCACATCTTTTAATGTGCAGTTGGGAAATTCCTTCTCCCAGACATTTTTTGGCATTACAGTATATTTTGCTCCAGAATCTATCTCATCTGAACTTGCCATTAATGCAAATTAAATCTTTAGGGGACTCGAGGTTCTTAACTTCTTCATCACCTACACCAAAAATCACTTCTTTGACTTGATCAAACCATTCTTCTATCGTGTTGATGGCATGAGACCGGCAACACTTAGCAAGGTGCCCCTTGCAGTTACATTTAGTGCACTTCACCTCCCTCGCTGGAGACAATGTATTGTGTGCTAGGTGTCCCACTGCATCACATCTCTAGCAATGTCTCAGTGGAGGTGCCCTTGATTGTTTGGTCATGTTAGTGATGGTTTTCGGTTTGACTGGAGGTTTGTTTTTTTGCAACATTTTCATTAGACGTTTCCGCTATTTTATTCTGTTGTGCCTCCTTCTCGTGAGACTTTACACACTTGGTGGTGTGCTCTACTTCTTTAGGCACTCTGAGGACTTCCTCTAAAGTGGGGGTCAGTCTTTTCCCATAATCTCTCTCTTATGTTGACATCCCAACATTCCAACATGAATTGGCATCTTAGCGGTTCACCTCACTGCTGGGCAAAATGGCATGTTCGGGCTTTGATGTAAGCCTCCACTGTTTCTTCTTCTTTTTGTGATCTTTTCATGAATTTGTATCATTCCAGTATTATGCTGATTTTTGTTTCATAATGTTTATCTAACTTCATTATGCACTTCTCACATTCGTTGAGACCATCAGTTCTTCATCACGTAAGTCTGGTAGGTCATCACATTTTTCTTGGCCAGGAGTTCCGAGGCAGTGAGTGAGTTTTTCCTCTCTGTACTGATGTTGGTCCTACATACAGCTGCAGTATCATTTTCGATAGATTTCTTCCATTTTTTCCAGGGCATTGGAGGCTCTCCTGGACATGGAAGAAATGTAAGTGGAGGGAAAATATTTTCCATCATTTCTGTGCCACTGGTGGCGTCTCCTGCCGGTATTCTGATACTTTTTGTATAGTTCTCTTCTAACATGCTTTTTTTTCTTTTTTTTCCTTTTTTAAAGAAAAAAAATGTCTCCCTTTTGTTTTTAAATTTTATTTTTAAAGGGACCAAGCACATATCCTGTTTATGATGTTGCGTGTATTCTTGTATCAGATAACATTTTAGAAAGGAAAATAATGCACAATAAATCTTTGTTTATATCAATCTCGTTAGTGGTAGTCTTTATTCAACTATTGGTGGCCTAGATCCTGTTATTTCCCTCCTCTTAATATTGAACCAGAAGCTTGTTTGAGAGCGCCAATGGAAAAGGGGAGCCTACAGCACTGTTTAACCCTTGCTTGGCAATAACAAATGGATGGCCCTTATTGGGACAACAATATAGTGATTATTAGGAATACACTCTTCCGACTGCAATTCATGCGCCAGCTCTTGAAGAGAGAGACCACCCAGAGAATGCCACCTAGAGAAGACCGCATCGTGGAAGCAGGAAATGGTGGGGAGCCGGTAAGTATATACAGAGGCTGGGGATGGGAGGGCAGATCAGCGGAGGGGGTGGCAGGCATCTTTACTTCAGGTGGGAGGGTGTAGGGCATATCTGGGCTCAGGGTGGGAGACCTTTTTCCTTCTAGTGGGCTGGGTGGAGATTGGGGCGATTTCCAGGATGCATCAGGGAAAGAGAAGTGGGGGAGAGGTAGGGAAAATAAGAGGAGCACACAGGGTGAAACTCTGTAAGGAGCCCAATCTCTCTCCTCCCATCCACAGATAGTGATGACTGGACATGGCAGGAGGTGTGTGGATTGAGAAATATGCCTTCGGCGTTCGGCGAGTGAAACACTACGATGGCATCGGATTCCCAACCATTGGAGGCCACTGCACTGCGGCCTTCATTGGACAGTGTTAAGATATAGAACCAAGTATCAGAAATTCCCATTCCAACATTTTAAAAGGATCAGTCTACATCGTTAATACAACCAATTAATTTCCTTTTTCAAAGCACTTCTTTGCCCAGAAAACCATTTCGTCTTTTAAAATGTCCTTCCGTCTTGGAAAGGGTCACAATCAGACTACTGATCTGTTGCTTCTGTGCACACCAAGCAATCTTTATGTTTCTGTACTGGCCACTGATGTGATTGCTATTGATGCTGAATTTAAGTGTTGCAAAATGCACAAACACCAATAATTAAACATAACATTGAAAATATCAAATGCATTTGAACACCCTGCAGCTTAGTCTTCTGGGCAAGTACAAGCTGTGTATGAGGCCAAGCACACCTTGCAGAGCTTATAGACCCCCCCCCCCCTCTGCCAAATGGACAAAGCAATGTCAGTGTGATAGCTACATTCCTATAGGACACACACAGTGACACTGTATGTCTCCAACTACCAAGCATGTTCACATCTTGGAGAAAGCCTGAATTGCTCTGTGCTGCTGCCTTCATGCTGCTTTTAACCATATCAAAACACATCACTCCCTTCTCTTCCCTTCACAATATTTTTTTTTCAGGTAACCCTAGCAAACGGGGAGCAAGCTATATGTTAGGGAAAGGGAAATGAAGAGGACATTGCAGGCGTCTGTAGACACCACGCCTTCACCACATGTGGTCGTTATAAGAACTTCCATTTCAGGTCAAAACTCCAAGAGGTTTTCCGCCGCCACATCTCCCACAATAAAATGTCTAAAGAAACATATACTGGCACTATTTAAGTTCACTCTAATGCAATAACAATTTAATGGCATGACTTGCAATTGGGCAAATACAGATAACAATGTGGGATTGGAAAGAGGCAGACTGAGATTGGATACCAACACTGAGAATGATAATGGGTTGACCAGCTACTGCTGAGTCCCATGAGGAACAGGGTCCAGATGTTCACCTATTCAATGACCTAGCAATTCTCACTGAACTCTACAGCTAATATTAATATAATTGCTCCCAAGGAAATGCTGGTACTCTCTCTTCCTCATTCACACAACATCCAATGTGCACCCCTTCCCCATGCCTGTTTCCAGGTTAGCCAGTTAAACGGGATAGCATATTGTGCCTCCTTTATTGTATATATTGGCGTAAGCCCAGTCGCTCTGCGAAGAAATCCGTGTTGAAAATTTCCGATCGTAGATCGACTTAGCTGCCATTTTAGGTCCATCTGCCATTTTGATTTCCATTCCAAAGTAACTCTGTGTTCTAAAATGGTGGACAGTGTTTCCCGCTTGTAACTAGCCGTCCTGACCTTTGTTCGCAAGTTAATGCCTGAACTGTCCGTAGGCCGAATGTTTGGGTCGAGTAAAGAGACCTTGTCCTACGCTTGACTTGTAGACAGAGGATTACCTGCGCCAACAAGTCCAATCCGCGGACATACATCAAATACAATGTTGTTTAAATACTAAACATGGAAACTTGTTGAACTAGCTTGTATAGGACATGTACTAAGGCTTAATGTTAAATCTGAAGATACACTGTTGCCATTGTGACTTGTTGATGTACAAACTGAAAATAATCCACATGCATATAGTTGGACAAACTAGAAGTGAACTCGGCACGAACCCTAGACCGAGTATTATTAACCTGTAGAGAGGCTGGATATTACGATTGAAATATGTATAAAAAGTGTAAATGTTTAGACGTCCAGTACCTCTCACTTCTCACACCGAAAGGGCTGGTATTCGCTGTGATGTACTGAGGGCCAGATAGCTATCTGATACTTTGTTTCTTTGTAAAACTGTGCAGTTATAGAATAAAGATCTGTGAATCTTTATAAACCTGTGTTTGGTGTATTTCCTTTTGGGGTACTCAGCCTCGATATTTCTGTTTGCTTTTACAGATGGCGCCCGAATAGGAACCCTCAAGATTGATGCCAGCTTGTTGAAGATTGACGCGGCTATCGGACCGGGATTGGACGGTGTTAACGGGAGCCCCTTTCTTGGATGAGAAGTGACACCTCAGCTGCGCTGCACGACCCGATCCCTGGACGTGAGCATGCGGTCCGAGTCGGCATCTTGACGAGGGTCCATGTATCGAGGCGGGCAGATTTGCTGAAATCACCAACCACGTGGGACCTTAGTTAGAACTTTGTAATCCGATCGGACCTCCATAGGATTTGATCAGGTGAGTCGTGACCCGTTTCTTAAGTATCCTGATATTTTGTTTTGGCGCATTACATTAGCAAGTGCAATTATTGACCACGTAACACCAATATTCTGATATGCCTGGGAAATTGTCTGCCTGCTTTAGGGCGTTATTCCGCAGTGACAGACAATCTTTGGTCCTTGGCTGACTGGCACCAATGGAGGGGTCACCGGGGTGTACTATGTACTGTAAACACAGCATTGGTAGTATAGTATTTAATGATATTTGGCAAAGACAAACTAGACATGCTTCTGAACTTCAGTGGCCAATCAATGGTAGTTTTGAAATTCCTCGTATTGAATACTTAGAATCAATATTATTGAAGAAAAAGTCTAGACCTGCAGCATTCGATGTATTACAGAATTGGAAGAAAGAAGCTATGCAGCAGCTTAAGAGTAGAGAAAAGCATGCGCGCCATCATATTATGAACACCGAAAAAGCGTTGTTATATGACCAGAATAAACAGTCTGAGTCAGTTAGGAATATGGATAGGGCTTTTTCACTTGGTATCCAGAAAATGTATCCTTCTAAAGACTTTCATGGATCTGATGAGATTGTTGACAAATTTTTAAATGACGAAGGCCTGGTGCCACTGCGCCACCTCCGTATGTTCCTCTTACTGCTGTTATTCCTCCTCCCACAGCTCCTCCTGCTCCTCCTATTGCTCCTCTTAATGTTCCTCTTCTTCCGGCTGTTGTTCCTCCTCTTGTTGTCGCTCATCCACCTGTTCCTCCACCTTTGCCTGCTGTTAGGGGTCCGGTGGGTTTGCCTGCCGCGCCAGTGATAGTACCTCTGTTTCCGGATGTTCAAAATTTGCCTACTCCCCCCTCTTCCAAGAGGTTCTACACCGCTTGTAGTAGATAGGGGAGCGGGATCGAGGGTTTTAACTCGAAATACAGTGTCTTCAGAGAGAAAGCATGAATTTACTGCATGGGCTAAGCATTGCATGGAGAGGAGTGAACAAGCTGATGTTCTTGCCACACTCTGTAATTTAGACATTTTTCCTGAGAAAAACGTTTTTATTGAGGGATTAGGAATTCATTTATGTGTAATGTGGAACAGGCTAAATTATATAAATCTCCCAGAAGGGTTAAGGGATCTAAATGCTTTAGCATTCTCTAGAGATACTGCAGAGAAAGTACAAGAGCATGTCGCGAGGGTTTTTGTGTATAGAAGGGAGTTGGAAAGGTTAAGGAATGAAGATATATATGGTGATAGTTTGGACGCTATGTTAGTACAGTAACGGTTCTTTCCTTGTCGTAAATCGATAAATGAGGAAACACGAATTTGTACGAAAGATGCGATTAGGTGGATCTCAGACACATCGATAACTCCCGTTGAAGTATATGACACATATAGTCAGTATACGCCAGAAATGCAGAGGAAAGAGATACAGGTAATGGTAGAGTACCTGCAGGATGAATGCGTAAAAAGAAAGATTTGTTGTCCCGCAGAGTTATTGATTATTTATAAGAGGACTTTTTCGTTTGACACTTCTTCAGCTGCTTTAGCGCTCGATTTAGCTCAGTTGCTTAGTAAGCGTTCGGAGTTGCCTACTTCTCAGTTGCCAATGAGAGAGGTCCCTCCGACATTTGTCCCAAAAGTAGAGATTCCCGCTAATGCTGCAGCAGGTACACCTGCTCGGGATATTCCTGCACACTATGTGTCGCAGTTTGTTCACGTCCCGTTCTTGAGACAGGAAGTGAACACCATCAAACAATCTATTCCCGATATTAGGAAAAATCCGACAGGGTTCTACAAAGAAATAGAGTCTGTTTTGCAATCATCACTATTCACCTTAAGTGATATTGATTTGTTATTTCCCGTACTTCTGCCTGTTGATTTATGGAAGCAGATTAGGACTGTAGATGATGTATCAGGGTTAGGAGATTCAATGGTTAATAGGATTAGACTCGATAGAGAGAGGCCAGCTGGCGAGAGACCGCCACAGGTAATACTAACTTTGCCTGATAGAATAGTTATAACATTGAAAGCTATAATTCCTGAGAGAAGGATTATTTGGGACAAGTTTACGGCCTGTGTGCAAGGAAAATCTGAGGGTGCTACCGAGTTCTTTAACCGGTTCGAACAAGTATTTTCAGATTACAGTGGGCAAGACTTAAGCACAGAGTCTGGGAAACGATTATTTGTGGATACATTTGTGCGTGGATTGATGCCTGACATCCAGTCACAGATTATGTCCTGAGAGAGCGCTTGGGAAGCGAAGTCTCAGTCCGAAGTACTGCATATGGCTCAGTACTATGAGAATCGTGTCAATAACAAAAAGAAAGAGTTGAAAAGAGAAAAGGTGACTTAAAGACAAAAGTACTATTGCAACAAATTGTTAGAGGCCCTAGAGGGGGTAATGTGCAATTTAGGGGTCAGTACGTTCCACAGGGAAATGCGCCATTGTGTCCTGTAAACATAAATCAGTGTGCATATTGCAGACAAGAGGGTCATTGGCGTGCACAATGCCCGATCCTCCAGCAGAGGTCGAATAACACATTTGGGAATATGGGTAGACGATCCAGAGGCTGCCCAGGGGCAGGGGGTCCTGGTAGAAGTCAGTTTTCCCAGTATTCGCAACAACCTTTTTCACAGGACAATCAGGCACCAAGTGTGGATAATAGAAACATTTTTGATCATCCTTCTGCCACTTAACTCTCTGAAGAACTTCCTTTCAGCGACATTCTGTGTCGCTAGGATTTCCCGAAGCAGGGTTTGGAACCAAAGCCTATTCCCGTTAATCAAAAAGGTCCCTATGTTGAGATGATAGTGGTAAATAGGAAACATCTATTCTTGATAGATACAGGGACACAGAAGTGTTCCATTGACCATTCAGGGGTTCCAAACATTCCACTGTCAGGGCAAACCAATGTTTCTGTAGGGTTTTCTGGCACACCAGTTGCCTGTCCAGTTTCTTCACTGGTACCTATTTCTTTCAGTCCATTTACAGACCACTGACCATAACTTCTGACCACGAATTGTGGACAGAATTTGTTGGTGTTGAATCTGTTGAAAGAATTAAATGCGGTAATTCATTGTTCTTCTGATGGTGTGCGTTTGACGATTTCACTACAGCAACTTTCTGTCTCTCAATTCCTGACCAGACCTTTGACGCCGGAATTTAGTGATGTTCCGGATTGTTTGTGGGCAATTGACGACAATGATTTTGGTGTTTTACAACTTGAGCCCGTTAAGATTATTCTGAAACATGGAGTGAAGTTGACACGTATTCCCCAGTATAAGATCTCGGTCGATGGTGAGCAAGCTTTGAAATGCATTGTCTCTGATTTTGTGCATCGAGGGGTGATTGAGGAAATTGCAGGTAGTTTGTGCAATAATCTGATTTTGCCCGTGTACAAAAAAGGTGATAAATCAATAATAAAAATTGAAGGGAATTGCATTATGTGCTATCAATAAGATTGTTGCTCCACAATTTCCCATTGTGCCTGATGTGACAACAATATTGACCATGATTCCGGCTTCAGCTACTCACTTTAGTGTTGTGGATCTAAAGAACGCTTTCTTTAGTATTCCCATACACGAAGACAGTAGATACCTGTTCGCGCTCACCTTGGGGAGTTGCTTGTTTACCTTCACCCGTGCACCGCAAGGTTACACGGAAAGTCCTAGCATCTACAGTAGGGCTTTTAAAGAGCAGTTCGACACACTGGAGATGCCCACTACTTGTACACTGCTTCAATATGTTGATGACCTAATCTTAGCTGCTGACTCAGAGAGCGCTTTTAAGGAGGGCACCGTGTTGTTGCTTATCCACTTTGCACGACATGGACACAAAGCTTTGCTTAAAAAATGTCAACACTGTCGACAGGAGGTCCCCTATTTAGGCTATTTCCTGTCAAAGGAGGGAAGAAGGTTGACGCCTGAACGGATAAAAATAATTTCTAGCATGTCTGTCCCAAATACACAGAAAGAAGTTAGAGCCTTGATAGGAATGGCTTCTTAATGTAGGCAGTGGATTCCAAATTTCTCCTTAGTGATTAAACCAATGTTGGCTCTGATGAAGAAGGGCATTTCTTCGCCATTGCCTTGGAACTTGGAACACCAGCGAGCATTTGATCTGCTCAAGACTGCATTGTGCTCGGCACCAGTTTTGGGCACACCAAACTATGAAAGGGCCTTGGTGTTGTATGTGCATGAATGTGATGGATGTGCTTTGGCATTGTTAACGCAGGAACATGGGGGGAAGAATAGGCAGTGCGGTTACTTTTCTTCCGCCCTTGATCCTGTTGCATGCGCTTTGTCAAGATGTTTGAGAGCTGTCGCTACTGCTGCTGCGTCCATAAAACAGAGCGAGGAAATGGTCCTAGGCCATGCTTTAATCCTGATGGTACCTCACTCTGTAGATGTTCTATTAAACAGAACACCAACGCAACACCTCACCTCCGCACGATTAACGAGATATGAATTGATCTTGTTTGCACCGCACATCCAAATGAAGAGGTGTTGTGTCGTTAATCCGGCTGAACTTTTACCTTTCCTGCAAGGTACTGCTTGCAGTGACGAAGAGGCTCATGACTTCCTTTACACTACAGAACAAGAGACCGAAGGCAGAATAGATCTAAAAGACATTCCTTTGAATAATCCACAAAGGGAGCTGTTTTGTGATGGCTCCTGTTTCAAACTCCCTGATGGTACATCCACAGCTGCTTATGCAATCACCACATTGAGCACGGTCGTGGAGACCAAAAGAATCACACTTAACTCCGTGCAGGCCGCAGAGATTATAGCATTGACCAGTGCTTGTGAACTTTCCGAAGCGCTTACCGTAAACATATATACTGACAGTCAGTATGCCTTTGGGGTGGTTCACAACTTCGGCAGACTTTGGGTAGAAAGCAGTTTCTTGACCTCACATGGCCCTAAAATCCAGCATGGCTCCTTGATAGTACGGTTACTCTCAGCACCTGCACTCCCTACTCAGCTAGCCAATATGAAATGTGCAACACATCAGAAGGTTATAGATAATGTAGGAAAAGTGAACGCTTTCGCTGACCAGATAGCCAAACAGACTGCCACTGATCTCTCTTGAGAAATGTATACTTCAAGGGAAGCCACAAATGCCTGTGTTTTGGATGAGGGTATTAAGTCCATAAAGAACATTCAAGCTGATGCCACGTTAGAAGAATCTAAGAAATGGGCTCAGGGTTTGGCGAAATTGGATGATGACGGGTGTTGGGTGGACAAAGTTGAAGGGAAGTGGTTACTGCCTGACGCGTATATTATGATGATGGTTGTTATGGCTCATGGTCCCACCCATATTTGTGCTCCTAAGGTCACCAAAACGTTGCAAAATGTGTGGGTAAATGACAAAATCCCCAAGGTAGCTGAGCGCTTCGTTCAGGGGTGTATGATTTGTTTGCAGCATAATGTGGGAAAGGGCACATCAACTCCTAGGGGTAGTTTTGGCTCACCTTCTGTCCCCTTTGAAGTAATTCATTTTGACTTTATTGAAATGGAGCGTTGTCATAATTTCAAATACGTATTAGTCGTCATCTGTGCCTTTAGGAAATGGGTTGAAGCTTTTCCCGTCAAAGATGCCACAGCCATGACCACAGCAAAGATCATGCTGAAGGAATATTTTCCAAGATTTGGTTTGCCAAGAGTCATCTGGTCGGACAATGGTCCACATGTTATCGCTGCTGTAATTCTGCAGATATGCGCAGGATTACAGATCGATAAACGGTTCCATTCGGCCAGACGCGCACAGAGTGCTGGACTAGTAGAAAGACACAACAGCATCATCAAGAACAAGCTCGCTAAGACGTATGCCGGCACCAAACTAAAATAGCCGGACTCCTTACCGATCATGTTATTGTCCATGAGGACGACCCCTCAAACTAAGACTGGGCTTTCTCCCTTTGAGGTGGTCTTGGGTAGGTCGGCTAACATCTGGAATGTCCGGAAGCCCCGTTCTTTACGCAAGGTCGAAAATGTACTTCTTTCTGATTACTGTGGCCAGTTAACTAAAAATCTGTATTTGATTTATCACCAGGTGCGAGAGGCTTTACCTGTCAGGTACAAGGGCCCCGGTCACAGCATACGGCTGGGAGACTGGGTCCTCACAAAGTCATTTGAGCGATCTTCTTGCCTCGCACCTCATTGGCGAGGCCCCCATCAGGTCTTCCTGGTCACACAGACGGCGGTGCGGGTAGAAGGCAAGAAGCATTGGATCCACACGTCCCACATCAAGATAATTCCATACCCTTTGCCACACACTACAGAAGATACAGAACCCCTCACCAGTACTGCAACCAACGGTCACGAAGCAGTAAACAGCATCGAGAGTGCGCCCGAGATTCTCCCTGAGCCCTTGAGGCCTGGGGAAACAGTCACTTCATCTCCACACTCTCCAACGGTTCCATTTTCAAAAATTGCTCCGAATCTTGTGGCTGATCTTATTTTGCATTCGTCGCTTCCATCGAGAAGTGACGACACAAAGTTCACAGATCATTCAGTACCAGGAGTCACAAGGTACGATCTGCATCCGAGGAAATAGACTTGCTGCACGGTTTGGCTGTGCCATCAAAGAAAATCATCGGAGGGCTTGTCTCTTTGGCCCGTTCTTTCGTATACAAGGGGATTCTGTTGGCTAGGGTTTGTGAAAGGACTAAGAAGACGCTCGGTCTGGAGATCGCCAGCAAATAAACTTTGGTGCAAATCGTTAACAGAACAATGCCTGCAACCGCTCCCGCTCGTACGGAAAGGATAAGAGACTGTATGACCAGCCACGAAAACGAACAATCGAATGCGTGGGCCCCGAAAACGTATTGTTTTCTTGTGATAATGTTAACTGGCTTTACAATAGTAATTGCCTTAGGATTCTGGTATCTGGAAGAAGTACATCTGCTTGAAAATGTGTTACCCACTGAAAATGTACCCACTGTTTCTACTCCTTTCGTGCATCTGCACACTTTATCTCCCAGAGACTCTTAGCACAGGCAGTGTTACCACAACAATACTCTATTACTCATTATGAATGCTACACATGCCATTTTTAACAAGTCCAACTGTTGGGTCTGTTCGCATTTACCGCAACACGGGGATAAGGGGCTGGGTTGGTATAGTCATCCTTTACCTTTGACAACTGCTTGCTATGCTTCTCTTAGAGCACTATTCTTTGGCCAATGGAACAATAGCATCTTGGGGAACTTTGATGGAACTAACTTAAATGATTTTGAAAAACGTGTTTTAACGACCCTGGGATGCTCACTCTATGCGAATAGGAGCAAGCCTAACATTGCTTCTATAAGGCCTTCAGACAGACTGTCCCGTCCTTTTCAATCTTTGATCTCTTTCAAGATGGCTCCTATAGGCAATAGGGATGCCACGCCACCTTCTTACACTGTCAACCACAGTCCTGATTCAGTTTCTTTCTGCATACAGAGGAATGGTACTCAGTCAATGGGTGATTTCAAGGGTTGCGGCAACATTGCGAATTTGACTAGTGAGGACAGACCTTTGTATGTAGGCGAACCTGTCTACTTTGTTTGCGGTAATGTAGCATTTCCATGGTTACCCAGGGATTGGCAGGGAACCTGTTTTTTAGGGATTCTGTTAACCGGGGTAGTCATTGCTAGCACTGTAGAAATTTCGAAGGCTCGAGACGAGAATGGCGATACTTCAACACAAGTTCTGGGCGATGTAGCTAAATCCTTTGTGCCATTCTAGGGACAAATATTGAACTCAGAAGATATCAGAAGAGTAGCGAGAGTACTGGAGAGGACCATCAACCAGACCACTGACATACTCTATTATATGACGTTAGAACAGAAAGCAATGAGGTTAGTAGCACTTCAGAACCGGATTGCATTAGATGTCATCCTGGCTGAACGTGGTGGGGTATGTAAATTAGTGGGGTCTGCTTGCTGTGTTTTCATGCCAAATTCCTCCCCAACAATCTTTAGGGCAATTCAAAACCTGCATGTTCTCAGTTCAGAAGTGCATGTTCCCGAGGGTTACTGGGATCTTAGTGCTTGGTTCTGGGACCTCCTACGATCTTGGGGATGGAAGCTACTTTTGGTCTTGTTGATTATTTTAGGTATTCTGTTGTTTCTTTGTTGTTGTATACAACGTCTTCCTGGTATGTGTTCGATGTTAGGAGAAGGTTATGCACAAGCAATAGGTACATTAGGGCACAAGGTATTCGCCCAAGAGAAAATATCTAATGAATTTGTGCTGAAGGAAATCTCAGTATCTGACCTCATGGCAATTGATATCTCCGATAGTGATTCAAGATGCATGGAAATTGAGACGTGGAGTAACTCATAAAGTGACAAGAAGTAGTTTAGCACTTGGCTTAGGCCAAAAGGAGGGTTTGTTAAACGGGATATCATATTGTGCCTCCTTTATTGTATATATTGGCCTAAGCCCAGTCACTCTGCGAAGAAATCCGTGTTGCAAAGTTCCGATCGTAGATCGACTTAGCCACCATTTTAGGTCCATCTGCCATTCTGATTTCCATTCCAAAGTAACTCTGTGTTCTAAAATGGTGGACAGTGTTTCCCGCTTGTAACTTAGCCGTCCTGACCTTTGTACACAAGTTAATGCCTAAACTGTCCGTTGGCCGAATGTTTGGGTCGAGTAAAGAGACCTTGTCCTACGCTTGACTTGTAGACAGAGGATTACCTGCGCCAACAAGTCCAATCCGCGGACATACATCATATACAATGTTGTTTAAATACTAAACGTGGACACTTGTTGAACTACATTGTATAGGACATGTACTAAGGCTTAATGTTAAATCCAAAGATACACTGTTGCCATTGTGACTTGTTGATGTACAAACTGAAAATAATCCACATGCATATAGTTGGACAAACTAGAAGTGAACTCGGCACGAACCCTAGACCGAGTATTATTAACCTGTAGAGGGGCTGGACATTACGATTGGAAAATGTATAAAAAGTGTAAATGTTTAGACGTCCAGTACCTCTCACTTCTCCCACCGAAAGGGCTGGTATTCGCTGTGATGTACTGAGGGCCAGATAGCTATCTGATACTTTGTTTCTTTGTAAAACTGTACAGTTATAGAATAAAGATCTGTGAATCTTTATAAGCCCATGTTTGGTGTATTTCCTTTTGTGGTACTCAGCCTCAATATTTCCTTTTGCTTTTACATACCCTCCACATATCATGTCCCCTTTCTCTCCATCCTTCCATTTTGTTAATAATTCAGGACGTCTTGGTTCCTAATCCCATGTGTACACCTCCCACTGTGAGTGCCATTTCCCTTTAAGGAGTCGTACAATAAAATGCTCTCACAAATTAATGATGATTTGTCAGTACGTTTAACTGTGCAACACTATATCCATTATAACATGTTTCTATTGCATTAACACCTTAAATGGGGCAGCACCATATGTAATTTAAAAATGTCTGCTGAATTACATTGTTTTGCATGTGGCAACATGTTTTCACTGTTTATGTCCTCTACATGTTGATTATAGCAGAGCCCTCAACGGTAAGAAGTTGTTAGTGGGGTTGATAAACTCATTTATGATAGCCTGTTCCTCCTTAAGCGCTGCCACCCAAAGAATATGGCTGAATCCCTCGAAAGATTTGGTTCAGCTGTTACATAGCCAATAGAAATGCAATCCCCTCTGCGCCTGAAAACTCTCATCGGTATGACCAGTGTAAGGTTAATTGAACGTTTCTGTAACCGTACAATTGCTTGAATTCTAAACACTATTTGCAAGCAATGTGATGCTTTTGTAGTTTCACGTTTCCTCAGACTACGGTCTGCTGAAGGGCCATTTACCCGACAGAGCTTCAAAACCATGATGGCAGTAGGCAATCTACAAACGAGTAAAATCACATTCCAAACCACAATTAGCACTCCAGTTTATGAAATGGCTGCCAAGTTGTACCATCGCAAACTAGAGAGCATAAAATGCCTGACCCCATTCCCCGTGCTACTGAAGTGTAGCCCTACTTTTCTTCTGGCAGTCACTCTCAAAAAAATCATTGAAACTCAATACTTCATGAAATGTAAGATTACTAAGGGATAGCAAGGATCTCTGGATAGCCATAGTCCTGTAACCCCACTCAGCCCCTCCCCCTTTCGCTTTTGAGCTAAAGCACAGACAGAGGGAGATGAAGAGGCAAGGAGAGTGAGAAAGAGAGAGAGAGAGAGAGAGGGAGATGGGGGAGAGAGAGAGTGAGGGTAGAGAGAGAGAGCAAGAGAGAAAGAGAGAAAGAGAGGGAGAGAGAGAGAGAGAGAGAGATGGGGGAGAGAGAGAGTGAGAGAGAGAGTGGGGGCAGAGAGTGAGAGACAAAGAGAGAGAAAGAGAGGGGGAGAGATAGAGGGGGGGGAGCGAGAGAGATGGACCGAGGGAGAGAGAGAGAGAGATAGAGAGATGGGGGAGAGAGCGAGAGAGAGAGGGGAGAGAGAGCGAGAGAGAAAGAGAGAGAAAGAGAGGGGGACAGAGGGAGAGAGGAAAACAGGGAGAGGGGGAATATAGAGCGAGAGAGAGGGGGAGAGAGAGACGGTGCGTGGATGGAGGGGAGGGGTTCAGATAGAGAGAGAGCCCGATCGATAGATCGGTGAATGATACGCCGGGTACAGCCAGTCATTATTATTTTCCTAATATAGTTGAACGAACTAACACACAGGAAGGTGTGTGACTTTACACAATAATGACAGGGGCAGCACTCAAGCTCGCACTACTGGTATTCTGTAACTAACCTAATTCTAATGCATGTGCCTGAGCTCTTTGTATCTCACCCTATTCTGATTCTTATGCCCAGGCTCTGTGTAACTCCCCCTATCCACATACTTATGGATGGGCTCTGTGTAACTCCCCCTATCCCCATTCTTATGCCCACGCCTGGTGTAACTCACCCTATCCACATTCTTATGCCAAGGATCTGTGTAACTCACCCTATCCAACTTCTTATGCCCAGGCTCTGTGTAACTCACCCTATCCACAATCTTATGCCCAGGCTCTGTGTAACTCACCCTATCCAGATGTGTATGTCTAGACCCTGTTTAACGTTCCCTATTCTGTGTTGTGTGCCCATGCTCTGTGTTACTAAATCGTTATCTGCTTCTCATGCCCAGGCTCCTCTGTGTAACTCACCATATCCACATTCTTATGCCAAGGCCCTGTGTAACTCACCCTATCCAGATTCGTATGCCAAGGCTCTGTGTAACTCCCCCTATCCACATTCGAATGCCCAGGCCCTGTGTAACTCACCCTATCCATATTCTTAGGCCAAGGCTCTGTGTAACTCCCCCTATCCACATTTGAATGCCCAGGCTCTGTGTAACTCCCCCTATCCACATACTTATGCATAGGCTCTGTGTAACTCCCCCATTCACATTCTTATGCCCACGCCTGGTGTAACTCACCCTATCCACATTCTTATGCCAAGGCTCTGTGTAACTCCCCCTATCCACATTCTTATGCCCAGGCCCTGTGTAACTCACCCTATCCACATTCTTATGCCCAGACTCTGTTTAACTCACTCTATCCAGATTGGTATGCCTAGGCCCGGTGTAACTCACCCTATCCACATTCTTATGTCCAGGCTCTGTGTAACTCCCCCTATCCAAATTCCTATGCCCAGACTTTGTGTAACTCACCCTATTTAGATTGCTATGCCTAGGCCCGGTGTAACTCACCCTATCAACATTCTTATGCTCAGGCTCTGTGTAACTCACTCTATCCACATTCCTATGCCCAGACTATGTGTAACTCGCCCTATCCAGATTTGTATGCCTAGACCTTGTTTAATGTTCCCTATTCTGTTTTGTATACCCATGCTCTGTGTTACTAAATCGTAATCTGCTTCTTATGTCCAGGCTCTGTTTAACTCCCCCTATCCACATTCTTATGCCAAGGATCTGTGCAACTCACCCTATCCAACTTCTTATGCCCAGGCCCTGTGTAACTCACCCTATCCAACTTCTTATGCCCAGGCCCTGTGTAACTCACCCTGTCCATATTCTTATGCCCAGGCCCTGTGTAACTCACCCTTTGCAGACTCTTCCGACTGTCAGGTAATATCCTTCTCGTGGCATCCTTCCACCAGCATTATCTTACGCATGAAGGACATAAACCGAGAGGGAAAAACTTTTCTCATGAATGTGCCCAAATGTTTCTAAGCCTAATTGCTAACAAACCAGCCAGAGGGTTGTAAGGTTAAAATGAAACCTTTCATTAATTGGGAAGCTTTTCCCTGGTTGACTCCAGGCACAGCATTTCCACAGACATTTGGCATTTCATCACAGGACGCATTAGATGGTTTTGCTCAAAAAAAGGCCCTGCCCTCGAATCCTTCTGTTCATGTCATATCGATGATAATCTTATCTGAGGCTTATCCGCACTTCTAATGCAGAGTTTGCCCTTCTCCTCTTCCCATTTACTTCCCGTCTTCAAGTGCATTAGTATGTGAAGGCCTGGGTGTTTTATGTTGCATGCAGGCTCCCATAGGTGCTGTTATTAACCATCACGTATGTTGAGGTTTTGTATATCTATATTCGTGCAGTTTCACAAAGTTTGAAAGGTGCATGCTATCCTCCCTCTTATTGTGTGGTTGACCGCCGGAGCTGCTTGTCACTTGGCCGGTGCAGGTCAGAGGAGGAACCTAGCCATCGGTAAGGAGAACACATTATCCTGACAGGCAGGTGCTGGCATTGATGATGGCACTACTGGTTGAAGGAGTCCACTGGTTGGAAGACCTGTTCAGACCAGAAGACTGTAACAGAAAAAAAAGGTACCTCATTTGAGGATGTTCAGGCTACCTCAGCAGGGTGCAGCAGTTCCAGATCATGTTAGGTGAAGTTGAGATTTGAAAAAAATAACCGTTGTAACATTACAAGTTGGCGGGTGTGGAATTAACGTGCCAGTATTAATGTATACTGGCACGTTTCTGCGCCAGTGAGGTGGCAGAATTACCTCCAGCTAATGGCTAATTTTGGCAATTTACCAGCAGAACTCGTCGGTATTACAGGTGCCGGTCAGCAATGTCCCCCATTGAGTCCTATGGGATTCCATGAATGGAGACTTACACCGTCACCCAGCACTTGTTATCTGGCGGTTATTCCGCCGGACCGAGTACCAGTAAAGGTAATTCCGTTTGTCGGCATCCTCACGGATTTATCGCCAGGATACTGGCAAACTTTTAAAGAGCACCATAATCCTAGCCTGCCGACCTCCACTGCCCTCTCAGTGGAAATCCTCACCAAGAAATATCTTGAAGCATAAAGCATTTGCCTGCTGACTCTGAACTGTGTCCACCCTTTTGCGGTACTTTGTAGGATTCAATTGATTTGCTTGCTACCAATTCCTCCCCCCTCCTCTGTTGTTATCTTCCCGCTCTCTTTGTCTATGCTTCCCTCACTATGTTCTTCCCCCTATGATTGTAAAATGCTCTGTAGCTTCGCAAAGCTAGGTCCGCCCTCATACAATAATAATAATAATAATAATAATAATAATAATAATAATAATAATAATAATAATAATAATAATAGCTAATCCTGGAGATGTAACATACATTTCATGCATTGTGAATGTATAAGCCTGGAGCCCAGCTTTCATAGCTTGACAGTGAGTCGCAAATGTTGACACAATCAAATAACCTATTGGACTAGAATAGAACAAGATGGAATGTCCTTTTATCTCCTCTGCTTGCCCCTGTCGCAATGTCCTCTCCATGCTCACTTTCCCGCCATCTTCCATCTTCAATGTTTTACCCCTTTCACTCCACCTTTCCCTTTTTCCTTTTCTAGTCGTTGTCCCCTTCCTGATAATTGCCTTTCCATGTTTGACAATACTCTTTGACCCTTGCCTTTACCCCCACTCAGACACCATCTCAACAATAGATTTCTTTGTTTGGTGCCCACCAGTTGTTTGTTGCCCTCCAGTTGTTTCGCACAGCAAGATTTACAGACTGAATTGTCACCAAAGATTATTTGAACTTCATGGAACCTATCCTGCTAATGGTAACGCTGAAGATTCTTTCCAATGTATGCAAACAATCAATTATTTTAAAATCCCCCCTTAATATTCGGATATTAACAATATGAAAACAAAGGTTAAAATGACAAATATTGAACAAGTTTATAGTTCCACGATCCACGCTTCCGTTATGTTTCTGAAAAGGGATGCAGAATGGAATGGCCAACTCATTGCTGGATCCCAACATGCGAAAGAAAAATCATGATACCACATAGATCAATCGAGAAGGAGCGAGAGTTCTATTAGAATCTAAATACGTTTTTCTACAAGCCTGTAAATTAGCTCTGCCAGCTAAGGCCTTGCCTTTGACCAACCCTGAATTGCACATGGTCTTTCCCTTTTCTGTAGATGTTTGGCAGACAGAAGAACAATGGTTCTCGAGGTTTTCCAGAGCAATGCCAGAGGTTAAGATTAATTTTAAACCTTCCAGATATCACCTCTTTTGTTGTTTTATGGTCACCCGGAGTACAGTGGGTATTCCCAGACGTGGGTCTCAATCCTGCTGGTCCTAGAGACCCAAGCTACACCTAACTGACGATGCCCAATGAGACCAAAACAGTTCTGGGGTTGCTTTTGGACTCATGGAGAAGGGATGTGATCAAGCAGTTTGGGATGAACTTCCCCTGTTGGAGTTGGACCAAGCCTGATTTGCATGTCATATTTGCTCTTTCTGTAATGGCTTGGCAGGCTGCAGAAGGATGGTGTGCGGGGTTGCCCAGAGCAATGTGAGCAGTTAAGATTAATTCTAAACCTTACAGCTATCACCTCTTTTGTTGTGTTACAGGCACCCCGACTGGGATGGGTATTTACAGACATTGGTCCTGAGCCTGCTGTGCCTAGATACCCAAGATGTACCTCACAGATGATTCCCAACGAGGCCAGCACATGTATGGGGGTGCTTGTGGTCTCGGGCAGTAGGGAAGTTGCCAAGCAGTTTGGGCTGGTCTGCCCCTCTTTGGGTGTAACCAAGCCTGATTTGCACATGATTCCTCTTTCTGCAATGGCTTGACTGGCTGAAGAAAAATGATATGATATGATAGGTTATTTATAATGCGCTTAATACACAGAGGTTTCTAAACGCGGACCCGGGGTCGAACCTGTGTTGCTCTGTGTAATCTCGCTTCCAAGCCAAGCACGTTGCCCCTGAGCTATCCTGCCGAAACAATGGTCTGGAAGGTTGCCCAAAGCAACGCCAGCGGTTAATATTAATTCTAAACCTTATAGCCGTTGCCTCTTTTGTTGTGCTCAAATCATTGCAGGACCAATCCTTCTACATTCAATAAATGAACTTGGGTATTGATAGTGTTGATTATAAGAGGAAATTTAGTTTGTGTTGTCGGCTATATGGATGGTAAATATCAATATTACTGTTCAATAGTCTTCTCCTTTTCATTTATAATGTTCCAAAGTCATTAGAATAATAATAAGGTAAACTATGGCAGCCTTCCCTACCATGGAAACGCACTTAAAGTTTTACAATTCACACGGACGTGCACTTGTGGGTGGCAGTTCATCACATTCTAACATATCAACAATTCAAAGGTTTTTAAATAAATGGTACTATGCTTCTCAGAAACAAATAACACCAGCCAATTCACAATCCCTTCTACTAATATCAAAACCCCTCATTGCACATCAAACTTTGAAAATCAACCTATCACACAATAGGAAACATAGCAACTTTATCTTTCAGCTCATGATCTGCAGTCAACTTTACATTCACATAATCACATATATGTATGCTATTAGTGACCAATTCCAAAGGAGTGGTCTCTGCCTGCGAGATTGCCTAAGAACTTCAAAGCCTTGATAGGGCTTCCAGTGACCGTGTTAAAACGAAAAACATTTACCAAAAAAGGAAGCGCTACCATATTGCTGTTCTAACTTACACAGACAGTACAATGTAGTTGATACAATAACATAAGTCTGCATTGACTTCTTAATCATTTGGAAGCATACTGCTAAGGTAATCATTGTGTCATACGTTTCTCAGAGTTAAGAAATGATTTCTGGGGGGCGTGGCTTGACACCACAGCTGGGGCCCGCCCTCCATGAGGAGAACGACGGCGACACGCATACTCCAGTGTGCAGGCTGAGGCCTGCCTGGCTCTCCCCTTCCAACGCTGCCACCTCTCTGCTCAGGAAGGGAAAAAAAGAGAGTGAATTTCCGGATGACCTTTGACAAAAGACTCTAACAGCTTAAAGGTACAGGAACAACATTTTTTCTTTTTTCTTTTTTTATTAATACAATATCTTGCACAACGTTTGAAGAACAGCTGCTTTCAGCCATGTAATTACCATCAAACATCATGAATAAGTTATTCAGTCCCCTATTCAACAGAAAATCTGTGCCAGCTGGTAGCAGTTTCAATACCTAATGTCCAGTGGCCTCTCTTGCAACACTCCTTGGTTTGCGCTTTATTATTCTCTAGTGTTTGCATTTAACCTCCTTTAATAGGAATTACACTTCAAGCATAATATGGATGTAATAATTGTAAACCGAGGATTCTAACATCTAAAGAGCTGTAGTTGTTAATATTGGATGCTCTTCCACTATCCTTCCTTCAGTTAACTACATCATGTGTGGCAAATGCTGTTGATATTATAAGCACCATTGCGTTCATCATTATATACTCGAATAGTCAAATACTCTGAACTTCTCTACATCACACTATATACCAGCCAACAATATGGCTGCAAACAAAAAAAATATGTCTACTACTAAAGAACCTAATATATCAGCTTTCAACCTAAAGAGACCCAAGAGTGACTCACCACCTCCACTTGGTTTATCTGATCCTGCCATTGATGCCATTTTATCAGAAATAAGATCACTTAAACCCTTCACCGAGACCATGAATCAAAAACTACAACAACTAGATGATAGATAGAAAGGGTTTGAAAATAGAATGGATGAGGAGGAGAGAAGAGTTGGTCTATTAGAGGAGGTTTCCCCCAAAGTGGTATCGCTAGAAAAGTCAATTAAAGACCTCCAAAGGCACAATGAAGATTTAGAAAATCGTAGTTGACACAACAATCTTCGTATCTCAGGTCTGCCTGAAGGCTCGGAGGGAAACAACCCCGTTGTTTTTTTACAAATATTTCTCTCAGCCCTGCTTCACTTACCTTCTGATGTAATAATTAACATACAACGTGCTCATAGAATTGGAAAAACACCCATCTTGACTGCTCCTAAAACATCGTCTAGAACACTGATTTTCTATCTTCTGGAATATTCCCAACTTCAGCTCATTTTATCTGCTGTTAAGGAAAGAAAAGCCCTCATTTGGAATGGCAATAAGATATACATCTCGCAAGATGTTGCTAAATGCACAGCCCAGCGCAGGAAAATATTTTTGTCCTTCCGCCCAGCGTTAAAAGAACTAAATATCCGGTATGGTCTATATCACCCGTGCTCATTCAAAGTGACATATGAAGGCCGTACAAACATTTTTCAGGAACCAGCTGACCTTAGAGCTTTCATACGTTCCATCAAATCCAAAGGCATGGACACAACTTCTGCGCCCAGCACCTCTACTTCACCCATTATATAAATGCATTCCTTCTGCATAAGCTTTGCTATTGTGCATGTAACGCCATGTTTATCATCTTATCATAATATGTGGGACGGGTGTCCCTGCAAGGTCCATCTTCCATCCTGAGTCGCTTGTTTTTTTTTTTTTAGACGACTCAGTGGCCGTCACCCTTCCCTGCTATTTCACATACCTGTTGTCTCCCTTATCCAATCTGATCCTAATTGTTGCTTTAATGTCTCGTAACGTACCTCTCATTCTCATGATCAGACCCCCTACCTCCCCTCCCTTAACCTCATGTATCTCCCTCTTGTGTCTACTTATGAATAGTCATGATTCACTATGTTGTTTTCTGGCTCCCAAGTTCATCATTTGCATGGTCTTGGGTTATGTTATCGTAATGTTTGAAATGTTACAATGATCTTTAAGTGTGTCTCACGGAACATCAAAGGTTGTAATAACCCCATTAAGAGATGTAAGATTATTTCTCATCTCAACAAATTCAACCTTTCCATAGCCTGTATACAAGAAACACATCTTCCCAACAAGGAAGCATTGAAGGTGAAGTCCCGTCGGGTTAAGGAAATCATTTTGAGTCCTGCTGTCGCTAAGAAAAATGGTGTAGCAATTTTAATAAGCAAGAAATTACACTTCAAAGTTCTCGATCAGGGTGCCGACACTAATGGAAGATGGGTTTGGGTCAAACTACTGATAGATTCTACACATGTTACCATTTTAAATATGTATTGTCCCACTAGCCCGGATCCCAATTTCTGGGCTTGCATAAGACAATTGATACTTCAAAAAATGTTTTCCAATTTAATTATGTGCGGGGATATGAATCAGGTCCTGGATCCTTTTCTTGATAGAAAATCTAATTGCCTATTTAAAAACAACAAATGACACAAATCCTTTTTGGGATGTTTAGCTGAAACCGGCCTCATTGACACATGGAGATTGTCCCATCCTACCCAGCTTGACTACACTTTCCACTCTCCCCCACATAATACTCTCTCCCACCTAGACTATATTTTCTCTTCCAAAACCCTTACTGGCTCCATCATTGATTCTAAAATTGAAAATATCACTATATCTGATCATGCCCCAGTATGTACCTCCCTCAGTCTTTCAAATGTTCATAAACGATCTTCTTGTTGAAAACTAATTAACTTTCTCTTACAAAATCTTCAATTTATCCTATCTGTCAAAACTTTTGTCCAACAGTTCTATACTGATTATCAAGACTGTGATACATCAGCTGTGAATAATTGGGATGCTTTTAATGCGGCATTAAGAGGTTACATTATGGCTTACTCAGGAAAAAAGGAAGCTCTACGCAAAAGGCATTTAGATGACCTCTACTCTCATCTTACCTCAGCAGAACAACATTATTACAACATCTCCAATCATAATAACCTTCATCAGGTTTTGGCCATACACTTCCTAATTAATAAGGAGATTACTAATCTTGGTGCAGGGACTATTCTTAAATATAAAACAAAAATCTATCAAACATCCAATAAAGCTGGAAAAGCACTTGCCTCTTACTTGAAAACAAAAAAGAGACATTTTTTATTTGCCATATCAAAGACTCATCAAACAATGTATATCACCAACCTAAAGATATACCAAATTGCTTCAAAACATGCTACCCTCAATTGGATCTATCCCACTTAGACAACGAAATCACTCTTCCAGAAATCTCCAAAGCAATCAAAGCCTTAGGTAAAGGGAAGGCTCCAGGCCCAGATGGTCTTTCCACTGAATTCTTTGATAGCCTGTCTCAATCTCTCATCCCCAAGCTTCAAAATCTATTCTCTTGCTTCATTTCCAAAAAGGCCTCCTCCGGATCCTTTTCAGATGACTTACTCATTCTCTTTCCCAAACCTGACAAGGATCCTTCTTTACCTGGTAACTATCAGCCCATCTCTCTTATTAATGTTGAAAGCAAAATCTTTGCTAAAATTCTAGCCAATAGGATCGAGTCCTCTCTACCTTCCCTAAGAAAACCGGATCAAGTTGGCTATGTAAAAGGGCGCAACATTTCTTCAAATGCCAGACTACTTTTTTTTTATTTTTTAAATTTTTTTATTTAACCCGAAGGTTTTTAAAAAGAGTTTTGTGTTTGTGTTTTCTTGTCTGACCTGTCACCAGAACCTCAAGGTGTGTTTTTTTTATCAACGGTTGCCAGAATCAGGTCCAGAATTTTCACTGTGGCAGTTACCCAACTAGTTTGACTGCCTCCAATTAGTCTTTGCCACCAGACCTCTTCATCGAAGATGTGAGCTGTGGCCAGGATTTGCTTCAGGTAAGGTTTTCTAATCGATTCGACTCCCGGGCACGATAAGAGGAGGTGCCTCGCTGTTTCAACTGCAGATAGATCTTTGCAGAATCTACAGTTGTTAGAGAGTGCCAAGCCATGTATCTTCATAATTTCGTTCGTGTGCAACAAGTTTAGTCGAGCTCTTAAAAAAGTGTTCCTCATCCTCCGATTTGGGGATTTTTCAACAAATGGTTGAAGGACATGGAGTTTGTAATGCGTGGGTGGCAGATGAGCAACCAGTTTGTATGATGCAGCTTTATCGCAGGTAGATGCCGAGTCCAGCTCGTTTAACTTTTTTTGGATTCTCATCGGGTTTTCCAGAAGCTCTTTTTTGGAGCACATAATCAGTTTCAGTTTTAGTTCTTGTTCCTCGTACCATTGGTTTAGGGCAGGACATCGACCTCCCTCAACTTCGTTGCTTATCGCTTCAAGTGGCTTTGGGCGGGACTCTAGCAGGAGCTTCCTGAACAGCATCAGTGTGTTTCTCTCCAGTGTTGCTAGTAGTGAAAGTTGGCTCATTTCTCGTCTTATTAGAATGATGGGCGTGGTGCGAGGTAGATTCAGCACTTCTCTCCAATGATAACTTTCTAGTTTGAGCCAAGTTTTTTTTGGTATCCCTAGCCTGGCTTCAGCACCATAAACCAGCGACGGGACAACTTTGGCTTTATAGAAGTCCACGATGGGAGTTAGGGAGAAGCGACCATACTTCCTGTCTATCGCTCTTGCCTGCGAAGTTAAGCTCTTGACTTTGGACAACAGCTGGTTTTGGACAGCGTCTTCATGTTTGGTGTTGTCGATCATTTTGCCTAAGTATTTAAACTCTGCCACTTTCTCAATTCGCTCCCCTCCAAGTTTCCAGGCGTAATCGTCACTTTTTTCTCTCCCCTTTCCAAAGAATAGAACTTTTGTTTAGGATTTGTTAATTTCCAAACGGTTTTCAGAGATGTAATTGGCAAAGTTGTAAAGCTGGCGCTGTAGCCCTATTGCTGTTTGATCCACAAGGATTACATCATCAGCATACAGGATTCTAGAGATTTTTGTTTTTCCCAGATGGGGCGGAAAAGCTCTAACCAAGTGCTCCGTGTCCTTGTAGTCTCCTATAAAGCTCAAAAAAAGCACCAGGGCCAGAGGGCATCCTTGCTTCACCCCACGATTTGTTATAATCTCTTCAGATAGGGTTCCTCGATGGTCAAGCCTCACTTGCACGTTAGTATTTGTGTGGAGGGCAATGAGTGGATGTAGTAAAGACGCTAGACAGTTCCACTTTCTCAACTTGTTCCAAAGGCTTTGCCTATCTACTTGGTCGAATGCTTGACACAGATCGATGAAGGACATGTATGTTCTGGGCCCACCTGCTTGCGACTTGCTTTTTAGGACACTCAGTGTTAGAATGTTAGTGTTTGTCCCTATGTTTCTTTTGAAGCCAGATTGGAACGGATCGTTACAGGGTGCCCCACTCGCCCAGTTTTGGAAATGGCAAAGAAGTAGGGATCCATAGACTTTGCCTATCACGTTTAGAAGAGCGGCCTTCCTCTCTTGTACATTGGCACTATAACCGCAGTGGTCCAAGATGTCGGTAGTGCCTTTGCAGCTGTTGACCTTCGAAAGACTTTGCTAATGAACCTCGCCCACGCTTCTGGGTGCTGTTTTAAGTGCATGTTTGTCTGGCCGTCCGGTCCCGGGGCCCTCAATTTTTTCAATTTTTTCACGATGTCCACTATATCTTCCTGATCGTGAAGCACAATCCAGGGCTGGTCACTGTGGTCCTGTATGACACTCGAAGAAACAGTTGGATCATTGAAGTGCTTTGTGAAGTGGGATATCCAAGTGTCTTCTGCAATACCATTTATTAGTTGGTCTGTTGTAGTTCTTTCTGTTGAATTAATCAATGCCCAAAATTTGCAGGAGTTTTTACCACACACAAGCCTCAGCATTTCCTCCGAGTCTCTTGGATACATTGAAAGACGATAGTCTTTTAGCCATGACTTGTATTTCTTCTTCTCAAGAAGCCAGGCTAGTTTGTTTGTCTCGGAACTGTCCCTTTTGAATGTTCTCTGGAGTTTCCTGAGAATGCGTCTTCTAGCGACTAGGACCAGATCGTAATTATGGGCCGACTTTTCAATAGATGTTGCACGGATCTGGCTATGTTTTTTGAAGATGTTAAGGAGGGCACCATAATCAGGTAGGTTCCCAGTCACTCCTTTATTTTCAAGCTGGACGTATTTGCTTGTGAGAGTATTCACGTTTTTTAAAGTCAAGGACAGGCGATTGCCTTTCAAGTTGACTTCCACGTTTGTTTTAAATGACGCCTTATCAATGGAAATGACTGGCCATACTATGCACACCAGATTATGATCATTTGCCGTGGTTTTTATGACAGTGAAAGATGTAATCGTCGTCAGAACGGTTGGTGAAGCAAAGATGTAGTCTATTGTTGCAGATGAAGTTTGGCCTTCCCAAGTTGGAATACAGTTTGTGCTCGGCAGAATAGTATCTAGGTTGACAAGTTCTTTCAAGTTCATCAGGGCCAGCCATTTTTCACCCCACAATTCCGCCTTGGTTTTTGCTTGGTTTCCGGTCTTCATAGCACAGACTGCATTTAGGTCGCCACAAATGTATAGACAGGTTTCAGAGTGTGTAATGTATGCTCTGTCAATTTCCTTCTCCAGCATGTCCAAGAAACCTAGATCAGTGATAGCGTCTGGATTCCAATAGACGTTGATGATAATAGCTGAGGTCGTCACTGTTTTCTCCTGTGCTTCATTCCAATAAGTCTGTTCCACCTGGACTGTTAACATAAGTAGGGATGTAGTTAAGATTTTTGTCAGTTTGAACCCCTTTCCAATTCGGATTGCTGTTAATAATCCCGAAGCTGGTCTACCTTTTGGGCCTTTTTTAGCCGACGCAAAAGCGATTTCGTACCCATCCAGGATAGGTTTGGTGGTTAGCCATGTCTCCTGGAGACACAAGATGTCATAGAGAGCCAAGTTGACGTCGCTTGGCACAGTCAAGTGAGCGAATCCTCGGGTATTCCACGAACCTAGCTTCACAGTGGCGTTGAGTATAGGTCCTGCCAGATCTTTGGTTGAAATCTGGACATGCTTGGATTGCTACTTTCTCTGGGGAGCTAGTGCTTTCGGGAGCCAAGCCCACAGGTTTTGTAAGGGGTTAGATTTGTCCCTATCTGTAGGTTTTATTGTATCTTTCGCTATGCTCTGCGTGCAGGTTCTTTTAAGTGAAATTGTAGGACCGATGGGGTACCTTTCGTATTTCGTTGCACCCTCTTCTTGGTCGTCTTTATAGCCGTTCCCGATAGGGGGGGCTCTCTCTGCATTTCTAGTAGAAGGCGCATAAGATCTCGATGTGTCTTGTCTGCTTTGCCTCTCTATCGGTTTTTCGTTAACAAGCCCATTTTGGCACCATCCAATTTGACTAGTCTGGGTGTCGGCCTCTGAGGATCTGAGATGTTTAAGATTGTCGCTTGATTTCCATGGACTTGCATACATTCTGCTTGTTTTTAGAGGTTCCTCCAAGTGCTCGTGCTCGTCAGCTTCGATATCTTTTAGATCGTATCCCAGCTTTAGCAAGTGTGTCAAAGCCTCCCGTATCTTATGTTTAACAGACGGGGAGGTGATGTATAGATAAGTATTTGCCTGGCGCCCTTTATGGAATGGTTCTACTATTTGGAGGTCGGCTGGTTCTATTGATCTAAGTTTCAGAATACTATATAACAGTTCCATCACCGTTCTTCTGTTTAAGATGCCCTGTTCTCGACTAGTGTGTATTTGTTCGAGTTTGAATGCAGGAATCTTGGGCTTCGCTGGTTGAGCTCTTGGTTTTAAGTTGCGGTTTTCTAGTGTGTCTTTACCGAGTCTATTTGATCTACTATATTCTCTTTCCTCTTCTCTCCAGATATCGTTGGACGGCCCTCGGCCTATATATTTCCTTGTTTCTTTTTGGCTGCTTGTTTTAATCCCACCTCTGCTGTTTGGGGAGTAAGTTGTTTCGTCTAAATGGTGCCTGTGATCTTCTACTCGGGGTTTGATGTTTTCCTTCAGGCGTGTCTGGTCTGTACTACATTTGGCAATTCGTGAGACCTTCTTGTAGCGGTCTTCCAATGAGAGAAATGCTGAATGCTCGTCTGGTTCTATTGTCTCACTCTCAGTTTGGGATTCAGGCATTTGTCCATTCTGGATTTCTCTTGGTTGCTTGTCGTCGACGTTTGTTTCGACTCTTTTTTCATCATGTTGGCTCAGATTTTCTAGAGCTTCCTCCATCAGGAGGTCTTCAGTGGTTTTCGATATATTTGAAGAATTTGATGTTTCTAGGTCGATGCAAATTGGTGACGGGTCTTCCTCCGTTTCTTTAGAGATTGCCCTATTAGAGTTAGCAGTAGTCTTTATCTACAACTGGTAGGCAGAAGACTAATTGCTTTGTGCTGTTAGCTGTTTGAGCACTCATTGGTTTGCAGTCGACAAATATAGGGAAATCTTTATTTGCTGCACGTTCTGTTCCCTTCTTCTGGGGTTTATCCAGATGGATCGAGAATATTTGGTTGTTATCTTCACATACACAGTTATGAAGTTTTTTACCCCCTAGCACGCAGTTGCCGCTGCCTTTCGCATGATTTTTTCCCGTGGACTTGTTGTTTTGTATTGGCGTTTCGGCCGCGTCTTGTGGATTAGAACAGGACTTATTGTGATTTATGGTAGCACTAGTTCGCTTGGAAGATGGAACAGCAGTTTGCGAACTTTACTTGTTTTGGTCCCTTGCGCCACTATTTTGTTTTGAAGATAGAGCCACAAATTGCGAGGAGGAGCTTGTTTTTTTTTCCCGCTTATCGTAGCTGTTTGTTGTTCTGGAGCATGGCTGGCCGAGTGTAGACTCTATGGGCAAGGTTTGACATGCTACAGCTATAGTGGTGGCCGAAATGTTAGATGCAGATTCCTTCGTACACACCTGGCGATCTGGAGTGGTTTGGTCTCTGACTTTGTCTTTTTCTAAGGCAGCGATGTAGCCCTCTAAGTATAGTAGTTTAGAGTGCATCATTGCCGGCAGAGTAGTGTGGTCTTTCAATGTGTCATTAATGACCTCATACAGTTTCCCAAAGGGCGCTAGAGCCACAGTCACTGCTGACATGATTGTCATAATGTCCAGCTTTTTCTTAGGTGATTCAGCAGAAGTGGCTTCTAGCAGCTCACTGTGTCTTCTGTCCTTAAAAGGAGTAGATGCCATTGTGGGTCGAGGGTCTTTTTTAGAGCCTTTCGGCCGTGCTGGCTTGTTATGGGTGGTTTCATTTTTCCCTAGGTCTTTTCGATCCTTACGGGAGCCAGATTCTTCATGTTGCTCCTCGTGGTTGTTCGCCATGTCGAGGGGGGTATTTTCCAGACTGATCTGGCTGTTTGCATCCGCTGAGGGTATAGTCAAACCTTCAACTGTAAGGTCTTCGTTGTTGTCTCGTTGCCCAGATGTGGAACTAACCGTCTCTTCCAGTGGGGGCACAACCTCCAGCTGAGGTGTGTCCTTTTGACAGAGAGGGTGAGCGACAATTTGGGCCATATGTTCCTTGTTTGTGGCCCCCAGTGAAGCCTCTGAGCAGTGCAAAACTTCTAGCATCTCGCTGTCGCTGATTTCACAGATGGTTTAATGTTTTCTTTTGCAATGTTTCCCGAAAAAATCTTTCATAGTTTGGGGGGGCGGAGTGTTATTTTCCCCTTGTCTTGTGCTGTCTTTTAATTTTATTATGCGCCTAATCGTCCGTTTTCCCAGCTGCTTTTTTGTGTTGGTTTCACCACATGCTTCAGTGTCTTTCTTTCTTGGTAATTCGTTTCGCTGGGCTAGTTGTTCGTCAGTTTGTTCGTCGGATGGTAATAGGCATAGTTTTTTATTTTTAAGGATTGTTTTCGATATTTTTGGCCGTGGCCCTTCTTCATTGTTGGGGACCAAGTCTCTTGCTGTAGGGGAGGCTGAAGAGAGTTCTTGTATATCAGATCCCTCCCCTACTCCAGATTGGTCCCACTCCATACTTGTATCTGACTTTTTATTTTTTTGTGGATCCATATGTGGAAGCAACTGTCTTTCTTGAGCAGGTTGTGGGTGCATTTCCACATCCACCCTAACTAGTTTTCCTATTGTGGAACCGCAAGACTGCATGGCTGCCAAGTGACCCACGCTGTGGGTGCTTTCATGCTGCTTGTTGAGCTGATTGTCCGGGGGATCACCCCCCAGGGTGCCCGTTGTAGGATTGTTTGGTGCTTTCTCCTTTAGCCCTATTTTCGGGCTGTGTCCCACCGAGGGGAGGATTGCGACGCCAGCCACCAGGCGTTCCTCTGACGTCTCCAACTCCTGCTCCCTCAGACCGGACCCGCACCTCGCCGAGTAAATCAACGCCGTCTGTCCTCCGACAGGCAGCGAGGAGGACGCAGCACGAAGAGGGGAGCCTGGCTGGTAAGAGCCGCCGCTAGATGAGGCCGACGAGTCGGGAGGATCCTGCTCGAGTCCAGGTAAGCCAAAAAGCGTTGCCGTTGTATTTGTGCAGACTCGCTGAGTAGGCGATCTAACAGCTGAGCCCTCACCTGTTATTTCACCAGTCAACGGCGTGAGCCGGGGGGGGGGAGATGGAGTGCAGGTGTTTCTGGCCTTGGCTAATACCTGTCTCTGAGGTTTATTAGAGTTTTTGCGGGCACCTCCGCTGTTGGGAGTGGTCACTGCCGGAGGGTCTCTGTGGAGCAAAGCCCCCACTTCTCCAACGTCGCGGTCTGAGGTGTCGTCCACTGCGCTGCTGGCACAATCGAGGTTTAGAGTCTCTGCAAGCTGTTTCTTGTTACTTTCTGCTCGTGAACATGAGCGCGAGCTCCTCTGGCGGGCCTCTTCATGGGCCGCGGAAATTAGCGGGGTAGCGTCCTCGGCGTCCATGGCTGCCATAGACTGCCTGAGACTGCTACTCTGCCGCTACTCCGCGGCCACTCCGCGGTGGAATGGAGCTTTTGACTGCTCACACTGAGAAAAAAACACTGAAGACAGACTAGAGTCTGTTTGCTGGAAGAAAGAGTAGCTGCAGTCACTGCCTGAGACTGCTACTCTGCCGCTACTCCGCGGCCGCTCCGCAGTGGAATGGAGCTTTTGACTGCTCACACTGCTCACACTGAGAAAAAAACACTGAAGACAGACTAGAGTCTGTTTGCTGGAAGAAAGAGTAGCTGCAGTCACTGCCTGAGACTGCTACTCTGCCGCTACTCCGTGCATGCTACTCTGACTACTTTTGAATGCCATCCATCTATCGGCCAAAAATAAAAAGATAATCAGGGCTCTGCTGTTATAGGTTTAGATGCAAAGAAGGCCTTCGACCGGGTCAATTGGGACTTCATGTTTCAATCTCTTAGATAGCACGGTTGTGGTGATAAATTCATCTCCTTAGTCAGGTTACTCTACTCTTCCCCTAAATCTGCAATATGTATTAACGGTCTAACCTCATCATTCTTTTCCCTTAACAGAGGCACCAGACAGGGTTGCCCCTTCTCACCCATCTTATATTTCCTCTCATTAGAACCATTACTGGCGCTTATCAGCTCTAACAAAAATATCCCAGCTATATCTAGTGGTACTTCTCAGATTAAAATAGCCGCATATGCTGATGACATTCTCATTCTCATTAAGAACTCTAAATTGCACCTCCCACATTTACTTAACGTACTGTCTCAATTTAGTTCTGTATCAGGTTACAAACTTAACAAAGAACAATCTGAAATTATTCCCCTCAATCCCCACCTCTTAAACATGACATTGACTCATTTGGTTTAAAATGGTGCAGCTACTCAATTAAGTATCTGGGTTTACGTTTCGCTCCTACTATCCAAGATACCATGAAACCTAATACACAATCTTTATTAGATAGATTAAAAGAATTGACATCAAGATGGTCCCCCCTGTATCTTTCATGCTGGGGACGACTAGATATGATTAAGATGATGCTGTCACCTATAATTATATACTATCTAAAACTCCTATGTGTTCCGATATCTCCTTCCTTTTTCAAATCTATTTATTCAATCCTACTAAACTTCCTTTGGGGTGAGGGTAAAAGAAAAGTGCCCTATGACAAATAAGGTGGGGTTCGGTTTCCTGATTTTAAAGTATACCACTTTTCTCTTGAAACAATTTAGATCTTGGTTTGCGTGTCCCAAAACATCAGATATTCCCACATGGTGTACAGTAGAGAAACATTTAGTGTTTCTGGTAGAAATAACTGAACTTATTTATATATTTAATCATTCTCCATCGACCATTTCAGACCCAATCAGAGCCACAATATATGCCCTCCAATTCTTTCTATTTCCTCATACAAAATTCCCCAAAAAATGCCTCTCTCCTTTACTATGGCATAACAGCAAAATCCTAATAAATAATAGAACCCTTAATAGAAAATCCTGGTTGAAGAAGGGTATTAGATTCATATAACAAATTATAGATACATCCCATATTTTATCTTTTCAACAGCTCAAACATCAATTTTCCATCCTCAATACCAAATTCAATTTCTATAATAAATTAGTTAATTCTTGCGTTGATGCACTACAAAGCTCCTCCAATGATATACTAACTCCAGATGCCCTCAGACTTTTACTGCTAACAATGCAGCATGACATAAAAGCTTCAAAATTCTATAACATTCTTATCGCATCCCTAAAGATGTGTACTATCCGCTATAAATGGGAAAATGATTTTAGCTGCATTTTAGACGACCATACATGGTCTACTCTTTTTTCCAGGATTAAACATATATCCACATCAGTGAATATCTCTCAGCATTTCTTCTTCTTTATACACAGAGCATTCATTACACCGGCTAAATTATCGTATTCCAAGATAGGCAACAATGATCAATGTTGGTCTTGTGGAACCTCCCCTGCCTCATACGAGCATATGTTCCTTAAGTGTCCCTACACTTTCAAGTTCTGGCAACAAGTATGGCCATACCTTAATTCTATTTTTTCCACAGATATCCCACTCTCCTTCATTAATATTGTTTTGGGAAGCCTTTAAATTACCATCCACTTACCATCTGGAGCTACCAAACTCTATGATCTCTTTATCAGCCTGGCTTCAAAGTGCATAACTGCCAATTGGAAGGACTCTCGTTCCTTGTGTATACGAAACTGGTAGAATAATATCTGGCTCACGCAAAGGATGGAACTATGTATGGCAAACAGCCTTTATTTTATTTATTTATTTATTTTTATATTTGTAAAGCACCTGGCAGCCCGGAGGCATTGTGGCGCAGTTTCAAGAATCTGACTTAGTTACAGGCGTTGATGCTAAATGGTATTTTTTCATTCGCTATCTAGATAACTTTAATGCAACCACTCATGGAATGTGACCTCAAACCTTTTATACTTCTTGGATGATTTCCATATTGTTATATTTGTATTTTATTCCTGACACCTGAGTGTATATTGTTATCATATGCAATAGTGCCTTATTTACGTTACTAAGATCCCCATGATTCCCATGATTCTCCCCTCACCCTTTTATCTCTTGTTTGTTCTCTGTTTGTCTCATGTTTGTCTCCCCCCTACATAAACTATTGTAATGCAGAAATCTTTCTATCATAAGTTGTTCACATATTTGGTTATATATTCCTTCTCTGTGTTTGTTCTCAATTCTACATTGTACTAGAAATGTATAAACAAATTAAGCCTATTCTGTATTCTTTCACTCATTCTTTAGAATATATCTATGTGTATTATCGTCTTTTAATAGTTTTACCAATGGATTACTGCATTATGGTTATATAACTTTGACTTCATTACTGTATAATATTTTTCAATAAAGAAAAATTATTAAAATCCCCCCCAAAAAAGACATTATTTCTTAAGGAAATAACTTCTGCAAAACATTTGCGCCCAGGTACATGAAAAGGTTGCAATAGTTACAATTTTAACATGACTGCATATGCTGTATAATTCCATATCTTCTAGGTTACCACACACGAGTGCCATGGAATGTCATGCACTGCTAAACGTAAATGATCCATTTGGAGATCAGAGGCACACTGAATCCCCCCCACGCCCCCAAATATTTATGGCTTGGCCAAAGGTCTCTTGAGTGCAGCCTAAGAGCCCAATCGGTTGGAGATTGCCTTAAAGGTCAATCATCAATTACCTTAACCCATAAGTGATCACTTCTACACCTCTTCACTGCTCCCGCTGTGACGTCAGAAGTCGGGTGACTGGCCCAGCCGTTTGGGTCTCGGAGAGCAGCTGCAAAGGAGCTGGAGCATGGATGGAACACTGAAGGTATGCCGCACCTTGCATGCAGATGGCATGTCACATCACTTATGGCTTTCCCTCACATAAGTTGCTGCGTATCAGACCATGCATTAAAAGGTCTTTTTCTGTGTTTCTATGTGCTTCATCCCTCTCCTTCTCCTTTCCCACTCTATCCCCCAGTTCTGCCTTTCAGCATTCTTACCCATTGGGTCGTTTGTGCACAATAATCTGTTACAATTCCTGCAAACTATTTTGCATATATGTATGCAAATATTTACGGCATTTCTGCACCACTGTATCTCCATTGTATCATTGTATCCCACTCAAGTGAATGCCTTTCACGAGAGCCCACCAATCAAGGGACATGTGTGCATGTGCAAAACCCCCCATGAAAATGCAGGGATAAAGGAGCAAAGCAATCAATGCTCAAGTTTCTCTAGGAGTGTCAATTGAAGCTAAATCTCAGTTTCAACCCAAGATTACAGAGCTACTGACACACGGAAATGCCCACAAGCTTCCACTGTAGTTGGAAAACAGGAATCAGAGCCCAGTGCTCCCTCCATCTAACCCCTCTTCTAACTCTCCCTCACGAAGCATGAGTTGAAAGTTCTGGCAGGGAGCACAAGGATAAGACAAATGGCCTCATCACAAGTTGGGTGGTATTCCTTAAATGCGGCGGTAACGCTATTACTATTGATTTAAGGGTCTGCCCAATCTCGAGTCTGGCAGCATTTACCCCCAGCTCATGAGCTGGGGGTAAATGCATCAACTAAACACCCATTTTCGGGCGCAATTTGCATGGTGCTATTAGTGCGCACTAATTGCACAGAAAAGGCCCCATTGGGTCCAATGGACGCAATGGGGAATGGAGAATACCCATTACCGCCCATCCCTTGCGCCAGTGCTAATAGCGCCAGACCGGTTGGTAGAAACACTATTAGCTGGAGCGGTATCCAGGCGGTAATACCGCCGGGATACCGCCCAACTCGTGAAAGATTGAGTGAACTGAGTTAACTGAACACTTGGGACAGAGAAGCCATAGGTAAGACCACAGAAGAGATACGTTATGGCACAAGAGACTGAAACCTGTTTTGGCACCCGTGACCTCCGTTCCACCTCAGCACTGGAAATCTGGTTATGACCAGCCTCATACCACGTGCAGTCCATGGCCCACTCGATTGAAAGCAGAGTTATCAAGCTTTCTAGGAAAGCAAACATGAAATTTGAGGATTATGGTGAAGATGGTGAAAACACGGAGTAAAAGGGAGTTTCACCAGTAGGAGTCAATGCTGGCATTCCAGCTGCCATATCTGCAACAGAGAAACCCCAGTAAGAGAATACTGGGCAAAAGCCTTAGATGGCGATGGTCGGAATAGTCCAAAATCAAGCAGCATCAGTAACAGAGAACATCTTGATTTCAACCCAAAGGATGGGGAATGGAAGAATTGCAACACAGATACACATATCGCACCTCTGCCAAGTTGCATCAGCGGGGGAGGTGACAGGTCCAAATCTGACTGACCCCGTAGACCCCGCATGATGGCAGTTTTTAAAAGAGGTCAACATAAACATCTCAACCGGTCTGGCAGCTTAAATGACTTCTGTCAATTGTTCGAAACCGACTACCAGGGTCCCAAACAGGCACCCCAGAAAACAGTGCAGAAACAGTGCCAGAATACTTTAACTGCAGTTAGAGCTAAAGACGAAGATTAAGGAAAAAGGTGGGAAAAGGAGCAGAGTGAGCGTGTAACCTCAAATGTGTCTTCCTCGTAATTTCCACTGCCAATAACACGAAGCCATCTCGCCAGCTCTGCAAAACTGCCCTCAAGTCAAGCTAGTTCTGCCAGCTCGAAGCAAAAATCAGGCACATAAAGAGATCGTCATTCATGGAAAACGCAAATGCCATTGATTGACAACAGTAAATTACGATCTCTGATGCAGGACAGAAGAAACATAATCATTACCAATGTTGCAAAACCAAGCAGAGAACTAAGATACGCCCTTTGCAATAAAGTCTTAGCCTGATTACGTCAGAAAGTGAGGCATGGGCTTACAAGATCGCATGACCGGAAAACAGTCTTCAGGATACAGCTTGACGAATGGGGCTCCTCCACCAATAGGGATTGTATTGGTGTGGGTTGTGGCCAAAGCAAGGTTCCCTATTTTCTGAGCATCTGCAATGTTTTGGCAAACGCGGCATCGGAATCCAATATGAACATTGTGGTTGATCCTTCATAGCTGCGCGAGTGAGGAAACACTAAGCACACCTAGTTAGATCTTGATTTCTAATTATTTGATGTAATAATAATTGGTAATATGGTTGACTGTTTAGTTTGAGAACGATACAGACAAAAGAAGGGTTCCCAATTAAGGAACTCCCGTCCCCTGCACACTGTCTATGGTCTGAATATATCAGAAAAACAAGTTGTGTGTGGTATACCATGCCTTTGAACGCTCCCCTATACATAGGGTGACTATCCTGGCCTGTAACCACTTTATCAATGGAGGTTCAATTTCTATGAGATCTATTTTGTGCTATGGTTGTCTGTATCTAACCTATGTTCTCCCCTTTCAGCCTGTGTATTTTAAATATTATAATTTTGGAATTATTTTTCGTCCAATTTGTTGTATATTTCATTTATGTTATACTTCCTTCCAATTCTTTTTTCTTTTTGTAAAAATGAGTCAATTGGCGTAAGAGTCATTTGTATGATTTTATCCGCTGACATTTGTCACGCTGATGCACTATCACCAGTGGGCGAAGCGTATTTAATAAAAAAAAAATCAAATCAAACCTCTACGACTGACTATGGATACATACATTTGCACTCCGGATAGCAGCAGACAAAACCACACATCTTTGCAAAAGTGCCCAAAAGAAACCTTGTGCTCCATGGTAGTCCCATGAACTCAGACAGCTGGAGTCCAACCAGACAGTACTGGTAATCCCTCAATAAGGGCATAATAGTGCCATCTTCAGGGTAAAACGCTATATTCCAATCCCAGCGCCAGCTCTCATGTTAATAGCGATATACAAACCTCCTCAATGCAAATACACACGAATCGGTTTCTATTAATCATTATGCCATTATTTAGGAGTAAGTGAAATTAATTTAATATTCCATGCATTATGCCTTAGAGTCAAATTTGTGTTAGCCTTAAGGTGGTATTCATCACAAACGTATATTTTAATGGGCCTGGGTGCTGTTTTTTTTAAGCAGGAATCTGTCTTTTCATATAGATAGCAGCAAGGTATTAGTGTCTAGAGTGTATTTTCAAAACCAGACAGCTCAGGTAATGTTAGCAGAAGTGGTTAATTTTACCCACTAAGAGAGACCACAATCCAAAATTCAGGTTTTCAGAAGTTTGTGTTCATGAGAACTTTCAAGTACGTTAAAGGTAGGTTTTTTGGTAGCTGAGTTAAAATTCCAGCAATGTATTCTTTGTGGAGAGTTTATAGTTTATTTAAATGTTTCAATTGAACAGTGTTTCTTTTTTTACTTTTCTCCACAGGGTATTTGATGAGGAGGTAAACGTTCTCAACTTGATTTGACAACATTTGTTAAAGTTCTTTGCATCTAAGTTTAATTGCAGTTGATTTTCTTCCCTAAAGTGTCTGGTAAACAAAATATTTTGTTTATATGTCAGGCTTCTGTTGTATGTAACAGAAGGCTCCGAGAATGTTCGATGTTTCTGACACAGTTCCAGGTTTTATAACGATTTCCATGGGCCTTATGGATCTCTCTCTCTCTCTCTCTCTCTCTCTCTCTCTCTCTCTCTCTCTCTCTCTCTCTCTCTCTCTCTCTCTCTCTCTCTCTCTCTCTCTCTCTCTCTCTCTCTCTCTCTCTCTCTCTCTCTCTCTCTCTCTCTCTCTCTCTCTCTCTCTCTCTCTCTCTCTCTCTCTCTCTCTCTCTCTCTCTCTCTCTCTCTCTCTCTCTCTCTCTCTCTCTCTCTCTCTCTCTCTTCTTGTAAAAGCTCCTTCTCCCTAACCAAGGTGACCCTTGCCCCAGGTTCGTAGATATTGATTAGTTTCACCTACTGTCTAAGATTTTACTTGAACTGGAAGTGAACAGTCAAAGTCAATAGGCCTTTTCTCTGTACACTCCCTCAGGGATTTCCTAAACTATCTGTTCTCTAGTGTTACCAAGAGCACAGGATTGGGCCTTATAGATGCACTGCCAGACTCAAACCCTTTGTTTATCACACCCACGCATTCATTTCCTCCTCACTGCTTGTTGTTCTCCTCACACTTTTCTCCTCCTTTAACTCCACCCATCTCTAATCTCTTCCTCTTACTCTGTCCCCCCCATATCTCTCACTCCTTCTAGGACTCACCTCCAACCTTTGATGTTACCGCTCCCTTTCCTACTCTACTACACCCGCCTCTAGACCACTTCTCCTCCTTTTACTCTAATACTTTCTCCTCCAAACTATTATTCACTCCTACACACTGCTACTCCCACCTTCAACTCCCACCTCCCACCTACTACTATTTCTGATACACTACTTCTTCCTCCTCCACACTACTCCTACCACTCCGCCCCAACTCCTACTCAGACAGCCTCTTTTCACTCACACACACACTTCACATACACTCCCTGCACTTTCTCTCCTAACCACACTCGTTACCCTCTCACGCACACTGACACCATAGTATCCTTTCACACATTTGCATGATCATGTGATGATGTGGGCTAGTATGGGTCAAACAACTATATTACAAAATAAAAATAGAAAATAAGCATTAACCATTGCATAATATAATACAGATTGATATCAAGTTTTAAAAATAAATGTGGAAGAGGTAATATCACATTAAGAAAGCTTTCGCAAAGCAAATTAATTTGACTTTTGCAGTTGTTCACACCGTTTTACATTTATAGGAATGCATTTGTGTTTTCCAAAGTTGAAGGGCCTGTCTTCACACAACTATTATTATGTGAGCTGCAAGCCTTTGCTGTCTGAGTAAATACTTGTAACATTGTACACTGAACGCTGAGGTGTGAAGCTGCAGCTTACAGCCTACGACAGAGGCCATTATGATGAGGACTAGGATGAAGGAGAAGGACTGAGGTGACGCACTAAGATATGAGAAGGGCAAGGATGAAGGAGAAACTGAGATGAAGCACTAAGATCAACGAGAAGGGCCAGGATGAAGGAGAATGTCAAAGGACTAGGATTTAGGAAAAAGACTAGGACGAGGTAGAAGGATTATAATGAAAGACTATGATGGAAGCCTTAGTCGAAGGAGAAGAATGAGAGTGAAGGTGTGTAATGAATGGAAGGACTATGATGAAGAAGAATGACAAAGGACTGTGGCAAAAGAGAATCACTCTGATAAAGGATAACTAATAAGAAGGACTATGAATCATTATTATGAAGGACTATGATGAAGAAGGACTAGAACTATGATGAAGGTGAAGGACTGAGATCAAAAACTATAATTAATGAGAAGGACTAGGATGAAGGACTATAACAAATAAAAAAGGATCATGAGAAAGGACTATGATGAAGGACTATAATTAAGGAGAAGGACTGGAAGGAAGACTATGGATAAGGAATATGATTAAGGAGATGGCCATGGATGAATAGATATGAGGATGGAGAAGGGCTATGTCAAAGGACGAAGATGAAAGACAATGTTGAAGGAAAAGGACTAGCATAAAATGACTAACAAGGAGGAGGACTTTGAGGAAGGGAGATTAGGAAAGAGAAGAACTAAGGTAAAAGGCAATGATGAAGTAGAACAAGTAGGATAAAGGACTATGAGAAAGAAGAAGCATCCAGATATATATGAACGACCCAAGCAAAAATAAAATTTGAAAAAGGTTGTATTAAGTCTGAAAGGGGGTCATTACGACCCAGGGCATAATGGGAGTGGGGAAGGCGCTAATTACGCCGCCGTAAATTACGGTGGCGTAATTAGCATCATGGCAGGTTAGCGCAAAAAAATTTTAACGGCTGCTAAGAGCAGCCGTTAAAATCAGAAGAGGCGTTAAGGGTTAACGACGGCGTTAACCCTTAATGCCTGGGTCGTAATGAGGCCCAAAGTCTCTTCATACTGAACTCTTTTATTTTCATAATGTATTCTCTGAAAAGATGTAAATGCCACTCCTCACTCCCTTCGTGGATTATCTGTAAAAAGTGGTTGTCATTAGTGAGCACTGTGCCACCAAACATTTGCTTCTAGCTATGGACTTCACTTGGCTGTATACAGAAGAAATACGTCAAAAAAGTAATATGTTCAAGAAGATGCGAAGTGACAGTTTCAACACTTGACGTTCTATTTAGTAATGTATGTCTGTGTGTCCATAGTGTGATGCCATAGGGCTTCACCTCTGTGGAACGTGTGTGCCTCTAAGCTCTAAAAGTACTGTTGAGAGCAGTTGAGAGAGAGAAGCTGGCTGGATGGGTGTGGGGAATCCAGTCTTCAACGTATCTGCTTGTCTCTCTCTACCTACCTCCCTACTGTTGTATAAACCTTGAACGTGTAGTAGACCGAAGGATATTAAAGCTGTTATATAACTTACCTGTCGGGAGTCTCACTTCAATTATTTCACTGGCAACGTGGTTGACGTTCCAAAGTAGGGGATCCAGATGCAAGGTCACCTCTGAGGGGGGTGCAGCACATCCTGGACACTGCCACCACAAGTTTCCCCACAACCAGAAGCAAAGTACCAGCCGGCCAGAGGATTTACGGCCATTGAGAACCAGGCAGGTGCTTAGCCCCGGCAATGTACAGAGCGTGAGGGAAAGCCAGCATCTCCAGCAACGTGCAGTGCTGTTCATCTTGCAAAGGAGCAGAAAATCAGCTAGGGGGCCCCGTACTGGCTGCAGTCTAGGCCTGAGATCGAGGTCCTCGGAAACCCTTCCCGACAATGTTGGGTTCTGGCAGCCGGGAGGAGAACTGGCTCTGCGCCGGCCATGGTGCCCATCCCCGAGCAGGGTGCTCAAGGCAGTGCGTGGATTCACAGAGATGCTCTCCACAGAGAAGGGAGCAGGACGACCCACCCACACCAGTTCCTTTTCAGAAATGGTGAAGTCCCTGGAGGAGAAGACAAGTCACGTGACCCACTGTTTGTGGGGCAGCGGCCGCACAGCACTGTAGAAGTGTTGCCCGTACATCATGGAATTTATTCTGGCTGTTGTGTCCCCCAGTCACTGCGTCTGTTACTACGCAAGGGAGAAGTCGTTAGTAGAGAAGTTTTCAGCCGTTTTCAGCCATCTTCACGAGATTGGAGTGGTTACCAGACTGGAATCCAACCCAGTGGAACTGTGGTAAGTCTTGAGGTACAAGATGACGTATATTGTGGGCTATGTCTTGCTAGGAAGTGGTGAGCCCTGAAGCTCTGTCATATTTTTGATGTTCATTTGGGGAGTTTTGTTGACCGAGCTGACTTTGACCGGTGTTAAGTGTTCCAGGTAGCGATAGCATACATGGGCCTGTATTTATATGTATATTGTCTTGTCTATATGTTGTGGCCTGGGCGTAGAAGGATTAGGATTTATTTTTCCTTGGTGGTACTAGTGTATTCTGTTGGAGGTTGTTGGACTCCTGTTTTAAATGTCAGTGTTGTGTCCTTACCCTTGTTAGGACTCCTTTTGGGTTCCTCTGTTTGATGCCGGTATTCCAAATAACCTTAGGGTTTGGGGCGTTTCCATTTTGAGGGTGCAGTTGTTTTGCATAAGATTGTGTTGTACAGAATAGATTGTGGCAACATTGACTTTAGAGTTTGGTATGATTCTAAAAGTGTTGCGGTATCAGTTGCACATTTTCGTTCACAGGTGGACAGTTCCTGCGTTCGTGTGCATCCTTGTACGGACATGAGGGTGGGGTTACATATTTGGGAATCTGCGTTGTTGCATAGTAAATACGTACTAGTCAAATACGTAGTATGAATTATTGTACACAGTATTGCAAGTTTGATTCTAGCCTGCATTTGTGTAAATGCGGTGTGTGTGGGTGAGCTGAGTTGTCATTTGAGATAACTGACTGCATACAAAATGCGGCATAAGTTGTCCTCATATATTATGTGAGTTTTGGTTTCAACGCACGCAAGTTGTGTGTGGGGATGCGTAGAGTGAGGTGACTGGTGATTTGGGGTAACTGGCTGCATATAAAATGTGGCTTTAGTTGTCCTCATACGTTATATGAGTTTTGGTTCCCTGTGCGTGGGTGTGATGCGCGGCTATTTGGGTAACTGCATATGAGTATTCGGTATGACTTTGTGCCTCATTACGAGTTTGGAGGTAGCCATGGTGCTATTAGCGCCATGACTGCCTCCAAAATCGATCTGGGTCTGAGTTCCTTGAATGGGGACTTACCGGGTCATTCCAACCTTGGAGGACCCGGTAAGTCCCCATTCAAAATACCCATCCCCATTCGAGCTCCTATAGGGCTCAATGGGAATGGGGAGGGAGCTAATAACGGGCCCGCTAATTGCGGGCCCGTTATTAGCTCCCCGGTCCGTTTGCGGCTCCCGCTAAGGGCGGCTGGTAAAACCAGTCGTCCTTAGCGGGACCCGCTAAGGGACCTCGGAATGCAGCGGTAAGGGGTTAACGGCACTGGCACCCTTACCGGCGCCGTTAACCCCTTACCGACACACTCGGAATGAGGCCCATTGATTTCATTGCCTCTCATTTTGTTGCAAACAGACAGCAAAGGGCCTAAAAAAAGAGAAACAAGGAAGACATCTGTCACTGGAGCCATTAAAGTCTCCCTCGCCAAGCTGTGGTTCCCCGAGTACCTGATTTTAAATTTTGGTGGAAGATGAATAATGAGATCAAGAGGACGTTTGAAGAAACAGGTCCGGGATAAGGTCAGGGTGAGAAAGAACAGGCCAGGAACCACACCCAACTTGAAAAGGGAAGAAAAATATAAAGAAAATGCAAGGACCTCCTGAATGGCATGATAGTGCATACGAAAAGACTACATTACACCTGTGAGAGAGTTCCAGAGAAGTGATGTATCCACAAATTCAAATAATCACTACGTTATTGATAGGCACAATCTTGTTGTGGGTGTGTCCTGAACAGAGTAGTGTAAGGGTTAACATAAGGCGAAGCAATACAGTCCAAATAACAGGCAAAGCTCTAGTAAACAAGGGTGTCAGTACATCCATGGGAAAGGATGAGACAATACAGGAAAGCAGGCAAAGGTCTGGTACATGTGGCATCAGGATATATAAATGGGCAAGGCTGAGGCAATACAGGAAAGCAGGCAAAGGTCTGGTACATGTGGCATCAGGATATATAAATGGGCAAGGCTGAGGCAATACAGGAAAGCAGGCAAAGGTCTGGTACATGTGGCATCAGGATATATAAATGGGCAAGGCTGAGGCAATACTGGAAAGCAGGCAAAGGTCTGGTACATGTGGCATCAGGATATATAAATGGGCAAGGCTGAGGCAATACAGGAAAGCAGGCAAAGGTCTGGTACATGTGGCATCAGGATATATAAATGGGCAAGGCTGAGGCAATACAGGAAAGCAGGCAAAGCTCTGGTACATGTGGCATCAGGATATATAAATGGGCAAGGCTGAGGCAATACAGGAAAGCAGGCAAAGGTCTGGTACATGTGGCATCAGGATATATAAATGGGCAAGGCTGAGGCAATACAGGAAAGCAGGCAAAGCTCTGGTACATGTGGCATCAGGATATATAAATGGGCAAGGCTGAGGCAATACATGAAAGCAGGCAAAGCTCTGGTACATGTGGCATCAGGATATATAAATGGGCAAGGCTGAGGCAATACAGGAAAGCAGGCAAAGGTCTGGTACATGTGGCATCAGGATATATAAATGGGCAAGGCTGAGGCAATACTGGAAAGCAGGCAAAGGTCTGGTACATGTGGCATCAGGATATATACATGGGCAAGGCTGAGGCAATACAGGAAAGCAGGCAAAGGTCTGGTACATGTGGCATCAGGATATATAAATGGGCAAGGCTGAGGCAATACAGGAAAGCAGGCAAAGCTCTGGTACATGTGGCATCAGGATATATAAATGGGCAAGGCTGAGGCAATACAGGAAAGCAGGCAAAGGTCTGGTACATGTGGCATCAGGATATATAAATGGGCAAGGCTGAGGCAATACAGGAAAGCAGGCAAAGCTCTGGTACATGTGGCATCAGGATATATAAATGGGCAAGGCTGAGGCAATACAGGAAAGCAGGCAAAGGTCTGGTACATGTGGCATCAGGATATATACATGGGCAAGGCTGAGGCAATACAGGAAAGCAGGCAAAGGTCTGGTACATGTGGCATCAGGATATATAAATGGGCAAGGCTGAGGCAATACAGGAAAGCAGGCAAAGGTCTGGTACATGTGGCATCAGGATATATAAATGGGCAAGGCTGAGGCAATACAGGAAAGCAGGCAAAGCTCTGGTACATGTGGCATCAGGATATATAAATGGGCAAGGCTGAGGCAATACAGGAAAGCAGGCAAAGGTCTGGTATACAGTGGTGTTGAGATATAAAAATAAGCAAGGCAAAATTACAATATGTGTGGATTAGCATTGATATGTTTTCAAAATAGCGGATGTCAAGGTTCCGATACGTTGCTTTTGTGTGCCACTGAGTATCAACAGTGTTTGTGGAGCACACCACATAGGAACACAGGTTCATGGGCTCTCTAAGATACTGAATATTTAGCACAAGCTCCATTGTCTCTATCAACCACAATCTGCGGTTGTGGTGGAGACAAAATGGGGTACTGAAGCATAAAATCCCCAAGATTTGCTCAGAAACAGATTTGAAGTGGCCAGGTGTGCCGCTGCTTACTCTTATGAGAATGCAGGGTACCATGAACAGAATTACAGGTTTAAGCACTTACAAAGTACTCATTGGAAAACTGATGTGCTTACCAGAAGTGGCCCCTCTACTGCTGAGTCATGGCCACACTCAGCATCCAGATGGTGTAGTGCTGCAGTATTGTCAGGGATTAATAACATGTTTTATCTCAGGTCTCATATGCTTTTTCATTAGCCCCTGAGGACTGTGACACCTGTTCAAGCTCAGGTCTAGATAAGCAATTTCTAGAGCAAGGATTGTTTTTTTCTCCCAGATGGAAGGAGCCTTTTGTGGACCTTTTAGTCACAAATATTTATTTTATTTAATGTATTTTTTTAGGCATTTATATGAGCGTGCCAAGCCCGAAGGGCATCAGGGCACTGGTTACAGTAAGTCAGGCAGAGAGAGAAGGGGGAGCTTGTTCCAGAGTGCGTAGGCACAGACAGGGAAGCTACTCCTTCCACCGTTTTTGTGGTAGAATCTGGGGGTAACCAGGCAGTGTTTTTAGGCAGCGCGTTAAGGCGCTGTTGTAGTATGTATTGAGATTTCAGTTGCCAGGTAGGGCGGTGCGTTGTATGAGAGGCAGCGGTGTGTGATGGACAAGATCTTGAAGTTGATTATATCTTTGACTGGCAGCCAGTGGGCGGACCTCCTGGCCTTGGAGATGTGGTCATGCTTTCTGATGTCGAGTGCTTCTCTTAATTCATTGTTTTGGATATTTTTAAGTTTTCATAGGATTTTGGCGGAGGTGCCACAGGGCAGAGAGTTGCAGTAGTCGAGTTTTGAGCGAATGAGTGCTTGAGCCACTTTTAGCTGGTTTTATAAGACAAACAAGGTCTGCTGACAATGATGAGCTTTGTGGCGTAACCTAAAGTTGATGCAATGTGTTTTTTTTTAATGTGTCACGTTGAGGGTGGAGTCCAGATAGACGCTGAATATTTTATTGCATCGGCGATGGGGATGATGTGGCCATCGATTTTAAAGGACTTGTAGTCCTGATGCGGGTTTTGTAGTCTTTCTAGGGGCGCACTAGGAGGAGTTCTCTCTTCTCATCATTGAGACAGAGGCAGTGTGTGCTCATCCAGGTTTGGATTGTTTCATAGAGAAGGTTGACCTGGAGTGAGTTCTGTGTATAATTGCCTGAGAGTGGGATGAGGATCTGGGTGCCATCTGCACAGTTGGTGTATGAGACACCTAGCGAATCGAGGTGGTCAAAGAGAAGCTTAGTATAAATGTTTTATAGTGTCGAGGATAACAAGGAGTCTTGTGGGACACCACAGGCAATGGGGGCCAGGTGCGCCGATGCATCTCCGGCGAATACTCTGATGGCCCTGTGAGCATGGAAAGAGGTGACCCATCTGGCTGCGTTCAGTGAAAGTTGTGCTGAGGAAGTGAGGTGATGGCAGAGTGTGTCGTGGTTGACCAGATCAAACGTGGCAGCCAGGCCTAGGTGCAGGAGTAGGGAGATTTTGCCTCGATGATTAGCTGTGTAGCACTGTTTTTTAAGGTCTATTAATGCGGCCCCAGTACCATGTTTGTGCCGGGTCCTGGACTGGCATGCCTAAGACATAGTGAAACTCAAGGAAGCCCTGGATTTTCAGGTAGGCGGCCCTGTTGATGATCTTCAGCAGAAAAGATACTGTAGTGATAGGACTGGCGTCTCCTTTGCATCAGGAGGGTTTTAGGCCATTGATGATGTTACAGAGGGTGTGGAGGCTGACAGGTTGGAACTCGGAGGAGTGAGTTCCTTGGGTTCTACAGGCAGCATGGTGGGGGGGGGTCATGGTATGGATTTGTTTGGCTGCATTCCTTTGCTGTAGGAGGATAATATTTTTGGTGAGGGTGTCATGGACCACGTTGCACCATGTGTTATCTCTGTGGATGGCGCTAGGGGGGATGGAAGTGGTTTACAATTTACAGAGGATGGCAAATAGTTCACGTGAGCTAGATGTTGCTTTGGCGATGACTTCATTGTATATGGATACCATGTGAATAGATTGTCTATGCAGGCGGGAAGTGTTTGTGAAGAGAGCATTGCTAGATGTCCCAGCCTGGACTAATTCTAGCCACAGCTGACAAGCAGTGTCTCCAGTGAAAGCAGAATCTTCAACTTCTAATTGTGGTGCTGCTTAGAAGTTTAGCAATTATCTTGTCAACCTGGAAATCAGGTGAGAAGCATTACATTGCATTTTCTGATTATATAGAGGGATTGATTGATTTCCCAGTCGAAGTTAAGGAGTGCACAGAAAATAATGAATACTGAAGAAGTTCGGAACTGGCCCTGGTGGAGAAAGTGCAAGATTGTGTCATGGCGGGGGGCCATTTGCAGTACTATTTCTTGTGAAAGTGACATCATGTACTACATGGCATACATCCCTGGTGCCAGTGAATGTACGTTTGGCCAGGTGCCTTCAGCAATCAGAACATTGCCCAAATGAATTCCAAATGATTGGGGAAAAAGAGCCCTTGTGAAGGCAGCACCTGATTCAGTGTAAGGCAAAAAATATAGCTGAAAAATCGAGATCAAATTACTCCACAAATAGCACCAAAATGAAAGCCATGAGGGTGGCGCAGACCAACACACACAACTTGACCTCTCATTGTTTGACCAGTCTGATCTTTCTGAAACAGGGAAAGTTCCACAAGTGTCCGATTCGGTGACTGACAGAGCATATAAGGGTAAAAGAAACAGTAAAGGGGGGAGACTTCCTCAAGGGTGAGTTGTTTTCCCGAATGAGATTACCGAACATAGTAGTGACTGTAACGACCCTGGATTTCTGCGAGCCACAGAAAAATGTGTAGGTTCTCAGCAGAACTAAAAGAATTACGAACCAAAAAACGCAAAGCCCTAAACCTATGGCAAAGCGCGCCCAACGCATCCTCGCTATCCTCCTACAAATCACTGGCCACCCAATACAAAAAAAGTATCATAGCAGCCAAATCCGCGTCCTACAATGAAAGAATCTCCAACGCCTCCTCTGAATCCAAAGAGCTTTTCGCCATCTTCAAGGAACTATCCACACCGGCTACCAAGTCGCAAGAGATTGTTAAGGACTAAGCTTGGTGCAACACCATACAGTCCGCCCTCATAAACAAAATTGAACTCCTCCAAGCAAAAATCATAGACCACCACAAAAATCTCACTCAGCACAACCTATCAGCATCCCACACGGAAACTGTGACTGAGAACACAAAGACTAAGCTCTTTACTCCTTTCAAATTTAGAGAAGTTTCAGTAAAAGAGGTAGTAGACATCGTCAACAGAATCAAACCTTCTAACTGTAAAGGCGACGCCAGCCCCGCTAAACTAGGTAAAGACTGCGTAGAAACACTAGCACCATTTCTTAAAACCTTCATCAATGCGTCCTTCAACTCAAACTCAGTCCCAACCAGCCTAAAAGAAGCCTGGGTGCGCCCTCTTCTCAAAAAACCCACTCTAGATCCCGAAAACGCCAACAACTATAGACCAATCACAACCGTTCCCTTCCTTCTCAAGATCCTCGACAAAGTTGCTTATACACAATTACAGGAATACCTGGAAGAAAACCGCATCCTAGGAAAAAGACAATCGGGATTCCGCCCGGGGCATGGGACCGAATCAGCTCTATTAGACCTCAAAATCCAACTAAATGACATCATGGACAAAGGCAAACCGGCACTCTTGCTCCTGCTAGACTTATCTGCCGCCTTTGACCTGGTCAATCACGATATTCTAGGCACGCAACTCAAAAATGAAGCCCGCTTCTCGCCAGAAGCCATCTCTTGGGTCAAATCATTCCTCGAGGGACGACTTATGAAAGTCTTTTCAGACTCTGCAAGCGCTACCCCCACCACCATCCACTGCGGCGTCCCACAAGGGTCCTGCACTGCACCCACCCTATACAACCTCTTCACCCTCCCACTGTTCAATGACTTGGACCGTCGCCACATAGCATACACCAATTATGCTGACGACACGCAAGTCCTGCTCCCTCTCACAGGGGTCTATGAACAAGACGCAGCAGCACTAATCAAGATTTATTCAGCCATCCAAACCTGGATGGCAGCCAACGGCCTCTGCCTAAACGGGGACAAAACAGAAATCCTACTAGTTGGCACCAAAGAAACACTAAACAAACTCCCAGCGCAGTACAAATCCTTTAACATAGATAACTATATCATCACAGTCTCCACTGCAGTTAAAACGCTAGGAGTATACCTTGACTCCACTCTCTCCATGACACGGCAAGTCAATGCCATAGCCTCCTCTGCCGCACTCACCACGAAGATAATCAACGCTCTTAAACCCTTCCTATCCACTAAAAACTGCCTAGCCGTAGCTAGAGCCACAGTAGGTACCAAATTGGACTATTGCAATGCTCTCCTCCTGGGCACGTCTGCACAAAACCTAAAAAAAAATGCAAGTCACACAAAACAATGCTCTAAGAGCAGCCCTAAGCATCCCTAAAAGGGAGCACATCACCCAAGCCAGGAAAGAAGCCCACTGGCTACCAATAAAAGAGCAGATACTATTTAAATCCATGGCCATCACCCACAGATGCCTCTCAGCCAAGGCTCCGCCCTATCTTTCTGAAAGAATCACCCTTAAAACATCTACTAGACCCACAAGGTCACACATGACCAACCAGACCTACGTACCGACATTCAAAAGAAGTAAAGCCGGGGGGGCTAGCTTCCAACACTTAGCACCCAAAAACTGGAACGCTCTCCCCACAGCGCTCAGGAACGAAAACTCTTACCATGTCTTCCGCAGACTACTCAAAACCACGCTGTTTAACTAACTCTACCCCACCGTCCTAACTGTTTTTTCACAACTGTATATTGTTGGGTGTCTTGACCCACGTGCAAGTAATCATGCTGCAACATTTGGTGCTGTGGGCTTAGAAAATTCAAGATGGCGGAAAACCCACATGTGCGCCGAAATCCAGGAAAGCTGCGCAGTTTGTGCGCCCACCAAAATGGTTGCCTCACTTGCCACCCACCAGTGCGAGAATGAAAGGCTGGGTTGCCATGAGGGAAATGGGTTGCCAAAGGAAAAACAGTAGCGCCGGTTAGCTTCAAAGCGCTTTAAAACCACCATTGGACTACCCGCACAGTAGTCTGAAACCATTGGGAATGGCAATGCTGATTGCCAAATGCAACTTAGAATTGTGGGGAATTCATTTGTTAAATCCCAAAAATGGGTGCAGTACCAGTACTCACCACTATCCAAAAGCCGGCGTTTTAAAACCACCCTGTGTTTCTCTGAAGGCAGGCTCAAAATGCCTATTTTCAAACATTACAATATGTGCAAAATATTCACTGAACACCAGCAGACATTTGGCAGAATGGAGTTTTGTGTGCCTACAAAATCTGGGAAATGAAGAGCCCAGAACAATGCTTATAACAAAACTGGCTGAGCTATGGAGTCAGCAGTTTAAGTTGCACTGGATTTAAAGACACTAAAATCGAAAATGTTTAGATTAAATGAGTGACCTATGTTTGGTGTCACATGCCTTTGTAACTGTTGAAATGTCATAGTTTTGCACTTAGAATCAGCATTCTAGCTGCATGTGTAAAATTGCAAGTTAATTTAAAAAGCAACAAAAAACATGACAGTTAGCTGAAAGTCTGGCTTAAGGAACTTGATTCTGCCTGGCAACTACCCCCATCAGGAGTGAAACTTGAGTCACAGCTGTGTTCCCAGGCCAATCTGCCTTTTGCTGGCCACACTAAGGATATGCCATCTATCTGATAATTGAATTACCTGTGCTCTACAGGAGCTCTGAACAAAGCCTGTCTTGACTCAGGCAAAGGTTTTATTACAGCGGTCGTAAAATGTAGCTTCCTCTTGGCAGAAGCTGGGAGGGGCACTGCCTGTGAGAGCAAGCTGGCTTGGCAGAACTGGATAAACCAGTATTTCTACCTTGTGCTGAGAGGAAACCACACCCCTTTGGAGCCAGAACATAACTTTAAAAAGATGGATCATTCATAGAGCGGACAAGTGAAAATTTTATAAATGATACCATAATTCTTGTGATTTTTCTGCCCACAGTTTAAGAGGTTTTTAGAACCGGTGGTATGTTCAGGGGGGTGTCAGCGGAAAAGTGGATATTACACTAAATGTATGCATGTTAAAAATCTGAAACTTCATCAGTTAATGTCCATACTCCCTGCGCACATGTATGTAAAGTTGGGTCAATGTCAGAAACTGAAAAATCAGTTAAAAAGTCAATTATGTGCCATTTCTGAATGCAAGCTCTTAGAAACAACAGATTTGGACAGAGACATGGCTAAATTCAGCCACACCATGTATATGTAATTTCAAGCAACTGTGTAACTGTGAAATATGTCTTTTGATCATATATAGATTTGGGTGCACAGATGACAGGAGGAGTGGACTTTCTGCAGGCTGTAAAATGACATCACTCTGACACAACTTAGCTTCGCCAATCAAGTGAGGAATGGAAATTTGACCAATGACAAGTGAGAGGGGCAAGTTTAGTTATGACCAACATCCCCACCCACTCTCAAAACACATAAAAGCAGACAGACAGGACAGATAGGGACCTTCAATTCCATTTGCTGCAACGCACTCTGCCGAACCATACAACATCCAGAGATCCAGACTTCAAAGTCATCAACCTCCAGAAAGCCAAACTAGAGGCTTCAATCTATCCAGAACTAAGAGACCAGACCAGAGAGCGAGCAGTTCCAGAGACCAGACGCTGTGCCCAGAGAGAGACCAGAGCCCAGTCTAAAACCCTGACCAGATCCGTGATGAGGCCCATTTAATTCAAGAATATAGTGTGAGTACCCAGCAGAACTGTGTAGAACCAATCTCTTAGTTTAAATTCATCTAATTCAATCTATTTGACCTAAGTAGAACTGCCTGATAGCTCCAAATCTGTCACCTGTCATTCTAGCTGCAAAATCTGTCACTTGTCATTTTGAGCTTTTAAAATTTCAAATCTGAAAAACGACCTTCACAAAATCGCTCATATCTCCGCGACCGTTTGTCTTAGAGACTTGCAGTAACTTACATTTGGAAGCTGAGATCCTAGGCTTTCCTAGGACCCCAAAACGATAGAGATAGTCCTTGTGGTTCCTCTGTAATAGCGCTCGGCGCATCCGCGAATTTTGCCGCGATTTGCAAATTTCTTCACGTGTAAAAAGACAGCAGTTTTGCTTTTCCTTGCCAAAAACTTTGTTTACCTGCTAGTTACTACTAAAGCATTGTTAAGGTGATCCTGAATTCATAGAGAGTAGCTATCACTCACACTGAACCTCTGAAAGGGAATTAAAAGCATTTTAGCATATTTTTTAATTCATTGCCAGCACATATCAAAGCAATTTGGGCCTGTGTTTTCAAACTTCTGTAGTCTAAGCTTGCTGGGGTGAACTGAATCACATTTGATTGCATTTCTGATAACTGTGTGTTTCCTTCCATTTCCTTGCCTTGCATCAAGGGGGGAGGGGATTGCCAGAGAAAAGTGATTACCTTGTTTTGTTGAAATCATATTGAGTATTTTCTGTATTGCATTTTCATTCAAAATTACATCCATTTGAACTCTATAAAGCATTCTCTACAACATTATTCTTCTGTCCATATTTACCAGTGTGCTATCTTATCCATTTCATGTCAACTCATTAGTGATTATAAAGAAGTGTGCTAGTGCCAGATTCTCCGTTGTTAATATTTATCATATCAGATTAAGTGTGATATTCAATTATTAATTTATTATAAGGTGTGATATATATATCTATTGTTTAAATTATCAAATAAACCTTTTAACTTGCAAAACAGAACTACTTCTTGGCTCAGTGGGGTCAGGAGGGTTCCAAGAGAGGGGTGTTATATAGGGGTAGTCATCCAGAACACATGAACTGGACATAAGGATATATCAATAAGGGTTTTCATTCAGTATTATAGACTAGGCGTTGACTTAGCTGTAGTGTTGAATTGAATCCTCTTACAAAGTGGGGGCTCGTATCCGGGATTCTGGGTTAGAATACCACTTGTGCAGATTAATACAGTGTGCCAGCTGCCCAGATACACATATCGGGTCTGATCACCACGCTGTGTTACGCTGTAAAGCATTCCTCAAAAGGGACACTCCAAGAAAAGTTCTGTTCTGCAAAAATAAAATACTAACTTCTGTAAGTCAGGACAGAGACCAATCTCTAGAATGACGACCTTGTTAGATATGAAAATAGCCAGAGAGCACTTCTTACATAAACTATTTGTGAGAGGTGAATGGGTTGAGCAGGGCCAGGATGCCTGGTTGCAGGCCATCACGCGACAGGTCACTGAAACAGGGTCAGACTTATGGAGAGATCAGGGTCCATTACATGTGGCCCTGAGTGAACTATATATGGCTCCTAAAGCCAAAGAGGAACACAATAAGATTGCCAGGATAGCAGCATACCTGTACCTATATATGGGAGACATGCAGGATAGATGTGCTGAAAGCCAAAATCTGGCAAATAGGCAACAGATGGTGTTAGAGAAGGTCCAATCTGACCTGGTCTCTTCTGAGCAGAGGCTGCAGAGGAGCCAGGAGTCAGAAAATGACAGCAGACTGTACATCACTAAAATGAAGGAGGATATGGATGTGCTGCAAAAGGAAAAGTCAGAACAGGATACCAGATTTCTGGCCTTGCAGAAGGAACACCAAGAAGGTTTGGACTCCCTACTGCAAAGCCAGAAAAAGCTGGAGCAACAGCTAGACTTCAATAGGGCATGTGCTGAGCAGGTAGTCACCCTGCAAAGCCACCTAGATAGAGTGAAGGCAGAGAGCAACAAACTAATTCTGAAAGACCTGGATACCCAGGCAGAGTTTGATCAGGAGCGCCAGAATGCTGGTGCCTTCCAAAGGCAAAGGGACGACCTGGCGGCACAGATGCAGGCTCTTAGTCAGGAAAGGGATACCTTAGGCCAGGAAGTCTGCCATTTAAAAAGAAAAATGGAAGAAAATCACCTGGCCCACCAGGGACTGGGTGACCTCCAAAAAGAACACCAGAACTTGCTAGAGAACACCAGGAGGGTGGAGGATGCTCTATCAAGAAAGGAGCAGGCCAATAGGGACACAGCTCAGGAGGTAACCCTCCTGCAGCAAAGACTGGCCCAGTTCTCCAGGACCAACCAGGAAGTACAGAGGGAAAATGAGGCTCTCTGCCAGCACAATGAGAGGCTCCAGCAACAGGTAGCGATGCAGGAGAAACTGATAGAGTCGAGTAAGGCCTTAACAGAGGAACTGAAAGCACAAATGCAGGCTCTTGCATTGCAACAGGGAGCAGGGGCGGATAGAGATGAGGTCCGCTGGGAAAGAGAGATTCCTGACCATAACCGCAGGAGCCCTACCACCAGGGGCCTTCATCTCCCCCAGTCCCTGGACTCTACCACCCCCATGTCCCCTGGCGCACATGAGCACAGGGCCACAGGGATGGCAGATTACTATCCAGCTAAGAGTATGGGGCTCATAGGCCAGTACCACTCAGGAATGGAGGGGTGGGCATCCGGGTATGGGCACCCAAGTACAGTACAGTTCAATGGGCTGAAAACCTCTGCCCAGTTAGGTCAGTGGAGGGGGTACCCATCAAATCCTGGCAGCAAGGAGGAATCTGAAGACTCCTCTGAACTGCGCAGGACACAGGAGACCAGGTCCCCACATTCTGCCAGCCATTCCCAGGCTCGCAGAATCCGGGAAAACCTGGAAGAACAGACGGGAGCCTCTGGGAGCAGTGCCTCTGAGTCCGAGGACGAATGGACAAGGGTTACCCGAACCAAAAAGGCCAATAAGGCAAAAAGGGCCTTGCTTAAGGACCCCTTAAAGCAGATTAAGGCGATCAGGAGCGTCATCACGCCTTACCATAAGAACGCTAAGTATTCTGTTTGGGAGCACTTAGAGTTGTTTGAACAAATGATGGAGACTTTCCATTTGAAGGACAGCCAAAGCTGTATTCAATATGTAAAGTGGACCTTCTCCCCGGAATACTCCAGTTTCTTTGCGGGGCTGGAGGACCAAAATCATTTAAGATGGTCCACCTATAAGGTGGCCATCTTGAAACATTTTTCTGTTCACAGAAATCCTCAAGAGGCTCGCAAGGCAGCCTACAATTTGCAATGTGGGGAGGATCAGGCCCCACAAGAATTTGTGCAGGAGTTAAAGCGGGCTTTTGCACAGACCACAAGAAGGGTGCGCACGGATAGCAGGGAATTTATTAATACGTTTTTCCATGCCTTGCCCAAATATATCATGACCCAGCTCGTGAGGGATTTTCACGAGAAAAGATCTTTAGACTGGGTCATTGAACAGGCTACCCGGATCTATGAGGTGCAGAAACTGATAGATAGCAAAAGTAATGCCCAGAAAAACCCCAAAGCCAACAGCACCCCTGCTGCTGCCAAGGTGGCAGAGGTAAAGGTCACCCCTGTTTTGGATTTGGAGATGGGGGGGCCTAAAAACCTACCTGCACCTAATAATGCTAGGCCCAGAAGGTCCTCGGGTCAGTCACAGACAGGGAGCCAAGGAGGCAGCCCCACAAATGGGGTCCCTCGCTCTCCTGATTATGTAAGTCCCCGTTACAAGGGAAATCGACCCATCCTGGGTTATGTGTGGACTCCTCCAGCCCAAGGGGGGGGATCCAGCCAAGCACCTAACCCAGGGAACTTCCCTCCAAACTTCCCACAGGAGGGCAGAAATTCTCTAAACCCTGGGCAGAACTTTTTCCCCAGATATCCACCCGACTTTCAGCCCCAAAACCATCCATCCTTCTTTCCCCAATTCCCTGAGCCCAGACCACTGAATCCGGGAGAGGGGAGGCGAAGGGTGGAGGGGTACCCAAATCTTCCCAACCAGGGGTACTACCAGAGGAGGGACAGCTACCCTTCCCGGGATCAGCCCAGGGGAGAAAACAGGGCCCCGTATCAGCCTGAGCGGGTTTCCCAGTTAGAGCGCCAGGTTCAAAACATGGCGCGGGATATGGATCACATACTGAGGGCTCAGCAGAACCCTCAGATCGGCATGCCGGCGCAGAACGTACCCAACTCTGGACCTGGTGCTCCAGAACAATGACGGGGGCAGCACCCCGATAACTCACCGGTTCCCAGGGAGGAGGCACAAAGGGAAGGGGGGTGTAAAGCCTTGGAGGAAGCTTCCTTCCTCACTTGTAAACAGCCCCTGGAAACCCAGGAACCGGAAACAAAATCTCTTGCCCCTGAAAGTCTGCCTCCTAAGGAGCAGAGGGGGGGTAGGAGAAACAAAAGACCCAAACAGACACAGTTTGAGGAGGAGGTACAGATCTTCCAATTTGAGGGAGAGGGATCCTCAGAGGATCCTGAGAAAAGGATCTTCTCCTTCAGAGAGGGGGGAACTCCTCCCAAAGAAAAATGGGTCCCTAGGAATGCAAATCCAGACTGGGGAGATGTGGAGACTGAGCTACCGCCGCCCACCATCTCATCCCAGAACCAACAGCAAGAAAATCCCCGGGTTCAAACCCATACTGGGGACTGCCTCCAAAAAGGGGGGGGCGGCCCAGAACTGGAACCAGGGGAACCCACAATGGCTCTGATCTCCAGTTGCCAAATTTTTCTTTCAGATTCCCAAGACTCTCCACAGAATTCTGCCCAAATCTCTTCGCTAGCGATGTCCAAAACCAGAAAATTAGCCCACCAGTTGTCCAAAAATGTACATTATCTGTGCCCCCTTGAGGAGAAGGAGGGAAGATATTATGCCCCGGTACAAGTACAGGGGCAGGGTACAATCTTGGCACTGGTGGACACTGGATCTCAAGCTACCCTTCTGTCCAAAAGGGCCTTTGACGAACTGAATGCAGGAAGGGGAGAGAATTATCGTATTCCTCTCACCTCTCTTCCTGGACAACTCCAGAACTTTGACGGGAAGGAAATTCCCGTTGAGGGGACGGCAGACTTGGACATTAAAATTGGGCGACACAAGTTGAAACACCCGGTCATAGTTGTGACCCCAGAGGGCACCCCTTGTTTACTAGGGAATGACCTCCTGAGAAGGTTGTCACCCCTAATATATTGCGTAAACAAGGTCCTCTGGACCCAGACTAGCCGACCAATAAAATTAAAACAGAGTGTTAACCATGTTAGTTTAAATGGCACCTGCCACATGGTTGAACAAAAATCTGACCAAGTAGAATTCCACTTCCAGAACAACCAAATTCCAGACGTGACAGTAATAGCAGTAGGACAACAGACTGGTGATGGGGGGTCCTCTCTATTTCTGAAAATCAACCTTCCTTCCAGTCTAAAGTGGTATTCCACGCTGGAAGGAAACACTCTGAAATTCTATACTAATCCACAATCAGAAACTCCCACTCCTATAGTCCAGAAAGATGTGAAATCAGCTCAGAGCCTGGCTGATATTCAGCAAATTGGAGAGCAGTTGTTCATCCCTGTTCAGTTAAATGATGGGAAGGACTCTGTTCTCGCTCGAGTGTGTGTGAACAACGGTAAGAGCTTCATCAGCGAAGCCATGTTCCGCCAACTCCCAAAAGATCCAGCCATTCCCACCTTCAAACTGATAGACAAATGGGAAATGGACCTGGAAGCACCTAATTCCAAACATCTCCTGCCAAGCAGGTGTATGCTCAAAATCTCCATTGGCAACAAGAGCATAGTCCACAATTGTTGGGTCGTGCGAGACGTCACTGCCGCCTTTTACTTAGGCAGTGACATTCTCAATCGCTTTGCCATTAGTTTGGACCTAATAAACTTCAAAGCTTGGTCCCGATTAGCGGATAATCCCATGGGCTTTGATGATCCAGAAAAAGCATTTAGGTCAGCTCAATTGCTACCTTATGCAGTTGAAATTCAGGTTAAAGAGGAAGTCCCCATCCCAGAAAGGACCCGACAATTCTCCCTGGAAGTGAAAGTTAAAAGAGGACAACATTTGAAAAACCCTGATGCTTACATACATCTAAACGCTTCTCTCCAACAGCAAGGGTTGGGGGTAAACCCAACTCCATTAGTCAACATAGAACATGACACCATTCCAATAGAGGTGGATAACAGCGACTTAAAGAGTATTACCCTAGCCGCAGGCACCATTATTGGAATGGCGGCTGATGACCGACATTTCTCCATTGATCTTGGAAATGAACTGTTAGGACCAATCCCCAAGGACTGTTTTGACAGTGACAGTGATGACAATACAACACCAGACAGGATTTTTACCCGGCATGGGGGGAACCTCCTGGTGTACACTTCCTGCCCCTATGGTAAGGAAGATGTGACTTGTGACTTCAGGAGGGATGAGGTGATTTTCCAGGTCCATGAGGGCTGCCTTTCCCACCTGAAGCCTCCAGTCCAAATCAGCACTCTGACCAGGGACTTCTCCACCCAGCTGGAGGAGGCCGCTGAAATAGCCAAACCAGAAGTCTTTCCAGGCTTCAGGCAGATGGTGGAAGAGAGAGTCAACCTAGCTGATGCCTGTGTGACTCTGGAACAAAAGCAAAAGTTGAAACAAGTTTTCTTGGATTTCCAAGATCTCTTTGCGGTAGACTCATATGACTGTGGTCGCACCGACATCCACACAACAACAATCCCCACGGACCCTGGCATGACTCCTGTGTTTGTGAAGCAATATCGCTTGCCTCTCGCATCAATGGAGTCCCTTACTGAAATAATTAAGAACCTTGAGTCCCGGGGAATAATCCGTCCAGTCCACAGCACCTTCAATAATCCGGTGCTGGGAATATTGAAGCCAAACGGCCAGTGGAGACTCTGCGCCGACCTTAGGGAGCTCAACAAACGGGTCCATACTTCCCGATGGCCTCTGCCCTACATTGACCAAGGGCTGGCCCAGATTCAGGGGTCACAGGTATTCACTGCAATAGACCTGACCAATGGATACTGGACCGTGCCTGTCAGCAGGGAGGACCAATACAAACTGGCTTTTACCTTTGGGGGCCAGCAGTACACATAGACCCGGACTCCCTTCGGATACCTCAACTCCGGCAATGAATTCAACATTTTCCTACATAAGGCCATGCCCGACCTGGGTGCGAGGGGTAACCTGGCTTATGTAGATGATGTCCTCATCAAAAGTTCATCTGTGGAGGAACACATAGCGGAGATCCGTTATGTTCTGACACAGTTGTGGGCCGCCGGAGCAAAACTTTCCTTTCAGAAAGCACAGTGGTGTAGAACCCGTGTTAATTTCTTGGGGCATGAGATTACTCCTCAGGGCCTCTGTCCCCAGGAAAAGAAAGTGGAAGCACTTCAGAAACTGAAAGACCCCACAACTCTGCGGGAACTAAGGAGCCTCCTTGGACTGACTAATTACAGCAGAAAGTTCATGGAGGGCTACGCAGAGATCACCAGACCCCTGATTCATCTCCTAAAGGGGGGGGTCAAGTGGGAATGGGGTCCAGAACAATCCGAGGCAGTAAGACAACTCAAGAGAAGCCTCTCACAAGCGCCTTGCCTAGCTTACCCTGTCAGAAACAAGGAGTTCTTCCTGGAGACAGGGTTCTCTAATACGTGCTTGACGGCAGTATTATACCAAAAGCATGACAAGGTCAATAAAGTAATCTCCTATGCGAGCAAAACTTTATCCTCTGTGGAGGAAAAATTCAACGATTGTGAGAAGGCACTCCTGGCAACGGTGTGGGCATTGAAGAATTACCGCCCGTTTATCCAGGGGGAACACATCATTGTGGAGACTCCACACCAGCCTCTGCAATATCTCCAAAGTGACAGAATCCGGGCCGGAAATGTGAGTAATTCCCGAATTACTGCCTGGATTCTGTCAATGCAAGGCTTTCCTGTGGAGGTCAGATATGGCCAAAACAAGAAGAGTCCCCTCGCGCAAGGTCTGGCTGACTTGCATGATTGTGCCAGAGAAAACTGTCTCGAGGACGAAAGTCTAAAAATCAAGGACAACACGGAGGCATACCTTAATTCCCCACACAAAGTCTTTGAAGAGGACAAGTGTGAGGGAATGCCCACTGTCTATGTGGATGGATGCTCTTACCATGTTGACAACGACGGGGAGAAAGAACTGGTGGCCGGCGTAGGGAATGCATGGGTGAATGAGTCCCCAGAACCCTCCGCTGGATACAAAATTGGTCCCCGAAGTAGTCAGGTGGCAGAATTGATGGCTGTGCATCAGGCCATCCTCACTGCTGTCCAGCATCAACTCCACGAACTGGTCATAATCACAGATTCGGATTATGTACGGAACGGGTTCGTGGAGCACCTGGTTAATTGGAAAACCAGAGGCATGTTATGTGCTAACAACAAACCCTTGAAACATGGGAAGTTGATCCAAAACATTGATGATCTGGTCACCTCGAATGAGATGACCATCTATTGGAAAAAGATCAAGGGTCATTCCAAAGTAGAGGGACCAGACAAAACTGGAAATGACTTAGCTGATCAGCTGGCCAAAACCGGGGCCATCCAAGGGGATCTAATTGAGATTGAGTCCCTGTTGGGGGAAATCCAGGTCACTGCTATCACTAGGTCCCAGACAAATGCTCACAACGACCTTTCAATTGCACAATGGAGTAAGGAGACCCCTGATGCTGATTTGATTACAGCTCAGAAGGGGGATCCAGTTATTGGTAAGTTTTACCAGCACCTTGAGGACCCTGAGAACTTTCCCCTGACGGATACCGATTACATTGGGAAAGAGGACCTAAGAGTGTTGATGAAATGTCCAAAAATGTTCCGAATCCAAGACGGTTTGTTGGTAAGGAAATCCAAAGCTGGCCACGATCAGTGGGTGGTTCCTACCTCATTCCGAAGCCTGATGTTAAGTCACGCCCATGATGCGGCCACCGCCGGTCATAGGGGGTTTCACACAACATTGGAAATCTTAAGAGAGGTTGCATACTGGCCACACATGGGGCAGGACCTCGACCAATACTTGAAGGGGTGTCTTGTGTGTGCACAATTTCAGCCATCATCCCTTACGCACCGGGCGCCTTTACAAAAGAGGGGAATGACACTGCCATGGTCAGATTTACAAATCGACTTTGTAGGCCCTGTGATTCGCTCGGCTAGGGGGAATAAGTACATGTTGACTGTGACATGCTTGTTTACCAAGTGGGTGGAATGTCTCCCAGCCCCAAACTGCAAGGCAGAAACGGCAGCTGCCTTGATGATTAACCACATCTTTTCCCGTTTTGGTCTACCTCAAAGGATTGAGTCAGACAGAGGTAGCCACTTCACCAGTGAAGTAATGACAAAGATGTGGGAGATACTGGGGGTCAAGAGAAAGCTGCATATTGCTTATAGACCAGCTTCTTCTGGGGCAGTAGAGAGATATAACCGGACAATTGTGAGCATATTAAAGAAGTTTGTGGCAGATTCTGGGCCAAGTTGGGATATCCGATTACCTCTGGTCCTAATGGCTATCAGATCTACCCCTTCATCTGCAACCAAAATGTCACCATTTGAGTTGATGACTGGGCGCAAGATGGTGCTTCCTCAGCATTTGCTATACAGGACCCAAGAGCAGACACTGATAAATGCCTCCACTACTCATGAGTATGTGGAGAATTTAAGGAAACACCACCAACATGCTTTTGCTTATGCTCAGCGGAATCTAGAAAGATCAGCTGATAGCTTGAAGACCCATTATGACCTGAAAACTTCCAGGAAGGAATATCAGGTGGGGGACCGGGTCTATCTATACAACTTCCAAAGGAACCAGGCCAAGCAGCGCAAATTTTTGCCTACATGGAAGGGACCATTCGAGATCATAGAAAAAATCTCCCCTGTGGCCTACAAAATCCACATCCCCAAAGGTCCTTTGGCAGAGGGAGAAGACAAGTGGGTCCACATAAACCAGTTGAAATGTTGCCATCCCAGGCACACTCTGCAACAACTGGAGGAATCCTCTGGAATCCTAGCGGGTACTGTCTCAGACTAATTCAGTTCCAATCATAAAACATACCACATCTAGTCTCTAAAATATTGTGATTTGCATGAAACTGTCTCTTAGTTATACTGTTTTTTTTCAAAATAAGAATGTAATGTTTCGTTATGATGAAATGCATATGCTGCCCCACTATCTCAACAGTGGTGGAAAAACGTCTATGAGTAGGTATTGCCGCTCTTTCTTTGTCGTCCTAGGAGAAAGAAAACCTGGAGACGGGCCAAGGAGGGCGATCCGGAGACCAGGAACGAAGATCCAATGGGCCCAGTGGACCGCCCAATACTCCCATCAGGACTGGCGAGGAGAACCGATCGATCCGACCGGATGGAGGAAAAGATGCTGAACTGTGCCATCTACCGGAAGAAGATTATGCGGACAGACCGGTGCGTGGGTCAAAACCCTTGTGCACCCGACTCCCCATCGACTCAAATTCAAAGTGCAGTCGCGTGGGGGGGCTTGTTGGGTGTCTTGACCCACGTGCAAGTAATCATGCTGCAACATTTGGTGCTGTGGGCTTAGAAAATTCAAGATGGCGGAAAACCCACATGTGCGCCGAAATCCAGGAAAGCTGCGCAGTTTGTGCGCCCACCAAAATGGTTGCCTCACTTGCCACCCACCAGTGCGAGAATGAAAGGCCGGGTTGCCATGAGGGAAATGGGTTGCCAAAGGAAAAACAGTAGCGCCGGTTAGCTTCAAAGCGCTTTAAAACCACCATTGGACTACCCGCACAGTAGTCTGAAACCATTGGGAATGGCAATGCTGATTGCCAAATGCAACTTAGAATTGTGGGGAATTCATTTGTTAAATCCCAAAAATGGGTGCAGTACCAGTACTCACCACTATCCAAAAGCCGGCGTTTTAAAACCACCCTGTGTTTCTCTGAAGGCAGGCTCAAAATGCCTATTTTCAAACATTACAATATGTGCAAAATATTCACTGAACACCAGCAGACATTTGGCAGAATGGAGTTTTGTGTGCCTACAAAATCTGGGAAATGAAGAGCCCAGAACAATGCTTATAACAAAACTGGCTGAGCTATGGAGTCAGCAGTTTAAGTTGCAATGGATTTAAAGACACTAAAATCGAAAATGTTTAGATTAAATGAGTGATCTATGTTTGGTGTCACATGCCTTTGTAACTGTTGAAATGTCATAGTTTTGCACTTAGAATCAGCATTCTAGCTGCATGTGTAAAATTGCAAGTTAATTTAAAAAGCAACAAAAAACATGACAGTTAGCTGAAAGTCTGGCTTAAGGAACTTGATTCTGCCTGGCAACTACCCCCATCAGGAGTGAAACTTGAGTCACAGATGTGTTCCCAGGCCAATCTGCCTTTTGCTGGCCACACTAAGGATATGCCATCTATCTGATAATTGAATTACCTGTGCTCTACAGGAGCTCTGAACAAAGCCTGTCTTGACTCAGGCAAAGGTTTTATTACAGCGGTCGTAAAATGTAGCTTCCTCTTGGCAGAAGCTGGGAGGGGCACTGCCTGTGAGAGCAAGCTGGCTTGGCAGAACTGGATAAACCAGTATTTCTACCTTGTGCTGAGAGGAAACCACACCCCTTTGGAGCCAGAACATAACTTTAAAAAGATGGATCATTCATAGAGCGGACATGTGAAAATTTTATAAATGATACCATAATTCTTGTGATTTTTCTGCCCACAGTTTAAGAGGTTTTTAGAACCGGTGGTATGTTCAGGGGGGTGTCAGCGGAAAAGTGGATATTACTCTAAATGTATGGATGTTAAAAATCTGAAACTTCATCAGTTAATGTCCATACTCCCTGCGCACATGTATGTAAAGTTGGGTCAATGTCAGAAATTGAAAAATCAGTTAAAAAGTCAATTATGTGCCATTTCTGAATGCAAGCTCTTAGAAACAACAGATTTGGACAGAGACATGGCTAAATTCAGCCACACCATGTATATGTAATTTCAAGCAACTGTGTAACTGTGAAATATGTCTTTTGATCATATATAGATTTGGGTGCACAGATGACAGGAGGAGTGGACTTTCTGCAGGCTGTCAAATGACATCACTCTGACACAACTTAGCTTCGCCAATCAATTGAGGAATGGAAATTTGACCAATGACAAGTGAGAGGGGCAAGTTTAGTTATGACCAACATCCCCACCCACTCTCAAAACACATAAAAGCAGACAGACAGGACAGATAGGGACCTTCAATTCCATTTGCTGCAACGCGCTCTGCCGGACCATACAACATCCAGAGATCCAGACTTCAAAGTCATCAACCTCCAGAAAGCCAAACTAGAGGCTTCAATCTATCCAGAACTAAGAGACCAGACCAGAGAGCGAGCAGTTCCAGAGACCAGACGCTGTGCCCAGAGAGAGACCAGAGCCCAGTCTAAAACCCTGACCAGATCCGTGATGAGGCCCATTTAATTCAAGAATATAGTGTGAGTACCCAGCAGAACTGTGTAGAACCAATCTCTTAGTTTAAATTCATCTAATTCAATCTATTTAACCTAAGTAGAACTGCCTGATAGCTCCAAATCTGTCACCTGTCATTCTAGCTGCAAAATCTGTCACTTGTCATTTTGAGCTTTTAAAATTTCAAATCTGAAAAACGACCTTCACAAAATCGCTCATATCTCCGCGACCGTTTGTCTTAGAGACTTGCAGTAACTTTCATTTGGAAGCTGAGATCCTAGGCTTTCCTAGGGCCCCAAAACGATAGAGATAGTCCTTGTGGTTCCTCTGTAATAGCGCTCGGCGCATCCGCGAATTTTGCCGCGATTTGCAAATTTCTTCACGTGTAAAAAGACAGCAGTTTTGCTTTTCCTTGCCAAAAACTTCGTTTACCTGCTAGTTACTACTAAAGCATTGTTAAGGTGATCCTGAATTCATAGAGAGTAGCTATCACTCACCCTGAACCTCTGAAAGGGAATTAAAAGCATTTTAGCATATTTTTTAATTCATTGCCAGCACATATCAAAGCAATTTGGGCCTGTGTTTTCAAACTTCTGTAGTCTAAGCTTGCTGGGGTGAACTGAATCACATTTGATTGCATTTCTGAGAACTGTGTGTTTCCTTCCATTTCCTTGCCTTGCATCAAGGGGGGGAGGGGATTGCCAGAGAAAAGTGATTACCTTGTTTTGTTGAAATCATATTGAGTATTTTCTGTATTGCATTTTCATTCAAAATTACATCCATTTGAACTCTATAAAGCATTCTCTACAACATTATTCTTCTGTCCATATTTACCAGTGTGCTATCTTATCCATTTCATGTCAACTCATTAGTAATTATAAAGAAGTGTGCTAGTGCCAGATTCTCCGTTGTTAATATTTATCATATCAGATTAAGTGTGATATTCAATTATTAATTTATTATAAGGTGTGATATATATATATCTATTGTTTAAATTATCAAATAAACCTTTTAACTTGCAAAACAGAACTACTTCTTGGCTCAGTGGGGTCAGGAGGGTTCCAAGAGAGGGGTGTTATATAGGGGTAGTCATCCAGAACGCATGAACTGGACATAAGGATATATCAATAAGGGTTTTCATTCAGTATTATAGACTAGGCGTTGACTTAGCTGTAGTGTTGAATTGAATCCTCTTACAATATAAATAAGCACAACTGTATATAAACATGCATATATGTTCATCAATGTATCTATATCCATACCATGTTTGCCTGTAACAAGTAAGAATGCTTTCAGCGCCACGATGCCCATGGGCAGATGTGCGCTATACAAATGCAAATAAATAAATAAATAAAATAACAGAAGGAGGCAGTTTTGTGTTCACACATGTTGTGCGTACTGAATTATCAACTGAGTGGCACTTCGCGAGAGATGACAAAATTGCCTGTTTAGACAAACTGGCTCTATGCCAAACTATTTGAAGCCTTACTGTGCTTTATCACCCCCAAAGGCTAAATTGCTGAAAGGGTCAATCACAATAAAATCACAGATGCATCGGTAAAAAAAAAAAAACATTAACCAATGGACTGCATCCCAAGAGGTGGGCTGCCTTAAACACGACCAGACTCCAACAATTCTTTCTGCCGATTATGAATTTCCAAGTGACATCTCATTTTACAAATGTTTCTGCAGGAGCAGCAATATGTCTGGCAAAGCATAATGCTCTGCTGATGATTAAACAACAGAGACCAAAAACAACTGAAATGTCATTCACTGGATGGGGTGAACTCTGTAGCCTCCATAGAGTTAAAGTCTTAAGTAGTAGTATCTATGAAGCTGGGCCAGTGGGCCTTCCATTTAACATCAAATCAGTGTCATCATTCTTGGGATATCTGGAGAGGGATTAACAATTTGGATGTGCTACATTCCAGAAGAAGGCACAACATTATGATTGGATTGCACATTTATTTATTTATTTATGTATTCATATACAGGAGGAAAAATGCTCTTTTGATCACAAAAGAACGTACAATATATAAGAAATCAGATTTGATGGGAAACAGTGAGCTTTTTACAACAGGGTGAGTTTTAGGGATATTCTGACCAGGCTGTGAAGGGGAGTAAATGGAACAGTCAACGGTGACAATACATAAGTGCACATACAAAGATTAAGGACAACCAACATTGGACATTTTGAATTGCAGGTACGCGGTATGGTCAACTGTGAACGGGATTTGACCATGATGGGTGAAGTGGTAGAATGGAGGCAGAGGAAGTGAGAGACAGGCAGGCAAGAGGTGAGGGAAAAATGTTAGCTAACAGGCAAATTAGTGGTAGGTTAAGAGGGTAACTCAGAGGCGAGGAGGTAGGCTTTTAGTTTGGTTTTGAACAAATCCTTGTGGACTGTTTCTTGCATGTCCGGGAGAAGAGAATTGCATGCAGGTGGAGCAAGAAGAGAGAAAGAGCAGAAGTGAGAGGAAGCACAGGCAGGGCGAGGAGCCACAAGCGTAGTTGAGGAGGCAGAGCTGAGATTATGAGAAGGCTTATAGAGTTCAATAGAGGAGGATAGATACAGTGCTGCCTTTCTGCGGACAGATTTGTGAACCAGGAGAATATATTTAAATCTGGCCTTGTTTTGCATCATCAGCCATCCAATCTGGTGACGGTATGAGGAAGTAGGTGTGATGTGAGGGAGTTCAAAACGAATCGTGCTAGTTAATTATCTTGTTGAGAGGACTGAAAGCATACCTGGGGAGACCAAAGAGGATACTGGCACAGTAAAGTTTAGAAAAGATAAGAGTGGTTAAGAGATGCTTGGTGGTGTTGAAAGGAAGGCAGTGACTGATTTTCCTAATATTTAGGAGTTTGAGGCCAGCAGCTATTCCAGTTTTGAAGATGAAAGTAGAGAAGGTGTGAGTAGGGTCATAGATGACGCTAAGGTTTCTAGCTGAAGAAGAGTAGGGGATAGTGTCAGGTGGCAACTGGATAGACAGAGGACGAGATGAGAGAGAGCGTTTGCAGGGGCATCATTTCACCAAAATGCCAGGGGTAGCAGAAGTGACATCACCCGACCCTTGAGCTCTAATGACCCCACAGTAAGTGATGTCATGTGACCACACCCCACGTGACATCACAGGAAGCGATGGGCACAACATTTCACCCCTTGACAAAACAGGAAGTGTCATCACCTAGCATTCTAAGTTTACTACGAAAAATATGGTTACAATATCACTGTAAAGATATACATTTCATACAAGAATGGATCACCATATGTATTGTTAATATCATAGGCCCGTATTACCAAATTACCGTGAGTGAAAGCAGACGTCCAAGGCCAAATGATAATGGTGTGTTATTATATAGCACTGATGCTTAAGCGCTTCATATAGAACAAATACACTTGCAATATCACCCAACCTGTGTTGGTACTCATTTATCAATCTCAACAGGATGAAAGGCTAATTGACCTAGCCGGGAGTTGAACCTGCAAACTGCAGATCACACACACATTGCAGCAACGAGCACCCAACCAATCGAGCTATCTTACCAGCTATAGCTATTAGAAAACCAGCCACTCCAGAAAGAAAGAGCTGTATGCTGCTGGCCGCAACCCATTGGCATCAATTTAAAAAATAAAACAAAACATTTTTTTTTACTTTTTTTTAGTGGTAGCAAGGGAGCCCTCTGGCGACCCCTAAATTACGTCTGTGTGCTTTTGGCAGGGAAGAAGAGAACCATCCAATATTTAATGACAGAGAGATAGTTGGAAATGTTGATAGAGAGATCAGAGTAGAGTTGAGGAAAAGAGAAGAAGATTTGTGTGTCATCTGAGAAGAGTTGGTACGTGAACCCAGAGTGATTTGAGATGTATTGCTCCAGGAGACAGAAAATTGGCGAGGTACAAGGTAGGATTTAATCCAGGCAAGGGCTTGATTGTGAATCCCAAGAAGAAAGAGAGTATTAAGGAGATCAGAGTGATCGACAGTGTCAAAGGCAGAAGACAGGTCAAGGAGAATTAGGATAGAGGATAGTTCTGAGTGTTTACCAGAAGCGATGAAGTTGGACACATTCAGGAGATGCAGTTTCCACGGAGTGACAGGAGTAGAAACCTACTATTAGAGTATCTTGAAGGTGGTGGAGTTCTAAGAAATTGGTAAGATGGTTTAACACAACCCTTTCAAGCTCTTTAGAGTACCTCAGAAGGAGGGACATATGGCAAAAGGTAGCCAGTAGGTTTGGGTCAGCTCCTTGCTTTTTTAGGAGAGGGATGACGTGGCTGATTTGAAAATAGAGGGAAAGCAAGCGTAGTGGAAGGACCGGTTGAAGAGTTCAGTGAGTTGAGAGGCAACTATAGGAAAAAGATTCAACTCTTGATTCTAGCTTCTGGAAAAAGACTAAAAAAGCTGCCCTCGGAATATGAGAGTTTCACCATAGCCAGCAATCAAATTAAAGTATCGAGTAAAGTGAAAACATTGGGTGTGACACTGGATGCTGGACTCTCCATGAAACCCCATGTTGCCATTGTTCGGGCCTCTTGCGGATATGTGTCTAAAATCCTGAACCATATTTGACCTTACATCACTTTAAAAAGTCGATCCATCTTAGCCAATGCGTTAGTCAATTCACGACTCGATTGTTTCAATAGCCGGTTGGTCGGGACATCTAATGCCAATCTTCAGGCCCTGCAGGTTGCTCAGAACGGATCATTTAGAGCAGTCCATGGGATATCTTGTAGAGAGCATGTCATGAATGCGAGACAGATTCTACATTAGCTGCTTGTTAAACATCGGGTCATGTATACGTAACGTTCTCTTACTGTTCACAATGAAGGTCCTCAGCATCTTAAGAACCTCGTCACCATCCTCCCAGCAGGTCGTAATCTGCGGTCCTTTGATCCACTAAAACTCTGCCTACAAAGGTATAATATCAAACCCTTTGGCGGCTCCACATTATTTCTCGTTCAGGCTTCTTTATACTGGAACAAACTTCCGTTTGAACTCCGGTATGCCAAGTCCAGCTGTGATTTTAAGAAAAGTCTGAAAACTCATCTGTTCAATTTAGATGCAGATTAGTTCAAACAACTGTGTCTAGTAATTCAGACCTTGCCCTTCTGCACCCCGCCCACTACTTATTTGTGTCTCTTGTTTTGTTTTTCATGCACTTTGAGGCCTACGGGCGAGTAGCGCTGCATAAGATCATAAGATCTATAAATAAATACATACATATTTAATTAGTACTCCTCTTTAGTTGAAGAACTCCCGTAGCTTAATGTTACCTTAGTAAATCACCTTTTTTTTAATATACATTTTGTTTCTGTTTGTTTTGTTTTGTTTTGTTTTGCTCCTGGTATACGTCCTAATATGTGTGCACCATCATAAACGTTATGCTATTGTAAAGGCACCCTTTGTGAGTATGCTTCCACCATCTGTAACAAAAGTTTGTTGCCTTTATTATTTATTTATTATTATGTATCTGTTTCTCCTCTGCTTCGCACTTTCCACTTCTCCCCCTTCCATGCACTTTTCCCCTTTCCCTTTTCCCATGCACTTGCGTATTCTCAATGTCACTGGTCCTAGTAAGATCGCTGTTTTGTTCTCCCCTGTTCCCCTCTCTTGCCTTGTCACGCTCTGAGACACTTGTGTAGGAGCGCGATACCAATAAAATATCAATATCAATATCATTGTAACTCTTTCTGCTCGAAATTGACATCTCTGCTCTTCAAATTAATACAAATACAATACATAAATACATATGTAAATGCTTGTGGAAAGGTCCCTTGGTGCATAATGTAACATGGGTTCTAGGGCTAAATCTGACCTTGGCCACATCAGTGTGAGCTGAGCTCTGGAAGCAAGAAAAAGGGCAAGTCCGTCTCACCCTTAAGAGCGCCAGGCTTGTGTCATGCCATCCACAGGAGCCCGCCTTACACCTTTGACCTCCAATCATAGTCACCTTTCACACAGTCTATTCATGACTGGTCCACACTTGTACTGCAGGCTTAGCAGCTCCCTGGATGACTAATCAGGAAGGAGTTATGTCCTGTGGAAACATTCAAAGATAACCCTGGGTCGAATTGAACTGGGCGAATGCAACACGTTGTCAGCCCATTACACAGCCTACAATCAGGCATTATTATCTTCCTTTTGATCTTCAAAGCTGCTTCATATAGTAGCATAATTCCAAACATGTTTAGAATATACTTACTTTCAGCAATCCAGATCTACGTTCCACCTTGATGCATCTACACATATCATACTATCAAAAACATACTTTTCACCTTCTACGTCACTCCTATTGCCTTTTTCTCTTTCTTGCCCGCATTCCCATGCTCTTATCTTCTCCTGACTCCAATTTCCCTAGGCATTGGAACAATATGCCTACTTCAGACGAGCATGGTACCCTGAAACTTCCATGATGGCGATATGATGCAGTATAACATCTTTTTCACATAACAAATAATTTCCGCATGGACACGCCTGGGCTGAACCCTATAAAATCCCTGTTGTTTGTGTGCTCAGAAGCCACATTTTTGGGATGGGCATGCTCTGCCAGTTTCTCTGTCAATATCTGCACAGCTGCATGGAAATAAATGGCGACTCTACCTTTGCTACCTAGTTTGTTTGTTACATTTATGGCCAAAAAGGGCCATGAGGAATGAGGTGAGTCATGGTGGAGCACCTGCAGTCTCCAAGGACTGCCCATGAGCCAGGGTGCTGCCGGGGTTCCTTCAGGATCACACTAGAGGGCGCTTAAGGCCTTTTCTGAGATGTGTGCATCATACTTAAGGAGATGAGTGTTCAACAATCCATTTTGGATTTAGGAATGCATTTAGGCAAATGAGATCTTGTTCTCAGTTCAGAGCAGAACAAGCCCCACCTCCAAAACTAAACCTTTTCAAAGGATGATATGACAACGACAAAGGAGTACTGGACTCATGGTTATCAGACATGTTACTGTTGGGGTGAGTGCGGTGACTGACAAAGCAAAACAACACTAACTCAGTGGGCCTCATTACGAGTGAGGTGCAGCTTTGTTCCCTATGATGCAGGATAAGACACACTATATTCAAATACTGGTTCCCCATATATCAAGGGTACACCAGATAGGTGCTCAACCTTGAAACGTCCACTGCTACAGAGAAGTACTGGAGTCTGAAAGCCTATATGCTTGAAAGGACTGCCTACATTGGAAAATGTTTTTTTATGGCCATGGCCAATGCATGAATGATGCTGTGCCAACACTGCTCCCATTTAATGATAAGAATCCATATTGAAATATCCTGGACAACGTGATTATGGCATGTATCAAAGAAAAACTGAGCCAAAACAGTGTTGAGATGTGTTAGGAAGATGGTTAATTTGACCCATAAGTAAATATCTGTAAGTAGCTATGTCATTCTCATGCACAGTAGGCAAGATTGCATCTCACTGCTCTTCTATTCCCTCTACACAGGGAGTTGGATATAGAATCCAATTACTATTATATCCTAGTTCCTATTTCCTAAATGCTCAAACAAGGATTGCAATTGTGACTAGCTCCAGAATTCCTTCTAAGGGGATTCCCTTTCATCCTTCTTGACCAGTGATCATCACCACAAATGCACGCTCACTAGGGTGGGATCATTACTCAAAAATTATGGGCAGAGCAACATCTCTTATCCCTTGCTGCAGTACACTTCAGAAGGGTACAAAATTCCCTAGTAGATTATCAGAGATGAGTGATACCCTTTTCTCATTAAATAATCCTTAGGTCATATTATATCATATCAGGTAATCCTCCTATCATATCATATCACATCAGGTCAGCAATATTCCCATATCTGTGTAAGGTGCAAGGAACTCTAAATATATTTGTTTGCCTCTCCATGGAGTAAGAGAGCAGATTCAATGAATTTGCTGCAGTCCAAGGCAAAACTGTATGCCTTCCCTATCCTTTCACTGGTAGCCAAACTATGTCTCAAAATCAGGCAGGAGTTAGCAGTAGTCAAACTAGTTGTCCCCTTTTGTAGGTCAATGTTTGCCATTGGAATATTCCTCATATTCCATCCCGGTCAAGGTTACAGTTCCATTTCCTCTTTCCATATGTCAATGATCAGTCTGGAAATTGAGGTAAAGAGGTTACAAAGGCTGGGCCTGCTGGCGGTATTCGTGGTATAGTGGTAAGTCCTAAAAACACAACAGTGCCTGATATAATTCTTATACCGGGACCATAAACAGTAAGTCAAAACTGGACCTAGTGCACTCTAGGTCACAATGTCATGTTCTTGTGACATTTTATTTACAATACCATGTTATGCCCTATTGGCAGTATCTCAGAACACACTTACCAGGTAATCTGAATACTGACGTTCATATAAGCAACCCCTGAGAAAGACCCAATTCCCAGTAACGAGTTTTGTTTTTTATTTTACCAAAGGTGATAAAGTGTATTACCACCTGCGGTAAAATGAGTTTATAACCTGTTCTGCATCAGTCTGTATGCCAACCCAGAAAACCATAATACATAACAAGTAAACCGAGTCTGACTTGTTTTTTTTACAATCACTTTATAAGTAATAATTAATAATGACATTACACAAAAATGAAAGTGCACACCTCAAACTCTTGTTACACTTTTGCAGTAATACAGATTCTATTTGTCAGGCTAAAACATAGCTACAAATATATTCCCATGTAACTCTTTCCCCACAATATAAATGAGCTTGAAATACACTTCTAGTGTTGCAGTTCAAAACATGGTAATCACAGACCTTGAAAGATAGCAACTATTCTGTGAATCTCACAGCCTTCAGTTATATTTACAGCTTAACAGTGAAAAACCCATGAGATAACTATCCACGTTTGTCAATGAAACACAAAATTCCCCAATCTGCAATTTCCTGTAAAATATCCTTGTAAAAAGCATTCATGCACCATGCTCCACAATTTTACTAAAATCTCACCAAGAACAATGCTTGATTCTGGATAACCCTGTACCGCAAAGCCAGGATCCCACTCCCCTTTCAGGACGCCACGCAGGGAAAGTTTCCTTATCTGGTTCGCTCCTCTCTCAGTAAATTTGTCAGAACTCTAGGAAGTCTTTTCCCCAGCCTGCCTGCCTGCTTACGGGTGCAGTAAACTTCTCCCCAGAGACAGTGAGTGCTCGATATAGCGAGGGCCAGCCTTCTGAGACAATGCACTTTTTAAGCTCTCTGACTTTGACTTACCATAATGTTTGTCTGGCCTATATAAAATATAAGAAGCCACTGTCTCATTATGTGATGTCATGTGTCAGAACCTCCTTCCTTTGTCAATCAGCCAACCCTCTAGATTCTGGGGGCACATGTTCATCTTGTCACCTCTGCACAGAGATTCAGGCAGGCAATGGATGCCAGGTGTTTCATTTCTCTGTGCTAATTTCCTATCTTGAATATTTTAGACAATAAGCTCACTTTGAGTGAAACAGGCTCTGCATTCCTAGCTCGCATTCCTCACTGCAAAGCACATTTTATTCTACACGTTTTATTCTCTTTTAAAATAGGCCGACTAGTCGTCAATATTTTACAACACAGGGCTACAAATTGATTTGCCTTTAACATTAGCGTGGGGATATATATATATATATATATATATATATATATATATATATATATATATATATATATATATATATATATATTCAGTCAGTCAATAAGTTTATTCGGATACATGATCCATTAAACACAAATAAACATTGACACAATACATTACAATCATTTGAATAAGAACCCCTCAATAAAACATTGCTCATAATACAATCCCATTCAGTTAATTTGCCACAGGGTTTGCAACACATATACAATACAAAAATACCTAGAACCAATATCGCACCAAAAATGACTATGTCCTGGGGACAAAAGTCCCCTTCCCTGAGAGGGTAATGAATCAGTGATACCAACAAAATTGAGCTTATTTGCCTAAAAACTGCTTCCTAAAGTGAATAGCTCTCTTCAAAAATGATAGCAGTGCCCATGCAGCTAAAACAGAATCCGCAGCAAGGAGAAACAAAATGGCAGATTTATAGAGGCGGATATAAGCCTACCTGAGGACTGACAACAGAGTTACTCTCGATGTTGCCCTGTGTAACCCTGGCAAAACAATAACAGGTGAGCCAAATCTTCCTTGAAATGGCCACACACTGGACTGAATCACTGTAGCTGTGACAGTTGACTGTGGTACTCCTCAAAAGGAGGCAGTCAAACCTTGCATGGGTAATTAGCCAACGTTCCTTCCCTGTTGTACCCCACAATAAGTATGGTTGTATTTCATTGACCCGACTAATTATCGCGTGTTCTCTATCAGACGTCAACACATGTTCCTGAAGGGATCGCTTTACATTAATTATTTCCCCCAAATACAGATTTATAGTTTCTGAGCTGGGGCTTGGTCAGCAAAGCTTCTGGGGGGGAAATAGATCTTATTTTACCCTCCACCAGAGTTTTGTCTATGTATTGGAGCCACAAAATTTATTTTTTTTTCTAGCCAACCCTGGCCATAACGGCCCAGATTATAAAGTGACAAAGTGTGGCTCTTTCATTCGCCCAAATCCTAACCACAAAAATGATAGGGGCTAAGGCCCACTGGTCCTCTCAAAATTGCATACTCAGCTCTCTGTGGATTGAGATACAGGTAGAGGAGTTCAGAAATGTTATTGAGTAAGTACATTGTTAGTTTATATTTCTACTGAGTTCATAGTGAACTGTAGTGTAGAGTTCAAATGAAAATAGCAGCTTTTATGGGAGCAGATTCAACACCCCCTTTTTTTACCTTACATATAATGTATGTTTTAAATTCACTCACAATACTGACTCATACCAAATTTAGTCCAGAGCCTCTCCCGAGTCTCAAACACTTGTTTACAAGTGGGGTCAGTTTTCATGTATGTTGAAATTTGGAGCCTTAGATAAAATTCAAAACCTTGGCTGAAATTCAGAGCTCTCTCTTCCATCAAGCCTCTTCACAGAACTGTTTTGGACCTACGTTTGTACAGACACCATTTCACTCTAAAAGGCTACTGCGGACATTGTCAGCACGTTCAATCCTGGTGTGATCATTTGTAATAATGTAGTGATTTGAATTCCTGGTGCTGTGTTGTAGACCACTCGTTCTTGTGCATCCAGTGGGCTGTGAATAAAGTGTTCAGGAAATATTCAGTTTGTGTTTCAGGTGAGGACCTTGGAGTAGGCAGTTTTGGGGGGAAATGCCTTGCTGGAACACGATTGGCACGGAAACACGTTCCTCTCTGGGTCCCTGCTGTGGTGCTTCATGTACTTCTGGATCATCAATTTGGGTACATCCACTCCGTAGGTAATACATTCTTTACAACCAAGTCCACCTTCCTGGTGACTTTAACATCAGAAAATGGGCTGGGTAAATTGGGCCCAATTTCTATACCACCCATTCTTAACATGTCACCAGGAATCAGTGTACAATGCATTCCTTAATGACCTATTTGGCATATGAAAGTTCTTCAATGATCTGTGATACGTTTCTGCCAATATCATAATGACAATCCCTTGTGGAGGCTGTGCATGAAAACTAAATGCACATTTGATGTCATCAATGACATTTGTGATGTCATCTTTGATTTCCTGGGTGTTAGTCCTAGCAGTGCACGGTGGTGAAGCGAGTTATGGTTGCTTAGTTTACCATAACATGTGATGTCATCAGTGATGTCATCAATGACATTTGTGATGCCATCTTTCATGTCCTGGGTGTTAGTGTTAGCAGAGCACAGTGGTGCGGGCAGTTATGGTCGCTTAGCGTACCATAACTGGCGAATTTCAGGGGTTTTTCGGTTTTACTTTGAACCATAATGGCACGTTTGAAAGGTTTTTTTAGTGAAGTGCACAGGTTTTTGGTAGGGCAACTTAACCATAACGTCCCCTTAACAAAGTTTTTTTTAGTGACTGTCTGGGTTTTTAGTAGGGCAACTTAACCATAACGTCCCTTTAACAAAGTTTTTTTTTTACTGAATTTCACAGGTTTTCAGTAGAGCAACTTAACCATACCGTCCCTTTTGCAAAGTGTTTTTGCTAAAGTTGATCGGTTTACAGTAGTGATACGTAACCATAATGTAAAGCAATTTCTGATTTATTTAAACACCTTGCAGAGAATACTACTTGACAATATGCTGGTGTACAGCACAGTTACATGTCCCAGAATCCGTAAACACTTAACAGTAAGATGTGTGTGTCGTGGACAATGTGGAAACAGATTTCATATTGATATTGGAACGTCCACCTGCAACATATGCCTGGCACAGCACCAACACGTATTGGTAGTTAGCCATTAACAATGTAGTGCACATTGCATACTTTCAGCAAAAGTTTTAGGGGGTAATTCATAGAATTCAGCGCACAAGTGGCGCACGCGGCTGGCGCACAGTGTGCGCGTGCGAATCCCTGCGCCAGCCGCGTGCGCCAAAATCCATTTCCGCGCACAGCGTATTCATGGATTCCAGCCACCAAAACCAGCCGTGGCGCACAGTGGCGCAGCGACCCTGCAGCAGCGCCAGTTACGCCCCCAAGAACGCCTCTCGCGCAGGGAAAAGCCATCAATATACCCAATCCAGCGCAAAGGGCTGCGCTAACCCTGTACCAGCACAGCAAGCAGGCCACGTGTATCACTGGGGTGCGGGGGAAGTACCTCACGCGATTGGCCCCGTGCGAGCAGGGTACGCGTATTTCAGGGGTGCGCGGGAAGTTCCACACGCGATTTCATCATGGTACGTGTATTTCAGGGGTGCGCAGGAATTTCCACACGCGATTGGGCCCGTGTGAGCAGGGTACGCGTATCTCAGGGGTGCGCGGGAAGTTCCACACGCGATTCCATCAGGGTACGTGTATTTCGGGGTGCGCGTGAAGTTCCACACGCGATATCAGCAGGGTACGTGTATTTCAGGGTGCAGGGGAAGTTACAAACGCAATTTCCGCAGGGTACGTGTATTTCAGGGGTGCGCGTGAAGTTCCACACGCGATATCAGCAGGGTACGTGTATTTCAGGGTGCAGGGGAAGTTACACACGCGATTCCAGCAGGGTACGTGTACTTCAGGGGTGCGCGGGAATTTCCACACGCGATTGTGCCCGTGCGAGCAGGGTACGCGTATCTCAGGGGTGCGCGGGAAGTTCCACATGCGATTCCATCAGGGTACGTGTATTTCAGGGTGCGGGGGAAGTTTCACACTGGAAATCAGCAGGGTACGTGTCTTCCAGAGGTGCGCGGGAAGTTCCACACGCGATTCCATCAGGGTACGTGTAATTCAGGGTGCAGGGGAAGTTACACACGTGAAATCAGCAGGGTACGTGTATTCCAGGGGTGCGCGGGAAGTTCCACACGCGATTCCATCAGGGTACGTGTATTTCAGGGTGCAGGGGAAGTCACACACGCGATCACATCAGGGTACGTGTATTTCAGGGTGCAGGGGAAGTTACACACGCGATTCCAGCAGGGTACGTGTACTTCAGGGGTGCGCGGGAATTTCCACACGCGATTGTGCCCGTGCGAGCAGGGTACGCGTATCTCAGGGGTGCGCAGGAAGTTCCACATGCGATTCCATCAGGGTACGTGTATTTCGGGGTGCGGGGGAAGTTTCACACGGGAAATCAGCAGGGTACGTGTCTTCCAGAGGTGCGCGGGAAGTTCCACACGCGATTCCATCAGGGTATGTGTAATTCAGGGTGCAGGGGAAGTTACACACGTGAAATCAGCAGGGTACGTGTATTCCAGGGGTGCGCGGGAAGTTCCACACGCGATTCCATCAGGGTACGTGTATTTCAGGGTGCAGGGGAAGTCACACACGCGATCTCATCAGGGTACATGTATTTCGGGGTGCGCGTGAAGTTCCACACGCGATATCAGCAGGGTACTTGTATTTCAGGGTGCAGGGGAAGTTACACACGTGACTTCCGCAGGGTACGTGTTTTTCAGGGGTGCGCGTGAAGTTCCACACGCGATATCAGCAGGGTATGTGTATTTCAGGGTGCAGGGGAAGTTACACACGTGACTTCCGCAGGGTACGTGTTTTTCAGGGGTGCGCGTGAAGTTCCACACGCGATATCAGCAGGGTACGTGTATTTCTGGGTGCAGGGGAAGTTACACACGCGAAATCAGCAGGGTACGTGTATTCCAGGGGTGCGCGGGAAGTTCCACACGCGATTCCATCAGGGTACGTGTATTTCGGGGTGCGGGGGAAGTTCGACACGTGATTCCATCAGGGTACGTGCATTACAGGGGTGCGCGGGGAGCACCACACGTGAATTGCACGTGTGGGCCCTCCCAGGTGTTCCCTCTACACCCTCCACGCCCCTTGCAAGTGGCACACACCACAGGGGCCTACCCTGCACATGTCCTGCAGGCACCCCATCCACCATGGCCATGCCCCCCAGCCAACCCACATGTCAACTTGCACTACTGCCCACCAACGCATGTCCCCCTGCACCCCCAGCCACCAGGGGCACCCTCCACAGGCCCCCACCCATGTCTCCCACCACCCCCCAGCAGTGCAGGGGTACCCTCCACCAGGCCCCCACCCATGTCTCCCACCACCCCCACCCCCCAGCCAACAGGGGCAGCCTCCACCAGGCCCCCACCCATGTCTCCCACCACCCCCACCCCCCAGCAGTGCAGGGGCACCCACCACCAGGCCCCCACCCATGTCTCCCACCACCCCCACCCCCCAGCCACCAGGGGCAGCCTCCACCAGGCCCCCACCCATGTCCCCCCCACCCCCCAGCAGTGCAGGGGCACCCACCACCAGGCCCCCACCCATGTCTCCCACCACCCCCACCCCCCAGCCACCAGGGGCAGCCTCCACCAGGCCCCCACCCATGTCTCCCACCACCCCCACCCCCCAGCAGTGCAGGGGCACCCACCACCAGGCCCCCACCCATGTCTCCCACCACCCCCACCCCCCAGCCACCAGGGGCAGCCTCCACCAGGCCCCCACCCATGTCTCCCACCACCCCCACACCCCATCAGTGCAGGGGCACCCACCACCAGGCTCCCACCCATGTCTCCCACCACCCCCACCCCCCAGCCACCAGGGGCAGGCTCCACCAGGCCCCCACCCATGTCTCTCACCACCCCCACCCCCCAGCCACCAGGGGCAGGCTCCACCAGGCCCCCACCCATGTCTCCCACCACCCCCACCCCCCAGCAGTGCAGGGGCACCTACCACCAGGCCGCCCCACCCATGTCTCCCACCACCCCCACCCCCCAGCCACCAGGGGCAGCCTCCACCAGGCCCCCACCCATGTCTCCCAGCACCCCCACCCCCCAGCACTGTGGGGCACCTGCCAGCAGGCCCCCACCCATGTGCAACTCATGTACCCCTGCATCCCCATCCCCCAGCACTGTGGGGCACCTGCCAGCAGGCCCCCACCCATGTCCAACTCATGTTCCCCACCACCCCCACCCCCCAGCACTGTGGGGCACCTGCCAGCAGACCCCCACTCCCCCACCCCCCAGCACTGTGGGGCACCTGCCAGCAGGCCCCCACCCATGTCCAACTCATGTTCCCCACCACCCCCACCCCCCAGCACTGTGGGGAACCTGCCAGCAGGCTCCCACCCATGTCCAACTCATGTTCCCCACCACCCCCATCCCCCAGCCACCAGGGGCAGCCTCCACCAGGCCCCCACCCATGTCTCCCACCACCCCCACCCCCCAGCCACCAGGGGCATCCTCCACCAGGCCCCCACCCATGTCCCCCACCACCCCCACCCCGCAGCCACCAGGGGCAGGCTCCACCAGGCCCGCACCCATGTCTCCCACCACCCCCACCCCCCAGCAGTGCAGGGGCACCCACCACCAGGCCCCCACCCATGTCTCCCACCACCCCCACCCCCCAGCACTGTGGGGCACCTGCCAGCAGGCCCCCACCCATGTGCAACTCATGTACCCCTGCACCCCCACCCCCCAGCACTGTGGGGCACCTGCCAGCAGGCCCCCACCCATGTCCAACTCATGTTCCCCACCACCCCCCCCAGCACTGTGGGGCACCTGCCAGCAGGCCCCCACTCATGTCCAACTCATGTACCCCTGCACCCCCACCCCCCAGCACTGTGGGGCACCTGCCAGCAGGCCCCCACCCATGTCCAACTCATGTTCCCCACCACCCCCACCCCCCAGCACTGTGGGGCACCTGCCAGCCGGCCCCCACCCATGTCCAACTCATGTTCCCCACCACCCCCATCCCCCAGCCACCAGGGGCAGCCTCCACCAGGCCCCCACCCATGTCTCACACCACCCCCACGCTCCAGCCACCAGGGGCAGCCTCCACCAGGCCCCCACCCATGTCTCCCACCACCCCCACCCCCTAGCAGTGCAGGGGCACCCACCACCAGGCCCCCACCCATGTCTCCCACCACCCCCACCCCCCAGCCACCAGGGGCAGACTCCACCAGGCCCCCACCCATGTCTCACACCACCCCCACGCCCCAGCCACCAGGGGCAGCCTCCACCAGGCCCCCACCCATGTCTCCCACCACCCCCACCCCCTAGCAGTGCAGGGGCACCCACCACCAGGCCCCCACCCATGTCTCCCACCACCCCCACCCCCCAGCCACCAGGGGTAGGCTCCACCAGGCCCCCACCCATGTCTCCCACCACCCCCACCCCTTAGCAGTGCAGGGGCACCCACCACCAGGCCTCCACCCATGTCTCCCACCACCCCCACCCCCCAGCCACCAGGGGCAGCCTCCACCAGGCCCCCTCCCATGCCTCCCAGCACCCCCACCCCCCAGCACTGTGGGGCACCTGCCAGCAGGCCCCCACCCATGTCCAACTCATGTTCCCCACCACCCCCACCCCCCAGCACTGTGGGGCACCTGCCAGCAGGCCCCCACTTATGTCAAACTCATGTACCCCTGCACCCCCACCCCCCAGCACTGTGGGGCACCTGCCAGCAGGCCCCCACCCATGTCCAACTCATGTTCCCCACCACCCCCACCCCCCAGCACTGTGGGGCACCTGCCAGCAGGCCCCCACCCATGTCCAACTCATGTTCCCCACCACCCCCATCCCCCAGCCACCAGGGGTAGCCTCCACTAGGCCCCCACTCATGTCCAACTCATGATACCCACCACCCCCATCCCCCAGCCACCAGGGGCAGCCTCCACCAGGCCCCCACTCATGTCCAACTCATGTACCCCTGCACCCCCACCCCCCAGCACTGTGGGGCACCTGCCAGCAGGCCCCCACCCATGTCTCCCACCACCCCCACCCCCCAGCAGTGCAGGGGCACCCTCCACCAGGCCCTCGCCCATGTCCCATCCATGCCCCCCTGCACCTGGGTCCCACCAATCCCCAATCATGTCCGTAATGGCCATCCTCCCCTGCCAAAAGGCCCAACCAACTATCACATCCACCCACATATCAAAGGCAATTACATGTTACACACCCAATGTAAATAATGCAAATGAACACATGTCTGTCACACACAATGGCTGCAAGTGAATGTTAAAACACCCAACATGACATGCATGAAAGCAATGAGATGATACGACACATTGAAGGATGAAAATATAAATGTATTTAAAATCAACTTGAATGGAAATGAAATGGGAAAAACCACAAAGCAAAACAACCAAAAGAAGATGAATGTCCATGAAAAAAATCAAAAACACACAGCACAATCAAAATAAATGGTGTCCACAGTCAGAAAAGAAATCCAAGGGTAAATGATAAACAAAAACCATTGCTCCATGGCGATGAAAAAACTCCATAAAAAAGAAAAATCCATTGAAGAACTATTTACAAGATAATCCCGGGTCCATGAGCCCAACCAAATGAAACCTAACTATGACAACTAACTAAAAACTGAACTACATACAAAAACGTGGCGCATTGTCCAATCGCAACCAAATAAAAAAAAAAAATAAAGAAAACCTAACACTAACTATATAACTATATACAAAGGCGGCGGGCAAGTCCAGCGGCTCACTCCGTGGTGTTCTGGGCCAGGGCATCATCGAACTCCTGTTCGATGTCCCGGAGGCGGTCCTGTTCCATGGCCCCGAGGGTCCGCAGGGACGACGCCGTCTCCTCCTCCAACCCCCTGCGGATTGCCTCGAGGCACTCGGCCCGCCTCAGGGCCCTCCGCATGGAGTTCTCCGCCCTGACCATTGTGAGCAGCGCCTCTTCCGCCCGCCGCCGCTCCGCACCTATCTGCTGGCCCAACCGCTGCCACACAGAAGACACACCCTGTCCTGGGTCCACCTGCCCTCCGGCCGATGCCTGCCCCTCCGATGTTGAAGGCCCCTAGCCTTCATGGCTCCCACCACGTTGCTTCTGCTGCTGTGCCTCTGCCCGTGCACTGCCTCCTGCTGCCTGCACATCCTCCGCCGGCTGGGGTGCAGTTGTTGATGTGGCCACCCCTGCTGGACGTCCGACTCCCGACTGTGGCAGGGATGCCTCCTCCACCAGCCTGGCCGCACCGTCAGAGGCAGCTCCACAGGGCACCCAGGTGACTGATGGGTGGGAAGATGGCACAGAGGACGACTGGCGCGTAGAGGGTCCAGTTGAGGAGGGGGTCGGAGCAAGCCCCATCAGACGGAGGAATCCGGCCTGGGTGACCTGTCCCAGCAGGCTGACGTGGTCAACGAGCCATTCGAGATGACGTGCAGTCTCTTCATGAAAAGACTGCAGGTCACCTCGCATGGCCCGTTGACGCAACGCCACACCAGCCAGGACAGGCTCAACCCGGACCTGGATAGCCACGTCCGCAGGCAGAGGAAGGCCAGTTGACGTGAGCTCATCCCCTGCCTGAAAACGGGTCTGGTCGTAGGCATCCATGCTGGTGCAAGATGATACAGGGACAGGATCAGGGACAGGATTGCACACAGGCACCTCCGCGGTGGCCTGTGCTGCCTCCTGTCCCTGGTCCTGCACTGCACCACTAGCACCAGTGGGATCCCCACCTCCAGACCCCGTCTCTGGTGCTTGCACGGCCTCCTCCTCCACCAAACCCCCCACCAACCTGGATGACTCCGTGCCATCTTCCCCTGTTGAGCCCTGTGGGGTCCCAGCTGCCCCTTCTGCTGCCGCGGAGTCCAACTCCAACCTCCGCCTCTTGGACCTCCCCCCGGCAGCTGCGGCCTGGGACGCGGCACCGGACTCCTCACTCCCCGACGAGATGACAACCTTGGAGGGGAGCCGGGCCTTGCATCTCCGGCTGGCGGTGGGGTCCCCACCGCTGTGCTCCACAGCACCTTCTCCGCCCTCTTCATCAGTTGACGCTGCAGACAGGGAGAAACAAAACACAGGCATCAGGGCACTGTACAATGGACACATACACACATGACAGTTGTACATGAGTGGCATTGGCAAACCTCAGACATGTCATCACAATCCCCAACACACATGTCATTACAACTCGCACACATTAGTCATACCACAGCCATATCGCAACTGCCACCACCATACATACACATACAACAGCATGAGCAGACAAAGGTGAGCCTGACATCACATGCAACACAGGAAGTGCACCACACATGTACACACACCACCACACTTGCATGCATGTGTACACCTCTGCCAAGTGTCGCACTGTTCAGACGGGCATCCATGTCACATCTGCCAATCAGGCTTCCACATACCTCTGTCACATGCATCCATGTTGCATCACTGTTGCACCCTTGTCAAATACACACACATGCACATGTACACAGTGCTGATACATGCAGCCGAAAACAACATACATGCGTGACATCACGGACATGTCTACTTACATACACATTCATCCAAACATGTGTGCCCACACAACTGCATTTGGCATGCAAGCCTACACACACAAGCACCATCCATGTCTCACACATTACAGCCCTCGCATGTGTCAGCCCCACGGCCCTGTACACCCCCACCCATACTCGACCCCATACAAACAGATGTGCAACCTGCACACTACTGAATAATCACCACACGCACTGCTCACAATCAAGATGCATGTACACTCACCGCTCGACTCCAGACGGGTCTGCTTCTCAAGGACCTGGACGTGGAGCGCTGGGGATATGCGTTCCAGGACCCTCATCTGTTCTTCCGACAAGTGGCCCCAGCGCCCCTTGGCATCCGCTGCCTTCAAGAGGCGCCGGGCCTTGTTCAGGGTCCTGGACCTGAAGTCCTCCCAGCGCTTCCTGACATGTTGTAAGTCGCGGACTGCCACCCCCTCCGCATTGATGGCAGTCACGATGTCAGTCCAGATCCGAGACCGTCCTTCCTTGTCGGCGCGGGAACTTCGGAAGAGGGCATCATACTGCCCCAGGACTTGCTCCACCAGGACACCAACTTCGGTGGCACTGAAGCTGGTGCCCCTCTGCTTCTCTGGCCGGGGGTTGTCAGTGGTCACAGATGGTGTTTGCCCCGACATGACAACCACAGAGGCAGGAGTGGGTGGGCAACTGGGTCCTGGGGCTGGGCTGTGGAGCGATGGAATCCCAGTCGGGAGTCTTCGGTTCCAGCAGGGGTGGTCACAGCAACAGCACCCCTGGCTGATGCCCAGGCACAAATGGCAGTGCACGTGGGCAGCTGGCAGTCAGGCAGCAGCAGATGGCAGGTGGGAGCGTGCTCGGGGCTCTGGGGGGCAGTAGTTCGGCCTTCTGGGCAGGAGCGTGGTCTTCCGTGTGCTTACGTGTGGCCAGCTTGATACGGAGTGATTTGCCACGTGAAAAATCTGCACGTCAGCGTGTAATTCGAGGAAAGGCCCTTAGCGCGTAAGCGCGTCTGCACGCATAAGCATTTTCATTGGAAGAAGGCCCCTCAAGCGCAAGCGCCCCTGTGACGTGACGCGTACAGACGTGCCTGGGCATTTCAGCGCACGTGAAAAACTGCACGTCCGTGTGTAATACAAGGAAAGGGCCATGCGCGTAAGCGCGCGTGGAAACTGCACGTCTGCGTGTAATACGAGGAAAGGGCCATGCGCGTAAGCGCGCGTGGAAACTGCACGTCTGCGTGTAATACGACGAAAGGGCCCATGCGCGTAAGTGACATGACGCGCGCGTGTGTTTCCCTCAGCACGGGTTAAAGGTGAGCGGGCCCAGCAGTTCGCTGTACGTGCCTTTCGTGGAGACCGACGTGTGTTGCTGCTTCCTGTTGTTTCGCGCACCATCACAACTTCACAGCTATCAAGGACGTATCTCTTCTTTTGGCGGGGGTATTGGCTACACGTGTTTTTCTGCATCGCGCTAGTCAGACGGTGAGTCGCACACGCTCTTTTTCCCACTGCGGGTGCCCCTGTGTATCGCACCCATTTTCGATGTCATAGTAGCCTGCGTGTCCCACGTGTACGCGTTATTTGTGTTACTGGGTGCCACCTCGTACTGCGGGAGGTTGAATCCACGCACGTAGGCTGCAGGGTTGCGTGCACGGTTTTACTGTAGTTTTGGGGTGCCTGAGCGTTGCGTGACCCGTCACCACATCACCGGGGTCACATACAGCCTTGCAGGTGCAGGGGGGCTGTTAACATCTTGCTTCCCACCCCCTTCATCCCAATTGCCCAGGTCAATTGTGGTGTACACCTCCCATTGGCACCACTCCATCTGTGCCAGCACTACTACATCTGTGCCATGGTTGGGAGGCCACCAAAGGTGAGGGGCGCCTCAGCTGGGCGTACTCCTCGTGGCGGGTGTGGTCGGGGACGTAGCCGTGGTGACCAGGGAGTAGAGGGACTCCAGGGTGTCCAGGGCAGCCACAGAGGGGGAAGAGGCAGGGGTGCGCCACTTGAGCACAATGTTATGCCATGTGTCGGTGCAGCCATGCCACCACCCCCTGTGGTTCCGGGGGATGCAGCTCCTGCATCTGGCACTGGCACCCATATGACCCGGCAGTCCGTTCCATCAACTGCCACGGGCCCAAGGGTAGTGGTAGCTGCAGGTGCAGCTGTGGACACCGCCACCCAGGCTCAGGGTCTGCCAGCGCAGGCTGCGTTGGCACTTGAAGAGCCCTTGGTAGATCTCCAACAGGCCAGGGGGGAAACCATAGGGGCAGGCCGGGCTGCTCAGACCAAGACACGTGTCCCTGGGGCAGTCATGTCATCTGCTGCCCCGAACAGCCCGGTGTTGGCAAGTGCAGGGCAGATGCACCCAACAGCACCCCGGTTGTGAGTCTGCCAACCAGGACCGTTGCGGCCAACGACCCTGCCACAGCTGATGTTGCTGCGCAGGGTCCATTAGTGGGCACCCAGCTGCCACTGACACAAGTCAGGCCTTTGGTCATCCCTCCACCTGCCACTCCCTTGGCTCAATCCACCGTACCCACTGGCCATACTGGTCAGGGCGGCATTAGCCAGCCAGGGTCTGCGCCACAATCCAAGAGGAGGAAGGTTGCACCTGCAGCACAGGCTGGGACCCCACACACAGCCACGACCTCCTGCACGTCGAGGAAGAAGCCTTTCTGTAAGCAGGAACTGGACTTCCTCGTGGACTACGTGCGGGGCCACAGCCGTGACATGCTAGTGGGTGCCAAATAGTCAGACCACAGCTGCCCAACGTGACACCCACTGGAAGCATGTTGCGGAACATGTCAGTTCATTCGGCCATGAGGTGCGCACGGCGCAGGAGTGCAAAAAGCGTTGGAATGACATCAAGCGCAGCACTAAGGCCAAGCGTGCCTCAAATTACAACTTGACTCTGGTGACTGGCGGTGGGCCTGCACCAGCGGAGGAAGCACTCACTCCGCATGAGGCTCTCGTTGCGTAGTTCATACCACCTGAATTGGTCGAAGGAGTGGGAGAGAAGCTGGACTTTGATGCCCAGTCCAGTGAGTGTTGATGCGTGTTTGTTGAGGACGTGTGTGTTTCACTTGTGGAATGTGTTGTGCATGATTGCTGCTACATGTGACGTGTACATGGTTCTGATGTGTAAGTAATGCAATGCTACCCTCATGCATGTCTCCTCTGCCTGCATGCGGGACTCCATGTAGGCATGCTCCCTTGCCCCTCCTCCGCCACTCTGCACCCCAGTTCCACCTTTGCACTGGTCTGCTTCAATCTTGCCAATGTGTACTTTCTTGTTCATGTGTCCTGTGTAGATGCTAACTTCCAGCGTAGAATCTGCCAGACATATGCCGTGTGGTACAGCCTTAGTACTCGATGCAGGGTATCTCACTTGTACTGTGCATGGGTCAGTTGTCCTGCAGGGACATGAGTGCCCATTCATGCTCCATGTGCATTGCACGCATGCCCCTATGTGTCCTTGACTGGATGATCACTGTAATATAAGTCCTTGGTTACATACATTGCCTGCCATCTCATGAGCCTTCCCATGTCAACTGTGGCTCAGTCCTGCGTTGCACACATGTTTAGGCTCTGACAATCTGTGTGGCTCACAGGCCTCAGCCTGTTCAATGGCCAATGACTCTGTCCAACTCTTGTTGTGTCTTCTTCACACGTGGGCGGCCTCCGGAGTTTCCATCATGTGTCCTGCCCACTGTCCCAGCATCATTTGCAGTGTTGTAATTTGAATCACATTAAGCTGTTGATGCCAGTCAGTCAACACTGCCTGTCAATACACAGGTGTATGGTCAGCCTTTTGATACCCTGCTAGGCATCCCTGCTTTGGTACTGGGGTGGAGGGGTGCTTGGCTTCTAGACATGGTACACATTGAATGCACAATGCACGTGGTGTCTGAATTTGACATTGCACTGCCTTCACATTTCCTGGCACACACCATGTAGTGCTTGTACATGTAGGTAGTGAGTGGCGTACACATTTTCTGCACTGCATAGACCCACTTCCATGGAAACTGCCACCTTTCAACAGGTCTGATCACAGAAGCTATTCAAAGTATACCCAGCATGCATGCCAGGTCATATGTTGTGTGTCACATGTCTGCCGGATGCCTTTGCTGTCGGTGTGTGTGTGTGTCGTGTGCTTCTGAAATGTGTATTGACCTTTTTCTCTCTATTTTTCAGGTGATGACCCAATGGAGGCAGAGGATGGTGTTGTCATGCCAGACACAGGGTTGGTAACGCCACATCAACCCAGCACTAGTGGGGGTCGTGGGGTGGTAGGCCACGAAAACCCCCAAGTGCTGCAGTCCATCTTGTCTCTGGCTGCCTATGAGTCCAGCCTTGATGACGACTCTGACGTCCATGTTGAGTTGGATGAGCATCAAGTCCATGTGTCAGGGGTGAGTGATTCTGATGTGGACACTCCTCTGTCTGCGACACCTGCACTGAGGGATCAGATAGTCTTGGTTCCTCCGCCCGTGGTGGATCGGGACACAGGGTCACCCTCCACACCAGTCACTGATGTGCCTGGGACATCACGTCGACGGGGGCATGTAGTCGTGCAGCCGCAGGCGGTGCCAACACAGCGAGGACCCCCGGTCCTTGGGTCCCGCAGGGGTCAAGCCCGGCAACGCGGTCGCCGCGCGCAACCACTGTATACTGAGTGGGAGCAAGACATGACTGCCAATTCTGAACGGCAGGGGGCAGCAATGGAGAACATCACTGAGAGCATGGAGCGTGTGGCCCGATCTGTGCTCCCCACTGCTAGGCAGGTGCTTCTCCAGCAGCAGGCGGCACGGTCCATGGCCCGCTCGCTCAGGCTGGGCATGGCGGCCTCAGACAGGGCACGCCAGGCTGAAATGTTGTCTCTGCGTCAAGCAATTGCTGCTCACGCAGAGGCGCACATGGATGCCCTGAGGGAGGAGTATGCTTCCCTCAGATCCACTCTGGGTGTCCTTATGATGTCCCAGAGGCAGCAGGCAGAGGAGAGGTTTGCACAGCTTGAGCGTACCATCTCGGCTGAGCTACAGGCTTGCCGGGAGGTGCAGCGGTTGTCCAGCCAGGCCTTGCAGGAGGAACTCCGTGTTACACGTGCTACCTTGCAAGAGGAAGCACGTGTATCACCGGAGGTTCTGCATGCAGACCTACGTCACATCGCCACACAGAACCAGGCTCACCCGTCCGGCAGACTTGCTGCCGACGAGGGGCAAGCTGTGGCTAGGCGTGGCCAGGCTATTGTGCCACGTCCTTCTTTCCAGGATGAGCCAGACTCGGACAACCATCTATCTCCCACATAGGTCGTGCTGTGCAGGCGTTGAGCCCATGGAGGATTTTTTTTTGGCTCAGCATCATCGCATGTGGATGTTGAGCAGCACCCTGTACCTCCCCCCTCCTGGGTGCCTCCCCTCCCCCCCGGGTCGTATGGGGCCATTTTTGATTTTTCTTTTAGTTTAGTTAGTTAAGTTTCTGTTTGATAGTTAGTTTGAATAGGTAATGTAGGTTTTCCATAGTTAGTGTAATTAGTTAATAGTTGATTTAGTTTAAAATTGCTAGCCTATTGTGCTTTCATGTGACGGTGCGGTGCTTTGTGGCTTTTGAAGGCATCCACTGTCTGTTCCAGCTGGGCCCTTCATGGTTGTCTTGTGTATGTGTTTGCTGCTTGGGTTCCTTGACTCACATATGCCACTCCTGCCTCCCTTATCCATGGGCTCGCAAGGATGGTTCGGTGTTACAGCATTTTACACAAGGGCTTTGGACTGTCATATCTGTGGCTTGTCTAGTGCTGTGTGACTTGTGTTGACACCCCTAGTGGGGATGATTTAGGTGTCATTGTCCACTGTTCAGCTTTTGCTAGATGGGGTGTGTCATGATTAATATGGACATTGATTGCTATGCATTGTGTAGTATGTTTCATATCTTTCCTGTACATGTGCTTGTTGCAATTCATGCTGTAGATAGTGTTCCACACTTTGGAGGTGAAAGACAGACTGATGGTGTGATTTGTGATGTGACTCTCTGACATGGTCAAGTAATGAGATGCCTGATGAGACACATACAGATGACATTGAAGCATGAATCATGTGTTTCATGCCCTTTCTGCAGGGGGATGAGCCTCCAGAGCACCTTTGCCAGCAGACATGGCCCATTGGACGACGGAATTCTGGACCTGTTTGTTGGTGCCCACATGCACATGTGTGCAGAAGCAGAGGCACAGTGATTGCAGATCCACATCCTAGAACTGCTGACATGTTCCAAGGAACTCCAGGCAAGGTGAGCATCACAGGGGGGCCACGACACAGCAAAGCTTGCACCAGGCGAGTTGCACATGCAGGCTTAGTCACAGCAATGAGGGTGAGCTTAGACGAATATTGCTGTTGAAGCACACAATGCAGCTCAGATGTGTTTGTGGACTGATGGCTGCTGATAGTAGGGTTGTCTGGGACACATGCAGGGGCAGTGGCACATACCCTCGGGTACACCAAGGTCCATTGAGCCACTTGTATCAACCATGTAGCCTTCCGAGACATGGAAAGGGGCAGCTCACAGGGACATACAGCAAGGGACATACTCGGGTGCAGTGCAGATCTTTTCCACGTACTTCATGATAAATGCACTGCCAACTTTGTTTCGGTCATGGTGGTACGCAATTTGCTCTGTAGTCATGGCTTGCTATATGGGTCTGTCTGCTTACCCAGGGAACATTGCATGTTGTGTGAATTGTGACACATTGGTGTTCCATTTGCCACGCACCCAGCAGCGGCTGCCTTACTGCATTGACTGTGTATGACCCGTCACAGGGGTGATGTTATATATGGGTACGAAGCATCAACCACAGATTGTCTGTTTGTAGAGTAGTCTGTTGCTATGGGGCATGTTTGGTGTTGTGTTTTTGTGCAATTGACACGTACAGGTTGTTGACTGTGTCTCTCTTTGCAGCATTGCAGTGCTCCTGTAACCAGACCTGAGAGTGCGCAGGCAGGAGGCCAGCACTCAAAACCAGAGCTAAGTGTCTTGTTGTTTTTCTTATGAACTGCTCTGCATAGGCTTGCTGGGGAGTGTACTGATGCATGGATGTATGTGGGGTTCAATTTGGTATGTTTTTTTCTCCCTAATCACCCGTGATCCTATGCAATTTTGAAACCTGTACCCTCTAACCAGTGTTCCTGCTTCCCGTGCCTAGCCAAGCAAAGTTCCCTGACCCTCTTTCCCCACTGGGGTTGCGGATGCCTGTGTAAGCCCCAAACTTGCAGGCGCCAAAACTCTAGAGGGGGTGGTTGGTTCGTACCACTCCTGAGCCTGGACTACAGGCCATGACAATGATGTCCAAGTTTGTTTGGATTGTGTATGTGTTCATGCAGGTTGTACATTTTCGTGCATTCCCTAGTTTCATGTGTCATTCCTCCTCCCCTCTCCTGCCGCTCATTCCAGTCATCCAGTGTGTCAACACCTGTCCCGACTGCATATCCCTGAACCTCATTCCCCACCAGGGTCTCAGGGGCCTGTGTGAGTTTGACCTTGCAGGCACCCGGGACATGGTGGGGGTGGTTGTTTCGTGACACTCCCGCGCCTGTACATGGGACCTGTGACAGTACACATCCATTCATGGTGCATCATCCTATGTCATGTACCACACATGTCTCACATCCTGTTGTGACATTGTTTTGCTGTGCTACCTTGGTTGTTGCATCATTGTGGTAGTACTTGGCCTTTGTGAGGTACTGCTACGTCAAGTCATCTACTGGAAGGTGTTCTGGTTCGTTTTTATGCCTTCGATTTTGTGATTTTGGAAATGAGTGTGGATTCTGAGGGTTCAGGCATCTTTTTACACACAAGGTGGGAGATGGTGACGAAGGGTAAAGGTGATCCTGTGGCCAGGTGGAATTGAGGTTTGGAGGCTCCATGACCCAGGTGCAGTTGTTCAGTGGGTCATGGTCATTTGTGAGGGAGGGGGGGGTTGTTGTTGATAGTTGCCTTGCCCTGCAGTGTGATGGGAACTCTGACATAGTAATGGTGGTATCCTATGTACATGTTGTGTTCTGCTGATCAATGCCTGTTCATGTGTTGTGTTTTCCTTTCAGGTGCGAGGGGATAGTTGTGGTTTGACATGCTGGGGTGTACACATGGTGGATGTTCACATGTGATTTGTAGGGAACACTGATGGTCACTTGAGTGCACATGCATATGTGGAGTGCATGTCCTTGCAGAACCACACACTTGCACTCTGATGCACTACATGTACTCCCACCCTTGCATATCCACGTGTACACTGTTTGCCTTCTGGTGCCCACTGTGTCCCGGCAGCACATGTTCTGTGACCGATCATGGATCCAGTACATGCCTAATTTGATGTTTGACGTGGTCTGTCACTTAGATGTGATGCTCAGGGTGTGCATCACACACAATGGCTGTTCACTGTGCTGTGTGCTGAGCAGTGTGATGCAGGAGTAGGACACTGCACACATGAGCTGCAGTGTTGATTTTGCAATGCATAATGTGCATGTAGACAGGCATTCATTGTGATGTTACGTCTACGACTGTTGTAATGCATTTGGAAATGACTTATTTTGGGTGGGAGTTTGTTGGTCTGTCATTTCATCTGATTCCGGGTCAGGCAGCAGTGTCCGATGCCACTGTGCATTTAGGACATGTCAATGTGTACCTTATCGTTACTGCGTTGGTGTATGGGTATTGCGTGCCATGTCATGTTGATGTTTGGGAAGGTTTGAGTGACATGACAGTGATGGCCATGGCCTGGTTTGCAGGTGTGTGTGATGCACACCTTGCATGTCCGTGTCATCCGCTTCTCAGAGCAACTAGCTGGGGGTAGATTTCTCTCCACAGCAGGGCCCTCCCCTGGAACAGACTTCCGGCCTGACTTGAACTCCAGTTCTGGAAGCACCTCAAGACCTTCCTCTTTGCTTCTGCTTACTGTCTGCCTCTCCCTTGCAGAATTCTCCACTGGAACTGCACAGGAGCTGCAACTGGGCCACTCTCACCGACCTCGGTCCCTGGCCCAGCCACTCTCCACTTGCACTGCCTCCCTGGCAACCCCTGCACTGCAGTACTGTCTCTCTATCCCCCCCTTCCCAGCACTTGTCCGCACTTACCTTTGTAGTTGCCACCAGGCGACCTATGTATTATTGTTTTGGGCTACTTCCCCTGTACTGGACTCCCCCCCACCCTTCCCCTTGCACTTTTCCCATTCCCCCTACCCCTGCACTTGCACGATCCCAATGACACCTGGCCTAGTAGTACCGTTCTCTGTGTTCCCTTGTTCCCCCCTCCCTGCCTCATTGCGCCTTGGAATACTTGCGTATGGCCCATATCATGTCATATGTCATATGTGTGCCTTTTGGTCACACAGGATAGCTTGTGTTTAAGTATCTAGGGATGCAGACGATGTGGCACTTCCATGGCAACTTTCTCAGGGTGGTAGGGTTGTGACAGTTAACTGTCTCTTTGTCATCATCGATTGTCACCTGGTATGTGCCAGGCCTGTGTGCACTCCGCAGGGATGGGAGTTTAGGTGAAAAATGTGGCCAGAAGCTGAGTCCGGGCTTCCTCGCCACGTGCCCTGTCCCCTCCCATGGGCAGCGCCTGTGCCTGTGGTTGGGGATGTGGGGGCACCACCATGTCCACCGGGACGCCCTGCCGTGTTGCAACATTGTGCAGGACACATGCTGCCACAATGATCCTGCACACTACTGGTGGTGCATAGAGTAGTTGCCCACCAGAGCGGTCAAGGGAGCGGAAATGTGACTTGAGCACTCCGAATGTGCGCTCCACTATGCCCCTGGTTGCAATATGGGCGGCGTTGTATCTTACCTGGGGTGGTGTGGTGGGGTTCCGGATTGGCGTCATCATGTGGTTGCTCAGAGGGTAGGCACTGTCCCCTGGGGAGGTGATAATAGTTGAGATTATTAGGGTTTGGATATTTGTCTGTGTGTGACTTGCATGCATGTGCAAGGGCATTTGTACTGACCTAGGAGCCATGTGTCGCCATGCTGCCCAGCTTCCAGGGCCCGGCTCAGGGCGGACATTCTGTATATGAAACTGTCATGGGTGGAGCCAGGGTAGTTTGCATAGACAGAGGTGATGATTCCCTTTGCATCACATACCACCTGTACATTGATGGAACGCCAGTGCTTGCTGTTTTGGTAGATGTGCTCAATGGCCCTAGGTGGACGTAGTGACACATGGGTGCAATCTATGGCACCGAGCACTTTGGGGAAGTGTGCCACCCTGAAAAAATCCAGGACAACGGCCTGCCTTTCTGCGGGTGTTCTGGGCATGTATATGTGCCTGCGGACTGAGGGGCGCGCTGTCATGATTGCCAGTACCTGGTGTAGGCAGCGTGACTGCATGGCCTGTGAGACCCCCCCCCACTATGGCAGTGGTCCGCTGAAATGACCCAGTGGCCAAAAAATGCAGGACATTGAGCAGCTTCTCCAAGGGGCTCAATGCTTGGGAGCAAAGGGTGGGGGATGTGAGGTCATCTTCCCACTCCCTGACCAGGTCTAGGATGATATGGGGTGGAAACCTATACCTGCCATAGACCTGGTCGTCAGGCATCCCAAAAAGGCTTGTCCGTGGTGCGAAAATGCGTGCCCTGGCTATTCTCCTCCTCCTGCGGTGTCCCACGATCAGTGCAGCGACAAATGGGGCATTCATCGTAGCTGTATATACGCATTTGTTGTTTGCGCGCACTTTTATGCTGTGCGCGGGGACGCTTCCGCCTGCCTTCGTGTGGCAGACGCGTTGACGCCTGTGCACGTCTTTTGCCGTGCGTGGGTTTCCCGTATTCGGATACGGTACGAGTGTCATCGCGTGTGATCGGAGGGGAGTGAGCGTACACGCAACTGGCCTGGGTAAATGTGTTTCGGCGTGCGCGGGAAGTTCCACACGCGATTAGCCTGGGTACGTGTGTTCCGGGGTGCCGGGAACTTTCACACGGGATTGGTGGAAATCCACGTGTGTTCTGTCATCACGTGCAATGAGGGAAACACCTGCGCGCGTCACGTCACAGACGCGCTCACGCGCTAAGGGCCTTTGGTCCAATGAAATCGCATATGCGTGTTGCCGTGCATACGCGGTAAGGGCCTTTCCTCGTATTACATGCGGACGTGCAGTTTTCCACGCGCGCTTACGCGCATGGGCCCTTTCCTCGTATTACATGCAGACGTACAGTTTTTCACGCACGCTGAAATGCCCATGCACGTCTGTACGCGTCACGTCACAGGGGCGATTGCGCTTGAGGGGCCTTCTGTCCAATGAAAATGCGTATGCGTGCAGACGCGCTTACGCGCTAAGGGCCTTTCCTCGAATTACACGCTGACGTGCAGATTTTTCACGTGCCAAATCACTCTGTATCAAGCTGGCCACGCATAAGCACACGGAAGACCACGCTCCTGCCCAGAAGGCCGAATTACTGCCCCCCAGAGCCCCGAGCACGCTCCCTCCTGCCATCTGCTGCTGCCTGACTGCCTGCTGCCCACGTGCCCTGCCATTTGCTGCCTGCACATCAGCCAGGGGTGCTGTTGCTGTGACCACCCCTGCTGGAACCGAAGACTCCCGACTGGGATTCCATCGCTCCACAGCCCAGCCCCAGGACCCAGTTGCCCACCCACTCCTGCCTCTGGGGTTGTCATGTCGGGGCAAACACCATCTGTGACCACTGACAACCCCCGGCCAGAGAGGCAGAGGGGCATCAGCTTCAGTGCCACCGAAGTTGGTGTCCTGGTGGAGCAAGTCCTGGGGCAGTATGATGCCCTCTTCGGAAGTTCCCTCACCGACAAGAAAGGACGGACTCGGATCTGGACTGACATCGTGACTGCCATCAACGCGGAGGGGGTCGCAGTCCGCGACTTACAACATGTCAGGGAGCGCTGGGAGGACTTCAGGTCCAGGACCCTGAACAAGGCCCGGCGCCTCTTGAAGGCAGCGGATGCCAAGGGGCGCCGGGGCCACTTGTCGGAAGAACAGATGAGGGTCCTGGAACGCATATCCCCAGCGCTCCACGTCCAGGTCCTTGAGAAGCAGACCCGTCTGGAGTCGAGCGGTGAGTGTACATGCATCCTGATTGTGAGCAGTGCGTGTGGTGATTATTCAGTAGTGTGCAGGTTGCACATCTGTTTGTATGGGGTCGAGTATGGGTGGGGGTGTACAGGGCCGTGGGGCTGACGCATGCAAGGGCTGTAATGTGTGAGACATGGATGGTGCTTGTGTGTGTAGGCTTGCATGCCAAATGCAGTTGTGTGGGCACACAGGTTTGGATGAATGTGTATGTAAGTAGACATGTCCGTGATGTCACGCATGTATGTTGTTTACGGCTGCATGTATCAGCACTGTGTACATGTGCATGTTTGTGTATTTGACAAGAGTGCATCAGTGATGCAACATGGATGCATGTCACAGCGGTATGTGGAAGCCTGATTGGCAGATGTGACATGGATGCCCGTCTGAACAGTGCAACACTTGGCAGAGGTGTACACATGCATGCAAGTGTGGTGGTGTGTGTACATGTGTGGTGCACTTCCTGTGTTGCATGTGATGTCTGGCTCACCTTTGGCTGCTCATGCTGTTGTATGTGTATGGATGGTGATGGCAGTTGCGATATGGCTGTGGTATGGCTCATGTGTGCGAGTTGTAATGACATGTGTGTTGGGGATTGTGATGACATGTCTGAGGTTTGCCAATGCCACTCATGTACAACTGTCATGTGTGTATGTGTCCATTGTACAGTGCCCTGATGCCTGTGTTTTGTTTCTCCCTGTCTGCAGCGTCAACTGATGAAGAGGGCCGAGAAGGTGCTGTGGAGCACAGCGGCGGGGATCCGACCGCCAGCCGGAGACGCAAGGCCCGGCTCCCCTCCCAGGTTGTCATCTCGTCGGGGAGTGAGGAGTCCGGTGCCGCGTCCCAGGACGCAGCTGCAGGGGGGAGGTCCAAGAGGCAGAGGTTGGAGTTGGACTCCGCGGCAGCAGAAGGGGCAGCTGGGACCCCACAGGGCCCAACAGGGGAAGATGGCACGGATTCATCCAGGTTGGTGGGGGGCCTACGTCCAGACCCGTTTTCAGGCAGGGGATGAGCTCATGTCAACTGGCCTTCCTCTGCCTGCGGACGTGGCTATCCAGGTCCGGGTTGAGCCTTTCCTGGCTGGTGTGGCGTTGCGTCAACGGGCCATGCGAGGTGACCTGCAGTCTTTTCATGAAGAGACTGCGAGTCATCTCGAATGGCTCGTTGACCACGTCAGCCTGCTGGGACAGGTCACCCAGGCCGGATTCCTCCGTCTGATGGGGCTTGCTCCGACCCCCTCCTCAACTGGACCCCCTACGCGCCAGTCGTCCTCTGTGCCATCTTCCCACCCATCAGTCACCTGGGTGCCCTGTGGAGCTGCCTCTGACGGTGCGGCCAGGCTGGTGGAGGAGGCATCCCTGCCACAGTCGGGAGTCGGACGTCCAGCAGGGGTGGCCACATCAACAACTGCACCCCAGCCGGCGGAGGATGTGCAGGCAGCAGGAGGCAGTGCACGGGCAGAGGCACAGCAGCAGCAGCAACGTGGTGGGAGCCATGAAGGCTCGGGGCCTTCGACATCGGAGGGGCAGGCATCGGCTGGAGGGCACGAGGACCCAGGACAGAGAGTGTCTTCCGTGTGGCAGCGGTTGGGCCACGCCATAGATGCGGAGCGGCAGTGGGCGGAAGAGGCACGGCTCACAATGGTCAGGGCGGAGAACTCCATGCGGAAGGCCCTGAGGCGGGCCGAGTGCCTCGAGGCAATCCGCAGGGGTTTGGAGGTGGAGACGTCGGCGGCCCTGCGGACCCTCGGGGCCATGGAGGAGGACCGCCTCCGGGACATTGAGGAGGAGTTCGATGATGCCCTGGCCCGGAACATCCACAAGTGAGCCGTGAAATTAGCCTACTGCCCTTGTACATAGTTTCTAGGTAGTGTTAGGTTTCATTTTTGTTTTTATTTTATTTGGACCTTTCGGACATTGGCCACATTTTTGTATATAGTTTATTTTATTAGTTAGTGTAGTTAGATAGGTTTCCTTTATTTTGTTGGGATAATGGACCCTGGATTGTTCCCATGTACATAGTTGACAGTTGGATTGTATTTTTTTTTCTATTTTTAACCATGGAGCAATGGCTTTCTTTTTTATTTCCCATTGGATTTTGTTTTGTGGACATTGACTTTGGACATTACTTTGGATTTTTATTTTTGGTTTTGCTTTTTTTGACGGACATGCTTCTTTTCATTTTTGTACATTCACGTTCCTGTTTCTTCATTTTTTATTCTATTGATGTTTCCTTTAATACATATTATTTTTGGTGAACTTCAATGTGTGGTATCTCATTGGTTTCATGCATTTCATGATATGTGTTTTGAGATTCACTGACACCCATTGGGTGTATGTGAGGGAAATGTGTTTGTTTCGGAACTTGCAATTGGTGTTCTGTGATGTAATTGCAAATTATGAGTGGGTGGATGCAATACTCGGGTGGGTGTTTTGCATTTGGAGGCTGACCATAGGGACCAGGGATCTAGATTGTGATGACATGTTGGCTGGGGAACATGAGTTGCACATGGGTGGGGGCCTGCTGGCAGGTGCCCCACAGTGCTGGGGGGTGGGGGTGGTGTGAGACATGGGTGGGGGCCTGGTGGAGGCTGCCCCTGCACTGCTGGGGGGTGGGGGTGGTGGGATACATGGGTGGGGGCCTGGTGGAGGCTGCCCCTGGTGACTGGGGGGGTGGGGGTGGTGGGAGCCATGGGTGGGGGCCTGGTGGAGCTGCCCCTGGTGGCTGGGGGGTGGGGGTGGTGGGGAACATGAGTTGGACATGGGTGGGGGCCTGCTGGCAGGTGCCCCACAGTGCTGGGGGGTGGGGGTGGTGGGGAACATGAGTTGGACATGAGTGGGGGCCTGGTGGAGGCTGCCCCTGCACTGCTGGGGGTGGGGGTGATGGGAGACATGAGTTGGACATGAGTGGGGGCCTGGTGGAGGCTGCCCCTGCACTGCTGGGGGTGGGGGTGATGGGAGACATGAGTTGGACATGAGTGGGGGCCTGGTGGAGGCTGCCCCTGCACTGCTGGGGGGTGGGGTGCAGGGAGACATGAGTGGGGGCCTGGTGGAGGCTGTCCCTGCACTGCTGGGGGTGGGGGTGATGGGAGACATGAGTTGGACATGAGTGGGGGCCTGGTGGAGGCTGCCCCTGGTGGCTGGGGGGTGGGGGTGGTGGGGAACATGAGTTGGACATGGGAGGGGGCCTGCTGGCAGGTGCCCCACAGTGCTGGGGGGGGGTGGGGGTGGTGGGGAACATGAGTTGGACATGAGTGGGGGCCTGGTGGAGGCTGCCCCTGCACTGCTGGGGGTGGGGGTGATGGGAGACATGAGTTGGACATGAGTGGGGGCCTGGTGGAGGCTGCCCCTGCACTGCTGGGGGGTGGGGTGCAGGGAGACATGAGTGGGGGCCTGGTGGAGGCTGTCCCTGCACTGCTGGGGGTGGGGGTGATGGGAGACATGAGTTGGACATGAGTGGGGGCCTGGTGGAGGCTGCCCCTGGTGGCTGGGGGGTGGGGGTGGTGGGGAACATGAGTTGGACATGAGTGGGGGCCTGCTGGAGGCTGCCCCTGCACTGCTGGGGGTGGGGGTGATGGGAGACATGAGTTTGACATGAGTGGGGGCCTGGTGGAGGCTGCCCCTGCACTGCTGGGGGTGGGGGTGATGGGAGACATGAGTTGGACATGAGTGGGGGCCTGGTGGAGGCTGCCCCTGCACTGCTGGGGGTGGGGGTGATGGGAGACATGAGTTGGACATGAGCATAGCTCTCAACCATTTGTGTTGCAAAGGCGGGTGAAATCACCCGATTTTGTTTTTGGCGGGTGAGACGCCCATTAGAATGAATGGGCGTGCAGGAGGCTTGGCGGGTGAGTCAGCCCTTTACAGGGCGGGTGACACCCGCCAAAAGCGGGTGAGTTGAGAGCTATGCATGAGTGGGGGCCTGGTGGAGGCTGCCCCTGCACTGCTGGGGGTGGGGGTGCAGGGAGACATGAGTGGGGGCCTGGTGGAGGCTGCCCCTGCACTGCTGGGGGGTGGGGGTGATAGGGGAAATGAGTGGGGGCCTGGTGGAGGATGTCCCTGGTGGCTGGGGGGTGGGGGTGGTGTGAGACATGGGTGGGGGCCTGTGGAGGCTGCCCCTGCACTGGCGGGGGTTGGGGGTGAAAGGGGAAATGAGTTGGGGCCTGGTGGAGGATGCCCCTGGTGGCTGGGGGGCGGGGGTGATGAGAGACATGAGTTGGACATGAGTGGGGGCCTGGTGGATGCTGCCCCTGCACTGCTAGGGGGGCGGGGGTGATGGGAGACATGAGTTGGACATGAGTGGGGGCCTGGTGGAGGCTGCCCGTGCACTGCTGGGGGTGGGGGTGATGGGAGACATGAGTTGGACATGAGTGGGGGCCTGGTGTAGGCTGCCCCTGCACTGCTGGGGGGTGGGGGTGCAGGGAGACATGAGTGGGGGCCTGGTGGAGGCTGCCCCTGCACTGCTGGGGGTGGGGGTGATGGGAGACATGAGTTGGACATGAGTGGGGGCCTGGTGGAGGCTGCCCCTGGTGGCTGGGGGGTGGGGGTGGTGGGGAACATGAGTTGGACATGGGTGGGGGCCTTCTGGCAGGTGCCCCACAGTGCTGGGGGCTGGGGGTGGTGGGGAACATGAGTTGGACATGAGTGGGGGCCTTGTGGAGGCTGCCCCTGCACTGCTGGGGGTGGGGTGATGGGAGACATGAGTTGGACATGAGTGGGGGCCTGGTGGAGGCTGCCCCTGCACTGCTGGGGGTGGGGGTGATGGGAGACATGAGTTGGACATGAGTGGGGGCCTAGTGGAGGCTGCCCCTGCACTGCTGGGGGTGGGGGTGATGGGAGACATGAGTTGGACATGAGTGGGGGCCTGGTGGAGGCTGCCCCTGCACTGCTGGGGGGTGGGGGTGCAGGGAGATATGAGTGGGGGCCTGGTGGAGGCTGCCCCTGCACTGCTGGGGGTGTGGGTGATAGGGGAAATGAGTGGGGGCCTGGTGGAGGATGCCCCTGGTGGCTGGGGGGTGGGGGTGGTGTGAGACATGGGTGGGGGCCTGGTGGAGGCTGCCCCTGCACTGCTGGAGGGTGGGGGTGATAGGGGAAATGAGTGGGGGCCTAGTGGAGGATGCCCCTGGTGGCTGGGGGGTGGTGTGAGACATGGGTGGGGGCCTGGTGGAGGCTGCCACTGCACTGCTGGGGGGTGGGGGTGGTGGGAGACATGGGTGGGGCCTGCTGGCAGGTGCCCCACAGTGCTGGGGGGTGGGGGTGGTGGGAAACATGGTTGGACATGGGTGGGGGCCTGCTGGCAGGTGACCCACAGTGCTGGGGGGTGGGGGTGGTGGGAGACATGGGTGGGGGCCTGGTGGAGGCTGCCCCTGGTGGCTGGGGGTGGGGGTGGTGGGAGATATGAGTGGGGGACTGGTGGAGGCTGCCCCTGCACTGCTGGGGGGTGGGGGTGCAGGGAGACATGATTGGGGGCCTGGTGGAGGCTCCCCCTGGTGGCTGGGGGGTGGTGGTGATGGGGGACATGAGTGGGGGCCTGGTGGAGGCTGCCCCTCCACTGCTGGGTTGTGGGGGTGGTGGGAGACATGGGTGGGGGCCTGGTGGAGGCTGCCCCTGGTGACTGGGGGGTGGGGGTGGTGGGAGACATGGGTGGGGGCCTGGTGGAGGCTGCCCCTTCACTGCTGGGGGGTGAGGGTGATGGGAGACATGAGTGGGGGCCTGGTGGAGGCTGCCACTGCACTGCTGGGGCGTGGGGGTGGTGGGAGACATGGGTGGGGGCCTGGTGGAGGCTGCCCCTGCACTCCTCGGGGGTGGGGGTGCAGGGAGACATGAGTGGGGGCCTGGTGGAGGCTGCCCCTGGTGGCTGGGGGGTGGCGGGAGACATGGGTGGGGGCCTGGTGGAGGCTGCCCCTGCACTGCTGGGGGTGGGGGTGGTGGGAAACATGGGTGGGGGCCTGGTGGTGGGTGCCCTTGCACTGCTGGGGGGTGGGGGTGATATGGGAAATGAGTGGGGGCCTGGTGGAGGATGCCCCTGGTGGCTGGGGGGTGGGGGTGGTGTGAGACATGTGAGGGGGCCTGGTGGAGGCTGCCCCTGCACTGCAGGGGGGTGGGGGGGTGTGAGACATGGGTGGGGGCCTGGTGGAGGCTGCCCCTGCACTGCTGGGGGGTGGGGGTGGTGGGATCATGGGTGGGGGCCTGGTGGAGGCTGCCCCTGGTGGCTGGGGGGTGGGGGTGATGGGAGACATGGGTGGGGCCTGCTGGCAGGTGCCCCACAGTGCTGGGGGGTGGGGGTGGTGGGGAACATGGTTGGACATGGGTGGGGGCCTGCTGGCAGGTGACCCACAGTGCTGGGGGGTGGGGGTGGTGGGAGACATGGGTGGGGGCCTGGTGGAGGCTGCCCCTGGTGGCTGGGGGGTGGGGGTGGTGGGAGAAATGAGTGGGGGACTAGTGGAGGCTGCCCCTGCACTGCTGGGGGGTGGGGGTGCAGGGAGACATGAGTGGGGGCTTGGTGGAGGCTGCCCCTGGTGGCTGGGGGGTGGGGGTGATGGGAGACATGAGTGGGGGCCTGGTGGAGGCTGCCCCTGCACTGCTGGGGTGTGGGGGTGGTGGGAGACATGGGTGGGGGCCTGGTGGAGGCTGCCCCTGGTGACTGGGGGGGTGGGGTGGTGGGAGACATGGGTGGGGGCCTGGTGGAGGCTGCCCCTGCACTGCTGAGGGGTGGGGGTAATGGGAGACATGAGTGGGGGAATGGTGGAGGCTGCCCCTGCATTGCTAGGAGGTGGGGGTGTTGGGAGACATGGGTGGGGGCCTGGTGGAGGCTGCCCCTGCACTCCTCGGGGGTGGGGGTGCAGGGAGACATGAGTGGGGGCCTGGTGGAGGCTGCCCCTGCACTGCTGGGGGGTGGGGGTGATAGGGGAAATGAGTGGGGGCCTGGTGGAGGATGCCCCTGGTGGCTGGGGGGTGGGGTGGTGGGAGACATGGGTGGGGCCTGCTGGCAAGTGCCCCACAGTGCCGGGGGGTGGGGGTGGTGGGGAACATGGTTGGACATGGGTGGGGGCCTGCTGGCAGGTGACCCACAGTGCTGGGGGGTGGGGGTGGTGGGAGACATGGGTGGGGGCCTGGTGGAGGCTGCCCCTGGTGGCTGGGGGGTGGGGGTGGTGGGAGATATGGGTGGGGGCCTGGTGGAGGCTGCCCCTGCACTGCTGGGGGGTGGGGGTGATGGGAGACATGAGTGGGGGCCTGGTGGAGGCTGCCCCTTCACTCCTCGGGGGTGGGGGTGCAGGGAGACATGAGTGGGGGCCTGGTGGAGGCTGCCCCTGGTGGCTGGGGGGATGGGGTGGTGGGAGACATGGGTGGGGGCCTGGTGGAGGCTGCCCCTGCACTGCTGGGGGGTGGGGGTGGTGGGAGACATGGGTGGGGGCCTGGTGGAGGCTCCCCCTGCACTGCTGGGGGGTGGGGGTGATGGGAGACATGAGTGGGGGCCTTGTGGAGGCTGCCCCTGCACTGCTGGGGGGTGGGGGTGGTGGGAGACATGGGTGGGGGCCTGGTGGAGGCTGCCCCTGCACTCCTCGGGGGTGGGGGTGCAGGGAGACATGAGTGGGGGCCTCGTGGAGGCTGCCCCTGCACTGCTGGGGGGTGGGGGTGATAGGGGAAATGAGTGGGGGCCTGGTGGAGGATGCCCCTGGTGGCTGGGGGGTGGGGGTGATGGGAGATATGAGAGGGGGACTGGTGGAGGCTGCCCCTGCACTGCTGGGGGGTGGGGGTGCAGGGAGACATGAGTGGGGGCCTGGTGGAGGCTGCCCCTGGTGGCTGGGGGGTGGAGGTGATGGGAGACATGAGTGGGGGCCTGGTGGAGTCTGCCCCCGCACTGCTGGGGTGTGGGGGTGGTGGGAGACATGGGTGGGGGCCTGGTGGAGGCTGCCCCTGCACTCCTCGGGGGTGGGGGTGCAGGGAGACATGAGTGGGGGCCTGGTGGAGGCTGCCCCTGCACTGCTGGGGGGTGGGGGTGATAGGGGAAATGAGTGGGGGCCTGGTGGAGGATGCCCCTGGTGGCTGGGGGGTGGGGTGGTGTGAGACATGGGTGGGGGCCTGGTGGAGGCTGCCCCTGCACTGCTGGGGGGTGGGGGTGGTGTGAGACATGGGTGGGGGCCTGGTGGAGGCTGCCCCTGCACTGCTGGGGGGTGGGGGTGGTGGGAGACATGGGCGGGGGCCTGGTGGAGGCTGCCCCTGGTGGCTGGGGGGTGGGGGTGGTGGGATACATGGGTGGGGCCTGCTGGCAGGTGCCCCACAGTGCTGGGGGTGGGGGTGGTGGGGAACATGGTTGGACATGGGTGGGGGCCTGCTGGCAGGTGACCCACAGTGCTGGGGGGTGGGGGTGGTGGGAGACATAGGTGGGGGCCTGGTGGAGGCTGCCCCTGGTGGCTGGGGGTGGGGGTGGTGGGAGATATGAGTGGGGGACTGGTGGAGGCTGCCCCTGCACTGCTGGGGGGTGGGGGTGCAGGGAGACATGAGTGGGGGCCTGGTGGAGGCTGCCCCTGGTGGCTGGGGGGTGGGGGTGATGGGAGACATGAGTGGGGGCCTGGTGGAGGCTGCCCCTCCACTGCTGGGGTGTGGGGGTGGTGGGAGACATGGGTGGGGGCCTGGTGGAGGCTGCCCCTGGTGACTGGGGGGCTGGGGGTGGTGGGAGACATGGGTGGGGGCCTGGTGGAGGCTGCCCCTGCACTGCTGGGGGGTGAGGGTGATGGGAGACATGAGTGGGGGCCTGGCGGAGGCTGCCCCTGCACTGCTGGGGGGTGGGGGTGGTGGGAGACATGGGTGGGGGCCTGGTGGAGGCTGCCCCTGCACTCCTCGGGGGTGGGGGTGCAGGGAGACATGAGTGGGGGCCTGGTGGAGGCTGCCCCTGGTGGCTGGGTGGTGGGGGTGGTGGGAGACATGGGTGGGGGCCTGGTGGAGGCTGCCCCTGCACTGCTGGGGGTGGGGGTGGTGGGAGACATGGGTGGGGGCCTGGTGGTGGGTGCCCCTGCACTGCTGGGGGATGGGGGTGGTGGGAGACATGGGTGGGGACCTGGTGGAGGCTGCCCCTGGTGACTGGGGGGGTGGGGTGGTGGGAGACATGGGTGGGGGTCTGGTGGAGGCTGCCCCTGCACTGCTGGGGGGTGGGGGTGATGGGAGACATGAGTGGGGGCCTGGTGGAGGCTGCCCCTGCACTGCTGGGGGGTGGGGGTGGTGGGAGACATGGGTGGGGGCCTGGTGGAGGCTGCCCTTGCACTCCTCGGGGGTGTGGGTGCAGGGAGACATGAGTGGGGGCCTGGTGGAGGATGCCCCTGCACTGCTGGGGGGTGGGGGTGATAGGGGAAATAAGTGGGGGCCTGGTGGAGGATGCCCCTGGTGGCTGGGGGTAGGGGTGGTGTGAGACATGGGTGGGGGCCTGGTGGAGGCTGCCCATTGCACTGCTGGGGGGTGGGGGTGGTGGGAGACATGGGTGGGGGCCTGGTGGAGGCTGCCCCTGCACTGCTGGGGGTGGGGGTGATGGGAGACATGAGTGGGGGCCTGGTGGAGGCTGCCCCTGCACTGCTGGGTGGTGGGGGTGGTGGGAGACATGGGTGGGGGCCTGGTGGAGGTTGCCCCTGCACTCCTTGGGGGTGGGGGTGCAGGGAGACATGAGTGGGGGCCTGGTGGAGGCTGCCCCTGCACTGCTGGGGGGTGGGGGTGATAGGGGAAATGAGTGGGGGCCTGGTGGAGGATGCCCCTGGTGGCTGGGGGTGGGGGTGGTGTGAGACATGGGTGGGGGCCTGCTGGCAGGTGACCCACAGTGCTGGGGGGTGGGGATGGTGGGAGACATGGGTGGTGGCCTGGTGGAGGCTGCCCCTGGTGGCTGGGGGGTGGGGGTGGTGGGAGATATGAGTGGGGGACTGGTGGAGGCTGCCCCTGCACTGCTGGGAGGTGGGGGTGCAGGGAGACATGAGTGGGGGCCTGGTGGAGGCTGCCCCTGGTGGCTGGGCGGTGGGGGTGATGGGAGACATGAGTGGGGGCCTGGTGGAGGCTGCCCCTGCACTACTGGGGTGTGGGGGTGGTGGGAGACATGGGTGGGGGCCTGGTGGAGGCTGCCCCTGGTGACTGTGGGGGTGGGGGTGGTGGGAGACATGGGTGGGGGCCTGGTGGAGGCTGCCCCTGCACTGCTGGGGGGTGGGGGTGATGGGAGACATGAGTGGGGGCCTGGTGGAGGCTGCCCCTGCACTGCTGGGGGGTGGGGGTGTTGGGAGACATAGGTGGGGGCCTGGTGGAGGCTGCCCCTGCACTCTTCGGGGTTGGGGGTGCAGGGAGACATGGGTGGGGGCCTGGTGGAGGCTGCCCCTGCACTGCTGGGGGGTGGGGGTGATAGGGGAAATGAGTGGGGGCCTGGTGGAGGATGCCCCTGGTGGCTGGGGGGTGGGGGTGGTGTGAGACATGGGTGGGGGCCTGGTGGAGGCTGCCCCTGCACTGCTGGGGGGGTGGGGGTGATAGGGGAAATGAGAGGGGGCCTGGTGGAGGATGCCCCTAGTGGCTGGTGGGTGGGGGTGGTGTGAGGCATGGGTGGGGGCCTGGTGGATCCTGCCCCTGCACTGCTGGGGGGTGGGGGTGGTGTGAGACATGGGTGGGGGCCTGGTGGAGGCTGCCCCTGCACTGCTGGGGGGTGGGGGTGGTGGGAGACATGGGTGGGGGCCTGGTGGAGGCTGCCCCTGGTGGCTGGGGGGTGGGGGTGGTGGGAGACATGGGTGGGGTCTGCTGGCAGGTGCCCCACAGTGCTGGGAGGTGGGGGTGGTGGGGAACATGGTTGGACATGGGTGGGGGCCCGCTGGCAGGTGACCCACAGTGCTGGGGGTGGGGGTGGTGGGAGACATGGGTGGGGGCCTGGTGGAGGCTGCCCCTGGTGGCTGGGGGTGGTGGGAGATATGAGTGGGGGACTGGTCGAGGCTGCCCCTGCACTGCTGGGGGGTGGGGGTGCAGGGAGACATGAGTGGGTGCCCGGTGGAGGCTGCCCCTGGTGACTGGGGGGGTGGGGGTGGTGGGAGACATGGGTGGGGGCCTGGTAGAGGCTGCCCCTGCACTGCTGGGGGGTGGGGGTGATGGGAGACATGAGTGGGGGCCTGGTGGAGGCTGCCCCTGCACTGCTGGGGGGTGGGGGTGGTGGGAGACATGGGTGGGGGCCTGGTGGAGCCTGCCCCTGCACTCCTCGGGGGTGGGGGTGCAGGGAGACATGAGTGGGGGCCTGGTGGAGGCTGCCCCTGGTGGCTGGGGGGTGGGGGTGGTGGGAGACATGGGTGGGGGCCTGGTGGAGGCTGCCCCTGCACTGCTGTGGGTTGGGGGTGGTGGGAGACATGGGTGGGGGCCTGGTGGTGGGTGCCCCTGCACTGCTGGGGGTGGGGGTGGTGGGAGACATGGATGGGGACCTGGTGGAGGCTGCCCCTGGTGACTGGGGGGGTGGGGTGGTGGGAGACATGGGTGGGGGCCTGGTGGAGGCTGCCCCTGCACTGCTGGTGGGTGGGGGTGGTGGGAGACATGGGTGGGGGCCTGGTGGAGGCTGCCCCTGCACTCCTCGGGGGTGGGGGTGCAGGGAGACCTGAGTGGGGGCCTGGTGGAGGCTGCCCCTGCACTGCTGAGGGGTGGGGGTGATAGGGGAAATGAGTGGGGGCCTTGTGGAGGATGCCCCTGGTGGCTGGGGGGTGGGGGTGGTGTGAGACATGGGTGGAGGCCTGGTGGAGGCTGCCCCTGCACTGCTGGGGGGTGGGGGTGGTGGGAGACATGGGTGGGGGCCTGGTGGAGGCTGCCCCTGCACTGCTGGGGGGTGGGGGTGATGGGAGACATGAGTGGGGGCCTGGTGGAGGCTGCCCCTGCACTGCTGGGGATTGGGGGTGTTGGGAGACATAAGTGGGGGCCTGGTGGAGGCTGCCCCTGCACTCCTCGGGGTTGGGGGTGAAGGGAGACATGGGTGGGGGCCTGGTGGAGGCTGCCCCTGCACTGCTGGGGGGTGGGGGTGATAGGGGAAATGAGTGGGGGCCTGGTGGAGGATGCCCCTGGTGGCTGGGGGGTGGGGGTGGTGTGAGACATGGGTGGGGGCCTGGTGGAGGCTGCCCCTGCACTGCTGGGCGGTGGGGGTGATAGGGGAAATGAGTGGGGGCCTGGTGGAGGATGCCCCTAGTGGCTGGGGGGTGGGGGTGGTGTGAGACATGGGTGGGGGCCTGGTGGATCCTGCCCCTGCACTGCTGGGGGGTGCGGGTGGTGTGAGACATGGGTGGGGGCCTGGTGGAGGCTGCCCCTGCACTGCTGGGGGGTGGGGGTGGTGGGAGACATGGGTGGGGGCCTGGTGGAGGCTGCCCCTGGTGGCTGGGGGGTGGGGGTGGTGGGAGACATGGGTGGGGCCTGCTGGCAGGTGCCCCACAGTGCTGGGAGGTGGGGGTGGTGGGGAACATGGTTGGACATGGGTGGGGGCCCGCTGGCAGGTGACCCACAGTGCTGGGGGTGGGGGTGGTGGGAGACATGGGTGGGGGCCTGGTGGAGGCTGCTCCTAGTGGCTGGGGGGTGGGGGTGCAGGGAGACATGAGTGGGTGCCCGGTGGAGGCTGCCCCTGGTGACTGGGGTGTGGGGGTGGTGGGAGACATGGGTGGGGGCCTGGTAGAGGCTGCCCCTGCACTGCTGGGGGGTGGGGGTGATGGGAGACATGAGTGGGGGCCTGGTGGAGGCTGCCCCTGCACTGCTGGGGGGTGGGGGTGGTGGGAGACATGGGTGGGGGCCTGGTGGAGGCTGCCCCTGCACTCCTCGGGGGTGGGGGTGCAGGGAGACATGAGTGGGGGCCTGGTGGAGGCTGCCCCTGGTGGCTGGGGGGTGGGGGTGGTGGGAGACATGGGTGGGGGCCTGGTGGAGGCTGCCCCTGCACTGCTGTGGGTTGGGGTGGTGGGAGACATGGGTGGGGGCCTGGTGGTGGGTGCCCCTGCACTGCTGGGGGTGGGGGTGGTGGGAGACATGGGTGGGGGCCTGGTGGAGGCTGCCCCTGCACTGCTGGTGGGTGGGGGTGGTGGGAGACATGGGTGGGGGCCTGGTGGAGGCTGCCCCTGCACTCTTGGGGGGTGGGGGTGCAGGGAGACCTGAGTGGGGGCCTGGTGGAGGCTGCCCCTGCACTGCTGGGGGGTGGGGGTGATAGGGGAAATGAGTGGGGGCCTGGTGGAGGATGCCCCTGGTGGCTGGGGGGTGGGGGTGGTGTGAGACATGGGTGGAGGCCTGGTGGAGGCTGCCCCTGCACTGCTGGGGGATGGGGGTGGTGGGAGACATGGGTGGGGGCCTGGTGGAGGCTGCCCCTGCACTGCTGGGGGGTGGGGGTGATGGGAGACATGAGTGGGGGCCTGGTGGAGGCTGCCCCTGCACTGCTGGGGATTGGGTGTGGGAGACATGGGTGGGGGCCTGGTGGAGGCTGCCCCTGCACTCCTCGGGTGTGGGGGTGCAGGGAGACATGAGTGGGGGCCTGGTGGAGGCTGCCCCTACACTGCTGGGGGGTGGGGGTGATAGGGGAAATGAGTGGGGGCCTGGTGGAGGATGCCCCTGGTGGCTGGGGGGTGGGGGTGGTGTGAGACATGAGTGGGGGCCTGGTGGAGGATGCCCCTGCACTGCTGGGGGGTGGGGGTGATAGGGGAAATGAGTGGGGGCCTGGTGGAGGATGCCCCTGGTGGCTGGGGGGTGGGGGTGGTGTGAGACATGGGTGGGGACCTGGTGGAGGCTGCCCCTGCACTGCTGGCGGGTGGGGGTGGTGTGAGACATTGGTGGGGGCCTGGTGGAGGCTGCCCCTGCACTGCTGGGGGGTGGGGGTGGTGGGAGACATGGGTGGGGGCCTGGTGTAGGCTGCCCCTGGTGGCTGGGGGGTGGGGATGGTGGGAGAAATGGGTGGGGCCTGCTGGCAGGTGCCCCACAGTGCTGGGGGGTGGGAGATATGAGTGGGGGACTGGTGGAGGCTGCCCCTGCACTGCTGGGGGGTGGGGGTGCAGGGAAACATGAGTGTGGGCCTGGTGGAGGCTGCCCCTGGTGGCTGGGGGGTGGGGTGATGGGAGACATGAGTGGGGGCCTGGTGGAGGCTGCACCAGCACTGCTGGGGTGTGGGGGTGGTGGGAGACATGGGTGGGGGCCTGGTGGAGGCTGCCCCTGGTGACTGGGGGGTGTTGGGGTGGTGGGAGACATGGGTGGGGGCCTGGTGGAGGCTGCCCCTGCACTGCTTGGGGGTGGGGGTGATGGGAGACATGAGTGGGAGCCTGGTGGAGGCTGCGCCTGCACTGCTGGGGGGTGGGGGTTGTGGGAGACATGGGTGGGGGCCTGGTGGAGGCTGCCCCTGCACTCCTCGGGGGTGGGGGTGCAGGGAGACATGAGTGGGGTCCTGGTGGAGGCTGCCCCTGCATTGCTGGGGGGTGGGGGTGATAGGGGAAATGAGTGGGGGCCTGGTGGAGGATGCCCCAGGTGGCTGGGGGGTGGGGGTGGTGTGAGACATGGGTGGGGGCCTGGTGGAGGCTGCCCCTGCACTGCTGGGGGGTGGGGGTGATAGGGGAAATGAGTGGGGGCCTGGTGGAGGATGCCCCTGGTGGCTGGGGGGTGGGGGTGTTGTGAGACATGGGTGGGGGCCTGGTGGAAGCTGCCCCTGCACTGCTGGGGGGTGGGGGTGGTGTGAGACATGGGTGGGGGCCTGGTGGATGCTGCCCCTGCACTGCTGGGGGTGGGGGTGGTGGGAGACATGGGTGGGGGCCTTGTGGAGGCTGCCCCTGGTGGCTGGGGGGTGGGGGTGGTGGGAGACATGGGTTGGGCCTGCTGGCAGGTGCCCCACAGTGCTGGGGGGTGGGGGTGGTGGGGAACATGGTTGGACACGGGTGGGGGCCTGCTGGCAGGTGACCCACAGTGCTGGGGGTGGGGGTGGTGGGAGACATGGGTGGGGTCCTGGTGGAGGCTGCCCCTGGTGGCTAGGAGGTGGGGGTGGTGGGAGATATGAGTGGGGGACTGGTGGAGGCTGCCCCTGCAGTGCTGGGGGGTGGGGGTGCAGGGAGACATGAGGGGGGGCCTGGTGGAGGCTGCCCCTGGTGGCTGGGGGGTGGAGGTGATGGGAGACATGAGTGGGGGCCTGGTGGAGGCTGCCCCTGCACTGCTGGGGTGTGGGGGTGGTGGTAGACATGGGTGAGGGCCTGGTGGAGGCTGCCCCTGCACTGCTGGGGGGTGGGGTGATGGGAGACATGAGTGGGGGCCTGGTGGAGGCTGCCCCTGGCGGCTGGGGGTGGGGGTGCAGGTAGACATGAGTGGGGGCCTGGTGGAGGCTGCCCCTGCACTGCTGGGGGGTGGGGGTGCAGGGAGACATGAGTTGGACATGAGTGGGGGCCTGGTGGAGGCTGCCCCTGCACTGCTGGGGGTGGGGGTGATGGGAGACATGAGTTGGACATGAGTGGGGGCCTGGTGGAGGCTGCCCCTGCACTGCTGGGGGTGGGGGTGCAGGGAGACATGAGTGGGGGCCTGGTGGAGGCTGCCCCTGGTGGCTGGGGGGTGGGGGTGATAGGGGAAATGAGTGGGGGCCTGGTGGAGTATGCCCCTGGTGGCTGGGGGGTGGGGGTGATGGGAGACATGAGTTGGACATGAGTCGGGGCCTGGTGGAGGCTGCCCCTGCACTGTAGGGGGTGGGGGTGATGGGAGACATGAGTTGGACATGAGTGGGGGCCTGGTGGAGGCTGCCCCTGCACTGCTGGGGTGGGGGTGATGGGAGACATGAGTTGGACATGAGTGGGGGCCTGGTGGAGGCTGCCCCTGGTGGCTGGGGGGTGGGGGTGGTGGGGAAGATGAGTTGGACATGAGTGGGGGCCTGCTGGCAGGTGCCCCACAGTGCTGGGGGGTGGGGGTGGTGGGGAACATGAGTTGGACATGAGTGGGGGCCTGGTGGAAGCTGCCCCTGCACTGCTGGGGGTGGGGGTGATGGGAGACATGAGTTGGACATGAGTGGGGGCCTGGTGGAGGCTGCCCATGCACTGCTGGGGTGGGGGTGATGGGAGACATGAGTTGGACATGAGTGGGGGCCTGGTTTAGGCTGCCCCTGCACTGCTGGGGGGTGGGGGTGCAGGGAGACATGAGTGGGGGCCTGGTGGAGGCTGCCCCTGCACTGCTGGGGGGTGGGGGTGATAGGGGAAATGAGTGGGGGCCTGGTGGAGGATGCCCCTGGTGGCTGGGGGGTGGGGGTGGTGTGAGACATGGGTGGGGGCCTGGTGGAGGCTGCCCCTGCACTGCTGGGGGGTGGGGGTGATAGGGGAAATGAGTGGGGGCCTGGTGGAGGATGCCACTGGTGGCTGGGGGGTGGGGGTGATGGGAGACATGAGTTGGACATGAATGGGGGCCTGGTGGAGGCTGCCCCTGCACTGCTGGGGCTGGGGGTGATGGGAGACATGAGTTGGACAGGAGTGGGGGCCTAGTGGAGGCTGCCCCTGCACTGCTGGGGGTGGGGGTGATGGGAGACATGAGTTGGACATGAGTGGGGGCCTGGTTGAGGCTGCCCCTGCACTGCTGGGGGGTGGGGGTGCAGGGAGACATGAGTGGGGGCCTGGTGGAGGCTGCCCCTGCACTGCTGGGGGTGGGGGTGATGGGAGACATGAGTTGAACATGAGTGGGGGCCTGGTGGAGGCTGCCCCTGGTGGCTAAGGGGTGGGGGTGGTTGGGAACATGAGTTGGACATGGGTGGGGGCCTGCTGGCAGGTGCCCCACAGTGCTGGGGGGTGGTGGTGGTGGGGAACATGATTTGGGGCCTGGTGGAGGCTGCCCCTGCACTGATGGGGGTGGGGGTGATGGGAGACATGAGTTGGACATGAGTGGGGGCCTGGTGGAGGCTGCCCCTGCACTGCTGGGGGTGGGGGTGATGGGAGACATGAGTTGGACATGAGTGGGGGCCTGGTGGAGGCTGCCCCTGCACTGCTGGGGGTGGGGGTGATGGGAGACATGAGTTGGACATGAGTGGGGGCCTGGTGGAGGCTGCCCCTGCACTGCTGGGGGGTGGGGTACAGGGAGACATGAGTGGGCGCCTGGTGGAGGCTGCCCCTGCACTGATGGGGGGTGGGGGTGATAGGGGAAATGAGTGGGGGCCTGGTGGAGGATGCCCCTGGTGGCTGGGAGGTGGGGGTGGTGTGAGACATGGGTGGGGGCCTGGTGGAGGCTGCCCCTGCACTGCTGGGGGGTGGGGGTGATAGGGGAAATGTGTGGGGGCCTGGTGGAGGCTGCGACTGCACTGCTGGGGGGTGGGGGTGGTGGGAGACATGGGTGGGGGCATGGTGGTGGCTGCCCCTGGTGGCTGGGGGGTGGGGGTGGTGGGAGACATGGGTGGGGCCTGCTGGCAGGTGCCCCACAGTGCTGGGGGGTGGGGGTGGTGGGGAACATGGTTGGACATGGGTGGGGGCCTGCTGGCAGGTGACCCACAGTGCTGGGGGGTGGGGGTGGTAGGAGACATGGGTGGGGGCCTGGTGGAGGCTGCCCCTGGTGGCTGGGGGGTGGTGGTGGTAGAGATATGAGTGGGGGACTGGTGGAGGCTGCCCCTGCACTGCTGGGGGGTGGGGGTGCAGGGAGACATGAGTGGCGGCCTGGTGGAGGCTGCCCCGGTGGCTGGGGGGTTGGGGTGATGGGAGACATGAGTGGGGGCCTGGTGGAGGCTGCCCCTGCACGGCTGGGGTGTGGGGGTGGTGGGAGACATGGGTGGGGGCCTTGTGGAGGCTGCCCCTGGTGACTGGGGGGGTGGGGGTGGTGTTAGACATGGGTGGGGGCCTGGTGGAGGCTGCCCCTGCACTGCTGGGGTGTGGGGGTGATGGGAGACATGAGTGGGGGCCTGGTGGAGGCTGCCCCTGCACTGCTGGGGGGTGGGGGTGGTGGGAGACATGGGTGGGGGCCTGGTGGAGGCTGCCCCTGCACTCCTCGGGGTGGGGGTGCAGGGAGACATGAGTGGGGGCCTGGTGGAGGCTGCCCCTGGTGGCTGGGGGGTGTGGGTGGTGGGAGACATGGGTGGGGGCCTGGTGGAGGCTGCCCTTGCACTGCTGGGGGGTGGGGGTGGTGGGAGACATGAGTTGGACATGAGTGGGGGCCTAGTGGAGGCTACCCCTGCACTGCTGGGGGTGGGGGTGATGGGAGACATGAGTTGGACATGAGTGGGGGCCTGGTGGAGGCTGCCTCTGCACTGCTGGGGGTGAGGGTGACGGGAGACATGAGTTGGACATGAGTGGGGGCCTAGTGGAGGCTGCCCCTGCACTGCTGGGGGTGGGGGTGATGGGAGACATGAGTTGGACATGAGTGGGGGCCTGGTGGAGGCTGCCCCTGCACTGCTGGGGGTGGGGGAGCAGGGAGACATGAGTGGGGGCCTGGTGGAGGCTGCCCCTGCACTGCTGGGGGTGGGGGTGATGGGAGACATGAGTTGGACATGAGTTGGGGCCTGGTGGAGGCTGCCCCTGGTGGCTGGGGGGTGGGGGTGGTTGGGAACATGAGTTGGACATGGGTGGGGGCCTGCTGGCAGGTGCCCCACAGTGCTGGGGGGTGGGGGTGGTGGGGAACATGAGTTGGGGCCTGGTGGAGGCTGCCCCTGCACTGCTGGGGGTGGGGGTGATGGGAGACATGAGTTGGACATGAGTGGGGGCCTGGTGGAGGCTGCCCCTGCACTGCTGGGGGTGGGGTGATGGGAGACATGAGTTGGACATGAGTGGGGGCCTGGTGGAGGCTGCCCCTGCACTGCTGGGGGTGGGGGTGATGGGAGACATGAGTTGGATATGAGTGGGGGCCTGGTGGAGGCTGCCCCTGCACTGCTGTGGGGTGGGGGTACAGGGAGACATGAGTGGGCGCCTGGTGGAGGCTGCCCCTGCACTGATGGGGGGTGGGGTTGATAGGGGAAATGAGTGGGGGCCTGGTGGAGGATGCCCCTGGTGGCTGGGAGGTGGGGGTGGTGTGAGACATGGGTGGGGGCCTGGTGGAGGCTGCCCCTGCACTTCTGGGGGTGGGGGTGATAGGGGAAATGTGTGGGGGCCTGGTGGAGGCTGCCACTGCACTGCTGGGGGGTGGGGGTGGTGGGAGACATGGGTGGGGCCTGCTGGCAGGTGCCCCACAGTGCTGGGGGGTGGGGGTGGTGGGGAACATGGTTGGACATGGGTGGGGGCCTGCTGGCAGGTGACCCACAGTGCTGGGGGGTGGGGGTGGTGGGAGACATGGGTGGGGGCCTGGTGGAGGCTGCCCCTGGTGGCTGGGGGGTGGGGGTGGTGGGAGATATGAGTGGGGGACTGGTGGAGGCTGCCCCTGCACTGCTGGGGGGTGGGGGTGCGGGGAGACATGAGTGGGGGCCTGGTGGAGGCTGCCCCTGGTGGCTGGGGGGTTGGGGTGATGGGAGACATGAGTGGGGGCCTGGTGGAGGCTGCCCCTGCACTGCTGGGGTGTGGGGGTGGTGGGAGACATGGGTGGGGGCCTTGTGGAGGCTGCCCCTGGTGACTGGGGGGGTGGGGGTGGTGGGAGACATGGGTGGGGGCCTGGTGGAGGCTGCCCCTGCACTGCTGGGGGGTGGGGGTGATGGGAGACATGAGTGGGGGCCTGGTGGAGGCTGCCCCTGCACTGCTGGGGGGTGGTGGGAGACATGGGTGGGGGCCTGGTGGAGGCTGCCCCTGCACTCCTCGGGGTGGGGGTGCAGGGAGACATGAGTGGGGGCCTGGTGGAGGCTGCCCCTGGTGGCTGGGGGGTGTGGGTGGTGGGAGACATGGGTGGGGGCCTGGTGGAGGCTGCCCCTGCACTGCTGGGGGGTGGGGGTGGTGGGAGACATGGGTGGGGGCCTGGTGGAGGCTGCCCCTGCACTCCTCGGGGGTGGGTGTGCAGGGAGACATGAGTGGGGGCCTGGTGGAGGCTGCCCCTGCACTGCTGGGGGGTGGGGATGATAGGGGAAATGAGTGGGGGCCTGGTGGAGGATGCCCCTGGTGGCTGGGGGGTGGTGTGAGACATGGGTGGGGGCCTGGTGGAGGCTGCCCCTGCACTGCTGGGGGGTGGGGGTGGTGGGAGACATGGGTGGGGGCCTGGTGGAGGCTGCCCCTGCACTGCTGGGGGGTGGGGGTGATGGGAGGCATGAGTGGGGGCCTGGTGGAGGCTGCCCCTGCACTGCTGGGGGGTGGGGGTGGTGGGAGACATGGGTGGGGGCTGGTGGAGGCTGCCCCTGCACTCCACGGGGGTGGGGGTGCAGGGAGACATGTGTGGGGGCCTGGTGGAGGCTGCCCCTGCACTGCTTGGGGGTGGGTGTGATAGGGGAAATGAGTGGGGGCCTGGTGGAGGATGCCCCTGGTGGCTGGGGGGTGGGGGTGGTGTGAGACATGGGTGGGGGCCTGGTGGAGTCTGCCCCTGCACTGCTGGGGGTGGGGGTGGTGTGAGACATGGGTGGGGGCCTGGTGGAGGCTGCCCCTGCACTGCTGGGGGGTGGGGGTGGTGGGAGACATGGGTGGGGGCCTGGTGGAGGCTGCCCCTGGTGGCTGGGGGGTGGGGGTGGTGGGAGACATGGGTGGGGCCTGCTGCAGGTGCCCCACAGTGCTGGGGGGTGGGGGTGGTGGGGAACATGGTTGGACATGGGTGGGGGCCTGCTGTCAGGTGACCCACAGTGCTGGGGGGTGGGGGTGGTGGGAGACATGGGTGGGGGCCTGGTGGAGGCTGCCCCTGGTGGCTGGGGTGGTGGGAGATATGAGTGGGGGACTGGTGGAGGCTGCCCCTGCACTGCTGGAGGGTGGGGGTGCAGGGAGACATGAGTGGGGGCCTGGTGGAGGCTGCCCCTGGTGGCTGGGGGGTGGGGGTGATGGGAGACATGAGTGGGGGCCTGGTGGAGGCTGCCCCTGCACTGCTGGGGTGTGGGGGTGGTGGGAGACATGGGTGGGGTCTGGTGGAGTCTGCCCCTGGTGACTGGGGGGGTGGGGTGGTGGGAGACATGGGTGGGGTCCTGGTGGAGGCTGCCCCTGCACTGCTGGGGGGTGGGGGTGATGGGAGACATGAGTGGGGGCCTGGTGGAGGCTGCCACTGCACTGCTGGGGGGTGGGGGTGGTGGGAGACATGGGTGGGGGCCTGGTGGAGGCTGCCCCTGCACTCCTCGGTGGTGGGGGTGCAGGGAGACATGAGTGGGGGCCTGGTGGAGGCTGCCCCTGCACTGCTGGGGGGTGGGGGTGAGAGGGGAAATGAGTGGGGGCCTGGTGGAGGATGCTCCTGGTGGCTGGGGGTGGTGTGAGACATGGGTGGGGGCCTGGTGGAGGCTGACCCTGCACTGCTGGGGGGTGGGGGTGATAGGGGAAATGAGTGGGGGCTTGGTGGAGGATGCCCCTGGTGGCTGGGGGGTGGGGGTGGTGTGAGACATGGGTGGGGGCCTGGTGGAGGCTGCCCCTGCACTGCTGGGGGGGGTGGTGTGAGACATGGGTGGGGGCCTGGTGGAGGCTGCCCCTGCACTGCTGGGGGGTGGGGGTGGTGGGAGACATGGGTCGGGGCCTGGTGGAGGCTGCCCCTGGTGGCTGGGGGGTGGGGGTGGTGGGAGACATGGGTGGGCCCTGCTGGCAGGTGCCCCACAGTGCTGGGGGGTGGGGTGGTGGGGAACATGGTTGGACATGGGTGGGGGCCTGCTGGCAGGTGACCCACAGTGCTGAGGGGTGGGGGTGGTGGGAGACATGGGTGGGGGCCTGGTGGAGGCTGCCCCTGGTGGCTGGGGGGTGGGGGTGGTGGGAGATATGATTGGGGGACTGGTGGAGGCTGCCCCTGCACTGCTGGGGGTGGGGGTGCAGGGAGACATGAGTGGGGGCCTGGTGGAGGCTGCCCCTGGTGGCTGGGGGGTGGGGGTGATGGGAGACATGAGTGGGGGCCTGGTGGAGGCTGCCCCTGCACTGCTGGGGTGTGGGGGTGGTGGGAGACATGGGTGGGGTCCTGGTGGAGGCTGCCCCTGGTGACTGGGGGGTGGGGGTGGTGGGAGACATGGGTGGGGGCCTGGTGGAGGCTGCCCCTGCACTGCTGGGGGGTGGGGGTGATGGGAGACATGAGTGGGGGCCTGGTGGAGGCTGCCCCTGCACTGCTGGGGGGTGGGGGTGGTGGGAGACATGGGTGGGGGCCTGGTGGAGGCTGCCCCTGCACTCCTCGGGGGTGGGGGTGCAGGGAGACATGAGTGGGGGCCTGGTGGAGGCTGCCCCTGGTGGCTGGGGGTTGGGGGTGGTGGGAGACATGGGTGGGGGCCTGGTGGAGGCTGCCCCTGCACTGCTGGGGGGTGGGGGTGGTGGGAGACATGGGTGGGGGCCTGGTGGTGGGTGCCCCTGCACTGCTGGGGGGTGGGGGTGGTGGGAGACATGGGTGGGGGCCTGGTGGAGGCTGCCCCTGGTGACTGGGGGCTGGGGGTGGTGGGGGACATGGGTGGGGGCCTGGTGGAGGCTGCCCCTGCACTGCTGGGGGGTGGGGGTGTTTGGAGACATGAGTGGGGGCCTGGTGGAGGCTGCCCCTGCACTGCTGGGGGGTAGGGGTGGTTGGAGACATGGGTGGGGGCCTGGTGGAGGCTGCCCCAGCAATCCTCGGGGGTGGGGGTGCAGGGAGACATGAGTGGGGGCCTGGTGGAGGCTGCCCCTGCACTGCTGGGAGGTGGGGGTGATAGGGGAAATGAGTGGGGGCCTGGTGGAGGATGCCCCTGGTGGCTGGGGGGTGGGGGTGGTGTGAGACATGGGTGGGGGACTGGTGGAGGCTGCCCCTGCACTGCTGGGGGGTGGGGGTGGTGGGAGACATGGGTGGAGGTCTGGTGGAGGCTGCCCCTGCACTGCTGGGGGGTGGGGGAGGATGGGAGACATGAGTGGGGGCCTGGTGGAGGCTGCCCCTGCACTGCTGGGGGGTGGGGGTGGTGGGAGACATGGGTGGGGGCTGGTGGAGGCTGCCCCTGCACTCCACGGGGGTGGGGGTGCAGGGAGACATGAGTGCGGGCCTGGTGGAGGCTGCCCCTGCACTGCTTGGGGGTGGGGGTGATAGGGGAAATGAGTGGGGGCCTGGTGGAGGATGCCCCTGGTGGCTGGGGGGAGGGGTGGTGTGAGACATGGGTGGGGGCTTTGTAGAGGCTGCCCCTGCACTGCTGGGGGGTGGGGGTGATAGGGGAAATGAGTGGGGGCCTGGTGGAGGATGCCCCTGGTGGCTGGGGGGTGGGGGTGGTGTGAGACATGGGTGGGGGCCTGGTGGAGTCTGCCCCTGCACTGCTGGGGGTGGGGGTGGTGTGAGACATGGGTGGGGGCCTGGTGGAGGCTGCCCCTGCACTGCTGGGGGGTGGGGGTGGTGGGAGACATGGGTGGGGGCCTGGTGGAGGCTGCCCCTGGTGGCTGGGGGGTGGGGGTGGTGGGAGACATGGGTGGGGCCTGCTGCAGGTGCCCCACAGTGCTGGGGGGTGGGGGTGGTGGGGAACATGGTTGGACATGGGTGGGGGCCTGCTGGCAGGTGACCCACAGTGCTGGGGGGTGGGGGTGGTGGGAGACATGGGTGGGGGCCTGGTGGAGGCTGCCCCTGGTGGCTGGGGGGTGGGGTGGTGGGAGATATGAGTGGGGGACTGGTGGAGGATGCCCCTGCACTGCTGGAGGGTGGGGTGCAGGGAGACATGAGTGGGGGCCTGGTGGAGGCTGCCCCTGGTGGCTGGGGGGTGGGGGTGATGGGAGACATGAGTGGGGGCCTGGTGGAGGCTGCCCCTGCACTGCTGGGGTGTGGGGGTGGTGGGAGACATGGGTGGGGTCTGGTGGAGGCTGCCCCTGGTGACTGGGGGGGTGGGGTGGTGGGAGACATGGGTGGGGTCCTGGTGGAGGCTGCCCCTGCACTGCTGGGGGGTGGGGGTGATGGGAGACATGAGTGGGGGCCTGGTGGTGGCTGCCACTGCACTGCTGGGGGGTGGGGGTGGTGGGAGACATGGGTGGGGGCCTGGTGGAGGCTGCCCCTGCACTCCTCGGTGGTGGGGGTGCAGGGAGACATGAGTGGGGGCCTGGTGGAGACTGCCCCTGCACTGCTGTGGGGTGGGGGTGATAGGGGAAATGAGTGGGGGCCTGGTGGAGGATATCCCTGGTGGCTGGGGGGTGGGGGTGGTGTGAGACATGGGTGGGGGCCTGGTGCTGGCTGACCCTGCACTGCTGGGGGGTGGGGGTGATAGGGGAAATGAGTGGGGGCCGGGTGGAGGATGCCCCTGGTGGCTGGGGGGTGGGGGTGGTGTGAGACATGGGTGGGGGCCTGGTGGAGGCTGCCCCTGCACTGCTGGGGGGTGGGGGTGGTGTGAGACATGGGTGGGGGCCTGGTGGAGGCTGCCCCTGCACTGCTGGGGGGTGGGGATGGTGGGAGACATGGGTGGGGGCCTGGTGGAGGCTGCCCCTGGTGGCTGGGGGGTGGGGGTGGTGGGAGACATGGGTGGGGCCTGCTGGCAGGTGCCCCACAGTGCTGGGGGATGGGGTGGTGGGGAACATGGTTGGACATGGGTGGGGGCCTGCTGGCAGGTGACCCACAGTGCTGAGGGGTGGGGGTGGTGGGAGACATGGGTGGGGGCCTGGTGGAGGCTGCCCCTGGTGGCTGGGGGGTGGGGGTGATGGGAGATATGATTGGGGGACTGGTGGAGGCTGCCCCTGCATTGCTGGGGGGTGGGGGTGCAGGGAGACATGAGTGGGGGCCTGGTGGAGGCTGCCCCTGGTGGCTGGGGGGTGGGGGTGATGGGAGACATGAGTGGGGGCCTGGTGGAGGCTGCCCCTGCACTGCTGGGGTGAGGGGGTGGTGGGAGACATGGGTGGGGGCCTGGTGGAGGCTGCCCCTGGTGACTGGGGGGTGGGGGTGGTGGGAGACATGGGTGGGGGCCTGGTGGAGGCTGCCCCTGCACTGCTGGAGGGTGGGGGTGATGGGAGACATGAGTGGGGGCATGGTGGAGGCTGCCCCTGCACTGCTGGGGGGTGGGGGTGGTGGGAGACATGGGTGGAGGCCTGGTGGAGGCTGCCCCTGCACTCCTCGGGGGTGGGGGTGCAGGGAGACATGAGTGGGGGCCTGGTGGAGGCTGCCCCTGGTGGCTGGGGGTTGGGGGTGGTGGGAGACATGGGTGGGGGCCTGGTGGAGGCTGCCCCTGCACTGCTGGGGGGTGGGGGTGGTGGGAGACATGGGAGGGGGCCTGGTGGTGGGTGCCCCTGCACTGCTGGGGGGTGGGGGTGGTGGGAGACATGGGTGGGGACCTGGTGGAGGCTGCCCCTGGTGACTGGGGGCTGGGGGTAGTGGGAGACATGGGTGGGGGCCTGGTGGAGGCTGCCCCTGCACTGCTGGGGGGTGGGGGTGATGGGAGACATGAGTGGGGGCCTGGTGGAGGCTGCCCCTGCACTGCTGGGGGGTAGGGGTGGTTGGAGACATGGGTGGGGGCCTGGTGGAGGCTGCCCCTGCACTCCTCGGGGGTGGGGGTGCAGGGAGACATGAGTGGGGGCCTGGTGGAGGCTGCCCCTGCACTGCTGGGAGGTGGGGGTGATAGGGGAAATGAGTGAGGGCCTGGTGGAGGATGCCCCTGGTGGCTGGGGGGTGGGGGTGGTGTGAGACATGGGTGGGGGCCTTTTGGAGGCTGCCCCTGCACTGCTGGGGGGTGGGGGTGGTGGGAGACATGGGTGGGGGCCTGGTGGAGGCTGCCCCTGCACTGCTGGGGGGTGCGGGGGATGGGAGACATGAGTGGGGGCCTTGTGGAGGCTGCCCCTGCACTGCTGGGGGGTGGGGGTGGTGGGAGACATGGGTGGGGGCCTGGTGGAGGCTGCCCCTGCACTCCTCGGGGGTGGGGGTGCAGGGAGACATGAGTGGGGGCCTGGTGTAGGCTGCCCCTGCACTGCTGGGGGGTGGGGGTGATAGGGGAAATGAGTGGGGGCCTGGTGGAGGATGCCCCTGGTGGCTGGGGGTGGGGGTGGTGTGAGACATGGGTGGGGGCCTGGTGGAGGCTGCCCCAGCACTGCTGGGGTGTGGGGGTGATAGGGGAAATGAGTGGGGGCCTGGTGGAGGATGCCCCTGGTGGCTGGGGGGTGGGGGTGGTGTGAGACATGGGTGGGGGCCTGGTGGAGGCTGCCCCTGCACTGCTGGGGGGTGGGGGTGGTGTGAGACATGGGTGGGGGCCTGGTGGAGGCTGCCCCTGAACTGCTGGGGGGGGTCGTGGGAGACATGGGTGGGGGCCTGGTGGAGGCTGCCCCTGGTGGCTGGGGGGTGGGGGTGGTGGGAGACATGGGTGGGGCCTGCTGGCAGGTGCCCCACAGTGCTGGGGGGTGGGGGTGCTGGGGAACAGGGTTGGACATGGGTGGGGCCCTGCTGGCAGGTGACCCACAGTGCTGGGGGGTGGGGGTGGTGGGAGACATGGGTGGGGGCCTGGTGGAGGCTGCCCCTGGTGGCTGGGGGGTGGGGGTGGTGGGAGATATGAGTGGGGGACAGGTGGAGGCTGCCCCTGCACTGCTGGGGGGTGGGGGTGCAGGGAGACATGAGTGGGGGCCTGGTGGAGGCTGCCCCTGGTGGCTGGGGGGTGGGGGTGATGGGAGACATGTGTGGGGGCCTGGTGGAGGCTGCCCCTGCACTGCTGGGGTGTGGGGGTGGTGGGAGACATGGGTGGGGGCCTGGTGGATGCTGCCCCTGGTGACTGGGGGGGTGGGAGTGGTGGGAGACATGGGTGGGGGCCTGGTGGAGGCTGCCGCTGCACTGCTGGGCGGTGGGGGTGGTGGGAGACATGGGTGGGGGCCTGGTGGAGGCTGCTCCTGCACTCCTCGGGGGTGGGGGTGCAGGGAGACATGAGTGGGGGCCTGGTGGAGGCTGCCCCTGCACTGCTGGGGGGTGGGGGTGATAGGGGGAATGAGTGGGGGCCTGGTGGAGGATGCCCCTGGTGGCTGGGGGTTGGGGGTGGTGTGAGACATGGGTGGGGGCCTGGTGGAGGCTGCCCCTGCACTGCTGGGGGGTGGGGGTGATAGGGGAAATGAGTGGGGGCCTGGTGGAGGATGCCGCTGGTGGCTGGGGGGTGGGGGTGGTGTGAGACATGGGTGGGGGCCTGGTGGAGGCTGCCCCTGCACTGCTGGGGGGTGGAGGTGGTGTGAGACATGGGTGGGGGCCTGGTGGAGGCTGCCCCTGCACTGCTGGGGGGTGGGGGTGGTGGGAGACATGGGTGGGGGCCTGGTGGAGGCTGCCCCTGGTGGCTGGGGGGTGGGGGTGGTGGGAGACATGGGTGGGGCCTGCTGGCAGGTGCCCCACAGTGCTGGGGGGTGGGGGTGCTGGGGAACATGGTTGGACATGGGTGGGGGCCTGCTGGCAGGTGACCCACAGTGCTGGGGGGTGGGGGCGGTGGGAGACATGGGTGGGGGCCTGGTGGAGGCTGCCCCTGGTGGCTGGGGGGTGGGGGTGGTGGGAGATATGAGTGGGGGACAGGTGGAGGCTGCCCCTGCACTGCTGGGGGGTGGGGGTGGGGGTGCAGGGAGACATGAGTGGGGGCCTGGTGGAGGCTGCCCCTGGTGGCTGGGGGGTGGGGGTGATGGGAGACATGTGTGGGGGCCTGGTGGAGGCTGCCCCTGCACTGCTGGGGTGTGGGGGTGGTGGGAGACATGGGTGGGGGCCTAGTGGATGCTGCCCCTGGTGACTGGGGGGGTGGGAGTGGTGGGAGACATGGGTGGGGGCCTGGTGGAGGCTTCCCCTGCACTGCTGGGGGGTGGGGGTGATGGGAGACATGAGTGGGGGCCTGGTGGAGGCTGCCGCTGCACTGCTGGGCGGTGGGGGTGGTGGGAGACATGGGTGGGGGCCTGGTGGAGGCTGCTCCTGCACTCCTCGGGGGTCGGGTGCAGGGAGACATGAGTGGGGGCCTGGTGGAGGCTGCCCCTGCACTGCTGGGGGGTGGGGGTGATAGGGGGAATGAGTGGGGGCCTGGTGGAGGATGCCCCTGGTGGCTGGGGGTTGGGGGTGGTGTGAGACATGGGTGGGGGCCTGGTGGAGGCTGCCCCTGCACTGCTGGGGGGTGGGGGTGATAGGGGAAATGAGTGGGGGCCTGGTGGAGGATGCCCCTGGTGGCTGGGGGGTGGGGGTGGTGTGAGACATGGGTGGGGGCCTGGTGGAGGCTGCCCCTGCACTGCTGGGGGGTGGGGGTGGTGTGAGACATGGGTGGGGGCCTGGTGGAGGCTGCCCCTGCACTGCTGGGGGGTGGGGGTGGTGGGAGACATGGGTGGGGGCCTGGTGGAGGCTGCCCCTGGTGGCTGGGGGGTGGGGGTGGTGGGAGACATGGGTGGGGCCTGCTGGCAGGTGCCCCTCAGTGCTGGGGGGTGGGGGTGGTGGGGAACATGGTTGGACATGGGTGGGGGCCTGCTGGCAGGTGACCCACAGTGTTGGGGGGTGGGGGTGGTGGGAGACATGGGTGGGGGCCTGGTGGAGGCTGCCCCTGGTGGCTGGGGGGTGGGGGTGGTGGGAGATATGAGTGGGGGCCTGGTGGAGGCTGCCCCTGGTGGCTGGGGGGTGGGGGTGATGGGAGACATGAGTGGGGGCCTGGTGGAGGCTGCCCCTGCACTGCTGGGGTGTGGGGGTGGTGGTAGACATGGGTGGGGGCCTGGTGGAGGCTGCCCCTGCACTGCTGGGGGGTGATGGGAGACATGAGTGGGGACCTGTTGGAGGCTGCCCCTGGTGGCTGGGGTGGTTGGGGGTGCAGGGAGACATGAGTGGGGGCCTGGTGGAGGCTGCCCCTGCACCGCTGTGGGGTGGGGGTGCAGGGAGACATCAGTGGGGGCCTGGTGGAGGCTGCTCCTGCACTGCTGGGGGTGGGGGTGATGGGAGACATGAGTTGGACATGAGTGGGGGCCTGGTGGAGGCTGCCCCTGCACTGCTGGGGGTGGGTGTGATGGGAGACCTGAGTTGGACATGAGTGGGGGCCTGGTGGAGGCTGCCCCTGCACTGCTGGGGGGTGGGGGTGCAGGGAGACATGAGTGGGGGCCTGGTGGAGGCTGCCCCTGGTGGCTGTGGGGTGGGGGTGATAGGGGAAATGAGTGGGGGCCTGGTGGAGGATGCCCCTGGTGGCTGGGGGGTGGGGGTGATGGGAGACATGAGTGGGGGCCTGGTGGAGGCTGCCCCTGCACTGCTGGTGGGTGGGGGTGGTGGGAGACATGTGTGGGGGCCTGGTGGAGGCTGCCCCTGCACTCCTCGGGGGTGGGGGTGCAGGGAGACATGGTGGGGGCCTGGTGGAGGCTGCTCCTGCACTGCTGGGGGGTGGGGGTGGTGGGAGACATGGGTGGGGGCCTGGTGGAGGCTGCCCCTGCACTTCTGGGGGGTGGGGGTGGTGGGAGACATGGGTGGGGGCCTGGTGGAGGCTGCCCCTGGTGACTGGCGGGGTGGGGGTTGTGGGAGACATGGGTGGGGGCCTGGTGGAGGGTGCCCCTGGTGGCTGGGGGTGCAGGGGGACATGCGTTGGTGGGCAGTAGTGAAAGTTGACATGTGGGTTGGCTGGTGGGCATGGGCATGGCCATGGTGGATGGGGTGCCTGCATGACATGTGCTGGGTAGGCCCCTGTGGTGTGAGCCACCTGCAGGAGCCATGGAGGGTGTAGAGGGAACACCTGGGAGGACCCACACGTGCAATTCACGTGTGCTGCTCCCCGCGCACCCCTGTAATACACGTACCCTGATGATATCGCGTGTGGAACTTCCCGTGCACCCCTGTAATACACGTACCCTGATGGAATTGCGTGTGGAACTTCCCGCGCACCCCGGGAATACACGTACCCTGCTGATGTTGCGTGGGATACTTCCCCCGCACCCCGAAATACACGTACCCTGATGAGATCGCGTGTGTGACTTCCCGCGCACCCCAGAAATACACGTACCCCGCTCAATCGCGTGTGTAACTTCCCGCGCACCCCCGAAATACATGTACCCCGCTCAATCGCGTGTGCAACTACCCGCGCACCCCCGATATACACGTACCCCGCTCAATCGCGTGTGTAACTTCCCGCGTACCCCCAAAATACATGTACCCCGCTCAATCGCGTGTGTAACTTCCCGCGCACCCCTGAAATACACGTACCCCGCTCAATCGCGTGTGTAACTACCCGCGCACCCCCGATATACACGTACCCCGCTCAATCGCGTGTGTAACTTCCCGCGCACCCCCGAAATACATGTACCCCGCTCAATCGCGTGTGTCACTTCCCGCGCGCCCCCGAAATACACGTACCCTGCTCGATCACGTGTGTTGCTTCCCGCGCACCCCCGCAATACACGTGCCCCGCTCGCACAGGCCCAACTGCTGTATGTTGCCACTTTTGTGATGTGCTGGGACTCTACCGCCTGCCTTCGTGTGGCGGACGTGTTTCAGCTTGTGCGTGTCTTTGGCTGTGCGTGGCTTTGCCCTATTCGATTCCATGAATATGTGTGGTTCGAGTGCGTGTGGGCGTTCCGTCTGCTTCCCTGCAGTACATCCCCAGTTACGCCCTTATTTTCGCGCGTTGTTCCCCATTCCGCGCGTTTCGCCCCGTGTCCCGCCCACTTTCTGGTGTATGCGCCGAGGTTGTGCGCTTTCACTGTGCGCGTCGCGCACGCCTTTCGGGATGTTGCAGTGACTTGTGCGCCATGCACGGGTTTGGCGCACATCCCGAGGTGAACACGCGCAGGGACTTCCATGAATCGCACTCGTGCGCGTGCGCCTTTTTCTTTGCGCTTGCGCCTGCTTGCGCCTGCTTGCGCCTGCTTGCGCAACGATTTTCTGCGCACGTTTGTTCCATGAATCGGCCCCTTAGTTATCTGAAAATGACATCAGCCAAGGATATCCATCCTCCCCAAGAAACAACAGCACTACTGTAATGAAGGAGCATGACAAACACTGCCCCAACCTTAGAAATAACAAACACACAATATTTTTGCATCGGCCACCCACTCCCCCATATCACTGTTTGATACGTCTTTCCTAATTTCCGTTTGCAAATGGCCTTATTAGCTGTCCTACCAAAAAAGAAAGCCATCCGTTAACAAAGTAAATGTTGCGTTAAGAACCACCTTTCACAGTACAGGACATAGACGCAATAAGGTTTGACAATAATAGTATAGATGTGTTAAACAAAATCCTTTTTCAAGATGGCCACCATTGAATGGAAAGGCGGTTGTTCCATACATAGCCCCTCTTCGCTTTCCATGACAGCAAAGAAAAAGCGACAGTATGTACCGTGATGCAGAACCAGTCAATAAACATACAGCGACGTATAATGTGGTATTTTACATTCCGAAATGATACACGTGATTTTAAAAGAAAACGGTAACATTCTAGAATTTGGAAAGGACTTTTATTTAACAAACAACTATCAAAGATGAACAGACTAATTGCATTTGCAAATAATTTGTAGCAATGACTCCAAGGGCCAACATTGATATTGTTCATAGAGAGACACATGCAGTTAATTTAGCATACATAAAGTATGTGTTTCTGGTGAAGCACTCGATTTGTTTGCACAGGTATTTCCAACACGGCGGCATCACCGTTGCTTTACACCACCATAAAGGATATTAAGGTGCTCCTTGTGGCTAGTTCAGCATAGGGACAGAGCGGCCCTGGCCTGTCATCCCATAACATTATAATGGACAGGCACCTGGTCACCAGCAGTTGCATCTGGCGTGGAAAGAAGCCGTCACTCGGCATCTGAAAACCGTGGCACGCAGAGTACGGCAAAATGTATCTAGGCAAGAAACATAAGAGAAAATCTGTGTCAATACCCAACCGTTAGGAAAAATTTCCAAAACAGACACAAAGATTGTGGAAAATACTACACAAATGTAAGTGGCCAAACATGACATTTTAAAGAAGTATTAGAGTTCACCATGGGGACATATAATGACACCCTACTAACGCAGGTAAACAGCACTCACCGTAAGGGTTAAAAAAAAGGACAACTACACAGTGACACGGTAATTCAGTTATGGAGGCTGCATGAATGGACAAGCAAGAAAAAATTACGTGTCGTAATGTTACATAAAACCAAAAGAATGTGCAAACTGATACACAAAGCTATGTGGGCAAGCATAACATTTCAAAGAAAAAGAAATAACGTTCACCAACGGTGACTCTAGTCCTAGCTTGCAAACGCGAACAATGTACACTCCCTGGTATTCGAGGAAAATTACAACTCTGCAAAAATATAATACTTCAGTTACATTGTTACAATTAGTGTACAGTCACTTACATCATCTTCACAGCCTCCATTATTTTTGGCAAAGTCAGACAGCAAACTGTTTGCATCAAAGAATATTCGTGAACTGATATTTCATGTTCCTTACAAGCGTTTTTAAACGATAACCTTATCAAATAGTATTTTTTTTCCAAGCTTTGATTCCTTGCGTAGCTTTTAAAGTTTCACCTTCGCTAAAGGTCAGAAAACAATAGCCCCTTATGAATTCACTTGAATGTGTGGGCCTACTGAGCTTGCAACCAAAAAAGCAAATCAACTGACCTTCACCCAGAAGGCAAATACATTCTCACTTTGCAACAACATATGAGCTTCCTATCATGAGAACCACTACTCTCATACGGCGTGTAAACCAGTGTTCCCATCAAACACTCCAGGTGGCAGCCTCAGATTTCAAAACATAGGACGCCAGTCCAACTTCAATATTAATCTGAAAACATTACAAAACAGACACAGGCATTGCTCGCCGTACATTGAGCACCAACTTCCACTTTACTGTATGAATTTGGTGGCAGGAAACTTGCCCACAACCACCATGCATCCAAGACTGCAGGACCTCCCCACAACCACCTGACTGATGTGCGGTAGTACGGGTGTTTCTATAGGTGTGCTTGTATTCAGTGGTTGTGGCCAGAGGCTAGACTCCTAGCTGTATATCCATAGATATTACAATGTATGGGTGTGCAGTGGCTTATACCTCCAGTGCCCAAGACTCTACACACTCCCCACAACCATCTGATCAATAAGCAATACTGCAGGTGTATCCATTGCTGTGACGTGCTGCGGTGGTAGTGGCCAGGGCGTACAGTCTTGGAAGTATGGCCTTCAGCCTACGGCCTACGGCCATGCATCCAAGACTTTAGGCCCTGGCCACAACCACCGCAGCATGTCACACCCATGGCGGCGTACAAATGAATAGCACACCGATAGGAAAAACATAATTTAATTAGAGCATGTACTCAATTTCAATGTTCGCTAACACCACGCGTGTCCTTAGAACAGTTTCAAGTTGCCTGCACACAGCACAGACTGGAATACTATCCTTATGAGACCCCTCATTTTCTGTACTTACAAACATCCCAAACAAGGCGGTCATAGGGAATACATCATTAACACCTACCGCCTGAACAAAAACAGTTTTTCACCCATCTCTTACAGTCTGAACCTCCCCAAGCACTTTGACACAGCAAAATAGTTTTTGAAATAGCATGTTGCTGCTGGTGTTCGCTGCGCTGTCGGCGGATCCAAGATGTCGTCGCATCCAAACAATCTGATGCAGAACACGGCTCACTGCAGCCAATCAGCAGAGACGTTGTGTGTCCGCGGTCATGAGGACAGCTCCTTAGCCAATCGCTATCTTGTCTGCGGAGCGAACAGAGAAGTGTGTCCGTGGAGCGGACATAGATATCACAATTCTTTTTGCTTTATGTTTTGGTCATTTTAAAAAAAAACTACTGGACGGATTTACACCAAATTAACAAAAGCACGCTTTCGGGACCAAGCCGCCACTCCTGCCACGAATTTGGTGAAAATCCGTCCAGCGGTTTGGACTGTAGGCGTGCACAAAATTTTTCCCCATTATGTCTATGGGAAAAAAAGACGTTTTGGGACCCCGTTATAATTTTTCCCCTCCTGGACCCAACCTCACCAAACTTTGCATAAATATTCAGAGTGGCCCATATACTTTTTTTGCAAAGTTTGGTAAGGATTTGTCCAGGGTGAGCAAAGTTATTGGCCACCCAAAAAGTGCTCTTCCTATGGAAACAGCAACTTAACCATAACTACACGGCCACTACTGTGGCCGTGTAATATATGTATATATATTTATTTCACTGCCCGTGGTAGCGGCGTGTAGTTATGGTTATGTTGCTAAACTCATAGGAAGACCACTTTTTCGGTGGCTTATTACTTCGCTCCCCCTCAAGGAATCATCACTAAACTTTGCAAAAAAAAGTATGTGGCCGGCTCTGAATTTTTTCACCAAGTTGGGTGAGGTATCATGCAGGGGGGACAAAGTTATAGGGGGGGGTCCCAACATTTTTTTTTCTCCATAGATTGAATGGGGAATAACTGCGCACGGCTACACGTTGAACGACTGAATTCATTTTCACCAAATTTGCATCAGGAGCGGGGGCTTGGGTCAGAAAGCGTGCTTTTGTGTGTTCGGTGGAAATCCAGCCAGTACTGAACTGAAATGAAGGTCCCAAAAATGTAGTGATATCTGGGTCCGCTCCATGGACGCATTTCCCTGTTCGCTCCGTGGACAGAAGTGTCATTGGTTCACGGTATGGTGTGTTGTCGGAGAAGTTTGGACATGGAGGGAAGCGTGCTGTGCGTCAACATTTTTTGGGAAAGCTGCCATGGTGTATTGGAGGACAGTGCAGTGGCGGAAGGGTCTGGAAAATGTACCTTACGTATTGTGTTGGCGGAAATAAGGGAGGAAACCGGTGGGGGGAGTGAGAAATGGTTGTGACATATGTACATAGGTGGAGGTAGACAGAGGAGAGCCTGCAGTATTTGCACGTATTGCGCCAATTTGCGGGTACCAAGACAGGTGAGTACTTTGTGTGGTGATTGGAGGCAGCTGTCGTACGGCCCCATAGCTTCTGCCGTGACCTGTTTGCGGCGACCTCTTTTCGTGGTGAGTGGTGGCCGGTCAATTGCAGAAGGGGATTGAATTGCACATGACATAGGTTGGCTGGGAGTGCGGGTGGCTGTGCGCTGTGGATGGAATGCGGTAGTTGGGCACATGGTAGCATGCATGGGTGAATTAAGTTGTGATGGGTCTGTGGAAGAATTAGACTATTCGGTCCATGGCCGAAGGCCTTAGGCCGTAGGCTGTAGGGCATGCACTCAAGAGCGTAGGGCTTCAACATACCCACCGCAGAAACACATGTTTGACTCTGCATCCAGTAGAGGGTGGTGCTTGCATAGTGCGGTGTGTGCAGATTGGTTGCAGTAGGGCTAGTGCTGCGAATAGAATGTGGGTAGGTTGGCAGTGAAACAGTACTTTGTGAATGGAAGTGGGTATGCCAATAGTATGTGAATGAAAGTGCACAGGGGTGCAGGAGAGAGTATTTTGTTTGTACATTATGTTAGTTGTTGCAATTCCATGGCGGTGCACAGGTTGGGTAGGAGTGCTGGTGGCAGTGGTGTGCATGTGGAATGTCGTAGTTGGTGACATGGTGACATGCATGGTGGCATTACATTGCTGTGGGTGTGTTCAAGGCCTTGACTATTGGGTGCACGGCCGAAGGCCGTAGGCCGTAGGCCATGCACTCAAGAGCCTAGGCCTTGAGGACACCCACAGCAGTAATGCATGTTTGACTCTGCATCAGTTAGAGGGTGGTGAAATGTAAGGAATGGTTGTGGAGCACATTTTAGCCGCCATAGGCCAGTGTTGTAAACAGAATGTGGGTAGATTGGCAGTGGCACAATACTTTGTGAATGGAAGTGGGTATGCCCATAGAATGTGATTGAAAGTGCACAGAGGTGCATGAGAGAGTGTTTTGTTTGTACATTATGGTAACTGTTGCAATTTGTTGCTGCATAGCTCTATGGCAGTGCGCTGTGGTTGTAGATGCAGCAGTGAAAAGTCACACAGTGTGGGCACTGGGTGCAGTGTTTGCATACTGTCAGTATGGTAGAGGGTATGGTTGAAAGGCAGCTTATATGTGTTTGGATAGTGTGCTCTGTGTACAATGCTTGCAGAATGGGCAATGTTGTAAAGATGTTGTGGTTAAGTTGGCAGTGACACAATACTTTCTTAGTGCAAGTGGGTAAGACAATAGTATGTGAATGAAAGGGTGTGGGGTTGCCGGAGACAGTATAATGTTTACACATTATGGTAGCTGTTGCATGTAATGCTCTGCATATCCATTGTGGTGTTGAGGTTGGTTAGGAGTGCTGGTGCCAGTGGTGCATATGTGCATAGTGGTAGTAGGTGACATGCTGACATGCATGATTGCATTACGGTGTGGGGAATGTGTGCAAGGAGAAAACCCACTGGAGTAATGCAGGTTTGACAGTGCATCAGGTACAGGGTGGTGATCTTTGGAGAATGGGTGTAGAGCACATTGTCGACGTGTTACAGCACCACAAGTGAGTTGCAAAGCGTGGATTGTGCCTTCCATGGTTTTGGTGATAGTTGCAACATGCTACAGTATTTGGTGTGCAGCAGGAGATGGTGCAGTGAGAAGGTGTGTAGTGTGGTCACAGGGTGCAGTGTGTACGTAATGTGAGTATGGAAGAGGGTATGGTTGAAGTGCAGCTTATATGTGGTTGGTTACTCTGCTGTGTGCATATGTATTGAAGTAGGCCCAATGTTGTGAAGCTGTTGTGCATAGGTTTCCAGTGACACAATACTTTGTGAATGCCATTGCGTAGGGGTGGTGCAGGCTGTGGTATGTTTGTGGATTCTGCTAAGTGTGACACATTTTCATGAATGGGTGTTTTACGGTGTGGGGGAGTTGGGTAGAAGTGCTGCTACGTATGTTATGTTTGCGCATAATGTTAGGCACCCACATGGTCGCTTGTTTGTATGTATTGTGTTGTGATGGGTGTGGAAAGGGCTGCACTGTTGTGTGCATGGCCAGAGGTGTGCTGGGTGCATTTTAGGATCTTTGTGGATGCTGCAATCGTGCATTCTTTATCAGATGTTTCTGGTGGAGGGGCTTTGCAATCAAACGGGACGTATACTGAGAGTGTTTAACAATAAATATGGAGTGGTGTACAGAAATGACAGTGTGCAAGGTAGAGGTTTTGTATGTGATTGCTGCAAGTGTGTTAGAAAATGTGAGATGTGTATTGGCATCTTTGATGTCATGGGTGTTAGTCCTTGGATTGTACACTGGTAGCGCGAGTTATGGTTGCTTAGCTTATCATAACTGGCGAATTTCGTTTTTTTCTCGTTTTTGCCTGTAACCATAACGTTTCTGTAACAACGTTTTTCCATTGAACTTCATAGGTTTTTGCACGTGCAATTTAACCCTAACACCCCTTTAACAATGTTTTTGTTATATATATATATATATGATAGTTCGGACGTGTAAACTTTAAGGATCACAATGAATGTATTTTCCCTCGATTTAAATATGGCATGTGTATAAGACAAAGAGAAGCATGATCAGGCATTGTCCGAAAAATTACATTTTCATGCCACCATTTTATCTTGAATTCCCTTACCCTGGTTATGGCCTGATCTGCTGTGTGATGCTTGGTTTCAAGTAGACATTGATAAAGAGGCGAGCATGGCCTTTGGAGCACACCCAAACAATGTTCTCTGTTATTTCCAGGGCTGGCAGCAAAATAAGAGCTGGCTTCTCAGCCTCTGCAAAATGGCATTGATTTTGCAATTAGTGTCACAATTGCTCAGAATTTGTAATTATTAACTTGAGCACACTCTAGTGCTTTTAAGCATTTAGCCCAATGTTTAAGACACATAGGCAGCTATTTGATTCCAAGATGGCCACAGCGCCCTCAATCAACCCGAATTACGAAAAGGGGATGTTTTCAAGTTGTCTGCAATTTATTCTTCTGTTCAGTACATGCCTTTATACTGATGAGCCGGATGCTTTGATATTTATATAATGGGGGGCTGCATTGATCTCAGATCTGAGGTGGCAGGTAATCTACAATTATGACTTAATTGGTGTTTTGATCGATTCTGAACCTTAATGTAACAAGTGCCAGACGACTACCCACGCCAAAATAACATCAAGTCCTTGTTCATCATACATTGTAAAAGGCAGTGGGAATTGTCGCCTTCATAAAAAATGAAGCCATTTGTCCCAATGTGTTTATACTGGTGATTGTGGGAGAACATTGCTGCTACTGCAGCCATGTACCTTTGTGCACTGATTGCAGGGCATATGTTCCCTTTGGGCCACCAATTGCCGGACGATATTAGCAAACCCCAAAAACACTCCTTTTTAAAAACAAACAGAACGTTGAAGCGGTACAGTGAGGTATATACATCAACGTCATGCCCTCCGATGCTTGACAGTGCCCAAAGACCCTAATAGATGGCTGAGGCAGCAGCTGTGGAATACGCAGTTCTGTAGTTGGCCGCAGAGCATTTGGCGATGCCATCATCCGATAATCCACCAGGCTAGAAACAGACGACAACTGCTACCGTGCAGTCTCTGCATGACCGTGAACCCACCCTAAAATCATACACAATTTGCTAAATCAGAAAATGCTCAAGAAATGTCATAATCGTGGGGATTGGGTGGTGATGCCTAGGGGGTATACACAGTAGAGAGTTGCTCCTCCAGGATTGGCTGACGTTGGTGCTGCACCACGTGGGTTTGGAAGGTCAGCTGGGCTCATCGGGGTGGAGTGCCGGGCCGGACATGCCTTGTAGCGATGATTGGTATCTAAACTGACATTTGCCCTTTTGGCCACACATTCACACCCATTCATCACACTGCTCTGGAGGGCCTGGGCAGGAGGAGGGGAGATGGCCTTGCAGCTCTGTGCGCTGCATTCTGCACAAGGCGGTTTATTGTCCTTTGGGTGAGGGGCGAATAACAACACGTGGCGTCTCTAAGGTGATTTGTATGCAATTGCATTAGAAGGGATACTATCTGGGGGCTATACCCTTTAGCACAACAATATAGTTGACATACGAACATGAGGTAGTGTTAGGCAGGTGTATGTGTAAAGAGGGCAACACATGTGATTGCATATTGTCATCAGTTAGCCAGTCTTCGTACATCTTCACATTATAAACAATATCTGTTGCATATTACTCTTTACCCATTCTTCTTTACGTTAGCAGAGAACGTTAGTCAGCACGACATATATTACATAAAGGGTTTCTTCACATTACAAGAGTTTTTGGGGTAGGCAGGGGTGTAGGGTGCCACACAGTCTAACACTGGGGGCTTGGTACAGGGTCAGGGCAGGCAGGTTTTTGGGCTGGTTTCAGTTACTTCCTAATGTTCCCGTTCATGGCTGGGGCAATGATCTACTGTGGAAGGTTAACAGCTACAGTGTTTTATTTTGTTGTTTGTTCATGTCTGGTAGCTGGTGAGAACGAGTCCACAGTGGATTTGCCATGCGGCAGGGGGTGGGAGAAGTGTGGGCCTCTGTGAGCGCGGTCGAGTGGGGGTCAAGCTGCAGCTTGCAGTGTGCACGTTCACTCTGCCTGGGTTAAATCTGAACGTTTCTAACAAAATGGAGTCGGCTTAGTACAAGATGGCGTCTGTGCTGTGCCACATAACGTGGTGGTGCAGCCTCACGTGTCGGTCTGCAGCTGCCCTGCCGCCTGGGCCCGGGGGCCGGTGGGCTGCCGACGAGTCATGAGTCTTCACCAGGGTAGGAGATGCAGTGGGAGGGGGGTCCTATTGACCTATCTTCCCCTACATTTCCCCCCTTTCATTACTTAAGTAACGAATATCTTAGCTCCCCCAGCCGCTCGCGCTCCTTCTCCGCTAACACTGCCTCTTCCCTGGCCGGCGTTCCTTTTATTGGCATCCAAGCTCTGCAAACCCCCCGGAGGCTTTCCCCCCTTCTAGCATACTCATCTGCTGTGCAGGTCATATATATACATCCCCCGTCTCCCTCCAGGTCCACCCATACCTACATGTACCATTCTAATTCAAGGGGCTCCTTTATTGTGGTATGATATAACCTATCCACTATATCCCCGTCATTATATATGGGTACCATTCTAAACCGGGGCTCTGAATTCTCACCAGTTTGTACGTGTGCTTCCTGTTGCATTTGTGCCCCTCCCCTGGCGTTGCCCATTGTCACCATCATCATCGCTCCATTTGGGAATGCGTTTGCACAGCATCGAAGACCCAACTGGCACACACAAAAAATCACAAGCAAAAACACGATGAGGGGCATTAGTAGTTTCACTGCAAGCCCCATCCAGGATGGTACCCATGAGAAAATGTTGTCGAAACATGTGCTTGATTCTGCACCCCCTTCTTTCTTCATGCATTCCCCTAGGTTGTGCACTGCTGAATAGAGTCCCATTATCAGCATCTTCAGAAGGTACGAAAGTGCAACAGGCACTTCTGATTTTTTGGCAAACACCTCCATCCATCGCCGTCAACAGGTCTAAGACATACCTGTTTTGCATTGTCATTAGTCTCAGAGCCCTTAGCTCCACCTTGATCACGTTGAACCCTTCTTCAGTGTTGTTAGCCAATTGGATCAGATCCCACCGCGTAATCTGCAGCCACTTTGCGTTTGCCCGTGCCTGAATGCTAGGGATGAGGGAGGCGAAGAAGGTTTCGGCTGAGCTGAATAGCCTGTACCTGTCCGGGATCTGTGCCAAGAGTTCTGAGGAGGCCTTTGATACGTAGTTTGATGACCTCCGTTTTCTGGATATGATTCCTTCGGCGTTCCCTTCTGACAGGACGTACAGTGGTGGCTCTTCAGTGGGTGGGGCATTGGCTGCTGCTTGGGTCATCGTCCTGCCCCCTTCTCCGATGTGGCTTTCCGATAGTACCATTAGATCTGAGTGCAGCGTTGCCAGGGAACACGTGCCCCTCCATGATGGTGGGAGGTGCATGTACGCCCATTTGCCACAGACCCAGTAAGTGTCCATTAAAGCTGCTGTTCCTTTCTTCATATCTGGGATCATCAGGCATTTACTGCAGTTCGTGTTTCTTCCCATGTCAATTTTCCCTTCTCCCAAGAAGCAAAGTTTGTTTGAGATTTTTTTCTGTAGTTTCAATGCTTTTTCTATAGCTCTCACCCAGGTCATTTGTGCTATATGTTCTGACCAGACTGTGGTACATGTTTTTGCAATCCATTGTAGTTTTTCGGTCGGTAGCCCTTGCAAGGCTTCAGCCTTGCACGTTACCACATCATCTTTCCATTTGTTTTCCGAAAATAGTGTTCCTTTTATTACGAAGAACAGTTGTTTTCAACACACCACTCCTTTGGCTCTCGAGTAGGACGTTTTCTCGTTCTGCAGCATTTCAAAAGATACCATACGTGCCTGGAAGGTATTCTTAATTCTGCACAGGGTGAGATGAAGGAGACACTGGGCATCTGCGAGAGGCAATTCTTGTGGCATTAAAACTTTAGGTGTGCCTGAGGCATGGGGGATCAGGGAGCACATGTAGCAACTTTCATAAGTTGTTCGTTTAGCTGTGGAGCTCATGTCTGCATACCATTTATTCGACTGGTGTGGGTGCCTGGGATCTTCTATTGTATCTAGTCCCAGGCCATAGTATTCGTCATATCTCTTCCTACCCACCTCCCTCCTTCTTCTCCTGTTTTTAAGAAATGTTTTCATGTTTCTGGCTGCATGCAATAGGGACTCCCTCTCCCCGCCCCCCCTTCTCCCACTCTGCCACCCCCACATGTTTTTCTCCAGTTCCTGAATTTATGGAAGCTGACCCGTCTATAAAAAATACCTCACCTTCAGCCAGTGCGTTCTCACTCACTACAGTTGTTCCATTTTCCTCGCCCTGATATGTTGCACAGTCATGTGCCTGTACATCCTCCACAGTGCATGGTTCTGAGATGAATCTTGCTGGGTTGAGCACCTTGCACCTTACTACATGTATGTTGGTGCTTGACAGTATGACCTCATATGCAGTGGCTCTCTGTGTGGTTAACGTGCTTTTTGGTCGCTCTATTATGGCGAACAATGAATGCTCTACATACAGTGTCAGTGAGCACCCCATTACTATGGTGGCATTTTTTCAATGGCGAACGCGGCGGCTGCGACGGCCTGTTCGCACGCGAAGTGTCCTTGCATTACTGCGTCTAATGTCCCGCTGTAGTATGCCAGAGGCTTGTGACCTAGTGATGTTTTCTGTGTTAGGACTGCTGTCATGAGTGTTCCCTTGCAGTGCGAGAACAGGTAGAACTTGCGTTCATAATCTGGGTTTGCGAGCACTGGTGCGCTTTAAATGAGTTCTTTGAGTAATGTGAATGCATCGCACAATTCTGAGTTCCACTGTATCTCTGTATTTTCCTTCTGGGCTTCTTTGAGTGCCTGGAGCAATGGGTATGTGTATGCCGCATAGTCTAATATCCATGCACAACAATAGTTGCACATCCCTAGGAATTTTTGCATGTCTTTCACCGTCTTTGGTATCTCTACAGCGGAGATGGCTGCTACTCTGTCTGGGATTATTTCATTGCCATCTTTTGAGATCAATTGCCCTAAGTATAGCACTTCACGTTGACAATATTGCAATTTTTCTTTGTCCACCTTGTACCCCTTTTGGGCTAGTAATGTCAAAAGGGCAATGGAGTCTTTTCTACATTCTTCCCCGTTTTTGCTGAAAATCAACAAATCATCCATGTACTGTATTATCGTGCTGTCGGCTGTCATGTTCCCAAGATCTTTGTGCAATATTCTGTTCAATATGCTGGGACTTTCGCAATAACCCTGGGGCAATCTACAATGTTCATACCTCCTCCCCCTTAGGGTGAATGCTGTCAGGTATCTGCATTCTTCTGCGAGGGGTATTGAAAAGAATACATTTTTTAAATCCACCACAGTGAAGTGGGATGCGTCTTTTGGGATGCTGCATAGAATAGATGCTGGGTTTGGGACCAAAGGGAACTCTTTCTGAATGAAGTCATTTAGTGGGCGTAGGTCCTGGATCATCCTCCAGGCCCCTCAGTTCACTTTTTTGATTGGGTAAATACATGTGTTACACAGGGAGTTTGGGGGTACTATTATCCCTTGTGCAAGTAGGGCATTTATTGTTTCTTTTATTCCTTCTTCTGCTTCCCGGGACAGGGGGTATTGTTTGACCCGGGGCAGAATTGCTCCAGGCTTAAGGTTGATCTTCACTGGTATGATTCCGTATAGCAGTGCTACGTCATGTGGACCTATTGTCCACAACTGCCAGGGCACCGACTGCATGTCATCATTAAAGAATGAAGGTGGGGCCCCCACTACCGCCATTAGCTATACTGGTCCCTGCCTCTGCTGTATCATTATTTCACAAGAGATGGCTATCTCCATAATGATTTCTCCATCACTCTCCGAATCTGTGAAAAGTTCCTCGTCAGACAAATCTTGGAGTGCAATGGCAGCGTTTATGCATAATACTGTACGCCAATCACATCCATGTATGTCCATTGCAATTACAGCTATTCTTTTGGCTGCGATTTGTACTGCATGTATGTCCAGTGACATCACTGACCCTGGCATTACCTCAGGGCGGGCTATTGGGTGGAAAACAAATTCTGCTGGTACTCTCCACTCTAGTTTTTTCAACTCTGGGACCACCCGTGCCAATGTTTTTAACCCATGGATGAATATACCTGGATCCACGGTTATGCCGCGCACCTCTGGGCATTTTGCTCTTAAATATATCACTAGCATCACAAGCATAGAACACATCCCTGGGGTTGAGCAAACAATCCCTCCTCTCTTGGTAAAAGAAAAAGTCATGTTGAGCTTGCTGAGGAGATCCCTTCTCAGCAGGTTGACAGGGGATTGCTCATAATACAATAGGGGTGCTCTTACTGTTTTTCCCCCCACTGTCACGTCTAAATCTTCTGTGTAATGAACTTCGACCACCGCCCCAGAGAACCCCTGCGTCTCCAATTTACGATTAGATAGCGGAAACCGGCCTTCACGTGTGCATGATTTTTTCGGCTCCCGAATCTACCATAAAGATGAATTGTTTATTTCCTATCTCTGCCCCTATCAATGGTTCCTCGCTTGCATTGAAGGTTGTCGATAGGATTGGACATGCGAGTGTTCTCTGTGGGCTGTCCTATGCTGGATGCCTTCTTGTACCCCCCTGGCTGAAAACGTTACCTGAAACTACTGCTACTCCTCCATATGGGGCAGGCGCGCTGTGTGATGTTGTGGTGAAGGGGTTGTTTTGAGTGTAGGGAAGGTGCTCACTGCTTTGTGGATGTTGTTGAACGTTGTGTGGTCGCTCCCTGTATTGCTCTTGCCCCCTTTGATCTTGCTGTTCTCTGCCCCCGTCTCAGGGCAATCCGTATGGGCTCCCAGATGGGGGTGCATGTAATATTGGTCATCTTGGTAACCTTGGTTAGGCCTGCTTCTGCACTCGCGCGAGAAATGTCCCCACCGCCCACAATTCCAACAGTTTCCTTGTCCCCGTCTGGGTCCCGGCCCCCCATTTCCGCCATTACCTCCGTATCCCTGTCCACCTCCTCGTCGCCCTCTGTACCCACCTCTCCTGTTGCTTGGGTGCCACACTTGCCACTGCTGCCCTCGGTATTCCTCCTGTACATTCCATGGTATTTGCCCGTTGTCTGCCCAATTTGCAGCCATCCTCACCTGTATCGCTACCAGTCCCTCCTCTTCCTCTGTGTCTCTATTGTGTGGGAGTGCTGCTACAGCTGCAGCGACCTTCACCAGTTTCGTTTGTACTAACTTGGCCTCGTCTACCAGCCTTTTTTGTGTCACCTTCTTCTCCCTTTCCTTGATTCTTTTGCAGTGGTGCACTATTATGCTATGTATCTCTGGCCATCCTTTCGCTTCAATCCCTGCTATTTTGTCAAGTGCTTTTTGCACTTCTTTTAGGAGCCCCCTCTTTATTATGAAGTAAAATAACGATGTTGACTGGTCATATGGTGTACCCATTTCAGCTCTCCACATCTCCTGTACTCGAAAAATGTAATCCATAACCTCTTCCCCATCATTCATAGTGCATCGCATTACTGACTGTAAATCTGACGTGTCTGGGAATGTTTCCCTTAACGCGTCCCAAACGCTTGCGCGTACTGTATTGAAAGCAGCGCCATCATGTCTGTCACTATCCAGTGTTATTCCCGGGAAACCTGCTTTTGCCCACACCCGGTCTGATTGGTCACCTACTGCTGACACGAGTAAACTTTTAACATCTCCTATGGCCAGGGGCACCCCTGCGGTGTGCTTCTCAAAGGCATATATCCACTTGCTAGCTCCTCTTGAGAGCAGGGGCAGTGATTTTAGTAAGTTTGCCTTATCCATCTGTGCCCAGGGTATATAATTTGGTCTTCCCGCCCCCCGATGTATTAGTGGGAGTTGTAATCGTCCCTTACTTCCTTTCCCAATACTCACCTTCGTTCCTTTCTTCCCCACCATAGCTATCCTTCCTGTCCTGTTTCTTAATCTCCCTGTCCACTCCTGTTCCATTGTCCTCCCCAGCGGTGTTTCCCCGAATTCCACTAAACTACCTCCTGCCGCCATTCCCAACCTCCCAGCTTCCTGCTCGTCTTCTTCTATGTCACACCATAGCTCTTCTCTCCCATCACCTTCCATTTATTCTCACTCTACATTTCCTCCTGTATTGTTCGCTCCCAGTTCTACTATCTGGGTGGGCTCCTCTTGTATCCTGAATAGTATCTCCCTTTTTTCCACCCCTCCTCATTTGACTTATCTAAGGTGTGTGACCGGGACAATCGCTTTGACCTTGTCATACTGGGCTCACCTTGTTCACATATGCTTTGTATCCTCGACAACTCTTCTCTGGCTATCGAGAGCCTGGCGTCTAAGTCTTCTGTTAACTTACATATGTTTACTGAATGGGTACTCACCTGTCCATTTGATCGGGGGCACTCAGATGGTGGTGGTGCTGTTGGCCGTGCTCTGGGGGCAGGGGTACTAGTGCGCACGTATGTGGGATCACTGTATCCTTCAGCAGGTGGGGGTTTATTCAGGAGTGGGTACAATCGAGTCCCCTCTATCACTCCTTCTTTCCCCCAGTCCTCCTTGCCACCCTCTGCTCGTGCTGATGGGGTAGCCGTGAGGGCAGGTTGATCAAGTGTGGTGTCTATTTTCTTTGGTGGAGGTATTTCCTCGAATAATCGCCATAGATCTAGTATCTCTCTCCTGTTATGAAAGTGTTTTCCTTTGTAATTTAGGAATATGCAGGTGGCTACCATGTCCAGAACGCTTTTATCAAAGGACCCTCCTTGTGGCCAAACCTGGGGGAGACCCTCCCCCTTCAGTTCCGTGATCCACTGGTCATGGTACTTAGTTATTCTTTCCGCATGTCCCGGCAAACTTTTACAAATGTGCGCTAAGGTTGTCTCCGCTCCCATGCTTAGACCTGTGTTACTCTATTCTCTCGAGTCAATCTTTTCTATCACTATTCGTGGGTAACTGTGCATGGGGCTTTGGTCACTTTCAGGTTCTAATAATCAATTTATACCTTTACCCAACAAAACACACTGCTTTGTCAAATCTTACCAGGTCACACTTACATTGACCGTACCCCCTGGAAGAGCACTTAAATCAGTGTTATTATATAGAGACAATCGATTGCAAAAAATTATAAAACACACAATGTGCACGACACACAACAGACATTAATCATACCTCAGCATACACATAGAGCATTTACCCTCCCTGCCTTGCCCTTCGCCTTCTACGGCGACCCCCTCTAACCCTCACACAGCTTCTTTTATTTCTATATATTATTTATATATATATATATATTTATTTTTTTAGACCTTATTTTACCCCAGATGAGAGGAATTAGAGAAGATTAAGAGAAAGAAAAGGTAGTCCTAACGTATTTTCCGTGTCTCTTCACTCAGACACCCTTAATTTTTTCTTTCACTGTTTTTACTTATTCCCAGCACTAGTTGAGATAGCACTACGCGGCGCTGCCTTCTACCCCCTTGCAGAGTTAGGTTCCCGTCCTCTTTTCCCTTTTTCCCTTCTGTATCCTAATGGCCATATGCAAAGAAAGAGAAAGTATTAAAAGTTAAAAGTCCCCTTTATGTCCCCGACTTGTTTCCCCTTGTCCTCTAGATTTGTTCCCCTTTTAGTATCGCTCGCACTTAATACTCACGTGCCCGTCTTGATCCGAGACTCTCCGGACTTGGTCCGTCCAAGAGGTGCGGCCTCGCACTCAATGGCCCCACCCGGCTCCGGCGAGCGGTACTAAGGGTTTTTTCAAACGGGACCCGTACCCTCTCGCCCTAACTGCGTGTGCATGTCTCTGCATACCAGTTGCCGTAGGTGGGCGGCTCTGTTGAGCGGGAACACCGTGCGTCTTCACTGCGACCGGGGCCATCTCGTGCCAAGGGGACAGTTTAAAGTTAAGAAATAAATCACGTCTATGGGGTCACCACTGAATGTATGCGTCCCCAAAAAAGCACCCCCCTTAGTGAGAGGCAATAAAGGACACACCCCAGGAGGGGAATGAGACCAGGACCAAGTGCGGGTGAGATCAAAAGGGCTTTATATAGATCAATATAGGGCATGCAAAGGACTCTGCAAACTCCAAGAGCGCTCTGTCTGACAATAGCAAAGACAGGCCTACTTATTTACAGAACACGTCATGGGTGACACAAGCTATAGAGGACACATAATCGTGGTGATTGGGTGGTGATGTCTAGGGGGTATACACAGTAGAGAGTTGCTCCTCCAGGATTGGCTGACATTGGTGCTGCGCCACGTGGGGTTGGACGGTCAGCTGGGCTCATCGGGGTGGAGTGCCGGGCCGGACATGCCTTGTAGCGATGATTGGTAACTAAACTGACATTTGCCCTTTTGGCCACACATTCACACCCATTCGTCACACTTCATACTTCTGTTGGTTTGTAATTCTGATAAGCACTGACCTTAGATCAATACGCAGACAGGAACATTGATATGCAATCTGAAGCATCCCATGCATCAGTTGTGAGGACACCTTTGGTTCAAACTATCTGGTCCCTTGTGCATAGTCAGGGGCATGGGAGAGGTTGCTCGATCACCCTGTCTTGGTAGGTTTGGTGAGGGATGGTATTATGATCTGTTGGTACAAGGGTGGGCGCCCCCCTTTTGAGGGCCATTACCTTGGGGTCGGCGGAGATACCACTGGCCCGTGGGGGGCATGTGACTAGTGCCTGAGAGACGGTGGGATTTAGGACCAGGTAGCTTGTAAGTCATGGAGTCAGGCTCTGGCGGCCTCTGACATGGGGAAGGCGGATGTGTGAAATGGATCCAGAAGGGTCGGGAAGGGAGGCGAGGCTGTGCTGTTTGAACACCAGCTATCTCTGGAGGGCCTGGGCGGCAGGAGGGGGAGATGGCCTTGCAGCTCTGTGCGCTGCATTCTGCACAAGGCGGTGTATTGTCCCTTGGGTGAGGGGCGAATAAAAACACATGGGGTCTCTAAGATGATTTGTATGCAATTGTATTAGAAGGGATACTATCTGGGAGCTATACCCTTTAGCACAACAATTCACATCTATAGTTGACATACGAACATGAGGTAGTGTTAGGCAGGTGTATGTGTAAAGAGGACAACACATGTTATTGCATATTGTCATCAGTTAGCCAGTCTTCGTACATCTTCTCATTATAAACAATATCTGTTGCATATTACTCCTTACCCATTCTTCTTCACGTTAGCAGCGAACGTTAGTCAACTCGACATATATTACATAAAGGGTTTCTTTGCATTACAAGAGTTTTCGGGGTAGACAGGGGTGTAGGGCGCCACACGGTCTAACACTGGGGGCTTGGTACAGGGTCAGGGCAGGCAGGTTTTGGGCTGGTTTCAGTTACTTCCTAATGTTCCCATTCATGGCTGGGGCAATGATGTACTGCAGAAGGTTAACAGCTACAGTGTTTTATTTTGTTGTTTGTTCGTGTCTGGTGGCTAGTGAGAATGAGTCCTCAGTGGATCTGCCATGCGGCAGGGGTTGGGAGAAGTGTGGGCCTCTGTGAACGCGGTCGAGTGGGGGTCAAGCTGCAGCTTGCAGTGTGCAAGTTGACTCTGCCTGGGTTAGATCTGAACGTTTCTAACAAAATGGAGTCGGCTTAGTACAAGATGGCGTCTGTGCTCTGCCACATAACGTGGTGGTGCAGCCTCACGTGTTGGTCTGCAGCCGCCCTTCCGCCTGGGCCCGGGGGGCAGTGGGATGCCGACGAGTCATGAGTCTTCACCAGGTTAGGAGATGCAGTGGGAGGGGGGTCCTATTGACCTATCCTGCCCTACACATTCTTGGTAGGCCTCGTTGTTGCGCTGTAATTGAAAAGTGGGAGTGACTAAGTTTATCTTGGAGGCTTTTGGATCTTCGAAGGGTAATATTCACTTCTTCATCCAAGCTGTCTGATATATCGTCATCCATTTTTAGGATGTTCCAATTCTGTTTTGGATTTTCCTAACTATTTTGATATCTGATGTGTATGTGGTAATGAATCGTATTTTTTCAAATGTTTTCTTTTGAGTTGGTTTATCTGTCAATAATTCCTCTCTTGTACGTTTTTCAGTTTTCTGATATGTTTTCTGAAGATGTTGTTCTTTATGTCCTGTTTCCTGGAACTTTTCATCACTATTTTCAATTTTTTTTTTAAAGTCTTGATTTTCAGTGCAATTTCTTTTTATTCTTAGCATTTCCCCCATAGGTTATGTTTCTTGTGATATGCTTTGGGTAGTTGCTTTCAGCATGTAAGACTGTATTTCCAGATCTTGGCTTAACATATAGTTTGGTACTTCTCACCACTCCTGTCCATCCTCTCTCACTCTCCCCAGATTAACCCCCTGACCCAGACTCACTCACATTTTGCCCCCACCACCTTCCCTACCCTCTCTCTCGGCCCAATCTTCCCCACCAAGGCACTCAACATTCATTAAGCACAGCCCACTCAGTCCTGGCCAAAACTCTGAACTCTGCAGACCCTACCACCCTGACCCACACACCTCTGGTAGCCCCCCCATTGATTCACCAGCTGCACTCCTCCCTGCTCTGACCCTGTGACCCTTTTCATCCACATTCTGCTAAACACTAACCCCCTCACTCCCTCACCAACGCCGTCCTCTCTCTCTTCCTCTCCCCTCTTTCTCCACCCCATCTCCTTACCCCACCCTTGCCCCCAGCCCAACCCACAGCATCTCCCTTCTTAACCCCACCCCACCCCTGCTCAGAGGATAGCGCCCTGACCTCCTCTCTTGCATCCTCATCAATGCCAGATCAGTCTCCAGAAACTAACACATGACTTTTGACCATATCTCTGACCTAAACCCTGACATCCTTTTTATCACTGAAACCTGTTCTCTGATGACTTCCTCCCCTCTGCACACGAGGTCTTCCCCCAGGCTACTCCCTGATCACCCACAAAGGAACTAGCAGAGCAGGTGGTATAGCCATTCTCCATAAACCTCACCTCTCACCCTTACAGGTCGAGAAACAACCCTACAATGATGACTGCAAATCTCTGCTAGTTAAATTCCAATCCTCCCTTTATTTCTCCCTCATCTTCCTCCTCCTCTACAGACTGCCAAGCCTATCACAGACCCTTTGCAGACTTTCCGAGTGACTCTGTATCAGCCATATTGCTATCTCACCAGGCTCTCACTGTCCTTGGGCATCTAAACATCTGTGTCGACACCCTCTCCAGCCCAATGACCAGTCACCTCACTGACAACATGGAACCCGTTAATCTGACCCAAACCCTATCCTTGTAGGTCACACCTTAGTTGTAGTATTCAGCTCATCAAACCTGATCTCCTCTGTCCTCACCCACCCCCCTATGTGGACTGATCACTGTGCTGTCTTTTTCTCAACCCTGATTTCGGCAACCTCACTCCCTTGCTGCCTCCAACAGACTGCCGCCTACCACAGGACCCAACTCTGGAACAAGGTAACCAGCTGCCATGATCTTTCCTCTAACCTACTGACCTCCCTTCCCAATCTCCCCCTCCGGAAAGGAAACCCCTCCTCAAACCTTTTTGACCAATGGCTCTCAGGTTCTCTGTCCCCCTTAACACGCACAAAACCCCCATCCCACTTCACAGGTCCTTACCCCATGTGTTTCATCCCTCACCTCAAACTCCTCAAAACTCTCAATCATGGCTTGGAATGACAATGGCGGACCAACCCCTCCACTCAAAACAAAGCCACTCTGGATAGACAGTCAACAACATATAGATTCAAAATTAGGAAAGCCAAACATGCTTTCTACACCTCCTGCATCAACAATGCAAACAACTGTAACGCTCACCTGATTCCTGCAGAGGCGCAGGTCTTGACTGGGCGAATACCGTATCTTCAAAGGTGATGTGTAACACACGGTTGGCTCTTTGGGCTGGACCTCCGTGCACTGTATGTCTGACTCGAAGAGTAAGATGTCTGCAGATAGAAAATATGGGATTAATGAACTGGGGTTATTGAGTGTCTCTCTCTTCTTCCCCTTCTCTTCTCCTGTAGAACCCCAAAGGTTAACGCTCTCACCTTAGGTAAGTGAACGCCGAGCTCTCCATCTGCCTCGGGGCAGGGTGCCGTAACCAGTTTCTTCACTGGATAAGGGTGCAGGCCTCTTGACCTCAGAGGACTGCTGTCCGTCGTTTACTGCACGAACGGTAAGTTCTGAGTATTTCAAATGTCTTTAAAAGTCTTTTGTAATGATGTCTCTTGTTTTGCAGGGTTCCGGCGATGGTGGATGACGGGCTGAAGTGAGTTGAGGATGGAACCCGTGTGAGGAATAGAAGCGCCTGGAAGCACATAAGTAAGCGCTTGTTGCCTGCTTCACGATGCGCACTAACTGTCCTTTTATCTTGCAGGTACAAGTTCGGAGCTGCTGAAGGGTGCCGGAATACCCACTGGGTTCGGCGTGGGAAGGAGTACTGGCACGTGAGTAATAAAGTTACCCAATGTCTTTAAACGCACCTTCTTTTGTCTTTCAGATGCGGGATGCAGCGCCGAAGGCCTCTGGAGCGTGCGAAGAGTTGGTAAGCTTTTGTCTTTCAGATGCCGGAATGCAGTGCGAAGACCTCCGGAGCACGTGAAGAGTAGGTAAGCCTTTGTCTTTCAGATGCCGGAATGCAGCACGAGGCGTTGGTGACAGCCGATGGACCAGGTAAGAGAAGCGCTGTCACTGAAGACCGTAATGCTAACCTGTTCTTTCTTGTCTTTATAGGTGTTGCTGAAGACTGGATTCAGGAGGGTAAGCCTTTTTCCCTTGGGCCCAGGATCAGATGCAGAAGACACGATGAGCGTTCTGCTGCAGAGGATGCAGAATAACGCAAAGCAAGATTCATCCATCGGGTGTGGTTTAAATAGCCTCCTGTAGTGCTTAGGTGTCTCCTTCCACAGCCTCGCCTAGGTAAGAAAAGAGTTCCTGCTTTCCAGAAGAGTTCCAGTGTTCTGAAGCTAGGGAGTGGCTCCTGCCCCACCCAACAGGAAAAGTAGTCCCAAACAGAAGAGGATAAGAGGCTCAACTGGCAGGTAAGTAAGCAGCATGGTCTGCTGCAGGTAAGTCCACCCAAGCATTATGAGCCCGGCGCTTCCAGCGCTGGGACTGGGCATATTTATGAGCCTGGTACCACTGGCACCAGGACAGGGTCCAAAAGGTCCCAATTGGGACTGGTTGGCACTCGGAACCTGGGTTATGGGTCTGCTTCCAAGGGAGTTGGGTAAGTCCTGACCTTTTGGAAGCAGAGATCATGACAGCACCCCCCCTCAAGGCCCCTCCCAAACCGGGCTTCTCCGGGGGTTTGGGTTTGTCAGGAAATGTTCGATGGAATCTTTTGATTAGACGAGGAGCGTGGACATATTCTGCAGGTTCCCAGGATCTTTCTAGGGGGCCGTAGCCTTTCCAGTCAATTAGGTAAAATAGTTTAGATTTGGAGATCTTGGAGTCCAGGATGCTTTTGACTTGAAACTCGAGTTCTCCATCAACTAGGATAGGTTTTGGAGATTTAGTTAGTCGGGTTTGAGGTTGCACGGGTTTTAATAGAGAGACGTGGAAGACCGGATGTATCTTCATGTGAGGGGGCAAGTCCAACTTGACCGCTACTGGGTTTACTATGGTAGTGATGGAATAGGGACCAAGGTATCTTGGGTTGAATGTGCAAGGTCCTTTTAGAGGTAGATATTTGGTGGATAACCAGACTTGATCTCCTACTTGATATTGGTGGGATTCCTTCCGATGTTGATCTGCTCCTTTCTTGTATTGTTCCTTAGCCCTTTGAAGGTGAGAAACGGCTTCCTTAAAGGCTTGGGTGATTGTAGAATGCAGGTAGTCTACTGCTGGTGTTCCAAGATCTTGGAGTGGATCCAACTCCGAGGTTCGAGCGTGACTGCCGTATAGAAGAAAAAACGGGGTTTTCCCAGTTCCCGAGTGGACAGAGTTATTGTAGGCATATTCGGCTATCCAAAGGATATCTTTCCAAGTTTTTTCAGTTTGTTGCAGCATGCAGCGTAGATACTGTTCCAGAGTTTGATTGGTCCTCTCGGTTTGTCCGTCGGTTTGAGGGTGGTGACTGGTCGATAGTCTCACTTCAATTTGAGCCGACCGACGGCAACTTCGCCAAAAATGAGAAATGAATTGACTATCTCGATCCGAACTTAGAACTGAAGGAAAACCGTGCAGTCGGACGATGTTTTGGAGAAATTCTCGGGCCAGAGTTGTTGCTGTTGGCAAGCCTTTGAGTGGAATGAAATGCGCCATCTTGGAGAATAAGTCCACGATTACTAGGATCGTATTGTATCCGGAGCATGGAGGTAGATCGGTGATGAAGTCCATAGAAAGCGTATGCCAAGGGCGAGGTGGGATGTCAATAGGGCGTAAGAGGCCGGCTGGTTTTTCCTTTTGACTCTTGTTTTGGGCGCATACTCCACAGGACATTATAAAGTCTCTGATATCTTTTTTCCAAGACGGCCACCAGAAGTAGCGCTTGATCTTTTCTGAGGTTTTGGCCATACCGGGATGTCCTTCCATTAAGGAATCGTGATAACAAGAGATTACCTTTTTCTGTAAATCTGTGCTGGGCAGGTATAATCGTTCTTGGAAATACAATAAGTTGTCCTTCACTGCAAAGTCCTTTCCCTGCAGATGCCAATTCTGTATGTCTGCTGGAGTTACAAGTTGCCTGGCTTTATCCTTAACTTCCTCTATGGATTGTGTGGCGATTACACCCAGAATTCTTTGTTCGGGAATGATAGGTACAGGTTTAGGGTTGATCAAGTGTTCTTCCACTCCCATCCGAGAAAGGGCATCAGCTTTACGATTTTTTGTACCAGGTCGATAGGTAATTATGAAGTCAAACTCGGCAAAGAATAGTGCCCAACGGAGTTGTCTAGAGAATTGGGCTTTTGCGGTTTTCAAATATTGCAGGTTTCGGTGATCCGTAATCACAGTAACGGTGTGTCGGGCCCCCAGAAGATAATGCCGCCAAGCCTTAAAGGCAGACTTGATAGCCAGAAGTTCCTTATCAGTAATAGTGTAATTGATTTCAGGAGGCGAGAATTTGCGGGACCAAAATGCCACGGGATGCAACTGATTGGTTACTGGGTCCTTTTGTGATAGAACTGCCCCCATGGCAAGGCTCGAAGCATCAGTTTCAACGATGTAGGGGAGTTCGGGGCGAGGATGTTTTAAAATTGGTGCAGAGATAAATTTAGTCTTCAAATTCTGGAAAGCTTGCTCCGCCTCGGTTGACCATTCAAAACATTTGTTTTTCTTTAACAAGGCGGTGATGGGCTGGACTATTCGAGAGAATTCGGGGATAAACCTGCGGTAAAAGTTAGCGAAGCCTAACATGCTTTGAACACCTTTTACGGAGGATGGTGATGGCCATTTGAGAATTGCATCGACCTTCTTTGAATCCATACGCACTCCGCTAGGTGATAATATGAATCCCAAGAACTCAACTTCAGTCACGTTGAAAACACATTTTTCCAACTTGGCAAAAAGTTTGTGTTGACGCAATCTCTCGAGGACCATTTTCACGTGTTTCCGATGTTCAGATTCCGATGAAGAATAAACGAGGATGTCGTCAATGTAAACAACAACACACACATCTATGAGCTCTCTGAGGACATCGTTCATAAAATATTGAAAGGCGGCCGGGGCATTGAAAAGTCCGAAGGGCATGACCTGATATTCAAATAGCCCATACTTGGTGCGGAAGGCCGTCTTCCATTCATCGCCCTCTTTTACTCGTACCAAGTGGTAGGCTCCTCTAAGATCCAGCTTTGTATATATGCATGCTTTTCTGACTTGGTCCAGGAGTTCAGGGATCAAAGGTAACGGATATCTATTCTTAACGGTGATCTGGTTCAGGGCACGATAATCTATACAGGAACGAAGAACAAAGCTGAAGAAGCAGGGGACTTGGAAGGACGAATAAACCCATTCGCTAGGTATTGATCCAGGTATGGTCGGAGGTGAAGGTTCTCAGGCTCGGTGAGGGCATAAATTCTACTACAAGGAGGAGTAGATCCAGGTATCAGGTCTATCTGGCAGTCATAAAACCTATGAGGAGGTAGAGAGTTAGCCTGATCCTTCCGGAAAACATCTTGGAATTCTAGGTATTCGGGAGGTAACTGGGGAGTCTCCGAATAAATTGCTGCCAGTGCAACACCAGGTGGAGGGTGACAAGTAGAGACACATTCTGGAAACTGAACCGTTCTTGCTCGCCAATCGATCTGAGGATTGTGTTTCTCTAACCAAGGTATTCCTAGAATAACCTGGAACTGAGGTGCCTTGATCACATCGAACACGATCTTCTCATGGTGTCCATCTTGACTTACTAGCGTCACTTCTTGAGTGGTGTGCGTTACTGGTCCGGAGGCTATCTCCGTACCATCCACCGTAGTAATGACGTCCTTTACAGCCTTGGGATAAAGAGTTAGATTCATCCTCAAAACCATTTCATGATCCACATAATTGCCGATGGCACCGCTGTCGACGTAAGCTTCAATCGCATGTAATCGATCCGGATGATCAGGTTTAATGAGGACCATAGGTATCACGAAATGCGAGGTCACGGAACTGGTTTTAACGCTCAGCAAGAGGACCTCTATTCTTGTCGGGCGAGGTCGTTTCCCTGCTCAGAGTTTGTGACCTTGGTAACTGCAGCTCCTACTGCCTTCTTGGCTGGTTTCACCGGACAGTCTCGAAGAAAGTGCCCTGAGTTTCCGCAATAGAGGCATAATTGCAACTGTTTTCTCCTTTCCCGCCCCTTTTGTGTTAGTGGTCCTTTCAGGCCCCCTATTTGCATGGGTTCCCCGGAGTCTACTGCTTTGGAAGGAGTTGGTGGTTTGGAAAATACTCGAGCATCAAACTTGGAACGATCGGCCTTCCTGTTCTGCAGTCTGTGATCTATTTGAACGACTAAGTCTATATAGTCCGAACAGTCTTGCGGGGGATTCACTACTTGGGCTAACACATCTTTGAGCTCTCCACGTAGACCTCTATAAAACAGCGTAATCCTTTTGTCCTCAGGCCATTGAGTTTCCACTATCAGTCTGTTGAAAGACGCAATATAAGCCAAAAGGTCTTGATTACCCTGTCGCAACGAAAGAAGCTCATTGTCCAAGGCCTGCCCCTGTGAATGTCTTGCGAACAGTTTTTCCATACTGAGCTGAAAAGCTTGAAAATCATGGAGAACCGGATCATCTTGATTAACTAGAGGGATCGACCAGTCTGCCGCATTGCCACTAAGGTACGAAAGCACGAAAGCTACTTTAGCTTGATCAGTTGGAAAGGCTGCTGGCCGGCATAAGAAATGCAACCGGCACTGATTAATAAATACTGCAAACCTCTTTGGGTCACCAGAAAATCGTTCGGGCGGAGCCAGAGGTACATTCCCAGGTAGGTTGATTTGCACTGGATTCATAGAGGATGTTGAAGGAAGATTTGCCCCTGATGCGGGTAATGGGGTCTGTCCGGCTTGTGACTCTAGCAATTGTCTAGCGAGATTGTATGTTCGCTCCTTGGAAATAATCAGTTCCCTTCTTAGAGCGTTTGTTTCCTGACGGGCTGCATGCACTTCTGCTCTTAGGTCCCCAAGTAACTGGGCTAGCTGGTCGGTATCCGAGGTTTCCATAGTGCCTGGGCGGGAGTTATGCGGTAGGCTTTGCGTTCTGTAACACTCACCTGATTCCCGCAGAGGCGCCGGTCTTGACTGGGCGAATACCGTATCTTCAAAGGTGATGTGTAACACACGGTTGGCTCTTTGGGCTGGACCTCTGTGCACTGTATGTCTGACTCGAAGAGTAAGATGTCTGCAGATAGAAAATATGGGATTAATGAACTGGGGTTATTGAGTGTCTTTCTCTTCTTTCCCTTCTCTTCTCCTGTAGAACCCCAAAGGTTAATGCTCTCACCTTAGGTAAGTGAACGCCGAGCTCTCCATCTGCCTCGGGGCAGGGTGCCGTAACCAGTTTCTTCACTGGATAAGGGTGCAGGCCTCTTGACCTCAGAGGACTGCTGTCCGTCGTTTACTGCACGAACGGTAAGTTCCGAGTATTTCAAATGTCTTTAAAAGTCTTTTGTAATGATGTCTCTTGTTTTGCAGGGTTCCGGCGATGGCGGATGACGGGCTGAAGTGAGTTGAGGATGGAACCCGTGTGAGGAATAGAAGCGCCTGGAAGCACGTAAGTAAGCGCTTGTTGCCTGCTTCACGATGCGCACTAACTGTCCTTTTATCTTGCAGGTACAAGTTCGGAGCTGCTGAAGGGTGCCGGAATACCCACTGGGTTCGGCGTGGGAAGGAGTACTGGCACGTGAGTAATAAAGTTACCCAATGTCTTTAAACGCACCTTCTTTTGTCTTTCAGATGCGGGATGCAGCGCCGAAGGCCTCTGGAGCGTGCGAAGAGTTGGTAAGCTTTTGTCTTTCAGATGCCGGAATGCAGTGCGAAGACCTCCGGAGCACGTGAAGAGTAGGTAAGCCTTTGTCTTTCAGATGCCGGAATGCAGCGCGAGGCGTTGGTGACAGCCGATGGACCAGGTAAGAGAAGCGCTGTCACTGAAGACCGTAATGCTAACCTGTTCTTTCTTGTCTTTATAGGTGTTGCTGAAGACTGGATTCAGGAGGGTAAGCCTTTTTCCCTTAGGCCCAGGATCAGATGCAGAAGACACGATGAGCGTTCTGCTGCAGAGGATGCAGAATAACGCAAAGCAAGATTCATCCATCGGGTGTGGTTTAAATAGCCTCCTGTAGTGCTTAGGTGTCTCCTTCCACAGCCTCGCCTAGGTAAGAAAAGAGTTCCTGCTTTCCAGAAGAGTTCCAGTGTTCTGAACCTAGGGAGTGGCTCCTGCCCCACCCAACAGGAAAAGTAGTCCCAAACAGAAGAGGATTAGAGGCTCAACTGGCAGGTAAGTAAGCAGCATGGTCTGCTGCAGGTAAGTCCACCCAAGCATTATGAGCCCGGCGCTTCCAGCGCTGGGACTGGGCATATTTATGAGCCTGGTGCCACTGGTGCCAGGACAGGGTCCAAAAGTTCCCAATTGGGACTGGTTGGCACTCGGAACCTGGGTTATGGGTCTGCTTCCAAGGGAGTTGGGTAAGTCCTGACCTTTTGGAAGCAGAGATCATGACAACAACCCATGCAAACAACTCCACAAGATCGTCTCTGATTTCAAGACCCCCGCTGCACTTCCGCTCCACCCATCGTCTCCCAAGCACGGTGCAAAACTCTCTCTGACCATTACTTCACCACAGCCATTGCGAGGAACCTCACCAGCCATGATAAAATATCATCCCCATCCCCTATACCGACAGCCCCCCTTCTGCTGCCACCAAATTTGACCCGCTTCAGCTCCTTCTCTGAAATCTCTCATCCTGAGTTGTCAAAGCTTCTCTCCAATAGCTGGCTCTCAGGTTTCCTTTGAGACCTGTGCAGTGTAGGAATTTCAGCTCTGCATTCCATCAGACCACATTTTAGTAAAGGTTGGAATTTTTACTAGGGCCAAGGGTGTGAGACTCATATGTGATTCAAGGGTATGAGACTCAGGCTAAATCTAAATAGATGCCTATGCACAGAATATATGCGAGAAAATAATCACTTTGCTCCACAATGCTATTTTAACTGGCTGAGTTGCACCTAAAGAATAAAAATAACATGAAACAAACCTACTAATTTACCTTAACCATGTACCAGACCACCATAATAACATTTAGTGCAAACCATTCCATGATATAAACTGGATGAAAATATTGTAACCATTCAGATTGATGTACTGTGTTTTAAAGTGTGGATTGTGAGATTCGTTCTGCTAAAGACATTGGCCCTCATTACGACCCTGGCGCTAAGGGGTCTGCGCCAGCGTTAGCTGCGCCGACCCCTTACCGCCAACTACGAGTTCCCGGAGCGCCATGGTCATTTTTCCGCCCGCTTTTTGCGGGCGGAAAAATCCATGGCGCTCTGGGACCTTGGTGTTAATTACGCCACCGTATTTTACGGTGGCGTAATTAACTCCTTCCCCACTCCCATTATACCCTATGGGGCCGAAATGGGAATGGGGAAGGGTAAATGGGTCAATGGGGAATTACCGCCCCGCCGACCTCGGAATGGGGCGGTAAGTCCGCCATCCGCCATGGCGTAAAGGGACTTTGCGCCATGGCGGAAAAGTCCGCCGATGGCGGAAAAAATCCGCCAGGGTCGTAATGAGGGCCATTGCATTGTCTCAGAACAGGAAGCACCAGAGGGATGTAACAATTTCTCTTCAGTGATGCAGTTTGGATCTCAGGTAAAGGCACAGAGGAAATCACTTGCTATAGTAATGGGTTGATTTGTCAAGGGGAAGTGTTTTTGAGTGACACAGGGGTTTTAGAAAAAGGTTTGTGGAAGGGAGGGCTGTGCCATTCTCTCACTCACTGACGAAGGGAGCAGAAGTTCTGGAAGAGAGGGCCGATTCTTGCTGACTGTCTGCAGGGCTGCAGGCTGTATGTCTCTCTCAAGGGTTGGCAGTCCTTTGAAGAGCTGCAGCCTTGAGCAACCTTGTCTGTGAATGACCCTGTGCGAGGCAAACTGAAAGGCTGGGTAACGACTTTGTGGGTTACTGCCAAGCTGAGTCTGGGAATATCGCCAGCACATTTAGGTAATTATGTTGAAATTTAGGAGAGTGTTGAAGTGGATGACTGATATTATGTATGATAGGTTAAATAATTCAGTTCATTTTTAGGAACTGCATTAATAATAATAATTTAAATGTGCATGTAAAACTGTGATTATTTTTCGCCAATTTTTGCTGCAATTCAGAGTAGCATTAGGATCTGCCAGCTTTGTTGTGAAGTCAAGGCGACAACAGGCAGAGCTCGGCACATTATTGCAGATAGAGCATTGAAATCCATTGCTGGAAAAACCTTGCTTATGTTGAATTACAACATGGGTGCATGTGTCATTCTGTGTAACTTTCATATTTCTAGTTTCTGATAAAAGAATAATAATTTGAAAAGTAATTTAGTCTCAGTGTATTTATTCTGCAATCAGTCTCTTTGAGTTGGCATGCATAGAGATGGAAATGTGCAGTAAGAAAAATGCCAAAGCAAAGTTAGTCACAGTAAATTGTTTTACTTTGAGAGGCTGAATTAATATTTTGCATTTCATTTGCATGTTTAATGAATTTTGAAACACAGCCAAAAGGGCATAAGAGTGATATTGTAGATAAAATATCACAGGAGAGCATGAGCTAATTATTCAGTGTGTACCGTTAGTGACCCTGATGAAATAATTATTGGGCAGCGTTCTGAATTTAGTCTCACCAATATATAAATACCCCAGCAGGTTTACCACAATATATTGCCAAGAGATAAGAAAATTACTACCATATCAAAATACCATGAAATACTAAATATAGCCCAAAAAGATCTCTAACATTTTTGGTGCATTGGCCAGGAATCGGTAAAATAATTACTGGGCCTCGCCTTGCTTCATAAAGCATAATCATATTGTGCACTCATTAACTGAATTATTGCTGTGAGGTGTGCTGGCTTGACTCTTGTTATAGTGTTATTGGCAATAGTACTGCCATGTCCCAGATTCATGACAAATTTTCAGAATTGTCAGATTACCTCGAGGCAAAACTTTATGCTCATGAAAATTGGTCCTTGGAAAATGTGACAATATGGAAAATCAGGATTAGTACAGAAATAGAAAAAGAGACATTTGAAGGTATTTTTTCGATCAAGGAAGAATCATGCAGTTATGTCTCCTTTGACTGTTTCGAGCAACAGAAAGCACCGAGGAGAAGAGCTGCATCATCAGACTGTGCGCAACACTTTGGTTTCTGCTACACAGATCCAGAAAGAGGCAAGGGAAAGACAGTGAAGTAATTAGTAAATTGAAGTGCACTTTGGACAATGAATATGATCAGGTGCAGCAATTAAAAGCAGAATTAAAGCAGAAGGAGATAGACACGGAATTGCAATCCAATTCAGCAATCTTGCTACTCAATTGGATCAGAGAGAGAGAAACAACTTAATGGGAGTGGCAAGAAAATACCCAATGTAAAGCAATATTGGATGATATAAGGCAAGATAAAGATGTTGCATTTTCTGAAATGTGAACCCACAGAGAAAGATGCAAGGAAAAAAATAAAGAACTCCATGCTATGGAACAGGAGATATTTAAATTACTGGAAGAGAATGAAACAAGTCAATGCACTTAATCATTGTCAGACACAAATCAATTAATTGCAATCAATAAGGTCAAGGATGAGAATTCTGCTCTCTGTCATGAAGCAAAACAGCTTAATGGACAGTGCAAGAACCTGTAACAGCAAATATTAAATCTCACGTTTCTGGAAAAGCAACAGGATGCTACAGTCCCTGGAGCTGTACTCAATTACAGTCCTAGCCAAGGAAATGTGCCAGCAGCTGTCAGCTTGGCCAGACCTGGTTATGACCCAATGGTAGGGTCTGAATCACCTACAATATTAACACACATTCTTGCCTACAAGAAAACAGGAATGAGCGAAAAAATGACACATACCAGAATGCACCATGTAGTCCTTTAAAAATGATGAAATCTATCAAGACTTTGATTAGGCCATTCCAAAAGGGAGGCAATTTAGAGACAGTTCATGATATATTCAAAGCCCTTCAGATCCCTAGGGAACAATATTGACAGTACTTTCACCTCACTCTAGATCAAGCATAGGCAAGTATCATTTGTGGTGTCAATGAACAGGAACATTTGTCATGGGCAGACTTTGAGAAGGAGATTAGACACCAATTCTCACCTTACCAATCTATACAGGATGCCAAGAAAGCCCCTTATACAATGACAGAAAAGCAAAATAAGTCACCTCAACAGTTCTTTCAAAACTTAAAAGGAGATTTTTTATGATGCTTTGATGTGACCTTTAACCTTAACTCTGTGCATTTTAAAACTGCATACTTTGTTGGGCTCCAAAAAGAAATTGTCGCCCAGTTAATATGTGAATTTGACAGGGAAACCCCCCCCCCCCCTAGAATGGATAATAGAACGAGGGACCAAACTGTATGAAGTAATATTTGGTGAGAAAGAGGAGTGACTTAAGAATAAAGAGGCAAAACCAAAGCATAAGGAATCCACACCAGCCATTTTGGAGGTAAAATCTGTAAAGATGCTGCTAGAATCAGCCCAAACTCAGGCAAAAAAATGCACAATACTAATCAAAGAGGCGTGCTTCACAGAGGATATCACCCCAAGCTCCTATGTTCCAACCCATTGATCCCAGCGATAGAAGTTCTTACATTAGTCCTAGGTATCTTGGTAGTTCTATTGGAGTGGGATTTTGCCATGATATGAGAGGCCTAAATAACAATAAAAATGTACAATGGCCATATCAGACACTAGGGGCCCAGAGTAGATTTAGCCCTAATACATCGGTATATGGCCACCAAGAATGACCAATGTATGTGGATGGATTCATTGAAAACGGAAACCAGCATAGGGAACAGTTCCCACCAAATGAAAGAAAAATATGAATTATGTACCTCGCCAATATAACCAGTCACCACCACTCGTCAACCAGGGTCAACGGATGGTCACTTCATGTTCTCCAACTCATGTGTCACGTGAATTCAGAGGTAACACACATAGAAATCAATATCCTGAAAGATATCAGAACAGGCATAATCAGGGTGAGTGTAATAATTACCGGCCCAGACCCCAAAGAGAGGAATTCAGAGACATGGATAGGTTTCAGTGCTTAGAGGCCCAAGTCAAAATGTTGTCTGAACAGATAGGAAAATGATGTGCAGTCCAAAAGCAACATCCAAGTGAAGATGCAGAAGGGCATAGGAGTGATCTTGTATGTAGCGACAACAAGTAACTAGCTAATCACCTCTGCCCTGATGAGAACACAGATGTCCATGAATCACCCTTGAGTCAAAATACTGAATTGCTTGCTGATTTAAAAATGAGAAAACAAACAAATGAAAGTGAGAAAGGGAATTTCAATACACACAAAAAGGGAGTTTGGTTCAATTTAGAGTTGAACCAAACCATTCAGGTGTATGAAGATGAAGAACAGAATAGGGAAAATGAATAAGAAGAGCCAAAAAACAGATAAGCATATTTAAACCAGGATCCAATATGAAAATAAAACACAAGACAAAGAGTTAGGATCAACAGATATATTATCCTTAATTGATAATAAAAATACTGTTGATACCCAGACTGAGGAAGAGGAAACAATTGCCCAAAAGGCGGGTGTAAGTCAGACACTTGATGAATATTTTGAGCCACTGTTATTCCAAGGGACAGAAATGACAGGTTCTGTACAAAGCACAGATAAGTGAAATATGCGAGAAGTTGACATGTTGTCATTTGACAATTGCAAAAATATCCAGTCAATAGGTTGCGATGTGAATGTAAGTAGAGAGGACCCAGACAAAGGGAAAGGTGCAATGAGAAATTGGGGTGTGAACAACAGTTGTACCAGGTCAGAGGGGCAGTAAGTGGCTACACTCCAAATGGGTCCTGACCCCAGGTGAATAGACAAAGAAATTCAAAATGAAGGAGGCAAAAAGGAGAGTAAAATTACATTGCATATGCCCCTTTGCCTAGTAAAGAGTAAAAAGGATCTAAGAAAAGGAAGTCCTGAAAACAGCAAAAACGCATACATTTTATGTGTGCTAGAAGAGGTTGCAGTACTATCAAAGAAAAATGTAATGCATTTGCAATGATTGATACAGGTGCCCAAGCAAAAATAATGTCAAAAGAACTAGTGAAAAGTATCAATGAAGGGAGATCCCCACATAATCACATAAAGGTGAGGCAAACGAAGGCCCTGTGCACAAGTTTAATGGGGAAGCAATACCTATCAAACTTGTCACTGAGGTTGACATAAAGAAGGGAAGCATCGGATGAGACAGGAAGTGTTGGTCACACCCATTAATGAAATACTCTTTCTAATACAGATGAATTGCCTGAAGATATTATCACCCCTCATTGACGGGGTAAATGGAGTATTGGGTTCCTTGGCCAAAAAGCCATTGAGACCTAACTAAAGAATGACCCAAAGCAACACTGTAAAAGAATGCCACATCGTTGCTAAACCAGAAAGTGCAGTGGAAGTATATCTTCAGAATGGATGTGTGCCTCGTGTCACTGTCATTCTCATGTGTATGTATGACGTGCGAGGAGAAAAAGAGAAACAGTCTTTGGAGATTTATGTAGACCCTAAGAAATACTGGCAAAGGGAAATAGATGAAAACATGTTGCATTATTATCTAAATGAAGAAAAATGCAAAGCAAATATTACTGCAGAGTTAAATCAAGAAAAACACATTTCAACTATCTCAGAGATACACATGGGAGAAGGTCAGCCATGCAATCTATGTGAATGGGCATTCTGAGATGATCGAAGCCGCTTTGGCATTTCAGCATGAACGGCATTTCATTAATGAAAAGATACTCTGGCAAATACTTGACAGAGAGGAGATCCCGAAGTTTAAAATAAAGAACCAAAACATCTTTACCCTAGATGAGCCAGAGTTGGGACAAAGAATTAAAGATTATAATTGGCTCTAAGAGCATTCATCACAATGTGTGGATCGTGAGCAGTAAACAAAAGAAATTTTATTTGGGAAATGACATCATGCACAGACTGTGTATGGTATTAGACTTTCTGAATCAAAAAGTCTGGTCCAGGTTGGGTGAAGCCGCACCTAAATTTGAAGACAAAGACAAGCTTACCATTGTGCCCAAATGATGCCATAAGCAATTGAGCTTCAGATGAAAAAGGATACTACTATTCCCGTATTTAACAGACAATTTACAGTAGCATTAAATTACAGGAAGGCACAACAGATAAAAGGTTCTGATGCATAAAGTAGCAAGGGTTACAATGTGAATATACACCACTGATAGAGATTGGGGATGGACCCATTCAAATCCTGGTGGACAATAAAGGGTGTCAAGACATTAATTCGGAAGAGAATTCAGCATTTGGAAAGGCAATACAGAAATCTTACTACACTGCTGATTTCAGTAACACAGTGATTGGGAACATCCCTGAAAGCTAAGTGACCGCACAGGGTGAATTACCAGAATAACCTAAAGGAATCTTTAAAGTTCAGTCTGTGTATCCTTATGGTCCAGGTGACATGGTATGCTGTCATGGGGAAGATTGTATCCTATTCGAATTAGGTGAATGTAAAAGAGAAAAACAGCATATTGAAATGGAGATCAATATTCCAAAATATTTGATTGTAGGCACTCTCCAAAGAGACAATGCCATACGGTTAGAGGAAAGTACATAGCTTTCTAAAATGGCAGAGGAGCAGATTCAAGCTCCATATGCTTGCACAAATCATGAAGAAAAAGTCCAATCGAAAAAAATATTTATGGAGTTCAAACAGGTTGTTGCCAAAGATGCTTATGGCTGTGGGCTGACCGATTTACAAGTGGCCACACTACCAGAAGCACATGGTAGGGATCCAGTATTTGTGAGACAATATAGTTTACCACTTACATGTTTGGAATCATTAGCTGAAATAATCAAATAATTGCAATCTAGAGGAATCATTAGGCCTATTCACAGTAGATCGAATACTCCTATTTTTAGGTGTGCTAAAAACCAATAGCCAACGATGCTTGTCTGCAGATCTACGAGAATTGAACAAAAAGGTACCTGTTTCAAGGTGGCTTCTTCCATTTATTGATCAGGGTCTTGCACAGGTTCACAAGTCAATGGTATTTACCAGCTTAGACCTAACAGCTGGATACTGGTGTGTGCCACTAGCTGAAGATATTCAAAAGTTATTTGAATTTTCTTTTGACAAATCACAATATGCATGCTCCCAGACCCCTCTCGGTTTATGTCAATAATGGGAGTGAGTTTGGGATATTCCTGAGGAAGGCACTCCCGGGATGCAGCTGAAAGTGGGACAATGGTCTATGTAGACGATGTGCTAATCAGAAATGAAGATCTGAAAAGCCACTTCAATGAGATTAGACATGTACTCAGTCAGCTACAGAAGGCTGGGGCAAAATTATCTTTACAGAAAGCACAGTGGTGCAGAAAAAGGGTGCATTTCCTAGGCCATTAAATGACACAGCATGGATTAAACCCACAAAAGAAAAAGGTGGAAGCTATTCATAAACTAAAGTACCCCATGAACTTGAAAAGTGTAAAGAGTTTGTTAAGAATGGCAAGTTACAACAGAAAATGTATTGACAATTACGCAGAGATTACACAACCTTTGATGAGATTACTTAAGCAGGATGGACCCTGGAAATGGGAAAAGAAAGAAAGTGAGGGAGTGTCCATGCTAGAAGAGTGTCTAATAAAAGCACCCTGTTTGGCATATCCAATGAAAAACCAGGATTTCTTTGTAGAAATAGGATTCACAGATCAATGCATGTCAGCAGTGTTATATCAAAAAAATGGTGCAAATAATAAAACGATTGCATATGCTAGCAAAGCATTGTCACAGGTAGAGACCACATTTAGTGAATGTGAAACAGCTCTCTGACCACTGTCTGGGCATTACAACATTTCTGTCACATAATTCAAGGGGAGCGGGAGATTGTTGAAAAAAATCACCAGCCTTTGCAATTTTTGCAAAGTAAGAGAATCAGATCAGGGAATCTGGCTCAGTCAAGAATAACTTTATGGACATTAGCACTTAACGGATTTCTAGTAGAAGTGATATATGGACAAAATAAAAAGATCCCAGTTGCTCAAGGACTAGCATAGTTACATGATTGTGTAGCTGTCTGTGTGCCTGATGACACACATATATGTGATTCAAGGGTATGCTATTGAGGATGTAGGAATGTAGGCTCCACATTTCATCATCCACATTTTAGCAAAGGTTTGAATTTTAACTGAGGCCAAGGGTGTGAGATTCATATATGTGATTCAAGGGTATGAGATTCTGGCTCAATCTAAATAGATGCCAATGCACAGAACACATGCTAGAAAATAATAACTTTGCTCCACGGTGCTATTCTCATGGCCTGAGTTGCATTAAAAAATAAAACTAACATGAATCTAATAAACTAATTTACCCTACCCATGTAACATTTAACAGACTCCCATAGTAGCATATGCCACCCTGACACATCCCTTGCTAACCTCAATCTCCCTATCACCAACACTCTTGACATTCTTGCCCCTGTCATGATGGTCCGACTGAAGCTTTCCAAAAAGTATAAATCTTCGTACAGCTCCAATCTGGCTGCCCTTAAATGCCAGTGTAGGGCAGCTGAGCAGACATGGAATGCGTTAGGCAAACCATCTGTCAAACTGGCCTGCCGCCTCCTTCAAAGGCATTATCGACTTTGCATCCACACCAAGAAAAGAGTCTTTATTCAAATCTGCATCTCCACGGCCTCAAACAACATGGTTAAACTTTTCAAAGTCTGCAAAGAACTGGCCAATCCTACAGCAGCCTCTTCTTCTGTCACATCCACCCCAGACCTTTGCTCGGCCCTGGCTGCACACTTCGCCACAAAAACCCAAGACATTATTTCCACCTTCTCTTCCACACCCCAGCCAACACCAAAACCGGAGCCTCCCTGGCCCCACTCCTCTTACCATCTCTTCTCTTTCAACTGTCACACCGGAGGAGGTCACCAGACAAGTCCGATCTATGAAGGCTTCATCCAAACAGCTGGACTCCTGCTGCTCCAAAATGATCAAAGACAATATTGACTCCCTCGCCCCACCTTGGCTGATCTCTGCAATCTCTCCTTTTCCTCTGGAGCTTTCCCACTGCCTTGTGCACCCCTCTGCTCAAAAAACCTTCTGCAAGCCCCTCTGTTCCGGCAAACTACCACCCTATCTCCATCACTCCCTTCTTGGGAAAACTCCTGGAGAAACTGGCCATCTTTCAGCTGTCCCTCTGCACTGAATCTATTGGTTCATTTCACGACCATAAATCTGGCTTTAGAGCTTCTAGAGGCACGGAAACTGCTCTTCTGAAAACTCGTGAAGACCTGCTCTCAAATCTTGACACTAACACCCCCTCTATCCTCATTCTCTTTGACCTCTCCTCTGCCTTCAACATGGTTAACCACAACAGCCTGATCGCAGGTCTCTATGATACCATGGGAGTCACAGGCCAGGCTCTGGCATGGTTAGCCTCCTTCCTCTCCGACCGCTCATCCTAGGTGGAACTCAGAGCCTTTCACTCGACTATCAGTCTATCAACCTGTGACGTTCCCCAGGGATCTAACCTATCTCCCTGGTCCTTCAACATCTATATGGCTGCGCTAGCATGTCTAATTACCACGTTCACCTCTAACTTCTAGTGCTACATAGATGACACTCAACTATCTTTCGGGCTACCCTCAGCCGCCTCTTCCTCCTCGCTCATAGCTGACTGTCTGTCCGCTATAAAGTCTTGGTGTGCTGCAAATAACATCTGCCTCAATGCCACTGAGACTGAGATTGTTTGCATTGGGACCCCTGCTCCTGCTTTCCCACTTTCGCTCTGCCCACCCTCCCTTGGCCCTGCGCCTACACCCACCTGTGAAGCACTCTCCTTCTCCTCTTACATTTCAGACATCTCTAAAAAGTCTAACTATTAGCTACACCTCCTCAGAGGTACTCTACCCTTTCTCACTTTTCCCCAGAGGCTCACTGTCTCCAGAGCCGTTGCTATGCCCAGGATGGACTATTGCAACAGCCTCTTCCTGAACCTTCCTTCTTCTGCTCTGCGCCCTCTGTAACTCATCCAGAACAGAACCGTAAGACTTATCCTTGGCCTCAAGACCAGGAACCGCATCTCTCTGGCACTGAACTCTCTTCACGGGCTCCCCAAGGTGGCAAGGATCAAATTCAAGACCCTTTGCATTGTTCCCAAGGCTTTCTGGGGCCTGCGACCTACCTACCTGCAACGCTGTCTACCTAAATATTGTCCCTCATGAACCCTCCACTCATCTACCTCCAACCGTCTGTGAGTGAGCTGGTTATCCAAGCAGAGATTTGGAGGGAGATCCTTATCCTCAGCAGGTGCCTCCTCCTGGAACACCTCCCTGCCACCCTTTGTCTCGAGCCAGGTCTCCTTAAATTCCCGAAACTCCTCAAGACTTTCCTATTTACCTCTTCCTTCTCTCTCCCTCTATGCTGCTGACTTAGTTCTCTGCTTTTCCCTCTCTCCAAGCCCCTCCGTACTGCATTCTAACTGGCCAGCGGGTGTACTTCCGAGTCTCACTGGTCCCCTGTACCTCCACCAGTCCTCCCTCGCACTTGCCTCAGGGCCTTATGCCCTACCCCACTCAATGCACATGAGAAATTAACCCAAGAGAGTGGCTCTCTCTGCACTTACCCCAGTCTTAACCGGCTGGGTGCACTTGGTCCTCCCCCTCCCTATTACTCTCAGTGCACGTGCTCAATCTGTATACACTGCACTGAAGATCCTGTGTCTGTTCTCCCTTGTCTTCACCCCTTAATTGCACTGTCTGAATCTGCAGAATCACTGTCAGGCCTATTTGCTATCCTCAATCTTAAATGTACGTTTACGCACTTACACTGCCTGTGCAGACTATTATTGTCTCAGAATTTCAAGGGCTCTGTGCAGCTGTTTGTTTTTTTTCCCCATGCTCCCACCCTCATTGAGCACTTTGAAGCACTTGTCTGTGTATAGGCACTATTTAAATAAACAATACCATACCATACCATAACATAGTGCAAACCAGCCCATGATATAAACTGGATGCAGATTGATGAAAATGCATGATGCTCTGGAAATGGAAAGGGAACATCATTTAAACATGCAGGCGTGAAGCTGTGCTGCATTTTTAAAGTGTGGAATGTGAGATCTGTTCTGCTAAAGCTATTGCATTGTCTCGGGGCAGGAAGCGCCGGAGGGATGTAACAATTTCTCTTCAGCGATGCAGTTTGTATCTCGGGTAAAGGCACAGAGGAAATCACGTGCTATTATAATTTATCAAGGAGAGGTGCTTTTTGAGTGACACATGGGTTTTAGAAAAAGGAAGAGAGGTTTGGGTAATTTCCCTCACTCCCTGACTAAGCAAGCAGACAGGCTGGAAGAGAGGGTTGCTTCCTGAGAGGCTAACTCTCCTGTGTTCTTGCTGACTGTCTGCAATGCTGCAGGCAGTATGTCTCTCTCCTGGGTTGGCAGTGCTTAGAAGAGCTGCAGTCTCGAGCAACCTTATCTGTCAATGACCCTGATCCCCACACAAGGCCTTCAATGAAGAAACATGTAAGGTCTTACTAACTGTATATGTAGATGGATGTGCATACCATGTAGAAAATGATACTGAAAAAGAACTCGTAGCAGGAATAGGAAATGTATTGTTTAAATGTGACAGCATTCCAAGCATAAGCATGAGGATAGGCCCCAAAAGCAGTCAAGTGGCAGAATTGGCCGCTATTTATAATACAGCCCTAGAAAATAGACTCAAAGAAATAGTTTTATTCATTGATTCTGATTATGCGCAAAATCGTTTGTGGAGCATTTACTTGGCTGTAAGGTGAAAGGGATGCTCACATATAACAAGAAGCCAGTTAAACATGGCAAGATGATTCAAGCTATAGACAAACTGTCAGAAAATGATCTGATAATAAATTGGAGGAAAATACGTGGTTATTTGAAAACATCAGGTGAGGATGAGGAAGGAAATGATGAGGCAGATCAATTAGCCAAAATTGGAGCTGTAATGGGGGAGTTCTTTTCTATTAATACCCGGTTGGGGGGTGGCAGCCTCTCAGCCAATGAGGAGGCTGGGAACAGGGGCATTACTAGCGGTAATCCGCCTACTCCGAGCAGCCTCATGGCTGGTGGCAGCCATCTTCCCCCGCTGGGCAATGAGGTAAGTGGTGTCCCACTTCCCCACTCCTCTCCCACTTTTGCCCATCCACAGAATTCCCTCTGCAGCCCCCCATTCCCACTTATCGTTGTTGAAGTAACTTTTGGGAGCAGACACACTGGCAACACTTCTGTCCCCAGCGCGTCCGCTCCCTATCTGCGACAGGCTGTCATGGAAAGGAAAAAGTGACTACACATAGTGCCTTCTCTGCTTTCCATGGTGGCCATTTTTAAAAAAAACTTTTTTAATAGGTGCATGGAAAGAGAGAAGCGGCTACTTCTCCCGTTTCCATGTCGGCCATTTTTCTTTTTTACTTTTTTCTTTTTTTTTTCAATGGCTGCAACGGAAAGGGAAAACAGACTTCATTTTCCCTTCCCTGGCAGCGATTTGAAAAAAGAGTGCTCTGTTCCGAAATACCGTAACATTTTAGAACATAAAAAACATACTTTTAGAACCCTGGTCTTATAGGCCGGGGTACCAATAGCAATAAGCCCTCGCTGCAGGGCATTGCCAAGTCAGCTAATACCTGAGGCCTTCGTTAAGGCCCTCGCTTTGCTCAGGCCTGTAACTATGGGCCTGGGGCATTACCTGACTCAGTAATGCCCCCGCGGCTCAGAGCTTATTGTTTAATTGAACGTCTGCTTGGTGAAATACAGGTGGATGCGATAACACACGCCAAAAGTCTGAAAAAAGTTGAACAGCCTGTGGCGCAATGGAGCCTGGATACTCCAGATCAAGACTTGTTTAAGGCACAAAAGGAAGATCTTATTCTAGGCCCATTCTACAACCATTTGCTAGATGCAAAACAAAATCCACTGACTGAAGAGGAATGCAAAGGGAAAGAGGTATTGAGAGTCGTATTAAAAAAAAAAAGTGAATTAGGTTCCAAGATGGACTGATGATTAGGGATTCTGTGACGGGCCAAACCCAATGTGTAGGGCATTTGTCATTTCGGGGATTGATGTTACACCATACCCACGATGCCATAACTGCAGGACACAGAGGTTCACAGAAGACTTTGGAAATTTTAAAAGATTATGGGCCTCATTACACGGATGGCGGTGGACCAAGGTGTTATTAGCACCTTGGTCCATGCCGGTAAAATACCGGCACTGCCTTGGTGGAAAGGGGAATTACTGCCCTATTCCAAGGTTGGTGGGGCGTTAATTCCCCCTTCCCCCATTGCCCTTCCCCATTCCCATTTTTGCCCCATAGTGCATAATGGGAATGGGGAAGGTGCTAATTATGGCACCGCAAATTGCGGTGCCGTAATTAGCTCCCTGGTCCCTTTGCGGGTTGGTTTTTAACGCCTGCAAAAAGCAGGCATTAAATTCCCCAACCCGCAAAAGGACCTCGTAGTAAGGCGGTAAGGTTTTACCGGTACCGGTAAAATACCGGTACCGGTAAACCCTTACCGCCGTCCGTGTAATCAGGCCCTATGCCTTTTTGCCACATATGTCTCAAAATGTTGAGCTCTATACAAGAGGGTGGTTAGTGTGTGCACAGTTTCAGCTTGCATCACCCGCCCATTGAGCACCATTAATGAAAAAGGATTTGACACTCCCATGGTCTGATTTGCAAGTAGATTATGTAGAGCCTGTGAGAAGATCAGCAAGGGGAAACAGGTACATGTTGACAGTCGTTTGTCTAATGTCTAAATGGGTGGAGTGTATTCCTTCCAGCTCCAGACTGCAGTGCGCAAATGGCGGCCACTTTACTTGTAAAGCATATTTTTTCAGGATTTGGTTTACCTCAAAGAATAGAATGAGCCTGTCAAAGTCTTTTCACTAGTGCATTAATGACAAAAATGTGGCACATTTTGGGAGTGAAGAGGAAGCTACACATTTCTTAACCGGTCCTCCTCTTCCGGGGGAGTGAAACGGTGTAACAAATCGATAGTAGATATGTTGAAAAAGTGTTTAGCTGAAGCAGGATCTAGTTGGGATTTGCAGCTTCCAATGGTACTAATGGCCCTGAGATCGACACACTCTAAATCAACAAATCTCAGCCCCCATGAAATCTTGACCGGAAAAAATATGGTTTTATTGCAACACTTACTTTACAGAACAAATGAACAGGTTGTTGTAAATGCGCCCACAGTTAATGAATATGTGGAAGAACTGAGAAAGCACTTGAAATATGCCTTCACATTTGAGCAGCAGAATTTGGAAAAGGCTGCTGACAGTGCAAAGACATATTATGATAGGAAGATATCTGTGAGAGAATATGAAATAGGAAACCAGGTGTACATATGTACCTTTGGGAACAATAAGCATAAAAGTTCTACATTTCTTGCAGCATGGCAAGGGCCATATAGAATTATAGATAAGGATTCACCTGTGGTTTACAGAATTGCTAAAAGGGAGGGAGAATTAACAGTGGAACAGTTTTGCCATGTTAATCAAATTAAGCCCTTCCACCCGAAACATGAAGTAAAAAGACTAGAGCAAATTGAGGCTAGCAGGAAGTAAAGAGTAAAGCGCTTACCTATTAAATAGATTTACCATAGAAGGTGGATAGGTGTAAATATTGTGAAGATATCAAAACGAGATTTGAAAAGATAAAAAGGGAAAATATGTCAAATTACTGAACAAAATATAAATAAGTAAATAAGAGAAAGGGGTATTGTAAATAGCTAAAGCCTCAGTTTTTGACATTATTTTATTAGATGCTGTACTAAGATTGGTTGGGTTTGAGAAAGTGCCTGTAAAATACCATGTGGTATTAGTGTGCTTAATTTATGCTATTTTCAGATGGTCCTAAAAAGATGTCTTGGCTGTATGATATGTTATTTGGTACAATGTGCATTTGTTGGTATAATATACATTGATTTCAGATATCCCTGTGAGAAGAGTAAAGTAAAGGGTTTGGTACACTTGATTTTTAAGTTGTCTTTTCTTTTAACTCTCGAAAAATAATTGTTCCCCCCACCAGTGCCCCTGATTCATGGAGTGTCCAGATCTCTGGAGGGTACCACTGGAATGGAGTCCCCTGGAAATCCCCTGGACCAAAGAAGGGGTTGAAGAAAATAGGTCCCAACTACAAAGAATGGAAGTTCACTTCACCAAGAACGGTTTCCTGAATGATTTTTGAATTGACTGTTAAAGACTATTTTTCTTATTTTTACAAATTGATTTTTTCAGAATCATACATCAGATTAGGGCCACTGGCATAGTTCTATGGACTCATGTTTTATTTTTAAAGTGACAATGTTTTCCTTTAATGTTTTATAATGAAAATAATTCTACACAAAAAAAGAGATCACCAATTTAAAATAAAATGATAATAGATAAAGTTGATCAGAAGATGAAGATATAAGATTAAAAAAACAAGATTTTCTTTCTCTTGCTCAAAACTAGAGATATATACATACATTTTTTTGTGTGTGAATATTACCAATTGCATGTTATTTGTTTCTTGACTATTAAGATCAAGATAAAATGTGTTGAAGCTGGGATTATTGCATGTTTTTTTTCCTGCAGTGATTACAGTGGTGTCCCAGCAGAAAAAAAAGAATGGCTGTAGGAATGGCAGCTCCACATTTCATCATGCAATTTTAGTGAAGGTTTGAATTTTAACCAGGGCCAAGGGTGTGAGAATAATATATGTAATTCAAGGGTATGAGACTGATCTAAATAGATGCCAATGCACAGACCACATGCTAGAAAATAATCGTGTTGCGCCACAATGCTATTTTAACGTTTTGAGTTGCACTAAAAAAATAAAACTAACGTGAAACTAACATACTCATTTACTTTGCTCATGTAACATTTAGTGCAAACCAGTCTATGACATAAACTGGATGCAGATTGATGGACATGCCTGATGCTCTGGAAATGCAACAGGAAAATAATTTAAAAATGCAGATTGATGCGCTGTGTATTGTGGAATGTGAGATCACACGCAATATTAATGGGTTGAGTTGTCAAGGGGAGGTGCTTTTTGAGTGACACTTGGGTTTTAGAAATATTTTTGTGGAAGAGAGGGCTAGGTCATTCTTTCACTCACTGACGAAGGGAGCAGAAGTGCTGGAAGAGAGAGCTGAATCTTGCTGACTGTCTGAAGTGCTGCAGGCTGTATGTCTCTCTCCTGGGTTGGCAGTCCTTAGTAGAGCTCCGGTCTCGAGCAACCTTATCTGTGAATGACCCTGTGTGAGGCAAGCAGAAAGGCTGGGGAAGGACTTTGTGGGTTATTGCCAAGCTGAGTCGGAACATATCTCCAACAGATTTAGGTAATTATATTGTAATTGAGGAGAGAGTTGAAGTGGATGTTTTAATATTATGTAGCATAGGTTAAATAATTCCGTTCATTTTTAGGCTCTGCATTAATAATAATAATTTAAACGTGTGTGCAAAACTGTGATTATATTACTCCAAGTTTTGCTGCGATTCAGAGTAACATAGGCTCTGCCAGCTTTGTTGCGAAGTCTAGGCCAACAACAAGCAGAGCTCGGCACATTACCACAGATAGAGCGTTGAAATCCATTGCAGGAAAAACCTTGGTTATGTTGAATTACAATGTGGGTGCACGTTTCATTATGTGTAACTTGCACATTTCTAGTTTCTGATGAAAGAATAATAATTTGAATAAGTAATTTAGTCTCAGTGTATTTATTCTGCATTCAGTCTCATTGAGTTGGCAGAGATGGAAACGTGCAGTAAGTAAAATACGAAAGGCAAAGCTAGTCACAGTAAATTGTTTTACTTTGAGAGGCTGAAAGCAGGTTTCATTTGCTTGTTTAATATATTTTGAAACACAGCCAAAAGGGCATAAGAGTGATAATGTACATAAAATATCACAGGCGAGCACAAGCGAATTATTCAGAGTGTACTGAGTCCAGCATTTGTTTACCATTAGTGACCCTGGTGAAATCATTATAAGACAGTGTTCTGAAATTGGTCTCACCACTATAAAAATACCCCAATAGGTTTACTACAATTTATTGCCAAGAGATAAGAAAAATACTACCACACTAAAATACCATAACATACCTCCTAAAAAATCCTCTCTTCCACTTGTGCAGTTATCCCTGTCAGATCCTTAATCAACCACTCGCTAACAGCTGGTTTCTTCCCACCTGAATATAAAAACTCTCACATCAAACCACTCCTAAAAAAGCCTTATCTTGACCCCCTCCTCCCTTCCAATGACCACTCCATCTCCAACAACTGCTTCATTGCCAAATTACTAGAATGGATGGCCTACTGCCAGCTCAGCCTCTTCTCCAAGGCTCACAGCATTCTTGAGCCCACCCAGTCTGGATTCAAACCTCTCCATTGAACTGAATCCTCCCTGGTTTCTATTTGGGAAGAGTTGAAAGGTACAGCAGTCTCCGAGGGCTGTGCTGCTCACATCCTCCTTGACTTTTAAGCAGCCTTTGACAGGATTAACCACTCCATCCTCATGAACAGACCATTTGACCATTGCATAAGGGGCTCCGCACTCAGACAGATCTCCTCTTTCCTCCCTGACCACACCCAAATCATCTCTCTCCAAACGTTTCTCCTCTGCCCCCCATGCAGTCCTGAATGGAGTGCCTCATGGAGTCTCTCCCTCCCACCTCCTTTTCAACCTCTACCTCTCAACCCTCCCAAAGCTCATCCATTCCCACAATCTCACCTGTCACAACTATGCTGATGACACCCAGATCATCCTTAAGATTCCCAGCTCCCCTTCCTCACCCCACCCAGATCTTGCATACTGCCTCTCAGACATTGACCTCTGGATGATGAAAAATCACCTGCTCCTCAACCCCAGAGAAACAGAAATCCTAATCTGTGGTAAAACAGCTCTCCTTCCCCAACCCATTCCTTGGCTGCAGTCATTAGGACCCGTCCCCACTGTATCCCACTGAGTCAAAAACCTACGATGCACTTTTAGCTCAGACCTGACTCCTGTCACATCAATGCAGTCTGAAGATCATGCACCTTTCACCTCTGCATCCTCAAGCAGGTTTTTCCTTATCTCTCCTACCCCCATAGAGTTTCCAAACTCATGGCCATCATCCTTCACACATAGTCTACTCTAACTCTCTCTACCTAGGTGTGCCTATATACCATCTGAGAAATCTCCAACAGGTTCAAACTCACTCTGCAGCAAGGCTCTGCCATGCACTCTCCCCCAGAGAACACATCTACTTCACACTCAGGACACTCCACTGGCTGACCATCAGCCAACGGGCCTCCTTTAAAGCCATATGCATTGCCCACCATGCAATCTGAAAGAAAAGCGAGAATTCCTCCAAATAAATTCACTCACTACCACCCCACCAGAATCCTCAGATGAGGTTCTGCACACTTCCTGGTAGTCCCTCCTTTCAAGTTCTCCAGATTAGCAGGTGCCTGTTTCTCTGTCCTCGCACCCCCCTTCTGGAACTCCATCCCACTCATCCTCCACCTCATAGAGGATCAACTGGCCTTCAGGAAAGCCCTCAAAACCTGGCTGCTCCCACATCTTCATGATCCCCCACCTCCCTGCACCCAGTTCCCTCCTATCACACACACCTTTAATCCAGCAGACTTAACCCCCTGCACACTCGCCTCTCTTGCCCATCTGACATCTACTAGCCTCTTCTTTCCTTCAACAGCTTTGCTCTCCCATCCAGCCTTCCTTTCGGGATGGCAAGCACAAATGGAGGACTCAAGTAGTCACTTCAGCAACTCTCAACTAGAACCAATCCTGACAGTGGACCAGGTATGGCACCCATATGGGCTTAAAGGGGGGCAATGCATCGAACCTGAAATGCACTTTTGGAAATTCACGCTGACCAACCCATAGGAGGACGAACATGCACCTCAGACCCCTCGCTCAGGTTTGACAGGGCAGATGACTCTAACGAACTGCATGGTGGGGCCGCCGCTGCATGCAATCATGAAATGGGGTCCCAGTTTTTGCACTAGAAGAAACTAGGGATGTCAATATCTCACTCTAAGAACCCTCAGAAGCTGAGTATTAAGTATTCATCGAGCACTTAGATAGTCTGTGAATCGCAGCACTGCTTCTTGTACATAGATGGGACCCAGGAAATAGACACTGCTGTTAGTAGACCTAGCCCATTTCTCCCCTTACACACTGCACCTTTGCAAATTAGCAGGAGGCACGGTCTCACTCTGCACACACATACTACACAAACACAATTTGCACATGACCTCTGCCATAACAATGAAGCTACTTTTAATGATAAAAATGTGAACTGCAACTTCCCTCATAACTGTCTATCTCCTTAAACACAACCCCCTTGTAGTTCATAGTATTACCTCTGCTGTGCTCATACACATGCCGTTTCGACATGGGTGAATACCAGGGTCTTGACCGCCCTCTCAGAACTTTAATGGCTGAAATGCACACATGCATAATAACACCTCACAAACTCTCCTATATTTTGGACTCCGGTCCGTCTGAGGGCGTTGAACCAAAAGCATGTTGGGCCTATAAATATGGTGAAAGGTGCTATAACAAATGACAAAATGAATGAATGAATGTTTTGCACTACAGCTCCCATCAGCCCTAGTCTGCATATTTAATGGTGAGGGATAATGGGAGTCGTAGTGCAAAGCATCTGGAGAGCCACGGTTTGCAGACTCCTGCCCTAATTGATGGTTACAAGATTTTAAAGTGCAGTGTCTCATGGATGCTAAAATAAACAATATAAATAACATAACTGAGGTTTTTTCAACAACTTAAACACCAGTCCATTGGATCAATCTAAATAGCAGTTTATCTTTTTGTGGAAGAAAATGTACTTATTTGATCCCTAACATGAATTCCTTCAGAATTGGAGACTAAATGAATAGGACTATGTAATGGAGAAGAGCAATAGAGGAGTTCGTTTCCACAGAATCCTAGGAAATTTAGAAGAGTGGACTCGAGCACCACTATGCATCACATAGTAAGGCAAAAAAGGATACGATCTTGTGCATCTCAGACTGACCAATGGCGACTCAATTCACACTGCTATGAGATAGTTGCAGATTTCCTGCTTGTTAGTCTGAGTTGGACTCAACTCGCACAAGTTATTTGCAAGAAGGAGAGAGGCTCTGCGATAAAAGTTCTTCTCAAAACGGAGAATGACGTAAACAAGACAGCCTTAAAAGACAAGAAAGAACTCGACTTTGTCCTCCATTAAAACTTTACATTACATGTCAACTTCCTTGGTCCAACTATGCAAATGAAATGACTGGTAACTGATATTATTAAGGGTACAGAATTATTGGCGAAATTTATAGAAGATTCGAAAGGTAGTAACTGTATGGAAAATCGTGGTTTGGTTCATGTTGCGACATTTGATATCAGTAATACGCAGTTAGCCGACACTGACTTAAATACTAACGATTGAGAAATAGAAAATCAAACTTGCAGTATGATAATGAGACATGTGAATCCCAGAGGAGTCTCTGGGTGACGATTCAGTGAATGGAAGCCGGATTCAAAATTATGCAATTGTTGAATTACATACCAATATTAACAACTTAAATCTGGAAAAATTAGGACAAAGTGAAAGAAATCTAAATTTTAACAAGAATGTAAATTAAAGACAGAGAACTCACGAAACATGGGAAAAAAAATATATTTCTAGCTAGCGCATCTTCGCAATTTCGCCAAAAACAATAATCTGGCCCTTTCGGTCTATGTGAGCAGTCAAGGAAGGAGGGAACATTGACTAAGAATGACTGTGAACAGCACGCTCAGACAAATGTGATAGACGATATAGATGTGAAGATTATGGTGATGTATAATATCTAATAACATGATTGGTTCTTTGGTCGGGTACATTATTTATTTATTAATGTATATAGCAACCGAGCCCGCAGGCATCAAGGCGCACACCAACAGAAGGACCAAGTGGGACCGGATGATCTAAATTCACAAAAGTGGGCTAACCAACCAAAGTAGGGGCAGAGACAGTCAAAGTAACAGCAGAGGAAGCAAAGTATTCAAACAGTAAGGTTTTTAGTCATTTCCAAAATGGGAGGTAGTGTTCTTCCAGTCGCAACTCAATGGGGAGAGCATTCCATGTTTGGGTTCCAGGGATATCATTTCACCAAAATGCCAGGGGTGGCAAAAGTGACATCACATGACCCTTGACCTCTGATGACCTCACCCTAAAATGACATCACAGGAAGTTGATGGAACACGACCTTTCTCACCTTGACAAAACAGGAAGTGGCATCACATAGCATTGTTCCTAAGTATACTACGAAGAATATGGTTACGATATCACTGTAATGTGATATACATTTCATACAAGAATGGATCAGCATAGGTATCATTATTATCAGTGTGTATAGGCCCATGTAAATGCAAGCAGACGTCCAAGGACAAATGATTTTGATGTGTTATTATATAGCACTTACGCTTAAGCTCTTTATATAGAACAAATATACATACAATATCACACAGCCTGTGTTGGTACTCATTTATCAACCTCAGACAGATAAAAGGCTGAGTTGACCTTGTCGGGATTCGAACCTCCAACCTGCAGATCACACACACAACACAGCAGCGAGCGCTAATCCCACTGAGCGATCTTACTGGCTATAGCTATCTTACTGGCTATAGTAAAATGAGCAATTACATGTCTGAATGTTCTGACAGTCAGAAAACAAATTGCACTTTGTAGTGGATACCATTAAACTGGTAACTGAGATTTAACAGCATGCTAGTTCATCTGTAGGTCTGGTGCAAAGTTGCCCACATGTCAAGCCTACGTGGATCTACTTTTCAGGCTTCAGAGGTTGGCAAAATACATACCATTGGGAGGGTCCACTCACACAGTATCCAGTACTCTGGGCACTCGTTAATTCAAACATCCTGAACATCAAGCCATGGAGATAGGACAGATACACACTTTACAACAAAATGTGGCACAATTAAATCAAGGGCCACTTTATGTGCTATGGTCAAACATTTCTACGCTGTACACAAGCTTTTAGGCACAAGGATTTTGTCAAGTGACCGAGGACAATGAGATGGAATGTCTTGTGATGATCATAACAGAGACAACGGCAGAAAAAAGCATGCTATAACTGAAACTTGCGAAAAGCAAAATACATAGTCCGCAATGGATGCTTATTCTACTCTAAATGCTTTTTGGAGGTGTTTGTCTGCATTGTGAATTTGAGGTGTTTAAGAACGGACTACATCAGTGACTCACTCCCTAAAGTGTGCCTGAAATAAACCTTTAATGAGTCTAGCACTTATTGTATAGAATTCCAGAAAGACAAATTATTTGTTATTCCTATTCTTTCTTATTTAGGGTCACTGCTCAAATTGTTATATTTGTGGAACCCCTCTTTTTTTTTGTAAGAGGCGGTACAAGAAAGTCAGTCACTCCAGAAACAAAGAGCCACAAGGCCCAGGAGTTTCAATTTTTAGGGGTAGCAAGGGAGACCACAGGGGGAGCAAGGGAGACCTCAGGGGTCACAGCTGCGACCCCTAGCAACACCCAAATGACGTCCCTGTTGTGCTCTAAGGACTGGAAGTGTTTATTCATGTTAGGTTTTGGAACCTGCAGGAGCCCACAGGCACTGGAATGCAGTGGCCTCGAATGAGCTTATAGTTCCACATGTTCTTTAAGATAGGTGGGCACATTCCCATTCATACATTCGTGAGCCAAAGACAGAGCCTTGAATAATAATCTGGCTGATAGTGCTAAACAGTGAAGCTTCTTTTTTGCAGCTTAGACATGTTCTCGTTTTGCAGTACTTGTAGTCTTTCCAGGCAGTCTTTGTTTGCTCCTATCAATAGTGCATTGCAATAATCTAGGCACAGCGTTATAATTGCCATGACCAATGTTTCATGTTTTTTGGGTGACAATATTTTTTTGGGGTGTCTCAGTACTCTTAAATGGTGATGTGAGTTGGCAATTACCTGATCCATTGGTTCCTCTAAACTCATATATCCTTACAGATTTGTCCCCAAGGTCTTAACATTGTTCATGATGCCTATACGGCACCCTTTGAGGTTCATACACTTGTATTTTGAGCTTTAGTTTAGCTCTAGCTTGTTGGGACCCAAAGATCATCAGCTCGGTCTTGTTACTATTTAAACACATCCAACGATTGGACATTCAGTTTTTTTATGGTGTCATAGATGTGCTTGAGTCTGGGGGAGCAAGTCTTTTAGCAGCCACTCAACTCCATCAGGAGTTGAGCGCCATCTGCGTATGATGAAGTTGATTCCCATAGATGTTAAAAGATCACACAAGTGTCTGATATATAAGTTAAACAGAGTTGGGGACACGCAAGCTCTGTACGGGAATCCACAGCATATTAGCTTGAGTGCCGAGCTAGCATCACCCCAGCATAACCTTGAGGACCTATTTTTCAGGACAGAGCCAATCCAATTTATAGCTTCCTGAGAAGAGTTGCTGGTGGTTGCTAGAGCATCCAATAGGCATCAGTGATCCAGCATATCAAAAGCAGCAGATAAGTCCAAGAGTATCAGCAATCCTGTCCCGCTTTTCTCCAGAACTTCCAACATATGTGTCTGGAGGTCCAGAAGGGCACTTTCAGTGTTGTGATGCATTCTAAAACGTTATTGTTTCGAATGGAAAATACCTGCAACTTCCAAGTGTTATTGTAGTTGGATAGTCGCTATCTTGTCCACGACATTCATAAGGAATTGTGTGTTTGCAATGCGGCATAGATTGCTTGGGTCTTTAGGATTAAGCCTAGTTTTTTTTTACCAGGGGTGTATCACAACTACCTGTTTGATAGATTCAGGTACTGAGCTAAAGAGAAAGGACGCGTTTACAAAGCAAACCAAGAAAGGGGTAAATATGTCAGGATTGCTAAAGATAAATTTAGCTGGAATAATGTCGCCAGAACAAGAAGTAGGATGCACGTTGTTAAGACGACTCTTCCTCTCCTCTTTAGCTATTTGTTTAAAGCATAAACCTGGGGTTTCTCTCACTACCTGTGTTTCAACTTGACTCCGATGAGTGTTTGTTCCAGGAGGGAGCCGTTGCAGCGTATAAATGGTGCCATTGATAATAGAGATGATTTTGTGGATCCTATATTGAGGTCTAATTGTCTAAACAGATAAATGATAATGCCAAAACATTTTGCGCATAATGATTCTCAAACATTAAATTGTTCCCATATTTTACAGATAATGCACATGACACCACAACTGTGAGTCATGAACACAAGGGATACGGAATTTGTAGATTTCTTGGAGGGACGTAATGTCCCAAGATCAACGATTAGCTTTTGGACCACAATAAGAGTGGACGTCATATTGGTGCATACTGAGAGATTCTGCAAAATTGAGTATGAGTGACAGTTACTCATTGCTAACTCATTTTTTCACAAGCTTAATACACATTCTGCTTCAACCAATGGGAACATCTAAGGGGCGAAATGAGATAGAGCTATGAAAGTAAGAAAGCTTCTACATAAATCCAATGTGAGCCAAGTGCCTTGGGTGCCATCAGAAATAAACAACCAGGATACTTTAGGGGGTAAGAAGGTACGCATGTGGGATTGACTGCATGCAAGCTTGCCACCAAAGACCCTTCAGCATTCCTAAAGAAGCTTTACCACAGTTTACCATGCTCTCCTGGTATAACAGAGGTTATTGAAAGGTCATCAAAACTTCAAGGATAAAAGCACATTGGTAAAATATATTTTTCAACATTTACTGTGATTGAATCACCACCATAAAAGAGCCTGCAACACCGCCACATGTGGGTTGACATAACAAGGGTCTACACATGGGGAAGGAAAATGTCCTTAATATTGTTCAAATACATATTCATCAGATGACAAAAATATATTCATAGGACAAGTTGTCAGGAATAAGGTATAGATACAATTAAGCATGCAGATTGATCATTGTCTCGGGAGGATTGCTCAGGGGCAACATGCTTGTCTTGAAAGCAAGACGACGTGGAGCAACACATTCTCGATCACCAGGTTTGCGCTTAGAAACCTGTGGGTATTTAGAGCGTTATAAATAATCCATTACAATTACAATCATTAATGTTTATGGCCCATCAGGAAGAAATGTAACAGCAAACAATAGAAGCAGATAATTGATGTCTGGGTCAGAAAACATCCAACTGATCCCATATTAATTGTGGGAGACTTGAATGCAACATAATCTAATGTTCATGTAATGCAAGAGAAAGTACATTTTAGAATGATGAACGGGAGAACTAAAATTGACACTACCCGCAACCCCCAGTATCCCAGAATGAATAATAAGTCAGCAGGTGCAATTGATTATAATCTCTCCCTGTCTCACCAGATTAATGCCACCACCTCCTCCACGACCTACACCACTAAAATAATCAGTGCCGCCAGACCTTTCCGCTCCCCTAAAAACTGCATTTCGACTGCCAGAGCTCTCATTAACTTAAAGCTGGATTACAGCAATGCCATCTTTGCTGGTACATCCACACACAACATCTACAAGTTGCAGGTCATCAAGAACAATGCCATTCATGCAGCCCTCAACATTCCTATACAAAAGCATATCTCAAAGGCCAGGAAAGATGCCCACTGGCTGCCTATCTGAGAAAGAATTTTTTTCAAGACTTCAACTTTCACACACGTATGCCTATCCAACTCTGCGCCACCTTACCTTGCTCACAATTTCAAGAAAGCCCTGTCCTCCATGCCAGTCGGACAAGCATATGTGCATCAGTTCATCCAACCGATGTTCCATAGAGTTAAAGGTGGTGCCAAAAGCTTCTCCACTTTCTCCCACCCAGCCTAAGAGCTGAACAGTCATTCTGGCCCTTCAGAAAAGCCCTAAAAACCCTGGCTGTTCAACTAAGAACATTGGAATTCTACCTCACGGATGCCCTTTCCTGACTGTCATGTGTGTGTAACCGGTTGTTACAGTGCCTTGATGCCCGAGGGTTTTTGAGCGCTTTACAAATGCATAAATAAATAAATAAATAAACTATTGAGTAGCAGCTTAATAATTAGAAGGTATCATATTGTTAGAAGCCAGGGAGTTCAAAGTGCAACTCAGAAGCCCACTGCATGCCATAGGACTTTTTTAATCCATGATATTAGAAAATATAAAGACAGTTCGACAAGTTCTAGAGCCCCCGTACTGGACAGAATAGGCAATGCTTTACTAAAACTTTACTAAATGTCTGCCATGGAGGTGGCGTGGTTGCAACATGTGGTTTTTACGTGGATACAAGAGGGCAGTAGTATTCCCTCTTTCTTGAATACAAGTATGCTAATCTCAATATATGAAAAGGGGGAACTTTAGGAAACAGTGCTGACCAATAGCACTACAAGATGTCCTCGCGAAATTTCTTAAAATATTGCAAAACAAGTTAACAGCTTGTGCTGTTGTTGACAACATGCTATCATGCCAACAAACATATTGTCAAGCACTTGTAATAGCTGCCAGTGTTTTTTTAATTAATGCCAGTGGGAAACAAGGGATTGATTCAGTCTAAAGGACAGCTGGTGGCCTTTCTAGAATACAACCTACTGTTTGACCAGGTGAAAACATTGAAGAAACACTCAAACTGGGGGATGAATAAGGGACGTTTTGGAATGATCCAGATGTCTGATCAGTCATCAGTAACATTTACGCTTGACACGCAGGAAAGAGCTTTGGGAAACATCTATATAAATAGAGGTATAAAACTGGGTGTGTACTGGCAGCCATGTCATTTAATCTATACAAACATGCTGCATATTGCAAGGCGAGTGCCAGAATTGTGTCTGAAGATAGGAAAGTCCCAAATACGATGATTTGCTGGTGGAGATGACATGGTCATTTGAGAGACAACACATGGAGGTGTACAACGTCGTCTCAGACCAATTAATTTAAACCCAATTGTGGATGATTTAAAAACAAAAAGGGGGAAATCCCCAATAATGTGCTATGTAATGTAGCGGATGAAGGAAATATACAATTGGGATATTAATGACTACAAAGTAGAGATAGTATTTGATTACAATACCTTGAAATCATCCTGAATAACTTGGTAAAAATCATCACTCTTTAATAGCCAAGCTATAGATTTAATAAAATCCCTGTTTGACTTTGATGATAGTTATCAGAGTATACAACAAAGCCAAATATTTCAGCAAACAAATAAAAGGTTTTGCATGGTGTGGAAATCCAGGCACTGGATGACATAACATCGCTTAAGAGGCTATGATGCTAAATAAGGCAAAATAAGGCAACCAATATTAGGCGTGGCTACGACAACACCAGATGCATACCTGAATATTTGTATATGAAGCCAATAGGCCAATTAAAGCCAAGGGCATTGCTGTTTTTGTTTTGCAAAATGCAATTTTCAAGCCAGAATAGTTCTTATATCCTGCTATCAATGTTAAAAGATCAAATTAAAGAGGATGGAAGTATTCTCAAAACAATCATAAGCATATTTTCATGATGTAGCCCGATATTGCTAATATCAGCATAGCTGATTATCTAAACTATGGTCACTCTAAGAAAGAAGAAAAGGGCCAGATGGTTCAGCGTGGCCTTTTCCATAAATCTGAATGTTTATAAAAGAAACATATAACACATGAAGCTATTTAATTAACCTAAAAAAAAACGCCCCCATGCATTATTTTATATAAAAACGTTAAGAGATAATTGTTTGACAATTAAGAATCAATTATCTGGAAATTAATTGAGTCAGTGAAGACAGACAAGTGCAGTTATTTCTGAGCGAGGATACAGCTTTTGTATCACATGACAGATTGAAACTCTGTTTCGTTGCTTTGTGGGAGTTGAGGCACTGAATCAATAGAGGCCTTTATATTTGGAAAAATATGCAGACAAAAATGAACATTTGTACTCAGAACAGTTATGGATTTTATATCTGAGTGATGATGCTATTCCCCCAAACAATAACTGCAGTGAAGAGCTGGATTTAAATTAAAAAGAAAGTGAAGAAATATAAATAAATGATAAGGGAGGTTGGGAGACCAAATACAGTAATTCATCTATTCATATATGAGATTTATAACATGCAACGTTAATGAGAAACAACACAGTAATCTACGTAATGGATGCACCCGGGGGTTCACAGGTACTTTGACAGGCAGCCGAGGAGCTGGAATGGCCAGAAGGAGTAATAGAGGTGAGGCGATCCAGTGGCAGAGAATTAGATTTGCGTGGAACAATCAGCGATTGGAAAGAGCGTTTTTGGAGAGTAGGGTCTCCAAGTACTTCCTCTAAATGTAGGATTTAGGGCAGCAGTCTTATCCACAGTGGTAATGTGTTACATAGGCAATGTGCATTGCAGTAAATGGCCTTTTTCCTAGTTTTCCCCTCTGTAAATCTTTCTTTCCAGTCTAGCAATGTCATGGCTTCTGATGATGCTGAGGCCTGTGGACCTGGGGAATTCCGTGGCCAGGTACAGTGGTGTTTTGGTTGTGACTGCTTTCTTCAGTAGGTGATACAGTCTAATCTATTGGCTAAATGAAAGCACGAATGCCCTTAATCTCATTGGGCCTCATTCCGAGTACGGCGCTAACCAATGGCGCTATTAACGCCTTGGTTGACGCCGTACCCGGACCGGCAGCGCCTTGGTGGATGGCGGAATTACCGCCCCATTCCAAGGTTGGCGGGGCGGTAATTCCCCAATCCCCATTTACCCTTCCCCATTCCCATTCTTGCCCCATAGGGCATAATGAGAGTGGGGAAGGCGTTAATTACGCCACCGTAAATTACGGTGGCGTAATTAACATCAAGGTCCCTTAGCGCCATGGTATTTAACACCTGCTAACAGCAGGTGTTAAAACCACCATGGCGCAAAGGGAACTCGGAGTATGGCGGTAAGGGATTACCAACTTAAATGGGGAGGAAAGCCGGTATACGTTTAACTAAGATAGGTTAGCAACGTATACTCTGTCTAAGTCCGGGAGGACAAAGATCCGTGTTTAAAGAGGAGACAGAGCTATAGTGTAGATGCCACACATATAAAGAGCTCCCATTGGGAGAGCCACAAAAGGACCAGTCGTGGTTAAAATGATAAACATCAGATTTAATAGAATTATGACCTAAAAAGTGATTAAATAGTGTGGTCCACAGTACATACAATTCATAAACATTTTAACATATATCAAACAGTCGTTACGTGATAAGCTAGAATTAGCTAATTGACAGTGTATCAAAAACAGGGATACACTCAACATCAAGAGGTACGCTTTACAGAAAGTGCAACGTACTCTACAGTAATTAGAATCAGTATGTCAAAAAACTTAATAACTCTGGGGCCAGTACAGAGTATTAGCTCGACATGTTTCAGTTCCTACAGTTATTATGGAACATTCATCAGGAGATATACAGGTGACCACGTAACCAAGACAACATTTAAAAACGAAATGATGACATTTGAAGTATTCGTAGCATCTGCAAAGTAAAGAACAAAAAAACGCAAAACATGAGCTTCAAATTAGCCATTATTGTTGCATGTTCAAAATACATGAACCAAGGCATCTAAATAGAGGGAAATAAATACCTCCACTGATGCCTGTGGGTGCTCTCTACTCGAAAGGTAGTAGGCGGTGTCGAACTGAGGGTCGTCTCTACCTAGGATATAGAAAAAACATCCAAATGAGCGCTGAGTAGTAGCTCACTAAAAAAGCAGGATATGTGCTTAGGCTTAGCAAATAGCGAAACTAGTATCGCATAAAAAACATATGAAAAGGTGTCCGGGTGAGAGAAACCCAGTGCTGGGAGACAAAACGAATTATCCACAGTGGGCCCCATATAATTCCAGAAGTTGAGAAGAAGTCGGTGACTAGAACCTAAAGAGGTAGTTCAAGGTATAGTCTCTAATCTCGTGTGTTTATAGGAGACAGAAGGCGGCTAGTAACATTCAAAAGTAAACAACTACCCCACAGGCAATACCTTCAGGTTGGCAGTAAGAGTGTCAGTCGTGACCAAATCCGACAGCCCCAGGATATAATCCTGCCGCCAGCGCTAGTGCTGTGTGGATAGTACGGAGAGTGCCGTCTGTTATGCGGGCAGCAGTGCAGCAGGACTGGGCGACCGATGTGCGAGCGGTAGTCAGGGAAATACAGTAGTCCTACAACTATGTTGGAAGAGAAAAGAGATGTAGAGCAATGTGGTTAGTCATGGCAGCCATCATGGAATGGCTCAGACCGGACAAGGAAATAGTACACTAGGTAGCACACAGTCTACAAAAAACGATGGTAAGGGATCAAGTGAGTGTAAACGATTATATGTTGTACCATTCAATAGATTCGTTAAGACCCCTGATGTCACTCTGCAGAGTATATATCATCTTTTGTTCCATATAAAGCAATTTTTTCTCCCGGGTGGCATAGTTAGATCCTTTAAGTGATAACAATATTGTCCATTTGAAATCCTCGTGATGATGCTTCAGAAGATTGAAATGTTTCACCATGGGGGCATTTTCAGTTCTGTTCTTGAGACAGCTCCGGTGTTCCATGATACGAGTTTTGGCTTTGCGGGTTGTTTTCCCTACAAAGTGCAGTCCACATTTACAAGTGATCAGGTACACCACAAATTCGGTGTTACAATTAGTCAAGTTTTTCTGTGTCCAGAGCTTTGACAGGCCAACATCTACATTTTTAGTTATAGAGGTCAATTTACAGACCCCGCACGAGCCACAAGGATAGTGACCGGTAGGTTCAGGTAGACCCCATAGGGTGGTTAATCTGGGTTCCTGGATAGGGATAGGTTTAAGTTTGCTGTTACTAACCCTGTTACCTATCGTCGTGCTCCTTTTATAAGCAAAGATCGGCACACTCATAGAGGGGGAGGTCGTTTGAAAGATTTTCCAATTCTTCTTAATGATGTTGGTGATCTCAAAGCTCCGGTTAGAAAAGGTATTCACACACACAATACGATCATCTTTAGGTTTAACAGGTTTTGGTTCCAATAGTGCTTCTCGGTTGTTATTAAAAGCCCTTTTGGCTGATTTTTTCACCAGTTTATTAGGGTACCCTCTCTGTCTCAGTTTTTTCACGAGAGTGTTCGCCTCCGCCTCGTATATTTCTTTCGTAGAACTATTCCTTTTAAGGCGTAAAAACTGGCCAAAGGGAAGATTATCACGAAGATGTTTAATGTGATGGCTGGAATAATCAAGAAGAGAATTTTTTTCGGTGGGTTTATGATAAGGCTTAATTTTCAAGACGCCATTGGTTGCAAAAATGGTTAGGTCGAGAAAATTAATAAGCTCGTTAGTAGACGTCATAGTAAACTGAAGGTGAGGATTAAGATTGTTAAGCCAGTTGAAAAAATTGTTAGCTTCAGTCAAGGTGCCTCTCCATATGACCAAGATGTCGTCAATGTAGCGACTCCACTTCACGATGTTATTACTATAGGGATTGAGGTTGCTGTAGACGTTGCTTTTCTCAAAGGTCTCTACGTACAAGTTAGCAACACTCGGAGCCATAGTGGCGCCCATCGCGGTCCCTTCAACTTGTTGGAAAATCTTACCATTGAACTCAAAGTAGTTACGTTTTAATGCTAGTTCAACGCACCAAAGGATAAACGAAGTAGGGACCGGATCATTATCAATGCGGCCCAGAAGTATTTCTTCAATCGCATCAAGGGATGCTTGTTGGGGGATATTGGTGTAGAGGGATACGATGTCAAAACCTAGTAGCAACTGGGTATTTGTATCGAAAGCCAAGTTTTCATGACTGTTAATAACATCTCGAGAGTCTTTTACATAGGGTAGCATGTTTTGCACAAATCCCTTCAAATAGTGGTCCGCAAAAGTAGAGAGGGGTTCAAGTACAGAATTAATCCCTGCCACAATGGGTCGACCTGGAGGGTTCACCAAGGTTTTATGCACTTTGGGTAGAGTGTAGAAAGTGGGGATGCTTGGTTTTTCTCTTCTTGATTATTCCAGCCATCACATTAAACATCTTCGTGATAATCTTCCCTTTGGCCAGTTTTTACGCCTTAAAAGGAATAGTTCTACGCAAGAAATATACGAGGCGGAGGCGAACACTCTCGTGAAAAAACTGAGACAGAGAGGGTACCCTAATAAACTGGTGAAAAAATCAGCCAAAAGGGCTTTTAATAACAACCGAGAAGCACTATTGGAACCAAAACCTGTTAAACCTAAAGATGATCGTATTGTGTGTGTGAATACCTTTTCTAACCAGAGCTTTGAGATCACCAACATCATTAAGAAGAATTGGAAAATCTTTCAAACGACCTCCCCCTCTATGAGTGTGCCGATCTTTGCTTATAAAAGGAGCACGACGATAGGTAACAGGGTTAGTAACAGCAAACTTAAACCTATCCCTATCCAGGAACCCAGATTAACCACCCTATGGGGTCTACCTGAACCTACCGGTCACTATCCTTGTGGCTCGTGCGGGGTCTGTAAATTGACCTCTATAACTAAAAATGTAGATGTTGGCCTGTCAAAGCTCTGGACACAGAAAAACTTGACTAATTGTAACACCGAATTTGTGGTGTACCTGATCACTTGTAAATGTGGACTGCACTATGTAGGGAAAACAACCCGCAAAGCCAAAACTCGTATCATGGAACACCGGAGCTGTCTCAAGAACAGAACTGAAAATGCCCCCATGGTGAAACATTTCAATCTTCTGAAGCATCATCACGAGGATTTCAAATGGACAATATTGTTATCACTTAAAGGATCTAACTATGCCACCCGGGAGAAAAAATTGCTTTATATGGAACAAAAGATGATATATACTCTGCAGAGTGACATCAGGGGTCTTAACGAATCTATTGAATGGTACAACATATAATCGTTTACACTCACTTGATCCCTTACCATCGTTTTTTGTAGACTGTGTGCTACCTAGTGTACTATTTCCTTGTCCGGTCTGAGCCATTCCATGATGGCTGCCATGACTAACCACATTGCTCTACATCTCTTTTCTCTTCCAACATAGTTGTAGGACTACTGTATTTCCCTGACTACCACTCGCACATCGGTCGCCCAGTCCTGCTGCACTGCTGCCCGCATAACAGACGGCACTCTCCGTACTATCCACACAGCACTAGCGCTGGCGGCAGGATTATATCCTGGGGCTGTCGGATTTGGTCACGACTGACACTCTTACTGCCAACCTGAAGGTATTGCCTGTGGGGTAGTTGTTTACTTTTGAGTGTTACTAGCCGCCTTCTGTCTCCTATAAACACACAAGATTAGAGACTATACCTTGAACTACCTCTTTAGGTTCTAGTCACCGACTTCTTCTCAACTTCTGGAATTATATGGGGCACACTGTGGATAATTCGTTTTGTCTCTCAGCACTGGGTTTCTCTCACCCGGACACCTTTTCATATGTTTTTTATGCGATACTAGTTTCGCTATTTGCTAAGCCTAAGCACATATCCTGCTTTTTTAGTGAGCTACTACTCAGCGCTCATTTGGATGTTTTTTCTATATCCTAGGTAGAGACGACCCTCAGTTCGACACCGCCTACTACCTTTCGAGTAGAGAGCACCCACAGGCATCAGTGGAGGTATTTATTTCCCTCTATTTAGATGCCTTGGTTCATGTATTTTGAACATGCAACAATAATGGCTAATTTGAAGCTCATGTTTTGCGTTTTTTTGTTCTTTACTTTGCAGATGCTACGAATACTTCAAATGTCATCATTTCGTTTTTAAATGTTGTCTTGGTTACGTGGTCACCTGTATATCTCCTGATGAATGTTCCATAATAACTGTAGGAACTGAAACATGTCGAGCTAATACTCTGTACTGGCCCCAGAGTTATTAAGTTTTTTGACATACTGATTCTAATTACTGTAGAGTACGTTGCACTTTCTGTAAAGCGTACCTCTTGATGTTGAGTGTATCCCTGTTTTTGATACACTGTCAATTAGCTAATTCTAGCTTATCACGTAACGACTGTTTGATATATGTTAAAATGTTTATGAATTGTATGTACTGTGGACCACACTATTTAATCACTTTTTAGGTCATAATTCTATTAAATCTGATGTTTATCATTTTAACCACGACTGGTCCTTTTGTGGCTCTCCCAATGGGAGCTCTTTATATGTGTGGCATCTACACTATAGCTCTGTCTCCTCTTTAAACACGGCTCTTTGTCCTCCCGGACTTAGACAGAGTATACGTTGCTAACCTATCTTAGTTAAACGTATACCGGGTTTCCTCCCCATTTAAGTTGTTCATAGTGGCTGATTGGTCACAGGAAATTTTCTATAAGTGGGTTGGAGATTGTGCCTTCGCTTAGCACCCTTCTGAGAATCCCCTTTTTTATTTTTATTTTTTCTTTCCAACTTTGTACTTTGAACTACTTTCCTGATGGCAGAGAACAGAACACTAGCTTATAGCGATGACTATGCTGCAGCCCTTATGAACGCTATCTCTATTCTGAACCACGAAGACACGGTGGATGTGTTGAGAGATAAAGATGAATGGAATGAACTCATACAGCTAAAGAAAAGACTTACGAGGACAGAACTCCATGGAGCAATCATGCTCGAATACCTCAAGAACAAAGCTTTACCACAAGGACTGACAGTCCAGAATGAACCTAGACTGTTTCTTGATAACGAGACGTTTCGAGTACAATGGAGCTATATAGCTAATCGGTGTGGTCGTGATTGGTTAATCTTGATTATAGACACAGCCAAAGAAACATCTACTAAAATTGAAATCGAACTTCTTAAAATTGAAGAGAGTATAAAGAAAATATTACCTTTGGACAACTATAAGAGACGCCTTGAAGAAATTGAGAAAGAGATGAAGGAATTTAAAAGTATAAATACCAATGAAAGAATCCAACGTATGAAAAAAGACTTGGCCCGTTTCTCGCATGAGAGAGCTTTTCCTTATGTTAAAGAAGATTATATCAACAAAACATTACAAACTAATGGTCCAACTAGATATAATAGACAAGTCCGTTTTCGTAATACCTCATACAGTACCAGTCATGATAGTCGTGACCCTGACGATGTAGATGAAGGAACCTCCTCTGGGAACAAGACTCCCAACCGAAGAGGAAGAGGTCAACCATCCCGACGACAAAATGAACGAAGAAGAGGCAATCAGGGCCGTTTTTTACACCAGGCCCCAAACAGAAGCAGCTGGGACGACGGAACAAAACAAACCAGAAGCGGGAATCGCTTTTGATTAATCTATCTGATTATACTCTCATAGATATAGAACAACAAGTCCTCAACAAAGGTTTGGGATTCGTGATGACGAAACTACATGATCCTTTTGAATTTCTAATTGATTTCAAAAAACTAATGAGGAAAATCCACCTGAAAGAATTCTTCTCTGCTGATAACGTTATCCCCTTGGAAGAACCTCTCAACTGCATGGGACTCCGTAAACCTTCCACTTTCTACCCTCCTTCTCAGAGTTTTTCTCCTGAGTCGTTAGTCTTTGAAAAGAAAGTGATCGCAGAAGTTAAAGCCCTGGAAAATAAACCATCTAGACCTTTCCACAATCTCTCTAATTCAGAACTTAAAGCACTCGACTCTTTGGCCAAAAACTCCCAAATTGTCATCAAGAAAGCAGATAAAGGTGGAGGTATTGTGGTTCTTAATCGCACCGATTATGTCACGGAATGCGAAAGACAACTTAGTGATAACCACTATTATCGCCCTCTCGCTCTGGACCCGACACCGGAACTCATGGCACTCTTTGCAGATAAAGTTTCTAAAGCTAAAGACCGAGAGTGGATCTCGAAACAAGAGGCGGATTTCCTCATCAATAAAAAACCAAGCATCCCCACTTTCTACACTCTACCCAAAGTGCATAAAACCTTGGTTAACCCTCCAGGTCGACCCATTGTGGCAGGGATTAATTCTGTACTTGAACCCCTCTCTACTTTTGCGGACCACTATTTGAAGGGATTTGTGCAAAACATGCTATCCTATGTAAAAGACTCTCGAGATGTTATTAACAGTCATGAAAACTTGGCTTTCGATACAAATACCCAGTTGCTACTAGGTTTTGACATCGTATCCCTCTACACCAATATCCCCCAACAAGCATCCCTTGATGCGATTGAAGAAATACTTCTGGGCCGCATTGATAATGATCCGGTCCCTACTTCGTTTATCCTTTGGTGCGTTGAACTAGCATTAAAACGTAACTACTTTGAGTTCAATGATAAGATTTTCCAACAAGTTGAAGGGACCGCGATGGGCGCCACTATGGCTCCGAGTGTTGCTAACTTGTACGTAGAGACCTTTGAGAAAAGCAACGTCTACAGCAACCTCAATCCCTATAGTAATAACATTGTGAAGTGGAGTCGCTACATTGACGACATCTTGGTCATATGGAGAGGCACCTTGACTGAAGCTAACAATTTTTTCAACTGGCTTAACAATCTTAATCCTCACCTTCAGTTTACTATGACGTCTAGTAACGAGTTTATTAATTTTCTCGACCTAACCATTTTTGCAACCAATGGAGTCTTGAAAATTAAGCCTTATCATAATCCCACCGAAAAAAATTCTCTTCTTGATTATTCCAGCCATCACATTAAACATCTTCGTGATAATCTTCCCTTTGGCCAGTTTTTACGCCTTAAAAGGAATAGTTCTACGAAAGAAATATACGAGGCGGAGGAGAACACTCTCGTGAAAAAACTGAGACAGAGAGGGTACCCTAATAAACTGGTGAAAAAATCAGCCAAAAGGGCTTTTAATAACAACCGAGAAGCACTATTGGAACCAAAACCTGTTAAACCTAAAGATGATTGTATTGTGTGTGTGAATACCTTTTCTAACCGGAGCTTTGAGATCACCAACATCATTAAGAAGAATTGGAAAATCTTTCAAACGACCTCCCCCTCTATGAGTGTGCCGATCTTTGCTTATAAAAGGAGCACGACGATAGGTAACAGGGTTAGTAACAGCAAACTTAAACCTATCCCTATCCAGGAACCCAGATTAACCACCCTATGGGGTCTACCTGAACCTACCGGTCACTATCCTTGTGGCTCGTGCGGGGTCTGTAAATTGACCTCTATAACTAAAAATGTAGATGTTGGCCTGTCAAAGCTCTGGACACAGAAAAACTTGACTAATTGTAACACCGAATTTGTGGTGTACCTGATCACTTGTAAATGTGGACTGCACTATGTAGGGAAAACAACCCGCAAAACCAAAACTCGTATCATGGAACACCGGAGCTGTCTCAAGAACAGAACTGAAAATGCCCCCATGGTGAAACATTTCAATCTTCTGAAGCATCATCACGAGGATTTCAAATGGACAATATTGTTATCACTTAAAGGATCTAACTATGCCACCCGGGAGAAAAAATTGCTTTATATGGAACAAAAGATGATATATACTCTGCAGAGTGACATCAGGGGTCTTAACGAATCTATTGAATGGTACAACATATAATCGTTTACACTCACTTGATCCCTTACCATCGTTTTTTGTAGACTGTGTGCTACCTAGTGTACTATTTCCTTGTCCGGTCTGAGCCATTCCATGATGGCTGCCATGACTAACCACATTGCTCTACATCTCTTTTCTCTTCCAACATAGTTGTAGGACTACTGTATTTCCCTGACTACCACTCGCACATCGGTCGCCCAGTCCTGCTGCACTGCTGCCCGCATAACAGACGGCACTCTCCGTACTATCCACACAGCACTAGCGCTGGCGGCAGGATTATATCCTGGGGCTGTCGGATTTGGTCACGACTGACACTCTTACTGCCAACCTGAAGGTATTGCCTGTGGGGTAGTTGTTTACTTTTGAGTGTTACTAGCCGCCTTCTGTCTCCTATAAACACACGAGATTAGAGACTATACCTTGAACTACCTCTTTAGGTTCTAGTCACCGACTTCTTCTCAACTTCTGGAATTATATGGGGCACACTGTGGATAATTCGTTTTGTCTCTCAGCACTGGGTTTCTCTCACCCGGACACCTTTTCATATGTTTATTATGCGATACTAGTTTCGCTATTTGCTAAGCCTAAGCACATATCCTGCTTTTTTAGTGAGCTACTACTCAGCGCTCATTTGGATGTTTTTCTATATCCTAGGTAGAGACGACCCTCAGTTCGACACTGCCTACTACCTTTCGAGTAGAGAGCACCCACAGGCATCAGTGGAGGTATTTATTTCCCTCTATTTAGATGCCTTGGTTCATGTATTTTGAACATGCAACAATAATGGCTAATTTGAAGCTCATGTTTTGCGTTTTTTTGTTCTTTACTTTGCAGATGCTACGAATACTTCAAATGTCATCATTTCGTTTTTAAATGTTGTCTTGGTTACGTGGTCACCTGTATATCTCCTGATGAATGTTCCATAATAACTGTAGGAACTGAAACATGTCGAGCTAATACTCTGTACTGGCCCCAGAGTTATTGAGTTTTTTGACATACTGATTCTAATTACTGTAGAGTACGTTGCACTTTCTGTAAAGCGTACCTCTTGATGTTGAGTGTATCCCTGTTTTTGATACACTGTCAATTAGCTAATTCTAGCTTATCACGTAACGACTGTTTGATATATGTTAAAATGTTTATGAATTGTATGTACTGTGGACCACACTATTTAATCACTTTTTAGGTCATAATTCTATTAAATCTGATGTTTATCATTTTAACCACGACTGGTCCTTTTGTGGCTCTCCCAATGGGAGCTCTTTATATGTGTGGCATCTACACTATAGCTCTATCTCCTCTTTAAACACGGTAAGGGATTACCGCCACCGCTCTCGTTAGCGGTGGCCGCTATCCCTTACCGCCATACTCGGAATGAGGCCCATTGTATCTTCATCTAAAAAAAAACATTTTCTAGTGTCCTTTTGTTGATACGTGAGTGATGAATTATCAATGAACCTATGAGTCTGAACTCGGAAGGTTGTGGACCATTGCCTGTGTGAGTTACCAGATGTGTTTTAAATAAGATCTTGTCCATTAAGTGTGTTGCCCCTTTCATCAGTTGTCAGAGGTGTATAGTTTCTAAGTTTGCCAATGGTGTCTCTGTGTTGGGACCCCTTATAGAACCATGTATTAAGGTTCCATGGGACTGTTAGGATTGTTAGTTATTTGAGGTCATTATAAGGTTGGCTACCACATCCAAAACCCTTTCTGCGAATGTTAGGTTGTATGCTAGTGGTCTATAAAGCAGCACAAATGTCAAAGAGGTTCTGTGTGTGGTGTTTAAGTGCAGTAGTAGAGGTTCGTAATATCTTAGGAAGAATCACATGTGTTCAATTGTTGTCACTATGGATGAAATCCATTCCACCTGTGCTCTTCCATTAAGGCTTGCCATGATGTTCTGAACGATGAGCGGGAATGCATTATGCAATGCACTAAAACAGTATAGCACTCAGACAGCCAGGTTTTAGTTTTGAAGTGAAGATCAGTATTGCCTTCTTAATGGAGATCACAGGTTTTGACCCTAATTTCATATATATATTTTTTTTATTGTGCTTTGGTTTATAATAAAATCTTACACAAGTAAACAAACATGAAATAGACAACAAAATACAATTTAGAAAAGCCATGCAGTACAAATAATTTGCAACAAATTAATACTACTTCATGATACATTGCAACTGATAAAATTGAATTTTACAAATTAGTAATACAAAATTGATTTTACAAAAGTTAAAACTGATGAGGAAATCTTCTGAGCCCTAAGAATTATTTTCCAAAACTCTTCATGGAAGACAACATGTGACATTCGATAAGTAAATGCTTTAGAATTTCATATCTGTTTTGCAAAATCAACAAAACTTTCCGCTCTAGGGCTGTTGTTACTTACCTATTATTTCATTTGTTGGCATTAAATTCGTTTGTGCATGCATAAAATCATTCCTAAACACTCCAGATGGATATCAGCGTAGATAAAAGGAGATCACACTAAAAGGTCTGACTTCAATCCACGAGTGATAAAACAGACGGTATTTCATAAAACATTCCCTATTAGTAATCCGGCCTTGTGTACGTAATTTCACGTTCACTTTCCCCGATTCAGAACCAGTTCTTCTATGCTCGAATCTAGGGCTGGCAATGTATTCAAGCAAAACTCCACCCAGAGGTTAAAAGCCTATTGCATATTTGAGAACATGAAGATTGACCTTTGATGTTTTTGAATTTTTCTAGTGCTTTTTTGGACTGATAATTTCTGTACCCCGATACACGGTTGCGTTTGGCCTGCTTCAGTGGGTGTTACTGTGGTTTTATTTCTTAGGGGAAATCCCATTATGTTATTGTTCTGTTATCCACTTGCAATGGCATCAGGTGAATTTGTAAAATGTGGGGCATACCTTTATTTTTTCTGAATTGCTAAGACCAAGCACAGCAAGAGCGCCCGGGTCCTCCAAGCACACGTTTGCAAGATTCTCTTCCTCGGAATATTTTTTCACAAATACTTTTTCAAAATGGGTCAAATTGGTGATCTTGTTCAATGTCTAGGTGAAGCTGGATGTAAATACCATGTAATTAACACTGTTCTGTAGGACACCTCTTGGAATATTTTAACAATTCAGTTGCAAAGTAACCAACATGAGAATCTTACTGCAGCAAATCAGGTCATTGTAAATCAGAGCATTGCACACCTGATAGAAATACTCGATGTGCAGTAGACATGCATATATTGCGCAACATCACTGAAGCAGTTCCTGGTACAGAGTACTACAACTCTGGGAACCGTGATCATTTTCAATTAGATGGTAATTACACTGGTTTTAAATAGTTTTCCAGAAGATGTTTAGTGCATATCATTGTCACTGTGTTGGTTAATGTAGCACAATCAGAAACGCCACACGTTAAAATACAATCAGATGCCTGTGTGTTGCCTCTGCAGTCCAGTACACCTTTGATTAAATACTGCCTTGCCAATTTCCAGTCTACCAAGACAAACTCACATCGCCCCACTTAATCACGCAATATCAGGCCAGGTTCAAGTGTGCCATGCACATTTTGACATAGTTAATCATACAAACATATTCATATCTACGCTGCCCCCATAAATTCTTCATGCCTATTTTCACATCATCCAGCCACCTACAACAAAAGTAGCAGAAGTGCAATTGTGACTCACACAGAGAGTAGCTGTTTAGGGGTAACAGGGATGCATATTACCTGCACACAGATAAAGATCACGCAGGGCAAACGTCCTTCACAAATAAGTGTACACCACACAGCACCAGTGTCAGCTTCCTTCAAAATCATAGAACGTATTCTGCATTGGCTACAACAGTTTAGTTGTTCCTTGTAGTCATCGTCCTAGTGGGGCATAAACGTCCAGGCACCGTTGCATAAGTGTCCCACAAACACATATAACAATTCCATACTATCCTATATAGACTGTTTGCGTACTATTCAAAGGGGTGTTTTTGTTAGAATATGTTGCAAATAATGAATTTGAAAACATATTTGCTTAGTGACATTGGCTAAAACTAATGTAGTAATTTATGAAACCGCCCCAATCTGACCCAAAAAGTGGTTCAAAGAAAAAACTGGACTGCCCCAGAATCATGGGCTGGCACTTCAGACATGGGGGGTAATTAATAGATTTCAGCGCAGAGGCAGCGCACGCGAGCAGCGCAGAGGGGAGCGTGCACCAGCGTGCGCCAGCCGTGTGCACTGAACAGCATTCTGGTGCACCTCGTATTCATGGATTTTCCAAGCCATTTTAAGCCCTGGTGCAGCGTACATCCCGCAGCGCCAGTTACGCCCCCAAGAACGCCCCTTGCGCAAGGAAAAGCCATTGAAATCCCTAATACAGCACAAAGGGCCGCGCTAACCCTGGACCAGCTTATAGGGCTGCTACACTATAATCGCGTGAAAATACTACACGTACCGCGCTCACGGCAGCCAAAATGTGTGCACACCTCAGAATACGCTTACCCCGCTCATGCCAGGTAAATTGAGTTGAAAAAGTACCCCCTGTGGTGTGGGTTGCCTGTGGGGCATGCCCAGGGTGGATGGGCTGCCTGCGGGGCATGGGGAGAGTGAATGGGCTGCCTGTGGGGCATGCCCAGGGTGGATGGGTTGCCTGCGCGTATTCCAGGGGTGCATGGGGAGTTTCACACGCGATAGGCCTGGTGCGAGTGGGTTACTTGTATTCCAGAGGTACGAGGGGATTTTCACACACAATAGGCCTGGCGCAAGCACGGTACGTGTGTTCCGAGGGTGCGCTTGGAGTTTTACACACGATAGGCCTGGCGCGAGCGGGCTACGTTTATTCCAGGGGTACACAGGGATTTTCACACGCGATAGGCCTGGCGCGAGTGGGGTACGTGTATTCCAGGGGTAGGCAGGGATTTTCACACGCGATAGGCCTGGCGCTAGCGCAGTACGTGTATTCCGGGGGTGCGCGGAGAGTTACACACGCAATAGGCCTTGCGCGAGCGGGGTATGTGTATTCCAGGGGTACGCAGGGATTTTCACACGCGATAGGCCTGGCGCGAGCGTGGTGCATGTATTCAACAGCACCCAGCAGCCAATGGCTGCAGTGAGACCTTTGGTCATCGTGCCTTTGGCTACTTCCAGTGCCCAGTCCACCTGCCCTTCATCCCCTACTGACCAGAGCGGTGTAAGCCACTCAGGGTCCGCACCACTTCTCAAGACGGAGAAGGGTGCTCTTGCGATACAGGCTTGGACCCCAGACACGGCTCACCCCTCCGGCACGTCAAGGATGCAGAGTTTCAATGATGTGGAACTAGACGCACTTGTGGGCTACGTGTCGGCCCATGCCCGCGAAAGGCTGGTGACTGCAGGGTGCAAGACTACGACTGCTCAACGTAAAGCCCACTGGCAGTGCATCGCGGACCAGATTAGTTCCCTTGGATTCGTGAGGCGCACAGCTGATGATTGCTCTAAGGGGTGGAATGACCTCAAACGCAGAGCAAAAAATAAGCTGGCTTCCAATCATGCCTCTCCTCTTGTGACTGGCAGTGGTTCTCCACCAGAGGAGGAAGTACTCACAGAACATGAGGCAATCGCTGGAGGCTTCATCACAGAGGATCAGATCCGAGGCGTGGGAGACCTACCGGATCTTGAGGCAATGTCCGGTGAGTGGCCATGCATGTGTGTGCAAACCATGTGTATGTTGCTTGGGTGATGTGTTCTGATTGAGTGCCAGGTGAGGCTGTGTAGTGATGACTGGTATGGGTCACCCATGTGGTGCCTCCAAACCATCCCCCGGCCTTGGGTTTGGGTTTCAAAGTATACCTTCTGACCGCAACACTTTGCACCAGATTACTGCACTTGCCCTTCAACTGCCATCATGCCACAACATTGTTGATACTATTTTCCTGTTCATTCTGCCTGATTGATGGAATCATTTGCATGTTGAAGACACTTTTTAGTGCTGTTGTGCCCCAGATTCACCATACTTCAGGCATAGATTTCACCACACAATGCTCCACATTTGTTTACTTATTATGGGAATGATTTCATCAATCAGGCTGATTGACTTTTCTGCACCTACACATGCTCTGTACACGATCACTTTGGGGCCCTGTTTTAATGTTCAACATGACAATTTACTTCTGTCATGTACAAGTGACCAACCATCGATGTATCCATGTGCCTGTCATCACTGTATTAGTAAACAATGGCTTTGTTGCAGCGTGTGACACATGCATATTTTGTCCCACTCTTTTGCATGTTCTATTTCATGATGTCCATCTCGCATGGATGGGGAACAGTACTGATTTGCTACCATCTGGGTGTCCTTGTCAAATCTGCCATGGCTATGCAATGTGCCATCTGTGTGCTGTCATGTGTCATGTATGTGGATTGTCCATGCCACTCACAGGCTAATGTGTGATGCAGGTGCTATGCAGCATGCAGCACATGTGTTGCTTTTCCATCTTGGCCTCCTCAGTGTCTGCTTTTAGGGTCACCTTCCACTTCATTGCCAGTGCATGCATGCCAGAGTTAGTCACATGTGTGACATGTGTCATTTATGTATTCAATGTGTAAATTGTGATGCCTATGTGTGTCGCCTATGCTGTTCATGCCTGTCTTCATTACTTTTGTTTTATATTTGTGCAGGTGATGAGGCGCTAGATGCTGTTGAGGAGGAGGAGATGGCGCAGGGGCAGGAGTACTCACAGCCCCAACCAGGCACCAGTGGAGGATGTGGGGTGGTGGTGGGTGAAAATCCATTACTCCTACAGATCATCATGTCCACGGGTGTCTCTGGGTACACCTCCGAAGACCTCTATGGCTCAGGTGCTGAATCTGACATTGAGAAAAATGTCCCATCGCAGGTGAGTTTTTCTGGCTGTCCAACCCACCGGCACTGGGGGTAGACACCTCTATGGGGTATTCAGTGTTGGAATGTCCGCCTGTGGCAGTTACTGAGCCAGGATCACACTCCACTATATTTGCTCCTGTTCCTGGTCCAACATATCAAAGGAGGAATGCAGCCCTTCAGCCTCAGGCAGTGCCAGCACAACAAGGTGCCCCAAACAGGTGGGTTCCCACCAACGCGGTGGCCATGCGCCACCAGGCAATACTGTGTGGGAGAAGTCCATGTATACTATTGCAGCACAACAAGGGGCATCGTGTGAGATGATGGCTCAGGCCGTGGATAGGGTGGTCACATCCATTCTCCCCCCTGAAAGGCAGGTGGAGCTCCAGCAGCAGGCAAGAGAGTCCATGTGCCACTCACATAGGGAGGACATGTTGGTGTCCAACAGGGACCGATGGGCTGGACTGGAGAATCTGAGCATAGCCATATCTGCAAAGTCACAGGCCCACAGGGATGCCCTGAGGTTAGAACACAGGTCCCTCAGAGATACTCTGGGTGCACTTCAGGTGTCCCAGAGTACAAGGTCAGAACAGCAGCTGGAGCAGCTAACACGCACACTCTCAGCTGATCTCCAGGCAACCCATGAGGAAATCCGGGCACAACACGAGGCCTTGTAGGCAGAAATCGTGCTACCCGTGAGGTGCTGAATGGGGATCTCTGTACCATCGTCCTGCAGAACCAAACCTTTCAGACCTGCATGCTTACTGTCAGGGAGGAGCATGCCAGGGCTTTGCGTGGTCTGCTTCCCGTATCACGCACACCTTCTAATGTACCACCAGAGGGTGATGACAGCGACGGCAGTTCTCCCACTATAGGGTAGCCGTGCAGGCCATGGGCCCATGGAGGTTTTTTTTTTCTCAACATCCACGCAAGTGGGCATTGGGGTGCACCCTGTTCCTCCTCCCTCCTGGGTACACCCCCCGGTCGACACATGGCCATTTTATATTTTTCTTTTTCTATTTTTTTTCAATCTTTTTTTTTTCTTTTTCTTTTTCTTTTTGGTTTTTCATATTTCATTCTGAATTGCACATTAGAATTAGGGTTTAATTTTTTGAATATCATTCTTTCTTCTTCTTTTTTCTATTTATTATTTCCATTTTCATTTCATATTTAATTTGATTTTTTAATTTTCTTTTAGTTTTTTCATTTTTATTTAATTTGTATTTTTATTTTTTATTTGATTTATTTTGTTTACTTTTCATTTACTTTTTTTCGCACAACAGCACACAGCGACTACCACCCATAAAACACCCCAAGCCCAGCCAACAGACTTACCGGGCTGCGGCCGCCAACAGCACATCACTTGTCTCTTAGACTTTTCCAGCTTATTCCCACTAACTCACCCCCTCCCTTTTCTGTCAGTGCCACCAGAGCACCAGGGGACCACTCCGGTGGTGATAGTGCGCAGTATAAATATACATTAACATTAACATTGGTAAACCAATGCTCTAACTTCTGAGGCCCTGGTTCACCCTTCAGGAAGAGTAGCCTTTTGAATTATGACATGATGGTCAATGGTGTAATGGATGAAGATGCATTTGGGAACTAGCAATGCCGGTTAGGATAAACAAAGGTGTTGACCTCAATGAGCCACTGGTCTCCCTTCAAAAGCACTGAAACACCCGAAGGCAGTGTCCAGAAACGCCAGATTCAGACTAATACAAACAAATGTCCTATACAGGACGTACATGACCCCAAAAAAAGTAGCAAGCTTCAAGAGGCAGGAGGAGGCACAAAGCCTGTGGTGCAACTGTGATGAAGCCGACCTAATAAACATGTTCTGGGGATGTGTGAAAGCGAGTACCCTCTGGGCAAACAAAGAACGGACATGTAAGAAAGGGGGAGTCAAGAGATTCGATTGGACACCGAAAGAATGTCTACTAGGCATGTACCCCACACTGAGTAAGAGCAAACATATAGTGAGGGTGATTTATATGGCATGTATACTGGCAAAAAGAGAGATAGCAATGTCATGGAAATCAAAAAGGGGCCCACAATACGCAAGTTGGAAAAGGGAAATGGAACGATGGACAGCTGCAGAGACAGAAGCCTGGGGCATGGGGACCGCCAGGGGTGAGGGGGACACCAACGCTAAATTGAAGGCATGGAAGGCAGTGGTGCGAGACATGCTCCTCCCGTCTGACGACATGCCTCCGTGAGGAGGTGCATGAGGAAAGATGCAGATGTAGCACAACAGAAGAAGAAGAATAAACCAAACCGCCCTCGCAACCACACCAAGGAAGGAGGTAGAAAAGCAACCAACCCATCCCTAGACAATGAAGAAAGTCATAATTGTTCAAAAGCATGAAGACAGTTAATGTTAGTTACTTGTTTATAAAGTTAGCTAAGTATGTATTGAAACCACAAAAATGGCGACGAAAATCAGGGGGAGGGGAGAACCATTTGCTATGTTATGTACGATTTCAAAATGCCAATAAAAATATTTTAAAATAAATAAATGAAGGTGGAACCAGCAGCTATGTGTCACACCCAACCATGCCATAGTACATACTCAGAAATGTAAACGTGTGCATCCCCACATGCATTTGGGCATCATGCATTTGAACATATACACCCTTGATGTGCCTCACACATGACTGGACACACATGCGGCAGGCTCATGTCCCTGTACATACACATCCATACATGGCCCTTTCAAGACATATGTCCAAGCTGTACACTCCTGGCACACCTCAACATGCACTGCATTCAATCAGTAAGCATGGACACTTACCGCTCGACTCCAGATGGGTCTGCCTCTGAGGGACCTGAAGGTGGAGAGCTGGGCGTGAACGTTCCATGACCCTCATCTGGTTGTTGGTAAGGCGGACCCGGCACCCCTCTGCATGCGCTGCCTCCAAGAGGCGCCAGGCCTTGCTGAAGGTCCTGGACCTGAAGTCCTCGCAGCGCTTCCGGACGTGTTGTATGTCGTGGGCTGCCACTCCCTCCACATTGATGGCAGCCACAATGTCCTTCCAAATCCTCTTCCGTCATTCATTGTCGGTGCGTGGTCTTCCGAAGGGGGCATCATAATGCACCAGGACTTGCTCCAGCAGGATACCAAATTCTGCAGCACTGAAGCTGGTAGCCCTCTGCCTCTCTGGCTGGGGGTTGCCAGTGGTCTCTGATGGTGTTTCCCCTGACATGGCATCCCCCGAGGCAGGTGTGGGTGGGCAAGTGGATCCCGGTGCTGGGCTGTGGAGCGATGAAACGTCAGCCGGGAGTCTACTGTTCCAGCAGGGGTGGTCACAGCAACTGGACCCCTGCAGATGGCTGATGTGCAGGCACCAAATAGCAGGGCACGTGGCCAGCAGGCAGGCAGGCAGCAGCAGATGGCAGGTGGGAGCAGGAGTGGGGTTCCAGGGGGCAGGAAAATGGCCTTCTGGGCTGGAGCTTGGTCTTCCATGTGTTGTCGTGTGGCCAGCTTGATACGGAGTGATTTGGAACGTGATAAAAATGCACGTCAGTGTGTAATTCGAGGAAAGGCCCTTAGCGCGTAAGGGCGCTTGTGACGTAACGCGCACAGGTAAATCCCTCCACACAGGTGAATAGTAATTCTACAAATGCAAAAACTGCACGTTCGGGTGTCACTGCGTGTAATTGGAGGAAAGGCGCTTAGCACATAAGCGCGTAAGTGACGTGGCACGTGTGGGCAGGGTTAAAAGGTATGCGTAGGATGCCACTTTCTTGTTCGTGCTTTTTGTGGAGAGCGAGCGGGTGATTCTTGTACTTCTTGTCGGTTCACATGTGATTACTTCACAACGGTTCCAGTTCGTACTCCTTGTATACTCAGACAGCGTTCAATTCTTCTCTTGGTGGGGGTGTTGCCAACGCGCACACGTGCGTCTGTTTCACGTTCTTTTTCCAGGCAAACAGTGAGTCACGCACATATTTTTCTACTGTGGTTGCCCCCATGTTTCGTGTACCCATTCAGAGGTCATTGTAACCTGCGTGTACCACTCGTATGCTTATTTTTGTGTTTCTGGGTGCTACAGCGTAGTGCGGGTCCTTTATTCCATGCACGTGGGCTACCAGGGGTCGCGTGCACATTAAATTTTGTTTTCGGGGTTGCTGAGTGTTGCGTGACCTGTCATCTTCTCCCAGGGGTCACAGACAGCCTTGCTAGACCACTAAGGTACGTATTCCCTCTAGTACCCTGCCCCCTTCACCCCAATTGCCCAGGACAATTGTGTACTGCACCTCCCATTTTCACAAGAACATCAGTGCCATGGTTGGGAGGCGACCAAGTGGTAAGGGAGGCAAAGGTGGCCGACCTCCAAGAGGTGTCCGCTGCAGGGGATGTGGCCAGGATGTGCAGGGTGGCCCAAGAGGCCAGTGTGTGTTGGACCAATCAGGGACACCTATGCCCCCCCAAATGGGTCGGGGAGATGCAGCTGACACCATCCCAGCTCAGGCCCTGTTAACCCGGCCCATATTGTTCACAAAACTGGCACGGGATGACTCACAGGCCGACTTCTGTGTCACACAGTCAAAGCCACGTGTGGCGGTGAAAGTTGCTGTCACCAGGCCACGTGGATCTGGGGCAGCAATGTCATCTGCTGCCCCAAGTTACCAGGGTGAGGAGGCTGCAGGGGCAGCTGCAGCTCAACCCACCCCAGCTCCGAGTTACCCAGCCGGGACAGTGTTCGTCCTAGACCATCAGACCAAGGTTGGTCCGGCCAACAGCACCCAGCAGCGAATGGCTGCAGTGAGACCTTTGGTCATCGTGCCTTTGGCTACTTCCAGTGCCCAGTCCACTTGCCCTTCAGCCCCTACTGACCAGAGCGGCATAAGCCACTCAGGGTCCGCACCACTTCTCAAGACGGAGAAGGGTGCTCTTGCGGTACAGGCTGGGACCCCAGACACGGCTCACCCCTCCGGCATGTCAAGGATGCAGAGTTTCAATGATGTGGAACTAGACGCACTTGTGGGCTACGTGTCGGCCCATGCCCGCGAAAGGCTGGTGACTGCAGGCTGCAAGACTGCGACTGCTCAACGTAAAGCCCACTGGCAGTGCATCGCGGACCAGATTAGTTCCCTTGGATTCGTGAGGCGCACAGCTGATGATTGCTCTAAGGGGTGGAATGACCTAAAACGCAGAGCAAAAAATAAGCTGGCTTCCAATCATACCTCTCCTCTTGTGACTGGCAGTGGTTCTCCACCAGAGGAGGAAGTACTCACAGAACATAAGTCAATCGCTGGACACAGAGGATCAGATCCAAGGCGTGGGAGACCTACCGGATCTTGAGGCAATGTCCGGTGAGTGGCCATGCATGTGTGTGCAAACCATGTGTATGTTGCTTGGGTGATGTGTTCTGATTGAGTGCCAGGTGAGGCTATGTAATGATGACTGGTATGGGTCACCCATGTGGTGCCTCCAAACCATCCCCCGGCCTTGGGTTTGGGTTTCAAAGTATACCTTCTAACCGCAACACTTTGCACCAGATTACTGCACTTGCCCTTCAACTGCCATCATGCCACAACATTGTTGATACTGTTTTCCTGTTCATTCTGCCTGATTGATGGAATCATTTGCATGTTGAAGACACTTTTTAGTGCTGTTGTGCCACAGATTCACCATACTTCAGGCATAGATCTCACCACACAATGCTCCACATTTGTTTACTTATTATGGGAATGATTTCATCAATCAGGCTGATTGACTTTTCTGCACCTACACATGCTCTGTACACGATCACTTTGGGGCCCTGTTTTAATGTTCAACATGACAATTTACTTCTGTCATGTACAAGTGACCAACCATCGATGTATCCATGTGCCTGTCATCACTGTATTAGTAAACAATGGCTTTGTTGCAGCGTGTGACACATGCATATTTTGTCCCACTCTTTTGCATGTTCTATTTCATGATGTCCATCTCGCATGGATGGGGAACAGTACTGATTTGCTACCATCTGGGTGTCCTTGTCAAATCTGCCATGGCTATGCAATGTGCCATCTGTGTGCTGTCATGTGTCATGTATGTGGATTGTCCATGCCACTCACAGGCTAATGTGTGATGCAGGTGCTATGCAGCATGCAGCACATGTGTTGCTTTTCCATCTTGGACTCCTCAGTGTCTGCTTTTAGGGTCACCTTCCACTTCATTGCCAGTGCATGCATGCCAGAGTTAGTCACATGTGTGACATGTGTCATTTATGTATTCAATGTGTAAATTGTGATACCTATATGTGTGTCGCCTATGCCTATGCTGTTCATGCCTGTCTTCCATTACTTTTGTTTTATATTTGTGCAGGTGATGAGGCACTAGATGCTGTTGAGGAGGAGGAGATGGCGCAGGGGCAGGAGTACTCACAGCCCCAACCAGGCACCAGTGGAGGACGTGGGGTGGTGGTGGGTGAAAATCCATTACTCCTACAGATCATCATGTCCATGGGTGTCTCTGGGTACACCTCCGAAGACCTCTATGGCTCAGGTGCTGAATCTGACATTGAGAAAAATGTCCCATCGCAGGTGAGTGTTTCTGGCTGTCCAACCCACCGACACTGGGGGTAGACACCTCTATGGGGTATTCAGTGTTGGAATGTCCACCTGTGGCGGTTACGGAGGCAGGATGACACTCCACTATATTTGCTCCTGTTCCTGGGCCAACAGATCAAAGGAGGAATGCAGCCCTGCAGCCTCAGGCAGTGCCAGCACAACAAGGTGCCCCAAACAGGTGGGTTCCCGCCAACGCGGTGGCCATGCGCCACCAGGCAATACTGTGTGGGAGAAGTCCATGTATACTATTGCAGCACAACAAGGGGCATCGTGTGAGATGATGGCTCAGGCCGTGGATAGGGTGGTCACATCCATTCTCCCCCCTGAAAGGCAGGTGGAGCTCCAGCAGCAGGCAAGAGAGTCCATGTGCCACTCACATAGGGAGGACATGTTGGTTTCCAACAGGGACCGATGGGCTGGACTGGAGACTCTGAGCACAGCCATATCTGCAGAGTCACAGGCCCACAGGGATGCCCTGAGGTTAGAACACAGGTCCCTCAGAGATACTCTGGGTGCACTTGAGGTGTCCCAGAGTACAAGGTCAGAACAGCAGCTGGAGCAGCTAACACGCACACTCTCAGCTGATCTCCAGGCAACCCATGAGGAGATCCGGGCACCACACGAGGCCTTGCAGGCAGAAATCGTGCTACCCGTGAAGTGCTGAATGGGGATCTCTGTACCATCATCCTGCAGAACCAAACCTTTCAGTCCTGCATGCTTACTGTCATGGAGGAGCATGCCAGGGCTTTGCGTGGTCTGCCTCCCGTATCACGCAAACCTTCTAATGTACCACCAGAGGGTGATGACAGCGACGGCAGTTCTCCCACTATAGGGTAGCCGTGCAGGCCATGGGCCCATGGAGGTTTTTTTTGTCAACATCCACGCAAGTGGGCGTTGGGGTGCACCCTGTTCCTCCTCCCTCCTGGGTACACCCCCCGGTCGACACATGGCCATTTTATATTTTTCTTTTTCTATTTTTTTTCAATCTTTTTTTTTTCTTTTTCTTTTTCTTTTTGGTTTTTCATATTTCATTCTGAATTGCAAATTAGAATTAGAATTTAATTTTTTAATATCATTCTTTCTTCTTCTTTTCTCTATTTATTATTTCCATTTTCATTTCATATTTAATTTGATTTTTTAATTTTCTTTAAGTTTTTTCATTTTTATTAAATTTGTATTTTTATTTTTTATTTTTTATTTGATTTATTTTGTTTACTTTTCTTTTACTTTTTTTTCGCACAACAGCACACAGCGACTACCACCCATAAAACACCCCAAGCCCAGCCAACAGACTTACCGGGCTGTGGCCGCCAACAGCACATCACTACTCTCTTAGACTTTTCCAGCTTATTCCCACTAACTCACCCCCTCCCTTTTCTGTCAGTGCCACCAGAGCACCAGGGGACCACTCCGGTGGTGATAGTGCGCAGTATAAATATACATTAACATTAACATTGGTAAACCAATACTCTAACTTCTGAGGCCCTGGTTCACCCTTCAGGAAGAGTAGCCTTTTGAATTATGAAATGATGGTCAATGGTGTAATGGATGAAGATGCATTTGGGAACTAGCAATGCCGGTTGGGATAAACAAAGGTGTTGACCTTAATGAGCCACTGGTCTCCCTTCAAAAAGCATAGCTTTTGGCAATATGACAAGATGGTCAAAGGTGAAATGCGTGAAGATGCATCTGGGAACTAGCCATGTCGGTTAGGAACGACAAAGCTGCTGCTCTCTGTGTGACATTTGTAATGAAACTAAAGACAAATCAGTATTTATATGACAGTAAAAATTAAAACTGTTATGGATTTGCTCCAAATGTACAGCTCAACGTATAAGTTTGAGTATTGTCATGCAAAAGAGGAACCTTGAATCTGCAGCTTTGCCAATGCTATATCCATGCTCACAACCTCTGAGCTGCGGGGTCTCCCTTTTGAAAGCAACCCTTTTTGCATTATGACATGACGGTCAATGGTGTAATGGATGAAGATGCATCTGGGAACTAGAAATGAAGGTTGGGATTAACAAAGGTGCTAATCTCCTTCTCTGACCAATTTGTAATAGAAATAAAGATAAAGCAAGGTTTATATAACAGTAAAAACATTTTAAAATAACTACTTTCCTTCCAATGCACAGCTGAACTTATCAGTTTGATTATTTACATGCCAATCAGTGGGCTGAATATGCAGCCTTGCCACTGGTATACATGTAGTGTAACCTGTGAGCCCCTGGTTCTCCCTTGAGAAAGTGTAGCATTTTGAAGTATGGCATTGTGTTCAAAGGTGTAATGGATGAGTTTGAATTTGGGAACTAGCCATGCTGGTTGGGTTAAACAATGATGCTAGCGTCTCTCAGCCATTTGCTATGGAAATAAAGGTAAAACAATGTGTTCATAACAGTAAATAAACATTTTTTAAAATTCAGGTTTCCACCAAATGCACAGCTCAAGTTATCGGTTTGAGCATTTTCTTGCTAATGAGGTGCTTGGACCTGCAATGTTGCCATTGGTAACCAATGCCCTAACCTCTGAGTTGCTAGGTCTCCCTTTAGAAAGTGTAGCTTTTTGCACTATGACATGGGATTCAAAGGTGTAATCAATACAAATGCATCTTGGAACTAGCAATGCCTATTAGGATAGACATAGGGGGTCATTCCAAGCATCGAGGTAAGGTAAAAACCATGCCGGTAATGATTTACCGGCATCGTTTTCCGCTCCATGCTATTCTGACCCCTCAGACCGTTAATTACTGCACCGTAAACTATGATATGATATGATATGGCATTTGTAACGCTCCTATACACAAGTGTTTCAAGGCGCGACGAGGCAGGGAGGGGGTAACACGGGGAAGACAGACAACGATCCTACTAGGCCAGGTGTCATTCAGACCGCGCAAGTGCAGGGGGAGGGGGAAGGGAAAAGTGCAAGGGGAAGGGGAGGGGGGAAGTGCACTACAAGTGAGTAGAATAAAGTAAATAAATAGGGCCAGCTGGTGGCAAGTGCAAGGTAAGTGCAGACAAGTGCTGGGAAAGGGTGGGGGGCTGTAGGGATACAGAAAAAGTCCCTCAGTGCAGGGGTTGCCAGGGAGGCAGTGCAAGAGGAGAGTGGCTGGGCCCAGGACCGAGGTCGGTGAGAGTGGCCCAGTTGCAGATTAGGTGCAGATTCAGTCGAGAATTTAGCAGGGGAGAGGGAGAGAGAAAGCAGAGGCAAAGATGAAGGTTTTGAGGTGCTTCCTGAACCGGAGATGGTTCTCCTCAAGTTTCAGGGAGGCAGGAAGGCTGTTCCAGAGGGAGGCCCCTGCCACGGCGAGAGATCTACCCCCAGCTCGTTGCTTCGAGAAGCGGCTGACCCTGAGGGAGTTGGAGATGGATGAGCGAAGGGCTCGGGAGGGAAGATATTTAGGAAGAGAGAGTTGAAGGTATTTAGGCCCCAGACCCCAGAAGGCCTTGTGGACAATGCAGAGGGTTTTGAACTTAATCCTCGCAGCCACTGGGAGCCAGTGTAGAGATTTCAGTCCTGGAGAGATACGGTCCCTGGGCTTGAGGCCAAGGGACCAAGGGACTACAATGCGCGCGCACCACCATGCTGAAATTAGCGGCATGCCGTAAACGGGAGTTGATCGCAAGTGAGGAGCACACGTAAATAACAGCCTCCCCAATGCTGCAATGTACCTTACCGGCATGGAGTACATACAGGCATCTCAGAGAAGGAGTAAAAACCCTGAACAGTGGTTCCCAGAGCCACAGGTGCACACATACATCACAGATGGAGGCTATGGAGTCTGACACAGCAGAAAAGGAACACACCCACACACCACCCCCCTCCCACACCAAGATGACACCAATAGAACAAGCAAGGCCACAACCACACAAACTTCTGCAACAACACCACACCCCGCACTGAGGAGACACAGGGGTAGAAGGAGGGGGAGACAGGCCCTGCATGCAGCACCAGTGCAGCCTCCGTTACCACCCCAGCAGCCCCCATGCACACACAGCATGTTCGGCCACTCAAGGAAAAGTCCTACCAGATAGACACCCCTGACCACCTAGACTGTGACACCGTCACCACCATATTGCACCACAGACACAAAGAAAAGCGAGCACCATACAAATGTACAGTGCCAACCTGGCACAAGTGACGGTGTTGCCTGTGCCCCACACCCATGCCACAGGCACCTACCAGCACACAGTGGCATCAATGCATGGCATGTCACAACCGTCCATTAGATGGCCACATATACAAGTGCCGTTACACCTCCCCAAGCACACAAGGGCCTACCAATCCCCAACATGGACCACCCAGGAGATACACAACAGTAAAGCTGGACCCAATGCAAATGGAGGCATGCCAAATGACAATGGTGCCCCTGACAGCACCCACAGGTCGTATGTGGACCAGCATGGCATGCAGGCGGTGGACAGCAACTGCAAACAATACCACTCCCCCTACTTGCAGATGGAATCCAACGCAACCAAGAACCGCACACATGGGTGGGCCCGACACCAAACAACTACACATGACTCAAAGGGCTAGCAGTTCACCACGCTACCGTGCCACATGGTCCAACATGCAGGATGACCTGCCTGGCTGGCTGTTGAGTCGTCTGACTGTGTCATGCAAGTGCACTGTGCCATGAGGTGGGTGCCTGCATGAACCAACTGGGTTGAAATGATGAAGCCATCGTACGGTGTTCAACCCAACAACAAACCTGCCACAGAACCAGTGCAACGGCACATACGAACAGCTTCCCACTTTGATTGAATAAGGCACTCACAATACACTACATCTCCAGCATCTGCCCACAGGGGCTAATCACACCACACTAGCACCACTCATTGGCAGACACCACAACCGTAAGCGCATATCGGAAGACACACTGCACATGCACAATGTGGCAGCCCCCAGCATGGCACCACATTGGAGACCCATCCCTGGAAGTGGAATGAACGGAGGGCAGCAGAGATACCATATCACGTCACCAGTATGGCACACCCATAGGAGTGTTGGGAATCACCATAGAATGGATCAGATTAGGATGATGACCATGATCCACGGACTACAGCCATCACACCCAAATACGATTCTACACAGTACACAGCACCACATGGATCTAACATCAGGACAGCAGCATAAAACAAAGGAACATGTACCACAAGATGTCCATACCATCGTACACGGACCATCTTGTAGACCGAACCCCCCACTGCATTCCATTGTATTGGACACATATTTGTGTCCTGATTGTGCGCAATACATCCATGGACATGTGCAGATGGCCATCATTGAAACCCTGCCATGACAGCCAAGTACTGTTCTCCACCATGACAGTCCAGACACTCACCTTATTTGGCTACACATGCAGCTGTTGGTGGCTGTCCCTTGACAACAAGCCACATGACCCCTGTCATGAACCCCCTGAACAGGCCCATGGAGCACTCAAACAATGGCCATACCCGTGCATGCGTGTAGATGAAGCAGTCACCTGGCTTGCGTGAACCACATATGAGCCGGCGAAGCAGGACTGGTGGGTGACCCATCCACTGATATCTGGTGTCGAATGAGCCCACGTCATATGTGTAGATGAACAAAAAGTGCATCCCTACATGAGCGGCGATCACCCCTGACATGGTACTGCTACAACCACATGACGATGCGGTGAAGGTGGAGAGTGAAGTGGCAACAAAGCTTCATGGAGGCAGTGCACTTGAGGGACATGTAATGCTCTAAACTTACAGTGGACAAGATCTCCAGGACACGAGTCAGTAGAGGGTGGCATGACATGGGCACACAGGGCACTGGACTTGTGTATACTTGTACACCATGCACTGGCAGACATCAATAAACAAATGCGCAATGATGAATGTCCACAACGGTTGAAGTCTGTGACACCAATAGTGTATTGTGAGAAAAATAAAATGGTGAAAAAATCACCATCACCCCCCTCCCCCCTCCCTCCAAACTCCACAACAAACCATCACCCCCCTCTCCCCCAACACCACAATAAACCATCACCCCCCTCCCTCCTCCCCCCAACACCACAACAAACCATCACCCCCCTCCCCCCTCCCCCCAACACCACAACAAACCATCACCCCCCTCCCCCCTCCCCCCCAACTCCAGAGCAGTCGTCCCATGTAGTATGTGAAGCCCACATGTGGCAGAAATGGCTATTGTTTCTTGCCCCCCTTGTCTGGGGGAGGCATATCCCGGTGACGCATGGAACGCCAAGTGCGTCTCTCCGGGCTGCCTTGTGTGGCCTCACTGTTTGCAGCCATGTCCGCCTGCTGTGGCTCTGAACTGGAATGGCCTGCCTCAAGGGCATTTGCTATGCGTCCAAGGATGTGACATAGATGAGTCGTGCTGTCTGTCAAAGTGTCACACAATTGGGTGGTGCAGTCGGTGAGGAACTGCCGCATTTGTCTGAGTCCTTCATGCCATTCTGCCCTGGCCTGGCAGTTGTCCTCAATGAAATCTTGTGTGAGGTCTGTCAGCTGATTCACTCGCTGCCGGCTAAAAGATGGGAAACCATCAGAGAATCCACTTGGTCCAGCCTGCTCTGCAGAGGGTGGTACAGGTGGACTGGGGACATCCGCTTAATACCCCTGCGGGTCGAGTTCCGGACTGTGCACAGGTGCAGGGGCATCCCCAGAGTCACTGCATGAGGCCAGTGGTACAATGCATGGCTCCGGGCTGTGCACTGTGTCTTGGCCCTCCTCCGACAAGGCCCCACAGATGGGTGATGGGCTGTGCTCACACTCATCAGGCCCGGTAGCAGCAGCCTCCCCTGAGATGCTCGACTGTGCCGAGTTAGGGGTTGGCAGAGTGGCTGCTGCCGATGCTGTGTGGGATGGTGGTTCGGCAGCATCCAGTGTCCTTTCCGCAGGCAGGGTGGTGGTTCTTTTTGGTGCTGGCTTTGGCCTGACCCTGCCACTACCCGTGGAGGTGCTTGGCCGGCTTGATTGGGGCTCTGTGCTGTCATGGTCAGTGCCTGTGGGGGTAGAAGAGAGGAACAACATGAGTGAATGTGCAATGTCCTATTTCCTTACATGGCTGCATGGACATTTTGGTCATTTGACGTTTGTTTTGTTTTGGGGGTAGCTATGGCAGTGGTACATGTGCATGGTAATGATATTTACGCATGTTTGGGAGTGACTCATTGTGGCCTAGTTATGCACATTTTGGCTAGTACAATGCCAAACACGCTGGACAGTGTGCATGATGGGCTGTTCAAGTCAATGCACTATGGTTGATGTGCGTTTTGTGCTCGCACTTGGAACTTCGTTAGGCGGCACTTGCCTCAGCATTTGTTGGATGGGGGATGCGTTGGATGGGGGGAGGGCAACACGAGAGGGTGCCTTCGATGGCCCTTGGGTCAGTTTTCATCATGCAATGGACATTGCCAGTGTCCACTGTGGACACTCACCTCCTTCAGCAGAAGTCGTTCCCCCGCACCCCATGGTCCCCACGCCCTCGATGGATTCTGTGCCAATGAGAGCCGCATAGGTCTCCTCCCACGGCTCAAGTTGGACTGCAGTGCTTGGTCCACCTCCCGTCTGCAGGGCCTGGCTGTGGTTGCTGGAGAGGAGGCCCCGCACCTGCATGTCATCCCACCGCTTGCAGCAGTCCCTGGGGGTGTGGGGGGGGTTGCCTACGGCGCTCACCCTCTGTGCCAGTTCGGCCCAGATGTTCTTCTTGCGGAGGATTGACTCCCTCCACATGTCGCTGCTGAATACAACATCGGCATGCTCAGCCAGGAAGTCGACCATGGCCTGGAGTTCCTCGGGGCAGAATCTCCTCTTGCGGATGCGATCCGCAGCCCTCTTTGGTGCCTTGGGCATGTTGTGGGTTGTCTAGTCCTGTTCCTGACGTTAGTTGACTCACAAGAGTGCTGGCGGGTGAGGATGGCAATGGATTGTGTTTTTAAAAATGGCTGCCACTCTCCTTCCCGTTCCTTTGCGATGACGTAATTTCCGGTTCCTTTTTTTAGCGGTGGCCGTAATTTACGGTGTCCGTAAATTACGGTCACCGTTATGTACTGACGCAACAGCTTCAAAGGCGGTGTTGTTGTTTACGTGTCGCAGCATGCCGGTAGGGGTTTTTCAGGACGCTCGGTTCTTTTCCGGCATGGCGAAAAGCACGAGTCCGCAAGCTCGGAATGGACCGCAATTAGCGGTCTGGCGCCAGCCCGGTGCCGTACTTTCCGCCATGCCGTAAAGTACCGGTACTTACCGGCATAGCTCGGAATGAGGGCCAGAGTTACTGGTCTCCCTCTCAGCTATTTGTAATGGAAATGAGGATAAAGCAATATGTTTTACAACAGTGAAATATATTACAAACTTTACATATGTCCTCATTATGTACAGATCAACATGCCAGTTTAAGTATGTTTATGTCAAAAAGAGGACTTGAACCTGCAACATTGTCAATAGTAAACGCATGCTATAATCTCTGAGCCACAGGGATTTCACTAATGAAATATAGCTTTTCGCATTATGACATGGTGGTCAAAGGTGTAATGGATGAATATTCTTCTGGGAACTAGAAATTCCGTGTTGGATAAACCAAGGTGTTGCTTTCTCTCTATGAGCCATTTGTACATGAAATAAAGATAAAACAATATTTTTATAACAGTAAAAAAAAAGAATTCAAGGCTTTACCTATTTTCTCCTGACACATAGATTATTTGCATGCCTAGACAGTCACTTGAGCCTTCAACCTTGACACTAGTAAACCCCTCTGACCACTGATCTACTGGCTCCCCTTTTCAAAATCTTAGCTTTTTGCATTATAACATAGCTGTCAAAAGTGTAATCAATGAAGATGTGTCTGGAAATACCCAAGGTCGGACTGGGGTATAAAATCATTCCAGACACCAATGAAAAGGTGGCCCACAATCACAATATTTTTTCATAGGCATTATTTGCAACATATTTTACCAAAAATATCCCAGAAGAGACTATTTGTGTACTATGCACAGGATATTTTTGGTAAAATATGTTGCAAATAACGCCTTTGAAAACTTATTTGCTTAGTAGCATTTGTTCAAACTAGTGTATTGCCTGGTTTTTCTTTGCCCAATTAGTAAGAGTGTTATTCTTTTTTCCCTAGAGTTTAGTGTTGATAATATCAAAAATATTTGTGCGATCCGGCAAGATTACTTTCCTGTATAACATCAGGCTGCTTCTGTCCACTATATCTTGGAGTGAAAGTATGCACAGTTCTCGTCCTATCAGTACCATTCGAGTCGACGTTGGAAGGGTCAAAGCTCAATGCCAAAAGTAGCTTTCCAGCTTCAGCCAGGTTTCGTCTGGAATCTTTGGCATTGCGTCAGATCCGTAGGTCAAAGAGGGGACAACCTTTGCCTTGTAAAATTTCACATTTTTTGTCTATTATCCTGGCTTGCGTCACTAATTTCTTGACTTTCTCGAAAATACTTGCTTGCATGTTTGTCTCTCTTAAGCTGTTGCTCAATGTGACCCCCAGGTATTTAAATTCTCTCACGTGTTGGATCTTGACACCCTCCAGATACCAGTGTAGCTTTTCGTTTTTCCTGGATGTATTTTCAAACGTCATTACTTTTGTTTGATTTTTATTAATTTCTAGGTTGTTCCTTTCAATGTATTTAGCCAGGTTGTCTAGCTGGCTCTGGAGACCTATCGCAGTTTGGTCTAATAAAATCAGGTCATCCACGTAGAGAAAACAGGAAACTTTTAGCCCACCAATTGCTGGGGGAAAAGATCTGACATCGGATTCTGTATCCTGGAAGTCCCATAGGTACAAATTAAAAAGAGTGGGTGCAAGGGGACATCCCTGTTTCACCCCTCTCGCAGTTGGAATTGTTTTAGTCAGGATAGATGTGTTTTTATGCAATGATTGTATTGGGTCCAGAATCTTCCTAGGACAATATTTGGCAGAGAGTTTTTCCCAAAGGATTTTGCGGTTGACCTGATGAAATGCCTGGACCAGGTCAACAAAACCCACGAAGACCCTAGGGCTGCCGTCTTTTATCTTACCTTTCAGTGCACTTAGAAAGAGGATATTCACCGAAGTTACACTTTTGAAGTTACGTTAACATAACATAACATAACGTAACAGAGACAAGGAAATGAAATAAGCCAATTGTACCATTGCTCCATATAAGCACACTGCAGAGGCAGGAGCTGGGCCTCAGTAAAAGGCATCGACACCTTAGGTGCTGGATGGATCTAAGGAGTTGGCAAAAGAGAAATAAAGGTTATAGTGACTGTGAGACAAGGTTGAGGAGAAGCAAATGAAGGCTGGGCAGACGAGGTGGAGTGACAAAGGCTAAAGAGAGAGGAGGAAGCTGTGGGATAAAAGAAGCTTTAAAGTGGTGGAGAAATAAGGATCAGGCAGGGAAGAAGTTGCTTCAGAGCAGGAAGTGGGGAGCAATGAGTGATCAAAGCAAGACAAAGATAAAGTTAAAAAAGAGGAACTGGTAACAGCAAAAGGAATATCAGAACAAGTGGCAGGTACACCACAGGAGAGAGTATTGGATGTTAGGTCGGGAGCAACATCAGAGACGATGTTGAAAAGAATTGTAAGGAAGTTGGCAGAGAGAATGACGGGAGGTTGTAAGAAGTTGTAAGGAGGGAAGTGGAGAGAAAACTGGAGAGGAGGATGCAAGAGATTTTAAGGAGGTGGTTGGACGACATTTCCAGGAAAGAGGCAGAGAAAATAGAGAGGTTGGTGAAGGAGACACTAAGGAAGAATTGGAGGAGAATAATATGGTCAGGATGAACATCAGAGGGGGGTTGAAGGCACGATTCAGAAAGGAGATGGATAAGAAACTGGAGTATGTGGATGTGACATATGGGAGGAAGTAAAGCAGCATGTAAAAGTGAAAATTCAGAAACCAGCAAGCGCAAAGCCTTTTACGTTGAACCTAGGAGGCATGGAAGAATGAGCATGTGATGAGGCAGTGACCAGAGGAGAGATCAGGAGGTGCAAGAGAGGTCCCCTTGTAATTATATTGTTGTGAATTGTCAATGAGGAAGATGAGGTGAGAGTTTTGGAGGAGAGAGTCAGGATTATAAAGGTAGCTGTTGAGAAAGTTGAAGTAAATAACTACAGAGACGTTAATGTTACCAGCTTGCCGGTGGGAGCTCTTGGGTTGCCATCTACTGGTAACTAGTCCCAATCCCTACCAGCGACCTCATTGGAGGGAACACACCTGCAGACCCAGAAAAGAGTTTCCAGCTGAACTGAGGATGGGAGGATGAGGATGAGAAGCAGTGTACTGGAGACAAATGAATCAGGTGAAAAGAAATGAAGGGAACACTTAAACATCATAGAACTGTGAGTGATTGTGAACCTTGTCTTTCACTGGAAATGGAGGCCACATTGAGACTGATAAAAAAAGTTTTAAAAACAGAGCTTTGAGGCCAAGGAGAGGCCAACCCGCTGTGTGGGTCCTTTTTCCTATTTCCCAGTACGACTTCTACTCAAATCCTGCTTGTGAAAAGTGCTCTATGGTTATCATAAGCAAAGACATGGGTAATGTCAACGAGACTCTTTGTGTTTCCTCACAATCAGACTTTCATCAATGTTCATAGTTGGATAACACTGAGACTTACTTCAGGTTCTCCCACACTCAGGCTTTGATCAGGGACATAATCTTTTTTCAAGAATACTTTCATATGCTAAATTCCAATTGAGGTTTACCTATTGTCCAGAATGTCTCTGGTCATCCTCCTCTCAAAATGTGACTTTTGCTTAGGATGTCATTTTTAGTGCACACTAAATGTGTTTCTGTTTTTCCTTCAATCAGACATTCTGCTGGATGTGAAAGCACACCACAATGCCCAACCTCTCTTGATTCTTACTTTGAAGGCACCCCAGTGATGTTTTGCTGTGGCTTATATAATATGGTCTCAAAATCGACGTCAAGATTTTTTAACTTTTATACAACTGGTGTGGACTGGTGGGAAATGTTATTTGTCTCGCTCGAGCCACCTTTCTTAAAAAACTGGAAACACTCAGCTGTCTGTCTTCTTTTGAACGTTTGCATTGTTTGTTGGTTATCTCTCATTTAAGAGTTATTTTGATATCAAAGAGGTTTTTCAATAGCTAATTTTTAAGGAGTGTTTATAATTAAATGTATTATTTAATTGTGTTAAGTTGCATGCTTGTAAGCACCATATGAATATTGGAAGCATGAAATAAGCTGTTTGAGTTAGGTATAGTATTATGTATTAGCACATTCTTAACAGCCAGGAATGAGTAACATTTTGGGTGGGGGTGGGCTAAAGAATGTTGGCAAATGTAGTTTACATAGCAGTATTTAATCATTTAAAACAGTGACTTTTATGCAACGGATGAATTCGTATTTATTATGGTTACAGTATTTAAAATATACAATTATTTGTTAAAAGTAGTATAAGAAAGCCCTGCTCCAATATTTAGGAATTTCAATACACAGATGAATTGCTTTATAGGTGAAATGTTTTGATGGAATTGTTTTTGAAAATTATTTTAGGGTGATTTGATTTGATATTTTCCAGCGATATTTTGTTAAATCTACTTTTTATGGAAAAGTTATCTTTTTGAATAAAGATGTAATAATAAAAATAATAATAAAATATACATTTGCTGAATGGAAGTGGCAGACATTGTGCTCATCCTCTGACTAACCGCTCCAAAGGCAATATTGCTTCTCTACCCGGTCGAAAAGGTGTGCTCACATCCAAGCCTGCATCACTGGAGCCTTTAATAACACGGCCAAGCTTTTCAAAATCTGCAAGGATCCTGCAAATCCACTTACAGTCTTCACCTCTCTCCTTCCTTCCCAGGCCCTCTGCACTGCTTTGGCCTCCGACTTGACATCCAAAACTCAGGACATCGTGTCCTAACTCTCCTCCACCCCCATATCCTCCCAGCTCCTACTCCCCTGCATCCCTTGCCCCCCTCCTCTCACCCTCCTCAATCTCCTCCCTCCTGCCCATAACACCAGACAATGCTCTATAAAGGCCTCCTCCAAATAGGCGCTCCCCTGCTCCTCCAGCATCATTATAACAACATCTCCTCTCTCACCCAAGCCCTTGCAGACTCCAGTAGACACTCCTTCACCACCGGCTCTTTCCCTCTATCCCTCAAGCACTCCCTTGTGCACTCTCTCTTTAAAACACCACCTGCTGACCCCTGCTACAAGGCTAAATATCACCATATCTCTATTACCCCCTTCCTGGGTAAACTCTTGGAGAAGGTGGTTCTCCGCCAACTGACCCTCCACACTGATCTTGTTGGCTGCCTTCATGATCACCAATCTGGATTCTGGGCATCCAGAGGTATGGACACTGCTCTCCTGAACCCATGTGAAACCATGCTTGCAAATCTCGACTCCAACTCTCCTGCTGTTTTCATTCTCCACAATCTCTTCTCTGCCTTTGACACGGTCAACCATTCCATCCTCACAAAATGACTCAGTGACACTCTCTGCATCACTGACCGGGGACTGGGCTGTCTGACCTCTTTCCTCACTAGCCACCCTTCCCAGCTGCAATTGGGCCCTTTCTCCTCCTCCACCACCCTCTCTACCTGTGGTCTCTCCCAGGGCTCTATTATATCACTTTTGCCCTTCAAAATCGATCTCGCCCCTCTCACATGATCTCCTCCTTCTATCCTCATTTCCAATGTTATGCGATTACACACAGTTTTCCTTCAAACTTCACTCTACTTCCTCCTCTTCCGCCTCTGTCATCCCTGACTGTCTGTCTGCCTTTCAGGCATGGTGTTCAGTGAATCATCTCTGTCTCAATGTCAGTAAGAAGGATATCTTACTCATAGGGACACCTGTGCCCTCTTTTCCTCCTAACCTTTGTCCCCCGTCTTTGGGATTTCTACCCTCACCTTCTTGATATGATTTGATATGATAGGCATTTATAATGTGCCTGTAGACAAGTAATTCTAGGCGCTACTCTCTCCTTCACCCCTCACATCAAGGACCTTACTAAAAGTCCCACTTCCAGCTACATCTCTTTAGAGTAATTCTTCCTTTTCTCACCTTCCCCAAGAAGCTCAATGTCTCCAGGGCTCTGGTCCTTTCCAGGCTGGACTACTGCAACAGCCTCTTTCTCAATCTCCCTCTCTCCTCTCTTCACCCCATCCAGCTAATTCAGAATAAGGCTGTAAGACTTATCCTTGGGCTCAAGCCCAGGGACCATATATTTCCAGCCCTAAAACCTCTCCACTGGCTCCTGGTGGCTGCAAGGATCAAATCTGAGACACTCTGCATCATCCACAAAGCCTTCTGGGGCTTCGGACCACGCTATCTGCAACTTTCCCTCCATAAAAATACTCCCCTGCTAGAGCCCAAAAGCGCCTCTAATTCCAACTCTCTGACTGTCAAACGCATCTCTAAGCAGAGAGTGGGGGACAGATCTCTCTGCACGGCTTGTGCCTCGCTTTGGAACAGCCTCCCTCCCCCTCTCAGATTTGAACCGGACCTCCTTAAGTTCCAGAAACTGCTCAAAACTCTTCTCTTCTCTACCTCTTTCCCACTTTCTCTTCCCTGCTAATCACTGCACTGCTGCTGTGACTCGTAGCCTGATCCTCATGAGCCTCACAGGAACTCTGGACACTTCCTCCCAGTCATTACAAGCACCTCCCCACTGTATTGCCCTGCGGGCCCCTGCCTGGTGGCTCCACATACCACCCTTGAGAGCTGCCTGTACTAGCACTTAGCCTGAGGTGCTCCTCATGGCTCCTCTTGGCATTTCCCTCTTGGGCCCTCCTTCAGCACTTATCCACTCCTCTGCTTCCCTTTTAGATTCCCTTTTCCTACACTTCTCTTCAATGCACTTGCACAGCCGAATGCCACGGGGGCTAGTAGGACCACAACTGTATATATATTATTGTTGCTTTTTTGGTTCTTGCCACTGTTATTATTTCCCCTGTTCCCTACCCATTTAGCCTTGTGGCACTTTGAAACACAATTCTGTTGTATAAAGCACCGTCCAAATGATAAATCAATACGTACATAAATAAATAATTATGCAAACCTTCAGTTACTTACCTAATATTTGCATAGTACTGGTGGCTGTTCCACAGTTCTTCAGTGCCAGGCTTGCACCTGGTTTGTTGTGGGTTATGTGTTGGGTGCAGATGTAACACCAAAGAGGAGAACATGGGCTCTGAGAGTCATATTGGCCAGAACTGGGCACCAAGAGTGAAACTGTATCAGAACAGCGGCAGAGAGTGTGAGCACTGAACTTGGCAACTGACGGTGACATTGGGGCAGAACTCTTGGGGAGAACAGTGACAGTGTGAATGGCATGGTCGGAATGTGGGCACTGAAAGTGACATTGGGTCATAAATGTGGCAGTTATAGCGAGGACACAGAGAGGAGCGCTGATGCACAACTGCAGAAGTGAGAACCACAAAAACAGAACTTGGGCACTGAGGTCAGCATTGTGGCAGGACCATGGCCCTCAGAACCATGTGGAATTGAATGGAGGTAGCGAGGGAAACATCAGGCAAGACTGGGACAGGAAAAGTGAAATGAGGCTTAACCAGGGCTACAAGTAGTATAAACATATGTGTTACAGTGGCAATATTCTTTACATTCTTCATGGATGGGAAAAATGTGTTTTTGATGACAAAGCTAGCATAAATCTTTGATACAGGTATCATAATTCCGATAGGTGTAGCATGAAAATGGGCTGTGAAAGGCTCCAGGATAATGTTCTCCACCATCATCTCACTTTTGTGTTCCCTTACAGAGCGGTTTGTCATCTATGTAGGTGTTTGCTTAATTTGTTGATATTTGTTCTGTAAAATGCATCCTTTTGATTATTTATTGAAAAACATCTTCTTTGGGGAAACCTCAGACCAACACCCAAACTACCCTACTTGGCCCCAGCCTGCTCACTGGGCTCACTCATTTAGAAGAATTCAGGGAAAACATGTGGGAATCAACACTGTAGTGTAACAGTGTAGTGTATTCAAGTGATTGAGCTGGAGTGTGAGTGAATACCTGCAGTCTGCACTGTACACACTGAACTCTAAAGAGTCTGTGTTTGCAAATAAATGTACAATGGACACTGGAGAGAAAAGAAAAACGTGAATATGGCAAGCAATGTAGGTGGTTACGTCTGCCTTCTTGTAGATTGATGCTCTGTTGGCCATGGTCATTATCATGACATGAAAGGACAGGCAGCAGCCTTCTTTTTGATCCTTGGCCCACAAAACCATTGAAAGAATGCACAGCAGGAAAAGAAGAATAGAAGTGTAACATATCCATAACTTATGCTGCAAGTTTAGTCTAATAATGCAGGCATTTATAGCTACTAAATACCCAATGCTGAAATACATGTGTCTAAGCCTTGATTGTCTGATAGAAAAAAATGTAAACTGTCTCCAATAAATCACTAAATATCATGTCTCAGGGAAACCCTGGGAGATACTCATCCTATCATGTTTATTTGAATAAATCTAACGTGTTGCAATAAACAAAGTGAATTGTGCATGAATGCTCTTCTCTATGATGTTAAAAATATAACAGGATGAAGAGTTTCATTTCCCTGCAAAATAACGGATGAAAAGATAGCTTGTTTGATAGCTTGTTTGTGAAGCCCTGTTACATGGATGATTGAAAAAAAGTATACACATTGTATTGAACCAACCTGTGAGAAGATGACAAGACGATGTACAGTGGGTATTATTTAGAGTGAATTAAACTTGTTATCAAGGCCTATATCAGTGAATCGTTATTGCCAGTGAGAAATGTACCATTGATTTGTTTTTTTCTGCATATAATTGGTCAATGAAGACAAAATCTTGTAAAATTGGCCTGTTATGCAGAGCTCACTTCTCAAGCAAGGAGGCTCTACAGTAAAAGAGAGCTTCAAATAAACAGATTTACACATTAACCCTGAATTCTAACCTAAGCATAGCAATAAGCCATCATCCATTATGAGTTAGCATCAAAAAATATTTTTCCCAGCTCATGTGTCAGCATATATTTAAGGTTATTGCAGAACTCCAATGACATGTGATGCACAGCTATTTAAATACTGAGAGCATTTAAATAAATAATGAAAGAACATTATCACGCTAACTGTAGATCCCTTTGTTTTATTCAAAAAACAAGAATACTTTTAGTTTCGGCAAACCGGCTCCAATCACATGCCTTTAAACACAATTTAGAAATATGTATGAATTGTTAATACATTTATATATTTTATAACTTTATTATGCTTGCAGTCACAAGAGCCTGAAAGATATTTGTGAATTCAGACTGTTCTTGAAATTCTAGACAAATGGCCCTCAAAAAACATGCTGGTCCACGTTAGTAAGTATACGGGAAAGTCGTATTTCTGCCCCATTCAATCATAGTTCCTTAAAGGAGGAGCACACTACCTCACATGGAAAAATACATTGGGCCCATCAAAGAAGATGGGACAATTTTGGTTGGTGTGAGGTACCGAAGGGAATCTATCATCGGCCCGTTCCAATAAGAAATTGCTGCATCAAATGATGATGCCTGGGTGGGGTTAGTCAAGTATTTAAGGTCAAACACTTAGGAAGTAGATGGAACTCTTGGAAAACCCACATTGGAAGTGAGCCTGTCCGACAGGAGAAAAGCTGATTGGCGCCCTACCTGTATGTAGATGATGGAATGTCTCCTTAATAAGGACTTTTACAGAAGGATGCAAATGCAGTGGACTCCCGCAAGACAGAACCATATGGCCTGAGATAGATTTGAAAGCCTAACAGAAGGAGCTCACCTGGCACAATTGCTTGGAGCTGTTGATGTCCCTCCCTGTCCTGGGTCTTTTTAAAAACAAACCAAAAGTAATTACAAGAAACCAAGTTCACTTAAGTATCTGTCACAGAAATTAGTAATAACCCAGATAGCAGTGTAGTGTTAACCGCCTGTTCCAGGGGCTGGAATGGGGGGTAACGGCTCAGCAGCCCAACCTATCAGCCTCAACGAAGCAAGGGCCTATAACGAGGCAACTGGCCATTAAACCGCATTCCAGCCCTTGGAACAGGGGGTTAATGCTATTAGCACCCTGGGTTACCAAAGCAGTAACGAGAGGGGTGGTAAAAATAAAATGTCCTTTCATTCATACAACAGGACGCCATACGTGTCCCATTCAATGAATGAAAATACTTAACCAAGATGGCCATCATGGTTATAGTAGGTGAGGCTCTGTACAGAGTCCCTCTTCTATGACCATGGTGGGCGCAAAAGGGAAGCTGCTGCTGGGGATGGGCTTTTCTTTTACAAAAACGAAAAAGCGAGGGTTGGGGGAAGATGGCGGTCTGTGGAGGGTGAGACAGCCTGCGGGTTCTGTGGAACACGGGCTGAGATTACAGGTTTCAGCCCACAATCCACAGAACATGATTTGCTGTTCCCCCTGCCCCGGGTGCTAACTGGAAGTATTTTGGTGAAATCCTTTCCAAGCTATGCCACTAAATGGGGACTTTGCATGGAAGGGAATGTTTGTGGGAGTTTATTTAAAGTAGAATATCCTAGAATCTATAGTTGTGCAGGGCATATTATTTTCTGTCATTAATTAATCATTCATTAATTCCCCAGGTTTCCACAGGGCAATTTGACTGGGTTTGAGAGCAAAGTGTACAAGCTGACTTACAGACTTGCAGTGATTGATAGCCTTCTGACCTGTGAAACTCATATCTATCAGAAATTATAGAAAATTCCTGAATACCCCTCCAAGCAGAATAAGAGCTTTATTTCTCCCCTATAGTTCCACAAAATAATGCCAATTTAAGTAGTCAAAGTCATATTTCCAAATAACTTGTTGGAGAAAAAAAAAGATTCTTCCTCTGGGGGACTCCCAATGGCAAGTAACATTAACTTTCTGATTCAATTTTCTACTTCCATTTTATGATCGCATTCTTGTGTGACCATTTAAATGAAGCAAACTATGTTTTTCTTTCCTCCAAAATAAAGCTGTTTACTAGAAATCAAAGACTAGAGATAAAGCAACTTAATTACCCCAACCAAATATGTGTGTAGCTCTTTCCAAGCTAGAAACCGAGAGTGTCAAAATGTTTAATGTTTTAATGTAAAGCAATTCTATATGAACCCTAAGTTTCTCTGATGCCGATGCGATGATGTTAGATTAAGTGAATTGTATATTGCATAGTATATAATCTGGATGGTTCTGTGTTTTCTTTGAAGTGATAAGTGCTGATAACTTGAACATTCAAAATTGAGAACATTAATATGGGTTTCTGGAATAGTTTTAGAGGTTTGCCTTTACACAAATGGAGCCTTTTGTGGCTTGGGAATATAAGCATTAGTGGGATGGGATCATAGCAGGCATGCTGTGTTTCCTTTCGATAGACAAGATGCCTGTATTTTATGTGTACATTTTGGGTGGCTTCACCAGCATTCAAAGTCAGGTAACCCCCTTTTTTATTTCTTGATGTGTTATTTTAAATAATACAGAGTATTCAGACTAAACATAGTCTGTTTCCTGTCTTAAATTGTGGGGTGGGATTGTTGTGCTAGGGGTGTTATCTAAGAAGATGCCAAATTAAAAAGAAATAGATAATACAAAATCAGATATATTCCTTGAATTAGATTAAATATATTGTAATCCATCATAATAATTCTAATCCAGAGCTGTTTTTTATTTGAATTCCAGAGATTGTTGTATTGCTCTCCCTTTCTAAATCCATTCCCAGCCTTAAAAGAAATAGACTGGGCTGGATAAGCATCTCACAAATGATCTGGGGCATTTTGTATGTATGTGCAGAAAATGTTGATTTTACATTGCTGGCCAAGTGTCCATGTCCAGCCGTGTACATGATGTTTGAATGGAGGGTGCTGCATTGTGAATACTAGATTCTTCACCCATCAGATCAAAACGCCTATCCTCAGGTACTTTCTCTCTATCACGACAAGAAACACCATTAGGCATAATCTTTATCAGAGATAGTCATCATTAATCACCCCTAAATCAATGAGTCACATTTTCCTCTCTACCCACTCTCTCCTCCCCCCCCCCAATCTCTTCACCATCAGTCACTGGCAGCCCACATGAGGTAGTCAACGAACCAGCCAAGGCACTGTTAGGTGATCATAAGAGACAAAAACAAATACAAGAACAAAAAACAATGGACAACAAGGAACATAAGAACACACACAAAGACAAACCCAGGAAAAACGTGAAAAATGATTACGCCAAACAATACAAGAATTAGAAATGAAGAAATGTAAAGAAAAACAGGCGGAAGGGGCATTCAGTGGGGAAATAGAGCAGAAACTGCCAGACACGATATAAACTAAAGGCGGGACAGTTGGCGATAGAAAGTTGAAGGGCAAGCGGACCACCAAGCAGGGGACACGGGCAGAGGAGAGGCGATTGGTAAGATGCTGTTTGTTTTGGATGAGGAGGAGTTAGACTGGGGCAATGAAAGGAAGGAGATCTGTCATCAAACAGAGAAGAGGAAAGAAGTGAATATCGCCAGAGGAGACAAAGATGGTAATTGCAGAAGGAGTGGAGCAACTGAGACAAAGCACCAGAAAGTGTGATGGGTTGACGGAAGGAAGAGAGAAAGAGAGAAAGAACTAGAAAGACAGGGAAGTTACAGAAAATGCGAGGGATGGGGAGAGAAGGTTTTGAGCATTGCAGAGTTTATTGGGTGTAACCCAGCTGCATCTCACATGCTGCAAGGAGCAAATGAAATGCCACAGAGGTGCCCCTTATTCTGGAATCTCTTGGGTCTCCAGCATCCATAGTGATGTCTCTTTTCATACCCCTACATGTATTTATTTCTATGAGCATCAGTTACAAGTATTAGCAATGCGGTCTGAAACCTTGCAGCCGGGATTCAGAGAATGTATGGGTGGAGAAAAGCTAAAGCTCAGCACAGACTCTGGTTTGGCTGTAAGAGACAAACTCAAGATCCATGCCTAGTAATGTGCTCCCCCAGGCCCAAAAGGACCCTTACATGTCACCCGGAACCCTCTGTTCCTCAACAAAAGAGTAATATCCTTGCCTGGAGTCAAGCTCCCCACACTCTCACAACATAAAATCAACACCTGGAATCCCACATTTGGCAGATCTGGCACAGTTTGGTAAAATTGTTTTCCCAGGATCGCATGCGGATACAAAAATATGTTCATGTGTGGACGAGTATGCTCATCCTTTTTGCGTAGACTTGCATAACAGCCTGGCACTTAAGGGGTTAATGAGGTACAATAATACACAGTTTTATTAAAATTATTTGAAAAGGACACGACATAAGAAGCCAACCATATAGACATACGAAACATCTATATGTTCATTAAAAGGTATGATTGCAGTATTCTTTTCCCCTTTGTGACTATCAGAAGGCAAAGTAATTCCAGCCAGAACAATTCTCCCCTGTGTGTTGTAACTATGGGTTAAAGACTTAAAAGCACATAACAATCAGTGAGACAAGATCATATGTGAGTAGTCATTGTTGTTCGATACAGACCTGCAGCTTCTTATTGTGCATGCAGTGAAGAATATATGAGGTTGCACACAAAAGCAACAGTGTCTGTTCCTGTGAAAGCAGCAGATCTAAGCAAATCCACAAGGCACTTTAAAAAGTGCACCTTGAACCTGAAGTGGCAGATTGGATTGTTAAGGCGAAAGGGTGTGCAGCAATGCGGGCAGGAGCATCCAACCGCAAACACACCCATCCCATGGTAGGTTCATACCGGAAATGACAGTTACAGACTAACCTCTCCATGTTGTGCGTTGCACCCATAGAGCAGACTATTCAAATGTACTGCTGATGACAACTAGACATGAGACTTGCACAGGGGGAGGAAGGGTAGTTCAGGGGAAACGCGTTTGTCTTGGAAGCAAGACAACACACTGCAAGATCCCACGCTTAGAAACCACTCCATGGTATTAAGCACTTTATACATGAACAATTACGACAATTATAATTGTATGAAAATGAATTTGCGAGCTGGCCAGTGAGGACCTCAGGATTCCAGGCTGTGGGCTCTGGTTGGGAAAGGATACCGGGCATATATTGCCCACCCACAGAGAGGAACATCCTTTTCTCAATTATATGTTAATTTGTTTGACAGGGCTTGCAGGTGTAGTACAGTTTGAGTTTTTTGGTGGCTGGAAACTCAGGGCCATGGCTCATCAATGTCGTAAATTACGGTGGCGTAATTAACTCCATGGTCCCTTAGCGCCATGGATTTTAACACCTGCTAGCAGGTGTTAAAACCTCCATGGCGCTAAGGGACCTCGTACTCAGGCGGTAAGGGTCGGCGCTGTTTACGCCGGCGTAAACCCCTTACTGCCTGAGTCATAATGAGGCCCTCAGTCGCGCTCAAGCGCACCACAGACCCCGAGCCCGCCTGAGCCCTGCATGGCTCATCAATGTCTAAATAAGTAAGTGCTGGCATTAAGAGCCAAGAAATATACCATCTATGGTAGGCATCTTTTCAAAGGGCTAAGTGGGAATAAGACACAGGCGAGTAATGACACAGCAGGACATCAAGTAGGGTCTGCACTGCCGAAGCGACCAAAACACATTGGCCGGTGACGGCCAGACATGACTATGAGATGCGCTCTAAGGTTGTAACGTTCAGTGTGGCCATGCAGAAGAATTCGTTGCAGTCTCCCCAAATCAACCTGTATTGTAATATGGTACAGGCTAATTAGAAGCACTACTTTTAGCAGAAACACCTAAAATAGGTTTACAAGTACAGGCGGCACTACTGTCTGTCAATGGATTTTGTTCTTCGCTTAAATAAATAAAGATGAAACTGGTTCTCCAAATGTAATTCTCATCTGAAAGAACCTTTAATTTTCGGAAATCTAAACAGTGTTTACCTTCATTTTAACCTCATGAAACAACCCATTTTCACATGCTACGAGTGAATTTCCCTCACAGCAAAGGCGTTGCTAGGGGCGCGGTGGGGGTTGAGGGGGCTATAGCCCCTGGTCTTTTGGTTCTAGCCCCAGATAGAATCTCAGGGGCTACAACCAAAAGGCTAGCTAGCCCCGAGGCCCGACAGTCCTGGCATTAGCATATCCCCGGACCTTTTCCAGAACTAGCAACACCCCTGCCTCACAGATTCGTGATGTGTGAGTACTGAAAATCATACACAAGCAGTGTCAAGCCCTGCTGTCGCTTGTGTGAAATGGGGAAAGGCCAGAGCAATGGACTTTCCCAAACTGGCTGTGCCAGGCAGAGAATGACCCCCTCATTGGATGCCATGACCGTATTGGGTGGGAACTAGCACAGGGCTGGGCGCAAGACCAGCTTAGTGTAGGGAATCCTTTATCCAGCCCTCAGAACTGTCCAAGGATCTCGCTGGTTGAGGGTATGCACATTTTATCATCTCAGGCAGGCTCGTTCAGTGAATCTCGAACCCTGCCCAAGACCTGAAAAGTCCACCATGTCACAACAAAGCACTGTGCATGTATCATAGGGACGCCAAGAAGTTCATCCCTCCGATAACTGCAGAGTACGCACCAATCTGTGATTCATGCTTGTCTGCTCGCGCATTCATCAAGATTCTCTCTCTCTCTCTCTCTCTCTCTCTCTTTCTCTCTCTCTCTCTCTCTCTCTCTCTCTCTTTCTCACTCTCTCTCTCTCTCTCTCTCTCTCTCTCCCCTTCTCTTTCTCTCACTCTTGTGGGCATTCATTGAATGGGAGGTTCTTCAGCCAGCACCTCGAGAATGCTTATCCTATGGTCCGGGTGGGTGATGCATGTACATGTTTCCAGTATTGAGTAGATTGTGCTTGTGGTCTCCAGGATGTTGAGTTGATGATGCATTTCTCGTGGCAATTCTGTATTATGTGTCTGGTGCAGTACATTGCTGGAAGTGCTAATTTATCTCTTTAATTCTTTATTTATATCGTGCCAGAGCCTGCAGGCATCAGGGCGCGTACCTAAAGACACAGGAAACAAATAGTAAACCGGACAACTGTGTTGTTTAGTGAAGTAGGGCTTGAGCTTTTTTTACTTGAAAAGGCTTGTTTTAAGTTTCTTTCTGAAGGTCGTGTGGTTTGCCTCCAGTCTTAGTGAACTCGGTAAGCGGTTCCATGCCTGCGCCGCTCTTGCGGGGAAAGAATGTTCCTGTCCGTTTGCTCTTGTGGCACCTGTGCAAACAATGAGGCCTAGTGACTCATAACTCAGGACACAGCGTGTAAAGGGTTATTTAATCTTTCAGGTAGGCAGGGGCTAGTCCGAAGATGCAATGATGTACCATAAGTCAGAGATTTGAAAGTGATTAAGTGTTCTAAGACTAGCCAGTGGAGGACCTTCCTGTCAGCTGTGATGTGTTCCCTTCTAGTTTTCTGTCTGATGATTCTCACAGCCTTGTTTTGCATAATTTGAAAACACGCGATACACCCCTTGCTAGCTCCTAGCAAGTGGCCGTTGCCATAATGCAGGCTGGAAAGGATAGTGGCCCTAGCGATAATGCACAGTTCTTTTCACCTAGGCAAGGTCTCATGAATCTAAGCAATCTCTGGTAATACTGACAGTTTTTGTTGAGGTGAGCCACACGTGCTTCCGTTTCCAAAAGATGCTTCCAGGTATAAATCCAAGGTTTTTACCTTCCCTGAGACCGGGATAAGGGAGTCTCTGATCTTAATTGACGAGTATGCTGCGCCAAGTTTAGACCTTGCTTGATGAGAGCCAAAAATCATCAGCTCGGTCTTGCTCCCATTTAAGCAAAGCCAATTATCCTTCATCCAGGCTTCGATGATGTTTTAGATGTTAGCCACCTTTCTGTTGTCCGTATTATAGCAGCCATTCAGCTCAATCACCAGCTGCGTGTCATCTGCATAATTGGTGAAATAAGCTCCTATGTTGTTAAGAAGAGTACAGAGACACTGAAGGTACAGATTAAACAGCAAGGGAGACAGACGGCTCCTTGTGGCACACCACAGTTGATGGATAAAGGCCGGGAAAATTGGTCTCCCCAGTGTATTTTAGAGCTTCGTTCTGCTATCACCCAGCCAGTAGCTTCCTGAGAACAACCTCCAGAGTTTTCCAGCACCCATTGGAGTTGTTGGTGGTCCAGCAAATCAAAAGTGGCTGATAGGTCCAAAAGAACCAACATGCACGTCTAGCCTGTGTCCATGATGTCTAGTATATGATTTTGAAGGTCTAACAATGCAGTTCCTGTGCTATGTGACCTTCTTAAATCTGATTGCTGTTTGTGAAGAAGGTTATTAGCCTCCACAAATGCCTGGAGTTGGAGGGTTGCCGCCTTGTCCACAATTGGTCCTTCGGATCCTATCCTGGCTTTTTTACCAGTGGTGTAACGGTCACAGTTTTAATAGCTGCTGGGACTCTTCAGTCTGTGAAGGATGCATTAACCATTCTAGTAAGTAGGGGTGCAAAGGTGTCCTTATTTTCTAAAATTAGTTTAGGAGGCAGGATGTTCTCTGAACAGGTGGTTTGTCACATGGAGGAGAGAAGGATTTTCATATCCTCTAAGAAGACAGGGCTAAACTTAAATTTGTTTCCAACTTCCAGGGTATTTTCGGTTCTTGTGGGGTTAACTTGATTGCACAAGCCACTTGCATGGAACTTATTGCCTCACAAGCCTATTGCATTTTATGACTGAAGTCCTGCTGCACTTTGTCGCAGTCTTCCTTTGAAGGTTGAAAAGGGGGGACAAGGACAGAGGTTTTTCTATTGATTTGAGATTGTGAAAAAGTTTACTTGTTGCGTTTGTAGCTATTGAGATTTTTTCATTAAAGACATTTTTCTTTGCCTTTGTAATCTTTTCTTTATATTGTTTCTTTATGTCCTTCCACTTTCTCTTATTGGCCTCCGAGGGATGTTTTAGCCATCTATTTTCCATTTTCCTCTCTTCCCTCTTCAGATTGTTGGTCTGCGTGTTAAACCATTTTTTATGATTTAAATTTGCTCTAACCTGTTTGTGTTTCATTGGGGCATTCTGGTTGACCAGCTCTTGAACTTGAGTGTTATATATGTCGACTATTTTATCACGTGTCCACGACCGAGGTACAAGTCATGATCTTACCTATGCACTGTGCTAATATGTTAGGAGTGATGTTTTTAAAGTTCTACTGAAGACCTTTTTAGACTCGTTTTTCCTTTTTGAAGGCCAGTTTTCAGGGGTCATTACAAACTGCACTTTGTAATGGTCAGACCATATACAGGGAGTGGTCCTTTGCATAGAGACGTCTATGCTGCAAGTTATTACCCAATCTAGTTGATTCCGTTTCGAGGTCGTGGGTTCCTTATTAATCACAGTAAAGTCAATGGCACTCACATCTTTTTCAGGAGTTAGTGCTTCTTTGTCTTCAGTATTGCCCCTCCACCTGTTAAAGTCTCCTAATAACAGGTCCGTTTAAGTCATTTACTATTTGCACTATCTCATTGTTAAAGTCTGATTTCGACGAGGGCGGTCGGTGTAGCACAACAAAATTAATGCAGCTATTATTTGTCGCTGTGTGTTTAAGAAGGAGAATTTTGCAACCCTGACATTGAATAGGTGAAGGGAAGAGGTGTATGTTGTTTCTCGCTATTATTGCTACTCCACCGCCTCGGTTCTCGTAAAAAATAGTAAAGCCTTCTGAAACTGCAGTAGCAATGGTGGGTCCTCTTGGATCCTGTAACCACGTTTCCATCAGGCATAAACAATCCAGCTCTTCCTCCAAGAGGTAGTCATGGATGCATTGGGCGTGGTTATTAAAGACCTTGGACCTCATTAGGACCCTGGCATTAAGGGGTTAACGGCGCCGTAAAAGGCTGCGGCGCCATTAACCCCTTAATGCCTTACTACGAGGTCCCTTTGCGGCTCCCGACCTGAACGGCTGGTCTGGACCAGCCGTTAAAGTAGGGTCCCACAAAGGGACCTTGATGGCAATTACGGTACCGCAATTTGCGGTACCGTAATTGCCGCCTTCCCCATTCCCATTGAGCCCTATGGGGCAAAAATGGGAATGGGGAAGGGCCATGGAGAAAGGGGGAATTACCGCCCAGCCGTTAAAGTAGGGTCCGACCCCCGTTAAAGTAGGGTCCCACAAAGGGACCTTGATGGCAATTACGGTACCGCAATTTGCGGTACCGTAATTGCCGCCTTCCCCATTCCCATTGAGCCCTATGGGGCAAAAATGGGAATGGGGAAGGGCCATGGAGAAAGGGGGAATTACCGCCCCGCCAACCTTGGAATGGGGTGGTAATTCCCCCTTTCTCCATGGCGGACTCCGTCATGGACCATGGGCTAATAGCACCATGGTTTAGCGCTGGAGTCCTAATGAGGGCCCTTGTGTTCAACAAACCCATTTTAATTTAGGGTAGATTACACTTTTGGGTAAGTGGTCCTACCCTTGTGGGACCTTCCTCAGGTTTCTACCCGAATTAGATTTTACTAAAGGAGGTTGTGTATTTATTACTTGTTCTGGCCGTCAGTTAACTTCTTCCATTTCTGCCTCTACCTGAGCCGTCAATTCACTGCCTAGCCTTATTGCTGTTGGTTCCAATGAGTGGCCTGTGGTGTTAAGAGAGTCACCTTCAGAAGGCAAATTATTATTTTCTCCCTCAGCTTGCATGGTTGCATACATTCTGTAGAGCAGTTGGAGCTGCGTGTTCGGCACCATTAGTAGATTCTGTCATATGGCCCGTGGGGCACTTTATTATGCTTCTATTGGCATCTGCAGAGGTGATGTATCGCTGTAGTGGTTGCTGAATTTAGAGGTGCCAGGAAACGTGGTGTGTCATCACTTACTCGTGTCCGCTTACCCTGAGTGGAACATCATCTATATTCCTTGGCCTTGATTCCTGGTGTCTTGTTTCTCCCTGGTGTCTCTTTCCTTGCAGTACCTTCCTCTGTGTTGACAGGATGTTTTTGTGCCATTAATAGCTTGGTAGTCTTTGAACTATCTTTGATGCATCTGTTTCCCATTGAAATATGAAGTTCCATCCATAAACGTGCTCTTCTGAGAGTTGTGTTGCCAATTCATGAGCCTTTAAATGGTGCTAAAGTCCTTGCACCAAGTTTATGTCCCAAATATATGGTTTCCAGGAAGACGTTGTCCATCTAGTGAACAAAGTAGTGCTGATTTTAATTTTGGGAACGATATGACTTTTTGATTGTTTTCTAGAACTGTGTTTGTCCTGGTATTTGTCTTGGGGTTGCAGGCTGTCTGCATGGGTAGTGAGCCCTAGCCTTGGCAAATTAAGAGGTGAACTCTGCAGCAGTCAGAGGGTGGGTGCCTGCATGTGTGGGAGAGGCGGGCTGAAGTGTGGACTATCCAAAGAGATTGAGGAGGCGTGTGAGCCCCGCCCAAAAGAAATGTGGGGTAGTGAGCAGTACCAAATGATATAGAGTACCGTGGTTGTAGGTATCAACAAGGTGCAGTTTGTTGATAAGACTATTTTGGCTATGTTGTGGGTGGTGTGTGAGGCTGTGAGAGAGGATGAGAGATGGAGAAGGAGTGAAAGAGAAGGTTGAGGTACAGGGTCGGACTGGGCCATACAATTGTCTCGGCACCAATGAAAAAGTGACCCTCAGTTGCAAATGGCTATTCATTCCTTTTGTGACACTGTTTGATTAGTACCCAATGGGGAGTTTTTTGATAAAATGTAATGCAAATTGTATATTTTAAAGAATATGTACTCAGCAACACTGGTCAAAACTAATAGCTGCATAGTGAAGTACTCATCAAACTGGCCCACATTGGCCAAAAAAGTGGCCCACTTCGACCAAAAAAACTGCCCCACACTAGCATTTTGCATTTTCAGTTTGGCCATGGGCCTATTGCCATATAGGGGAGTGCACGCCTGTTTGAGGGCAAGAGGTAGGGGGATAAAGGGTGCAATGTGAGTGAGAACCATTGGGTGGTGTAGAGGGGTATCATGGGAGGAAGCCGAGTAATCTGGATGCTGTGGATACCAATGAAGATATGCATAAAATCCTGGGCACACAGTAGACATGGTTATAAAATCACTTCTAAGAAAAATAGCTACTCACAGCAGAAGGTGTTCTGTGATTACTTTAGCGATCGCAATGATCGCAACCTAGAGCACATTCAGAAAACATTTATAGAATAAGCATTGCAGGGGGTAATTCGGATTTTTATTTTTGTCACACAGCAAAGCACCCAGCTAATGATAATTTCAGAAAGCAGTTTTATGATGAAGCGATGTAACAGTTATTGATAATTTGAGAATGAATTTCAACCCACAACAACAAAACCAGATGCTGACAAATTCCGAAAGCACAATTAACACACAAAAATGCACCATGTTCAAGGTAATCTCTGAAATCAAGCTTAACACGCAGCAATGTTGACAATCCAAGTTAGTCCAAAAAGCAATCCTAACACACAGCAATTCACTGTGCTGATGCACATTCCAGAAAGCTGTTTTAAAGAAAAGCATTTTTCTTTTTTTTTTATTGTTAATTTGTTTAGTTGAATGTACACCTTTTCAAATTACTTTTCTTTATATAAAATACAAAAAGATAAAAAAATAAGAAATACAGAACAACATAGTACATATAAAGGTTTTCTCAAACATATATAAAATCATCATCATTCTCAATACGGTGTGATGCGTGCAACAGAAAAAGAAAGAGGAGAATTCATTAAGCCCACCTTGTTAGTAACATCGCATCACAATGAGTTAGTTCATAAGAGCAATAAAGTATAAGGCCTTCTCTAAATGAGTTCGCCATTTCTTAATTATTCTGGAGTTCTAACGTTGGCAGCACGATGTCAAGATATTGAACTATCGCTCGTTGTATCGCGACTCTCGGATTTGAGAATAGAAGGTACTATAGTTGTTCTCTATCCAGATACTGCTGTAAAATCAATTTTCTTTCAAAACATGTGCGTCTTACATTATTCAGGGCGATGTTGCAAGGTCTCTTTTTGATTAATGTTTAAGCAATAATGACAGAAATTCAACTTTGGAGTGATCTGCTTCCTTCTACACAGTATATCCCTAGTATTCCACTGATTCAATCTGAACCTCAAGAATTTGCTCCGGAAATACTGAGAGGGACATTTTGCAAGATAGTCCGCCATGGTGCCATATTTTTTGGTACCAAACAAATGCACGTTAAAATCTTTATGGTTAGAGCATTTCACAAGATTCCCAGACCAATCATATTGGAAAATGTTTGCCTTCGCTCGATCTGGATTGGTTATGAGGAGGTCTATGGTTACGGCAGCTTCAGCTGCTGCATTCAAGACATGACTCTGCCACCTGAACGAGAAGGTTTTCTTGGATGTCATTAAATCATGTGCTTATATTTCCAAGATGGTCGTTTTCCTTAAACCCTCCAACATTTTACAAAGAAGTGCGCATTGCTTCCATGTCACCTGGGAATATAACGATAATAGACCCAGTTCATATCGGAAAATCGCTGTCGGGGTACTGCAATGTAGTTGTAAAAGTAATTTCCAATACTTCGATCCCAAAACTGACGACCTTGTGGGAGTGAAGCTTCCACTCCATACAAGATGATTGGTGTGACTTTCATTTTGTAAAAACTTAGAGTGCTTGTCATGATTCCTGCCCCTCATGTCCCCAGCCCTCCAAGATGTCAGGCTGGAGCCAGGCCACGATCACCTACATGGCCATTCAAGGGCCTCTCCAGTCCTCCAAAGACCAACTTGGAGTCGACTTGGCGCTTGTGGCACCAGACTCACTCACTCCCATAGGATAACATTGGGGATTGGACTTGTAGTGCATTGATGGGGACAAGATGGATGCCCCCACATATTTCGGTTCCCAGAATTGCATGTGCGGTCTAGTCTTTTGGGTGTGGTTCAGCCCAGAGACACCTGAGATACCCAGAGACTATTTAAGCCACACACAGGCTGAGAAACATGCTTTGTGTTTTCTGCACCTGCAGCGTGACACTCACCGTGTTCGGATCGTTCTCCAGTAGGCCTGCATCTTTCTTCTGCGCTCAGCTCCTGCAAGAACAAGAACACCGTTAGGAACAGCCTTACCTTGCGGCGCTTCTGCTCATCATTCATCGCTCTTTCTGTTCTGCGGGCATCTTCGGCGGTGTCATTCCCATCCAGGCACGCCGCAGGTGAAATGTCGCATTATTTTCTTATGCTGAATGGTTACACCTAAATACTTATATTGGTACACACTTAAAAGTTCACGTTGTTGTAATTGCCACTTGTATCTGTTTTTTCTCAACCAATTGCTGTTGCAAACCATGATTTGTGTTTTTGGGTGTTGATAACTAGATTGTTGTCCAATGCATAGGATCCTACTTGTTCGAGCATATTTTGAAGCCCCCTGGGGGTTTGGTACAACAATATCAGATTGTCCGCAAAGAGTAACTATGGAATTCTCTGAACCCCCATTCGCGGAGGATCACCCATGCAATTCATGATCAACTTCCCGATGTCCAAAATGAAGAAATTAAACAAAAAGGAGGCTAAGGCACAGCCTTGCTTCAATCCTCTTTGCGTTGCTATTATTGGGGACAATTTTCCATTAAAGTTCGTTCTTACCCACATGGATGTATCAGTGTGGAGCAATATTATCAGAGCTAATAGGGAGCAAGGGCAATGATATTTTCTCAATTTTGCAAATAGTAAAGTCCTGTCAATCGAATCAAATGCAGCTTTGAAATCGATGAAACCCAAGTATAGTGATTGGCCACACGCTACTTGGTGCACTTGTATCATATGAAGTGCAAGGATATTCGGTATCGTACCCAATCCCTTTACAAAGCCCGACTGCAGGGGATCTTTCAGATGTTTTGCGTCGGCCCATATATTAAGTTCACTCAGAATTAGACTTGCGAAGATTTTCCCAGGGGCATCTAATAATGAGATTGCCCGATAACTTTCAGGCAATTTGCGGTCAGCTTTTTTATACATTGGGACCGTAATTGATTGAGTCCATGTTTTTGGCAATTTCTGTTTCTGATTAATGGCCGAGAATATGTTGACAAGTATGAACGCCCAAATCTCTGGATAAGTCTTCATAACATGATTTGAAATGCCATCCGGGCCTACAGCCCGAGAATTGCTTGCTGATTTGATTAACTTCAAAATTGCACTACGATCAAACTCAAGGTGAAACTCAATTGATGATGATGATGGTTCTTGGACCCTGGAAGCAGGGGGAAGCGAGTACATACATTCAAAGTATGAGACCCACTGGTGGGTATCAACTAGGGTGATTTGTACATCTAATTGATGGACACCAAGAGCTTGATTCAATACTGTCCACATCTTAGCAATATTTTTCTCTGAAAAGATCTTCAACATATTAGCTCCATCTCCCTGGTAAATCATGGCCCTGTGTCCCTGTATCCAGTTCTTATGTGCTGTTCAAATTTTTCGAGTGAGAATCACTCTGAGGAGAGGAGGAAGCCTTGCAAACTTTCTTAGCTCTGCACGAAATAACGTTTTTCTTAGATGAACTAATTTATCAAAAGTGTGTAGATGACTCTCATGATTGCCAGCAGTAATATATTGCGACGGCTAAAGGATTGTATTGTGTCACTGTCTATCAACCCCACCTCGAAACCTTTGTTGTCATCTTTCACATTTGATTGTGATATTAACTGATTGAAATGGATTAAGGTGTCCTCTGTCCATCAGAGCCGATTCCCAGCTGAGTTTGCCACCAGACAACCCTGCACATGCGAGAGCTGGGTAGATTGATTTTCCCCATGAACACACCATTCGGCACAAAGTATGTTATGGTCACTCGCTTCGTTGGTGCTTATATGAAATGTTTGCATCATAGACCACAATGCCATATTTACATAAACATAATCAATTATCGAAGAGGACTTGCCTTCGTGCCATTTTGGAGCAGGTGGTATGTCAGACGAAAAGGCACCATGCAACACATATAGATGTCTATGTTTTACCAGACAATTCCAGCACATGAGTCTCTCACTGGGTTGCTTACCCTTTTTCACAAAGCAATTTAAATTTAAATCACCTGCCAGGATGACAAACGTGATGTTCTGATCTTGCGATATCATGTCTAATAAACAATTCAATTCTCTGAAGAAACACTCATCAGTGATTCCAGCCGTATTACAGTACACATTAAGAATTGCATAAGTAGCCCTTAGATGCCTTACTTTGACCAACAACATGAACTTATTTGGTGCTGCCCAAAAACTGGAGGACATCCCATTTTTGATCTTTACAGCTATTAATAGGCCAGAGGTGGGTCTTCCCAAAGAGACTTTCGATGCAGAATTTAAATGAACCTCATGGCCATCCCAAAAGGGAGGAAGTGTCAACCAAGTCTCTTGTAAAAGAACAATGTCAAATTGGTTAAAGTTGTTTTGGTCATTGTTCAAAAGATGTTTAAAGCCTCTTGTGTTCCAGCTCAAGAGAGATATTATATGCTGTGATTCAAAAGAGACTAGTTAGTTCGATTTTGTGGTGCACTCACAAACGCATGTTTTAACCAATGATTGTGTCCTCTTTGGACCACTGACCACTTGAGGTCTGTTTTTTAAAATTTCAACTTGAGCCTTCAAACCAGGCAATGCAGTAATACCTCTGTCATCTGTACATAATGTAAAGCCTAAATCATGTAATGATCCCTTTGCTTGCCATATCACATTTTGAACCACCCTCGATTGCAGCCACAATCTTACATCATTGAGATTTCTCTTATCAATAAATTCAACCAATGTTAAGTCGGAAGACACTATGTCCTCTAACAATTGGATGTCGGAGAATATTGCCATTACAGCTCTGCGATTCAAATCGAATTGGTGCTCGGGCTAGGTCTACACTTTAGAATGAGGGAACATGAAGCAGGCCTCTTCCTTGTATTCAAGCTTTCCCCTTTCGCCTCTTTTTAAATCACCACCTCGGTTAACATTTCTTTCTGAGATTCAGCAGATTTTGAATTGCCCAAAGCATTTTCAATTAAAGTTGGAATAGCTTCAGATAGCTGAGTAGGAATCAAAGGGGGATTAAGAGGCTTTTGTGCGCCGCTCGAGGTCGAGGCACCAGAGGGAGCGGATCCTTGCAACCAACAAGCTTCGCCCGAGGACCCAAAGAGAGTTTTTCAGGAGATGAGCCAGAGAGAAGGATGGGGCAAGTGACAAGCTCCTTGTGTTCAGGCGTACTTACTCCATGAGACTAGTTAACTGTGATTCGATCCGACAAAGGATTTGCACATATTTCTAAATGAGGTGGAATGTGACCAGCCATGTATGCATCAACAGCCCTCCATATTACGGCTCTGTGTCTCGACACTTCACTCATCGGGTCCCCTCTAGGACCTTTATCCAAAACAGGTCCCTTTTTTTTTTACTAGTCTGTACACCAGTCAAAGGGGCAGATACCACAGACACCGGGTGTGAGATCTCACTCACTAAATCATCTAAAGGTGGGTATATTAAGGCCTGCGCTGGACTGAACCCAGTAAGACTGTTTTTTAGTTTTGCCTGATTCAGTAACATATATTTCCTCTTGATAGTCTTAGAAGCTGCGATTTTATTTTTACAGGGCAAAGAGATAGCCTTGAAAAATTCTTTGGCCACTGCCTTCCCCACATGCTTGGGTGCAGATTGATTTTTTGGCAATTTGGATGCATTGTTGGAGCCAGTGAGCAAGCCGACTTGTGGATTTCCACAGGGCAGCGGTCCATCGTGAACTTTGGGCACAACCTTAGATTGAACAAAGATTGAATTTAATTCTTTGGGATAGTTTGGCAACATGTTTGACAAGAACTCCTGGGAGGGGGGAACATGGTGCAAGGAAGCAGAAAGGGGAGGAAATCGGGTTATCACAGATGATTGCTTTAAAGCAAGGGAGGGCTCCCGCCGATGCACTATAAGAGCTTGCATGGGGGGGACGCGTGGATGACTGAAAGGTACATTTCTCAGTTGTTTGGCAAGGAATTGATGAAACGATTATTTTAGGGGGGATAGGATGAGCACATGGCATTAGCAATTGCTTATTCCTGTTGACCCCTTCCATTTGCAAAGTCAGAATTTTTTCCAAAGTTTCCTCTTGAGCCAATAACCTATGGTCAAGTATGTTGTATAAATTACCCAGAGCTTGGAGGGCTGAATTCATCGCCAATAATGTAGCATCTACATGAGACTCAGTATTGCACATATGAAAGGATGTGTTGGTACTGTGTGTGTGACTGCAAGAGGTATTCGGCTGGGAATGTGATGACACACTGACAGACTTGACAGAGACACATGAGACCTCGGAGAACATCACCGGTGAACGAGAAAGATTGTTAGACAAACACTTGTCTGAGAATACTGAATCATCAGGATCAAGATCAATGACGGCAACATCGCTAGTGGATTGAACAAAGCCAGGGGCGATAGCTGATGCTTTGGCTGTCATTTCCAAAGTATCTAAAATGGCTGTATCTGTTACAGATATATTGTTTGGGTGTGATTGTATAGGTTGCACAAGTACAAAACAATCCGACGTGGTACCCGCCGGCAACAAACATTTTGAAGAGGCAAGAGCGGGAATGGAACTAGTTTGCTTGTCGCTCACACTCGCTATAACACTAAGTGCAGGATTCACATCCAGCGAGTTTCTGGCTCTATGGGCTGATAGAGAGCCTTTACAAAACAGGCAGATATCTGCATTCACAAGTCCGTGACCATTACCTTTCCCACCAACAGGTGTGGATTATTCAAGATTCGAGGGCCGAGAACATCGGGCAGGGCTCACATTCAGAGACAGCGGAGCAAGTTTTGAAGGCATGCCAGTTTTGAGTGTAATTGGCATCATTTGTGTATGGGGACTTACCGGCTAACAACAAAGGTACAGCCTCACTAGCAAAGTGATGGGGATGAGGGGCACTTCAGGATCTTTATATCCTATCTATTACCACACCTCAATAGTTAAGACCACTGTCATGCACATTAAACTAACCAATGGCCCCAGCTCGCCGCACGCCGTGCAACTTGAACAGTCAACAGTACTTAGCAGTACTTCACGGTGCGCACGCGAGTGCGCTGCCTTATGGGTATTAGTAGAGTTGATGAGGAGTGACAAGGTTCCAGGGGCGGGGCCACTAGTCAGGTGGAAACCTTAGGGAACAATGAACCAAAAAAAACAGACTTAACAACTCTACTTCAGTTAGAAATGTAAAGATCCATGCATTCAGTACAGTTCAGTTCGCAAAATCACCTTCTTTCTTAAAGGGCAAGAGGCGCTCCAGTGTCACTGTGAAAACGATCCTCCAGGGTTGCGGCCGAAAACGCAGCGCAGCGCCAGCAATGTCCAGTTCACAGCGGCCAGAGGGACAACACTCGTGGAGAGCCTCGCAACAGTCAACAGTACTTAGCAGTACTTCACGGTGCGCACGCGAGTGTGCTGCCTTATGGGTATTAGTAGAGTTGATGAGGAGTGTCAATGTTCCAGGGGCGGGGACACCCGTCAGGTGGAGACCTTGTTTCTTAAAGGGCAAGAGGCGCTCCGGTGTCACTGTGAAAACAATCCTCCAGGGATGCGGCCAAAAACGCAGCGCAGCGCCAGCAATGTCCAGTTCACAGCGGCCAGAGGGACAACACTCGTGGAGAGCCTCGCAACAGTCAATAGTACTTAGCAGTACTTCATGAAAAGCATTGTTCAAGACAGGCAGGTGGAAGGGATGCAATAATGTAGGCTTTATTGTGTATTCACTGTGAGGTAAGCCCTTAAGCAACTTTCTCGTCTTTAGTTGATTCTGCTGGATTTGCTCTTAGAAGCCTAGGCAGACAGTCAAAATATCCTTAGTTCTATTGCTATTTGCTATGATTGCCAGTTAGATTTGATGCAGAGGGACCTGTTAACAGGAGGACCAGTACTCGGAAGAGATGTTAGCAATCCACCAAACGCAGTTTTCCCTTTTGGTCAAAATGGGCTCCTAAGGTATTTCTCTACACCAGGGGTTTGAAAGCTTTGGCCCGCCAGAAGCTTTGGACTACAAATCCCACCAGTCCAGCCCAGATTAGTCACTGGTGGGGGATCTCATCACAGTCCAGAACGTGTGTAGAGCTGCAGGTTTCAGACACCTGACCTGCAATACACTCTAGAGATGCTCACGTTGTCCCTTTTTCCCAAACAACTCCTGTGAAATTAAATAGTTTTCCAGACAAAGTAGTCCCCAAAAGCAGTGGATTTGCACCAACTCATTCAAGAGTCTTCTGAAAATTGCAAGAGCTCTACTCTTTTAGTTCTACATTGAATTCAGAACTAGATTTAAAAAATTCAGAGCTGTCAATTCTAATTGCCTGACAATACCTAACTTTAGACTCAAAACGATCGGAGGAAATAGCTTTCCGGTAAAGGCAGCAAAAATCTGGAACTCACTACCACAAGACATGAGAGTGGACTTGCCCTACCCTCGCTTTAGAAAAAATGTCATCCAATTCCTCACCTCGACTGACCTTAGTTGAACTATGTCACCTACAACCATGATTGTCCTCACTTTGAACTTTGTATATTTTGTAATTATCTGTGTTCCATGACCTTACGGTTTTTTCTACTGTACATTTTGCCATGATTTAACCTGTAAGTTGATTGACCTTTCTTGAATTTTGTATATTTTGAAATTATCTGTGTTCCAGGGACCTTTATTGTACTTTATACTGTATGTTATGCTATGATGTAACCTGTAAGCTTTGCATTCTCTTGCCACTGCGCCCTGCTACCCTTGGGTCTGGCGCGCATAAAAAGTGAATAAACAAACAAACAAACAATGTGAAGCTGAACACACCTGAGCACCGACGAGTTAATACATGGTTACTCACAGGCCTGAACCATCATCTGTTTAGTGCGATACAGAAGGTGAATATTCATAGATGTTTGCCAAAGAAAGGCCTTTGAAATTATAAGCGTGCTGATAGGAACATAGGTTCTGTGTGTGTGTTTGGATATGTCTGCCTTGTGTCAATGCCTGGGTTGCGTTATTAATTAGGTGACAGACATCTGGCCGACATTTTGTGCAGATGAGGCAGAGGTATATATTGCAGTACTTATAACAGGGTGAAACCACATGACACATGTGTTCATTCTTGCACATTAAGCTTGCTTTTAGAGCAGATCATTTGAGAGGTCGAAATGAAACAGGCAAAGACACAAAGCCGACTGAATAGGCAGAGAGAGGGAGAGAGGACAATCTGGTCTAGCAGGCAGACAGGGAAAGGGCTTGCACCTGCAAGGTTAAAAGGCACAGTGACTATGGTGGCACATAGAGTTGCTTCTGTTTATGAATGTTTGCCCCTCCTCAAACTCCATTTTGTTACATATATTTTACTGGGGAATTGGAAATTTTTCCTGTATTGATATACGCCTGAGGCTTTTACATATGTCTCAGAATCATGTAATGAATCTTCATAGCCTATACATGATGTGCTTATCTATGTGGGTCCTGCACGATAACGCTGCAGTTCTATTTCTATAATGTGGAATGAACAGGCCCTGGTTTACTTCGAAGGTTTACGCACTCATTTTCATGGCCGAGGTCACTGGGCAGGCCAGGGGTTCCTTGGAACGAGTTGGGCGACTACTCCTGGCTGTTCACCCTCCTGATCTCTTGAATATGTCCTAAATGTTTCCGGGCATTCTGGTTTCACATACCGACTCTAATAAGTATTTATTGGCCGGAAGCACTATCATTATTCTCTTATCTGGGCACAGGGCAAAGCAGTGACAAAGGAGATCTGAAGGCACCTTTGTGTGCAGCATCAATTCAAATGGAATTATTGTTAAGAATAGTCATTTTTATAGTTATTCCATTTCATTGCATGACCATTGTAGGGGTGTTGGTTCGGGCGGTACATGGGTAACAGTGTGCTGGATAGTACATGTGCTGAGTGATATGTTTTTGGGATGGTAATGATTTGTGACATAATACATACTGTGTGGTACAGTGTTGGGAAGGAGGGACGATCGTCGCAGGCCCCCTAACGCTTTTGGGTGAGGCAGAGGCCTGGAAGTGTGCAGTAGGGACTTGGGAAAGTGGCAGGGGTGGTATCAAGGACCATAGCGTGGGAGGATGGGGGATGTTTCTTTCGGTCCAGCGAACATGGGGAACCATACGCCATCTTGCATAGTAGCGGCCTATTGGAATCGAGGCCTAACTTCGAGCTGCAGCCAGGGCCGCAACCCGAGCTTCACACATAGAAATAAGTGCAGGCATGCAGGAATAGGTTGTAGCTTGGGCAGCGGAGAGAAAGGCCAGAGCTGCAGAGATTCATAGACCCTTCATTGTCTCATGTTGCCAAAATGCGTATCCCAGAAGGAATGTGCTCTGCAAGGCCACAAGGCGGTTGAGAGCTTTCTGTAAAAAGAGATCCCACGAGAAGGAGGGCACGGGCCTCTGCCCTTTCCTCCCCCAGCTCTAAGTAATAGCACCCAAAAGCCCCACTCCCAAGACACCTAGCATTCCAAGGTACCAGTCAGTCCCAGAACACTAACTATAAAACTGTTAGACCCCCCCAATCCATGAGGAAATATCAGAAAGCATGGCCCAGTTACCTTCACAATAGGACACGTGATTTGTGCTGCAAGGTACCGGGAGGGGTAAAACAACATATCTAAAAAGAGGGTGGGGAGCTTTTGTTGGGCGCCAACATGTCTGGAATTTAGCTGCAGTTTGTTGGAAGCAATGGCCTCTAAGTACCCTCTTAGCACATGCCTGCAGTACCAGGTGATCATCAGGTCAGAGATAGAGCCAGAATTGTTTTTCTTCACATGTTTTCCAATTAGTTGCAGGTTTATGCCTGAAGACATGCAATGGGGAGCCCACATGGAAGAAGATACACAGACATGGCTGGGACCAATGGCCTGGAATACCCTATGGAGCACGTAGCCTATGTATACGGTCACTTCAACCAGCCATTTGGATTTGTACATTATGTAACTTACGTCACTGATGACACTCCATGCCTTCATAAAGTTTTGTTCATACTGATTTCGGCAGAACGTTTTGTGGCAGCCAGTCCTTTGCTGGTGAATTTCTATTTTTGTGGAAATAAAACTTTGGGCCTTTTCCCTAGTGGGTTGTATTTTTTCTGGTGTGAGCATTGAGGGTTTTCTGTACATTTTTGGTGACTCCTACATGATCCCAGCAACCCCCGCGATGACAGAGGTTCCTGGCTGCATCTCTACAGGGGACACGCCCACCTGCAGTGACCAGTCCCAAGCGTGCAACACTCAGTGGTATACACCGGCCATTTTCACAGAATCCCTGTCTTCTCTTTGAAGTGGGGCATGGCTCCTAGGAGGATGCAGGCTCTTGTTGGGACCCCGTGATGGAGGAGCTTAGGTGAACACGCAAATGTAAGTACACCTCTTGTGAGCGACAACAAAGGGGGTGAGGGTGAGTGGGGAAGCAAAGCATGTGTGTGATGGGAGATCATGAAAGGCCATGTGGCAGTTTTTGTATTTTTGTATTGATATTATTATTATTAAGGAGATAACAAGGAGGAAAAAGGCGTGCAGGCTTCTCTCCGAGTAAGAGGAGAATGTGACACGATTTTTTATTGTGATAAGGAGGATACAAAAGTAGGAGATCTGTATAATTAGAGAGCTTGGGTTGCTGTGCTCAATATATTCCAGGTGGGGGAAAGAGTAGTGGTTGTTGTTTAAGCTTATTCTTGTTATTTTTATTGTGAATCTGGTGGAGGCCGAGGGAGGGCGTGTAAAAATAGTGTGACAGTGAGGTGTGAGAAGTGTGTGAGTGAGCGCAAAAGGGGGAGATGTGAACAGGGAGTGACTGGGAGGTGGTCACGGAGGACTATTAGTGATGGTTATTATAATAACACTGTGTGTTCCATACAACTACAAGCTTCACTTCAATATACCATTGTTAGTATGGGGGTAATGACTCCACTGAAATATATGTATAGAGCATTGCCATTATACCAGGACAAGATAGAGAAGTACCACAAAAAGTGGGTGGTGGAGACCCAAGGGTTGATGCCCCGCCTCTGTCCAGAGCAGGGTACCAACAACAGGGAGGTATTACAATATATGAACATGCTCCTAACTGCTAAATATAAAGGTAAACAACTACAGAAACACAAATAGATTTTAGACTTATGGAAAATGGTAGAGGACGTAGAGGGTTCTGTTGGGTTTACACCCTGGCGTGAAAAGAGCACCACTGCAAGAATATCGAACGTGACAGTGCCAGAGGAAGTGCTGCAGCCTGTGCCTTGAGATGGGCTTCATCCACTTACCACCCCGGCCCAGCTACAGGATACACTAACCCAACATATGTGCCCACAACTGCCACCCTCCCACCCCCATAGCAACCAACACCAAACAGTACTCCCACCATGGGAGAGTAAATCACAGAAGGAGTTAGAGTAGGCTTTAGAGGCAAAGCAAGCAGAGCTTGCCGCATGAGAGCAATTAAGGAAGGTGAGAGCAAACCAGGGCGCAGAGTGGCTGCAAACATTTTGTTCAGATTGGATAACACTGCGATAAAGGACGTGCACTTGGAAAGGGGAAAGGGAGGTGATCACAGAGCAGAAAGTGGAAGGTATGGAATGGTCTGGTCTGATAGGGATCTGGACAGGGAAATGCAGGAAGGAGAGAGGGATACAGTGGATGAGTTGGAGAATGAGGAGGAGGATGCCCAGGAGTCACCAGAGATTTCGCCCATATTAGAGAGTATGTGGGGACCATGATTGGGGAAAAGATTTGGGTGTGTGGCGGTGGCAAGGAAAAAGGGAAGTGGCAAACTGAGCGTGAGGCGAGGAGTAGGCAAGCACTTGTGTATAGGCACGCTATACATAAAATATCATATTCTATCATATCATTATGGCACAAGGGCCCCAGGAGGGTGCATTATGTGCCATGGGGGCAGATATGCATAAATACATTTCATCAAGGCATTTCCGCCATTTACTGCCGGGGGCTGGGAACTGGATATACACCTTCAAGAAACAGACAGCTGAGATTCCTCTGGCGGTGGGAGACATGAAAGGCTTACTTGTTCCAACTGTGGGAGACCAGGCTGGGGACATGTTGGTCAACACAGGGTACCCAGGAGTAAAACTAGATGATGATGCGCAAAATGGGGCCCCTTTTAACAATATTAGGGCCCAAGTGTGGGACACACTGCGACAGGCGTTCCCCGGCACACCAGGCTTGCAGTCCATAATGCATTACACCATGGGGGACGTTCAAGATGCTACTCAGTACATTTTAAAAGTGCAGGAGATTTAGCGAGCGGATACGGGTGACCAGTTGGACCAATCAGTTCCCCTTTTCTATTTTGTTATCAAGAGGGTATTTCCCAAGGAATTTTAAAAAGAGCTTGATACAATAGTGGGCATACAAGCAAAGGGGTAGGCCAAGATTAAGACTATAATAATATACCATTGCAAAAGGATTGAAGAACAAGAGAAGGAAACAACTCAGGTTACCGGCAGAGGTAGTGAAACTGGTGCAGAAGAAGTTATCTAAAATAGCAGTGGAGGGGGTGGTGACAGCAAACACTGACACAGACTCACAGGAGCAGGCTGTAGCTCATGCAGATGTATGGAAAGCAGTGTTTTGGCCGGTTGGAGGGTAGGGGCAGTGGGGCGGCAGACACCCGCCTCAGTATCCTGAGTGGCACCAAGGACGTCAACAGGAAGGAAGAGGAGGGTTTCAAGCCAACAGAGAGGCATGAGGGGGGTTCAGTGGAATGGGACCCAGAGGTGGTATGTGACTGTCTCAGGGCTGGAGCTGTAGGAAATGGGGACATTTTGCAAAAGAGTGCAGAAGCAGGCATGGTGCGGGGTATAATACATATAATGAACTTGCCCCAGCACTGCCACAAGCGCCCAGTTTTACCGCCTAACCTTATGAAATACATCAGGCCTACACCCAGTTGTCACCAAACCCCCACATATGCAGGTCCAAGCACATCCTAATGTGCAACAGCAGGCTTCCCTGCAGAACACCTTGTACAGATGACAAATGCCCATGCTCAATGCAATGCTAAATGGCAGGGTAGTTCCTTAATGAGTGGTCAGTGCCATGGGAGGAAACCCCTTCATGTTCCCAGGTACTAATACGTATCCTGATTAGGACAGCCCACAGAAAGCTCTTGCGTGCCCAGTCCTGTCCATGACTACCCAACCTGATGAGGAACCCTTGGTGGGCTCTGAGATTGGTAATAAGCAATTCATCTTAATGATCAACAGAGGTGCTACTAAGGAGACTTTACGTTATCAGGTGAAATTCTTGGCATGCATGGATTCTCGGTGGCTGTTGTAACGGTTCCCTATACAAAAGAGGTAGCTATCAAAATAGGAGAAAAAGTGGTGCATGTACCCTTACTGTATTCTGAGTCCTCTCCAGTAAATGTTCTGGGAAAGGTTTTGTTGAGCAAACTGAACATGACCATTTCCTTAACAGACCTTAGGGTGGTATGTGCAACCCCAGGCATGTGTGCCTTAAGGGCCATGGTCGTCATACAGGCCAGAGGAAGGGAGGTGGTGGTTTGAGGCATCCCAGTGGACCCGCACATGTTCCTGTATGGGAATACAGTATTGCTTCATGCAGTACCCCAGATTGATGAGGTGTGTTGGCGGGTACCATCAGATTTCATGTTCCTACCCATGGTAACCCCAGACCTTGTGGCAGTTATGATACTTTCCCTAGATTTACAGGGTCTAGTTCTGTCAGCTAAAATAATTGTGGTGGTATGCACAGACTCTGATGGGTGCTAGTGGTGCACTGTATTGTGCATTGATCCAATGATGCCCCTCAAGGAAGTGACAGATGCAGAATTGTTTGAGGATAGGGAAGACGATGGAGAAATTGTGTTAGTAATCTGTATCCCTTGTGACATTATGGTACAATACCGGAGGGTACAAAGTTCCTTGATGGCCTTTGTTGCCCCGCCCACCATTCACTGAGAGTGACTTAGAGCAAGTACTAGAAAGGTTATGGACAACTAAAACACACGATGTAGGGCTCTTGCAGTGGATGACAACGGTCCAAATAACACTGAAGTCAGGTGCAATGTTGCCCCGACTAAACAGTTCCTGCTGTCCAAAGAGGTGAAGAGGGCACACAGGACATCATTGTGGCACGTCAGAATCAGGGAATAATAGTGCCCTCTACCTCCTGATGTAACACAGTGATCTATCCAATAGAAAAAGGGGGGAGTTGGAGGATGATCCAGGAGCTTCGTTCTCTAAATGACATTGTCCAGGCAGAATTTCCGGTACTTCCAAAGGGTCAAGTACCTGGTCACGGTTGCTCCTGGTTCGGGAGATTGGTGCTTCACTCTAATATTCGTGTTTGCTCTCCAGTGTTTCTGTAAGGTAGATTATATGGTGCAGGGTCTAGACCCTGTGCCCCTCACTGGAGGAGGTCACCAGAATAGGTGCCAGGGGACTTCTCCCTGCTCTATGACACAGCTGCTCCCGGATTACCATTGTATAGGGACAGCGCAGAGAGCTGACCGGGGCAGCGAGATGTCAAGTTTTTTTAGCAGCATGAAAAACTCCAGCAGGCAAGTTAGAGGGAGTCACCAGAATAACTGGCCAGGAACAGGCAGGGCCCCAGGCAGGGTTGGAACAGAAGTTGGGAGGCAGAGACCACAGGAGTAAGTAAGGAGCACTGGAGGCAGAAAGCAAGGCAGGCATGGTAACAACCAGGACAGTGCCGGGAGAAGGCAGGAAAGGAGGAGGAGGAGGGGTGCAAGAGCAGGGGAAAACAGGCAAGAGAACAGGCTGGCAGGCATGCACACAAGGTTAGGACAAGGAAGATCCAAGAACTAACCAACGGTGCATGTTGAGGCGCACCAGTTCCTTGGTGTGCTGAGTTTAAAAAGCCCACTGCTCCCAACACGTTTATTGCAGTGGCTGTTGTTGCCTAGCAATAAAGGACGTGAAGCATGGTGTGGGCATGTTCAGAGACCATGATCTGGCCACAGCACATGGGCAGTGCAACCCAAGATGGTGGAGCCCAGTCTTAACATCTCTCGTGGCCCCCTGTGCCTGCTGGGATACCACGTGTGACTGCGCTGCCTCCAGGACACTGGCCGGCCCCCCACTGCAGCTTCCAGCAAGGATACATCCTCCAGGTAAGAGATCCAGGGTCGCAGCGGTGTAAAGCATGGGGCGAGACACTACACCCCCTTCACGGGGCACCAGGTTTCCAAGGAAAACAAAGGAAGAAGCACCAAACGAAACAGGGAGCATGAACATCAGAGCCAGGTACCCATGAACGATCACTCGAGGAAAGAGCCTTTCTAGTCCACCATAAATAACAACCGCCCGACGGTAGGTAGAGCATAAAATGTCCTGTACTTCATACTCAAGCACTCCCATCAACAGGTCGATAAGCAGGGGCCAAAGAACAAAGAAAATCAGCTGAAGCCTTCTGACGGACATCAGCCTCTTGAAGAGCGAGGACGACTTGTCTGTGCACCTTGACCAAACATTGCATCAGAACATCAGCAGTGGGGACAGCAGACTGCAGGGGCATAGCCAGAGGTAGGATCTTAGGATGCTAGCCAAGAGTACAAAATAACGGACTGACCCTTGTTGCAGAATGCATTGCGTTGTTATACACAAATTCAGCAGTATCAGGTTTTCAGCCCAGTTGTTTGCAGGGCATTGGCATAGCAGCAAAGGTACTGCTCCAGATTCTGATTGGTGTGTTCCGTTTGGCCATTGCTCTGAGGATGGTAACCAGAACTTAAAGCCTACTGTATTCCTAACAACTGGCATAGAGCTGCCCAGAAGCGAGAGATGAATTGAGAACCCTGGTCAGATATTATCTTCTCTCAGAGACCATGCAATCTGTAGACCTCATGCAGGCATACCTGTGCCATAGATGCAGCAATGGGAATGGTGGGCAATGGGATGAAATGAGCCATCTTCGAGAAACAGTCTACAACCAGCATTATACAGGTGGACCCAGAAGACATAGGGAGTTCAACAATGACATCTGTGGCTATTGTGCGCCATGGGTATGCCAGTTTGTCGGTCGGTTGCAGCAGCCCAACAGAATGACATCTAATGGTCTTGGTATGAGTGCACACCGGAGATTGTCGGACGTAGTCTTTCACATGTTGGTGCAGACCGGGCCACCAAAATTGTTGCAATACTAACTCCCACGTGGATTTTACTCCCCTTTGTCTTGCGACCTTGGAGTCGTGAAAAACAGACAATAGTATGTTGCTTTGGACTAGAGTATGAACGTACAGACGATTCTCCTGAAAAACAGAGTCTGTTCCTCATCTTCACCAACAGGTTAGGTAGGAGCCTCGCACCTTCAGATGAGTCAAGAGTGGCTTCTTTGATTAACTGCAGAAATGCACACAAAACAAACAAAAAATGTCTCTCTGATAGCAGCGGTTCGTTAGACATGAAGACCGAAGGAGCTGGGTCATGAAGACTAGAGTGTGAATAGGCCTTCAAGTTCTATGCACCTGGAACATAAGTAATGATGAAGTCGAACTGAAAGAAAAAGAAGGCCCAGTGAAAATGTCAACCATTGTTGCACTTCAGAGACTGCAAATACTGCAAAATGCGGTGATCAGTCCTGACTTCCACTGTGTGCAGCCCCCAAAAAGGTGGTGTCTCCATTCGCTTAAAGCATCCTTGATTGACAATATCACTTTTTCGATCACTGAATAGTTGGGTTCGCTAGGTGACAGTTTCCTCGAGTAATAGGTGATCGGATGTTCTAAGAGAGTGTCAGGATCCTGCTGTAAACAGACGGTCCCTATAGCATTGTTCGAGGCATCTGCTTCCACAATAAATGGTCTGTTCTTGAGCGGGTGTCGCACGTTTCAGAGCAGAAAAGGAGGTGTTAGTGGCCTCATCCCATGGAGCGTCAGAGGAAACTGAGGTAGCAGAAGAATCATCCCATAGAGTGATGTGCACAGTTAATAAATAAAATACCACATAACAGTAAGAAGACGGCACGGCAACATAGGTGTGACTGTGGGTTTCAGAAGGTTTATGGTAGGAAGAGATGGGCTTGTTGCTCCTTTCTTTTCTCGCAACAAGCCCTCTAGTTTCCCGCTGGTTTGGTCAGCTTGACGGATCGAAGGGGGCATGTTCCCTGGAAGTGCCCACTACCACTGCAATACAGACATAAGCGATGGAGTCTCTGCCTCCTTCGGTCAGCATCAGATAATGGCCCACATCAGGCACCCACTTGCATTCGTTCCTTAGTATGTTCTTGTGTCAGAGGCGGTGCCTGCAGCACAACTGGGCTCGATTGTGTGGACTCATTTCCTGCTCTTTTTCATTCTCCTCGTCTTTGTGTCAACCAACGATCTATCTGGATGACGTGGTCAACAAGGCCTTGTAGTGTTTCAGGTTCTGGGGTTTGAACAAGCTCATGCTTGTATTCGTCATGCAGGCCTCTACGGAAAAGAGTCTTCTGGTTCACCTGAGGCCATTGGGAATCCTCTGCTAGCTGACAAAAGCGGCTCAAACAAGAAATTAGATCAGTGTTGCCCTGTTTCAAGTCCAGCAGTTGGTTTTGTGCCATAGCAGCCAGGTGTGCAGATCGGAAGACAACCAGAAATGCTTTCTCGAACTTCCCCAAGTCCTCTAAAATAGGGCTGTTAGTAGAGATCTAAGGGGCCGCCCAAGCCAGGGCATTTCCAGTCAGATTACTTAAGACAAAACCATCTTTGGCTTTATCATGCTGAAAGCGTTGGGGGCGGAACTAGAACTGGACCTTACAATCATTTCAGAATTCCACCAGTTTGCGGGGATCGGCATCGTTATTGATGATAGATGAGCCACTGTGCTCTTTGCTGATGCCGCAGACAAGTCCCTGTGTAATGCACCTCGCAAGACGGTGTTTTCCTGTTTGAGGGTTTCCACTTCCAGCCTCAGGGCCTGAAGTTCATTCCTTAATTCTTGTACTGCTTCCATAGAGTTTGGAAGTTATGGACATCTCAATCTGTCAAGTACCTGGTCATGGCTGCTCCTGGTTCTAGAGATTGGTTCTTCACTCTGATGTCCTTGTTTGCTCTCCAGAGTTTCAGTAAGGTAGATAATATGGCACTGGGTCAAGACCCCCGTACCCCTCACTGGAGCAGATAACCACAATAGGTGCCCGGGGGTCTTCTCCCTGCACCACGTGACAGCTTCTCCCGGATTACCGTGGCGTAGGGACAGCGCAGTGCACTGACCGGGGCAGCCAGATGTCAAGTTGATTAGCAGCAGGAAAGATTCCAGCAGGCAAGGTAGAGAGAGTCACCAGAATAAAAGTCCAAGAGCAGGCAGAACCCCAGGCAGGGTTGGGGTAGACGTTGGGAGGCAGGGAGCACTGGAGCAAGTAAGGAGCACTGGAGGCAGATGGCAAGGCAGGCAGGTTAACAACCAGGACGCTGCCAGGAGACAGAAGGAAAGGAGGGGGAGGAGGGAGGCAAGAGCAGGGAAAAAAACAGGCAAGAGAGCAGGCTGGAAGGCAGGCAGGAAAGGTCATGACAAGAAAGATCCAAGAACTAACCAACGGTGCGTGTTGGAACACACCGTACCTTGGTGTGCTGAGTTTAAAGAGCCTGCTGCTCCAAACACGGTCATTGCTTTGGGTGTGATTGCCTAGCAATGAAAGATGAGACGCGCGTCATGGGTACATCCGGAGACCGCGATCGGGTCACGGCACATGCAAAGTGCAACACAACATGTTGGCGCCCAGTCGCAAATGTCTCTTCTGGACCCCTGTGCCTGCCGGGAATGATAAGGAGATGACCCACTGTCTCACTATGCTCGAGCCTTTATCTTATCCTTCTGGGTTCCATAACGCATGGTACAAACCTCGCAACAGGTCTATAAAGTTATATTATAGAAACATGGCTCAATACAGACCAGGACCCCACTATGTCTGACCTATGCTCTTCAATGTTTAGAATCTTGCAGTCCAACTGCCTGATGGACCCAAATGGGGATTGACATTTAATGACCATGCTTACAATTACTTCTGCAAAGCACCATTTGAAATAGACACTTGACACTTGTTGGATCAGTCTTCACACTTAATATGGCCGACTTAATGGCTCACTTACTCGTTTTAAAACAATAAACTGTACAGGGAGATCAAAATCTCTGGCATGCATCTCTAGATATTTTGGACAAGACTCCCGTGTTCCCCCACCATTGACCATCATTGCTACTGCGGATGGGAGTTGTTTTTCAAAACATGTTGAAAGCCAAAAGTTGCAGACCACTCTGCCAGAAGAGCTGGAGGGATTCCACTGAAAAGTGAATTCAGAAGGCGTGTGAGCCATGCTGGTCATTTCCCTTTAAGCAGGAATGAATTTCTCTCTGCCAAAGCTCCCCTCGGCTCGTCCCTTAAGATCATTATGTTGTTTTTCATTTATTCCACTGGGATGAGGAATATTATGTGCCTTTGTTTCCCTATTTTTGGAAGTTTTTTTTATGTACTTTTTTTTAACGTACTGGTTTTTCTTAAGGGTATTTAAAGCGTTCTCCTTTGCATTCAACATGTACTGTAAATAAATATTGTAATGGAATGTAATCAAACTTTGTGAGGCTATGGGCCTTCACAGAGGCTTTGGTTCGATGTGGCTGTGATATATGCATGAGTAAGGGCAGGGTAGGGATAACATACGGATGAATACGTTCCTAAAAGATCAAGGAATGCAGAGTAGTGTTAGGAATGAACACCAACAAATTCTGCAATTTAAATCTTTTTCCAGTGGGATGGGACAAGCAATCTTGAGCGTATGGAAGCTGTGCTGTGGCTGTTGTTAAATACGTTGGTTTCTCCCTCTTGTCTCCTGGGCTCAGATGACTACTCAGCTGAAAGGCATACTCACTGCTGTCTTTAAAACAGCCCCTTGTTATCAGCTCCAGCAAGGTTGTCAAGGACAGTCAGTACTTATTGTGCTACCTGCTTAGCCTGCAGAAACTGGCTTGGGGGACATTTTTGGGGTGCTGCGAGAAACTACTACCCATGGGCAAATGTGATTGTACATTAGTAAATTATAAACCTAAACAGGCTTGACCTTAAATTATAAACCTAAACAGGCTCCAAATAGTGCAAAACAATGCCCTCCGTGCTGCACTACACATTCCCTAAACTGACCATATCTCACAGGCCAGAAGACGCGTCCACTGGCTCCCAGTCAAGGAAAGGATCAACTTTAAAATCCTCACCCTCACACACAAATGCATCAACCACACAGCACCCCCTACCTATCTGAAACTATAACCAAGAACTCCTCCGTCCGCCCCAGAAGAAGTCATCATGCCAACCAACTCCAAGTACCCACTGTAAAAAGAGCCAAAGCCGGCGGCACTGGCTTCCCTCACATAGCACCTAAGCTCTGGAATGCCCTCCCCAACTCGCTCAGAGCAGAACCATCTCTGTATCTCTTTCGCAAATCCCTCAAAACCACGCTATTCAGCTAACTCCACCTTCCCTTCACCCACTTCAGCTCGCACACATCTGATACGAAAAGTGTTCGACACGAAATGCTTCCTGTAATGAAAATTGCTTTGTAACCATCTTCCTTCCATTGTAACCAGACTATCTATGTATTCATGTAACAGCGCCACGATGCCCCCGGGCTGATGTGCGCTTTAAATAAATCCGAATAAATAAATAAATAAATAAATCATAGATATGAGAAGTGACATTTGTCTTTGGGTTCCGTTGCCCGGGACGCTGGGCCATATGGTCCGTTTTCAGCTTTTTCAGGCGCATGGTGACAGTTTTCCGCCTGTCAGATTGAAAAGATTTGTCATCCCTGCAAAATAAGGAATTGTGTGCCATCTGCGCAGCCCGGGATTGTTATTGTAGCTGAAGCAAAAGCATTAGAATGTCAATAGTTGGCAGAAACTTCCATGGATCAAACAGTGAGAGGGAAAGTGAAGAGCCATGAAGTGACTCATTGTGTAGGTTCGGGTGAGCAGAGCCCAGAGATGCAGCGCTGAAATCTGGATGCAACTAAGGGTGTGTGTACACAACAACAAACTGGCCACGGAATGGAGGAGCCAGCAAACTAAGGACTAAGCCAACTAACGAGACAATTCACTGCCAGGAGCTAAACAAACTCTGAGTCACTAAGGTTTTAGTCTTATGACAGACATGATATGCAACAAATGAAGTCCTCATCTTTGACACACATGTCCTGCCGAAACTGCCCAGAATCGCTTTCGGCTGCCGGTACAGTCGCCAGACGACAGAGAGGCAGGCTCCACGTTTGCAACCAGTCCCTCTATAAAATCATCATATCAATGTTCGAATACCCATTAAATGCCCATGTCCACCACACATTGAAAAGAAAGACTATCTACCACATACTCCCCCACTGTGACCCCAACTCCATAAGATCAGGCCCCAAATGCCCTGTATCAACCTGCCATTTTCCCAAATGGTCATCTTCTTGGTGACCCTCATATCATGTCCCAAGATATACCCTCATGTCCACTAAAAGTGATGTCATGAATATTTCATGTTTTCTACGTCGCCATACTTTTACCGTTGTTATTTCTTTTCTACTATTACAGCTTTTCGGGCACAGTGGACTGGAATTCTGAGACACCTAGTGCTTGAAACCCAACGTAATATCCTGAGCCAATCAAGGGATTTAAGAAAGGCTTCTGTGTCATATTGCCTGGTAATTGCAGACTCCTCCCTGAGTGCAAAGACTTTTGGCACCTATGGGAGGACAGGGCCACCCTTAAAAAAAATGCAAGGGCAACAGTGGGGCAACAGTGGGGCTCAAACGGGCGGAGGTGTGAGGGGGGGTGTTTCATGCTGAAGACACAGGAAGAGTTGTGTAGAGGGCAATTACAGGAGAAAGGGAAAGGCTGGCTTGGGGTTAGGGAGAGTTACAGCTTTGGGAAAGGGGGAGGGGGGCGATCAGAGCACCCTAGAGCCTCATGTGGACAGTAAGGCCGATTCCAAACAAATACTGGATAATAGTGGCAAGAATGTGTACAGAGGCTGTGATTGTGTTTAGCTGAGTGAATCACAATGTTCGGCCAAGGGTGAGAGCACTACCCAAAATTGAACAAATACTGGTCATGTCCCTGTCACATACTTATTCTTCCTTCTTGCCATACTCATTAACCTTTTAGCAGGGCTGAGAGGGGGTAAAGGGAATTTAGGTCATGATGGTATAGAAGGGAGAAACAGGGAGGGAGTGAGACATAGAGAGAGAGAGAGAGAGAGAGAGAGAGAGTGAGAGTAAGAGAGAAAGAGAAAGAGAAAGAGAGAGAGAGTAAGAGAGAGAGAGAGAGTATGGTTGCTCAAATGCAATGCCTGGCCCCTATTTATAACTGTCATATTCCATTGTATCAGAAGCTAGGTGGAAGGAGGAGAATACCATCTCTCCCCTGCCACTTTTAATCCCATGATCTGGTTATAGACTCTCAAGCAAGAGCCAAAGAGGTGGCAGCTGCAGTTTGAAATCATAGATGGGGGGAAACAGCTTTGGAAAGTCTTTCTCCCTCATGTCCCACTGTAACTGTCATTACATTTAAAACTGAGGTCGTGTGGGGATGACGCCTCCCCTTTCCATCACCCGAGTCTCTGCCTCTTTGATTTTGGGAGTGACCGGGTTGGGGGCAAAGAAGAGGCTTCCATCGTCCACCTAATGCTGCTGCAGTTGTAACTGAAGGACAGTTAGAGCCAGGCAGATAGATGGGCGAGTGTGAGCTGCAGTTGTGTCTTGGTCAAGCTGCTTGGAGAGTGTTATACACAATGTGATGTTCCTGGCAAAGGACTGTGGTGACGTGGCTCCATCTAGAATTACAAATACCAATAAAAAGAGACGTATCTGTTGCATTCCCATGGTGGACGCAAACACCATCAGGGAGACATGTCAATACATTCCAACAGGGCTGCCTGAAGTTTTAGAACACCCCCTTCCTGGACCATGTGAATACAGGTCAGCAACAGAGAATGCTGGGGAATGAGGTGGAGCCAAAGACCAATAGACAAACGAGGCCTGTGAGAACAGGTATTGAACTCCTCACCAAAGAGGTGACTTCATGAGAGGATGGGAAGGGGAAGAGACACAGAAGAGGGGAGCAAGCTGTGGAGATTAGGAAATGGTGATGCAGAGGTGGTTGCTGTTGAAGCCTGCAGGAGCCATGGGATCAACAAAACAAAAATGGACATAAAATACACACCTTGTGCATTTGCACCTGCACCGAAACCATGCCAATATTTGTATTACCTCCAGATGTGGGAGCAAACTACCTATGCACCATCCTCAAGTCCAACTGCACACGCTCTTGGTCATTACTTTAATCTTGAATCGAAAAACCTGTGCTTATACTAGAGCCTGGGTGGTGGCAGAGCAGGGACCTCGCGCGGCACTCTGCATCGTCAGCCTGCCGGATCTCCTGGGGTTCTGACGATTGACTAATGCCTTTGCTATAGTAATAATGTGGTGGCGCAGGTGCCGTTTCTGTGGAGTTTTGGGATGTATATAAACAAACTCTGTCTGCCAGAAAAGACATGCTCCCCTGCCTAACACACACTTATGCAATGCCAAATTGCCATGACCACCCAACAAAATCTGAGAAAGAGGATGTAATCTCCTAATATTCCAACTGGCACAGATTATGTAATATGAAGTTAACACATATATCAACAGACAATAGTGAGTAGTGCACTTTAGTTACAATGTCCAATCATTGTGCGCACTAAATGTTGCCCCATTCATTCTGTAACCACTCTGTTCAACGAAGCAAGCAAATTAGCCAATAAGTGTGAAGTAATGTGTTGGCCTAACTGGAGAGAACCCGGATCCATTGGGAACATGCTGGGGGCTACTAGATGCTAATGACCATCACCGTCATGCTTTATTTCGGATTCACCCCATAAAAGAAGGTTAACTACACATAACATACATTTAATCAGCACGTTTAAAAGTCAATATTAGAAAAGATAAAATGCCCCATGATTGTAAAAGCTCCTTTAAAATGAGACAACTCAAGTAAAGTGTATGCTTCTTAATGAGGTTTTATGTGTGTGATCCACTTATCCCTAGTGAGATAACATATTTGGCAGTCGTGCGCTAAAAATTGACGTTATGAAAAATTGTTCATGCCAAGCCATGTTTTCCCTGTCCTACTAAGCCTGTGCCCCTCTGGGGGTTTTCAGCGAGCTGTTTTCCATTTTAGAATTAAATGCTTAGTGAGGGTCTGGTAAATTCATGGTGGCCAATGCAGTTAAGAAACTTTATGTTTACAATTAAAACTCTTAATCTAAGTTCATGAAGAAAAATCGATCACCAATTGTGTTTGGCATGTTCAAAGTTACATTACTTACCTCTCCTCCTTACCCTATGGATTTCCAAGTGAATGTATTTGAACCACCGTACAGCACTGCGAAAAAGTATTTTTATGCGCTTACATTTTAGTCATTTTTTATCTTCATGACAACTCCTTAAACAGGAATAATAACATTAAATTATTGTAAAACATCTCACGAATCATACGAGGAGTTCTCACTTGCTTAGTTACTGGACACAAAACACATAATCATATGGAGTGATATTAGTAATCCTTCCACGGCACTGCAATGTTGTAGTTTTTCTTCCATGTTTATGACTTTCTGCCGGGCATATCATTGCAAGAGTGGGGATCCTACTTGCTGATTGGAGGACAAGTATTGTTTCTATGGTATTAATAATTCTATACACAATATTATGACACAAAGGAGGATGTCCTACTGATAACCTGTGTGTAGCATGAAACTGCTAATGTATAGTATCAAAAACGAAAACACTACTTGCCTCCTCTTATGGTCTGCTGGACAATTCCTCAATATAAATGAATCCGAAAACGAATCCGTGATTATTATTGAAAATGAAATGAACAATCAGAAGCACATATTAACCACTATATAAAAAAAAAAAAAACACGAGATATAGTCGGACTATAATTGAATGGTTATTCTATGTGCACAGAGTCTTGATAGATACCTGCCGACCCCTTGCATAGTTGTACACAAACTGCGGCATTCTTTGGTAGCTGGGCTGTATTGCCTTTGCATTTAGATTTAAATTTACATTTAGAATGCACCCATTCCATAACATCTTCTTTGACACTATTCTACTTTCCCATCACATTGGAACCTCATGGTAACATTGGAGTCTAAGGCCAATCATCTCCATAAGATCATTCTAAATACAACTCAACAAATGATAGTTGTCATTATTATCCACACTAATGAGTGGTTGATAACATGAGGTAACATAGAGCAAAAGAGCATCTTCAAAATACTGATGAACCCCTTGTCCCACTCTAGGACCATGGTTTTCATTCTTGTATATTTTAAAAATCAGAATAGAAAGTAAATGCCTCCTCCCACCTTGGTTTTCTGACGATTTTAGGGCTGTCCGTCTTCGGCTTTGTCGGGCTGAACAAGGCTAGCGTTGCTCCTGTGGGATTGAGGAAAGGCTTGCCTATAAGAACTGTGCAAACCTTTACCATACCTTAATTAAGGAGGCAAAATGTTGTTTTTTCACTCAAAAAGTTGATCGGGCTCTCATTCACTCTAGGGAGCTCTTCTCTGTTGTGAATTCACTATCTGCGGCTGCTGAGCGCTCTGCATCGGTGGTACCAACTCAAGAACTCTGTGATTCACTCTCGCTCTTCTTTTATCACACAAATTGAAACTATTTGTTTAAAGATCAGCTCTGTTGCCTCCTTGTGCCCTGCACAGGGGTTTGCTACTACAGAACCCGGACAGGTGTGGTCTTCCTTCTCAGTGATTACCACTGAATGGGTCACCGATGCCATTGCCCAGCTAAAATCTGTGGCTCCCTCTGACCCTATTACCCTATTCATTATTAAGAATATTTCCCCGTCCTTGTCAAATGGATTAAGTAAGCTGTTAATGTGTCTTGTCAGACTGCCCACATACGTGCTGAATTGAAAAATGCAGATGTCATCCCATTGTTCAAAAAGACCTCCCTCGATCCTTCTCTTCCATGTAACTTTCGCCCCATTTCAATCCTCCCTTCATTATGAAATTGTTGGAGGCTTTGATCTCTCCTCTTCTGTCCTCCTTTTTGGAGACTGCCAGCGTTCTCGAACCCTTGCAGTCTGGAATTCATCCTGGGTGAGGGACTGAGATTGTCCTGGTTTCGTTTCAGGATGATCTGGCCAGTCTGGTTGACAGTGGCGGGATGGGAGCGCTGATTTTGTTGGATCTTTCTGTGGCCTTCAACACTGTCGACCACCCCACTCTAATATCTCACATGGTTAAGATTGGCCTGCCGGGTTAAGTTCTTGCCTGGTTCACTTTCTTTCTGGTGGAGCGTAGTCAGACACTCTCTCTTCCCCCCTTCTTCTCGTCCTTGTTTTCATCGTCTGTGGTGTCCCCCGGGGCTCCGCCTAGTTGCCAATGTTGTTTAACATTTATATACAGCCTCTTTTGATTCTCATCCGCTCTTTCGGCTTCCGATGCTATGCCTGTGCTGCCAACACCCAGATCCCAGATCCTGCTGCGTCTAGATGTTGACCAGGCTGAGGTTTTGTCACATCTTATTCTTTGCCTGGCGGCAGTTGGGAATGGGCTGAATTAGAACTAACTAAAGTTCATTGGCGACCAGATCAAGGTTTTTGTGGTTGGCACCCCCCCTTCCTTCATTGTGGACCCCGGCCTTGGTGCATTTCCATCACCGGTGGCGACGGTCAGGAACCTTGCTGTTGTTTTCTCTGAGTTCCCAGGTGGCAGCTGTCTGTAAAGCGGGACACTACCATCTGATGATTCTTAGAAGGTCCTTCCTCTGCTGCCCCCAATGGTTTGGACACTGGTGGTTGCCGCCCTGGTATTAAGTTGCTTTGACTGTTGTAATGCACTGATCTTGGCCACCCTAAGAGCTAAGAGCCATCGACTTCAGCTACTGCAGAACCTAGCGGCTAGGGTAGTCATGAGTATCCCTTATGGGAAATATATAATGCCTGTTCTTTGCTCCCTTCACTGGCTGCCAGAGGCAAAGCAAATTGAATTGAAGTCTCTTTGCCTAGTGCATCGGGTCTTTTATGGTCTCAGTTATCTTCAGGACAAATTTCTCCATTACCGGCCACTCATGCTCTTCGCTCCAGCCTGGCCTGTCTGCTTACTGTTCCTTCCTCCCGTCGTGTTAGGATCAGAGATCGTGCTTTCTCAGTGGCAGCAGAGAAATTGTGGAATATGCTTCACTGCTAACGATCTGGGATTCAGACATCTCTTGAAAACCCTCCTGTTCTAATTAATTTCCTCTGTCCTGCCTTTAGTCATTCTAGTGTGATGATACCAATGGGTGACAGTGCACTCTACAAATTCTGTAAACATAACATAACATAAGATAATGGGTCATTTAACTGCCAATGTACATGACACTGAAGCCGGACATCTTGACAACGTTAAATCCTGGCACTAGTGGGAGGGGCTAGGGGGGATGTTTACTTTTTATTCCGATTTTTTAAATATGAAAGAATGAAAAACCTGGTCCTAGAGTGGGACTAGGGGTTGATCTGTATTTTGAAGATTCTCTTTTGCTCTATATGAAGGAACTGCTGAGCACATTTTTCTTTTTGTTACACATTTATTTTGTTCTGAAGATTAAGGTCTGATTAAGAAGTCTGTGGAATTGTGAAAGCTACTGCATTGTACCATCTCAGTTTAGTATTATTTTGTTAGTCCAATATAAGGTATCAAAATTTTGATTTTCTTTTTGATAAGTGCATGTTTCTGAGCATGTGAACCCTGAAATCTGTTCTAATGCCTGCAAATTCGTTGGTTGGATATTGTGCCTTTGGATTTGTGTACTGATGAACATGCCTTTCTATATCTATTTGTTCATTTCATCAAAACATATTTTATGCTGGTGAATTTGTCATTTTTTAAAATTGCATTAGTAGACATCTTAATGAATGGGCATGCAGCATACTATTTAAGACTTTTAAAGATCTGCTCTAATCACACCCACCTTAACTCCCATTGACCGTGTGGGTGTTTATTTGGAGTTAACATGGTCAGATTTTCTCTAGGGAATTGAGCATAATGTGGATTTTACAGTGTGACCTTGGTGGCCATTTATATTTGGCCAGAAATTTCACAAAAGATATCAAAGCATGATTGCAGACTCCACTGTGTGTGGAAAAGAGGTAACTCTGTTTTGGCAGGACTGCAAACATGCTGCACCAGCTTCAAGGAGCTGTGATGCAGAGAAGATCTAGAAAATAATCTACCAAAAGTAAGAATACATGGAACGATCATATTCAATAGTAGAGCTGGATTCCCTTACAAAACTCATATTTGGAATGACTCTAAAACCCACATATCTGCATTGAACAAGCAGGATTTGTTTACTAATTAAAGGCATAGAAATGGAGATGAAAATGTATCGGTGCTGGATTACTGGCACCGTTGAAGCCACAACACGAGTGCCGCTCGCATCATCAGGCCCGCGCTTTCAGCGAGCGGAATTGGTGTTCAGGAGCTTCGCACAAAGGAGTAATTAAACTGCTTGAGATTGTAGGTATTCTAGTTATAATCCGACTGTGAAGAATTAAATAGACACGGAGCCCATGATTAGCCCAAACAATTGTAACAAATTAATGTTATCCATTGAAAGGCACATTTAACAAAGACAAATGATTATTATTCTTGGCACAGGTCTATGGAGCAGCACTTTACTCCCAAAGTCTTCCATGTTTGTGCTTTAAGGAATTTTCTGTATCAGCATTCTGCATTACCCATCAGTGAAATCACTCTTTTTAAGAGAAATTCTAAAAAGCTGCTTCGTATTGGATTAATACATTCCTGCCTACAATGTGCTGTTAAAAGTCTAATATTCCTCGATCAAATGCACCAACGTCACTATTGGAAATTATCTCCAACATTAAGTACCTGGCGCGGGTACAGGATCCAGTCAGTTTTCTCAAAACTTGGGCATGTACGTCATTTGGGTAGGTACCGGGCTTTTAAATCTCTATTCTGACTTACCTTTGCCATCCCTTGCGGTGCACTTGTCACTCCTGGGCCAAAGAGAAAAAGATGCTCAAGATTCCATGGGTAATGTAAGTGACATCACAAACACATACGCGCGCGCGCACACAGACAGACACACACTGGAACAAATCACAGGCAGGGGTCTCACATGACCTGGACCCAAATGACATTGTAGGGCGTGATGTCACATCACCTTTGGATATAATTGTTTCTCAAGAAGTGATATCACAAATGTAAAAAATAAGATTCATAAAATAAATATTTGTAAAGCAAACAAAAGTCTGATTTAGTTGTCATCCGTGAATGTCAATGCTCCACATTCCAACTACCTCCGTCTCCTAGTCTGGCAAATGAATTTAACATCTTGTTATGGAAAAAATAAATCTCATTCGGTTAAACATTGACTCCATGTTGGCTAATCAGTTGATTGAACAAAATGAACCTATATCAGTTCCAGAGACATCACGGGCAAGGAATCCAGAACTTTGTTTCCAATGTTCACCTGTTAGCCATAGTCTTTCGCCATAGCTTCTTTCTTTTTTGATAGTCTTTCTTAAGTATTTTTAGTGATTCTAGTGAATAGTGAATACTTTTATTTATTTTTATTTTTGCTATTTTATAATGTTGCAAAACATACAAACAGTGTACCTAACCCAACCGAAAACCAACCCGACCCTAAAAAACAAACATACACAGCGATAAAGTGCAGGTGTGAAATAAATTACAAAATACCACATTAGTACATTAAGATGTGGAGCGTGTATCAATTTTCCAATGGTGGACTCGTACTGTCGTTCTTTCATGGGAAGTCATGTATATCAGAGGAGCACCCCACAGTTGGGCAATCACGACTGAGGGTCCTGGATATCCACAACCATAGACATATAGGATCTGAATGGAGATCAATAGTCCAATGGTCTAGCGGAAGATGGTAAGTTTGCTGCATACTGTGTTTCTCTTCTGTCACACATATTCATATAGGCCAGCCTTTCTCGAAATGTTGGTGCTCTGCTTTTCCCACATGACTTTGGGATTATAGTCCTGGCAACAACTGATGCCATTCAAGCTAGTTTATTTTCAGTTCTAGAACCAGAATCTCTTGTAGCTAACATCCAAAATTCTGTGTGATATTGCCAGGTGTTATCTAGCATAGTAGTCAAGGCAGTTTCAAAATGGGTGTACCTTAGGGCAGGACCAAGCTACATGTAGAAAGTCAGCCATATCTTGGGAGCATTTGTTACAGCTGGATGTCCTATCAGGATACAAGTTCTGAAGCTTTGCGGGGTTATAATACACTTGATGCAGGAATTTGTAATGGGTCAACCTTAGTTCATGGAGAGAGACCTTGTTTGCTGGCATTCCCCTTTTCACTGGGCGTCTGTCAGTTCATAGCCCAGAGCCGATTCCCACTTAATCAGATATGCGTTAAAATGAGAGTGTCTGTGCGTTTTGTTGCCCTTATATATAGTAGAAAGTAACCAATGATTTAGGGGGGCAGGTTGTGGTAATAAATTATTAACAATGGGGAGGTCATTGGGGTCAGCGGGTATTCAGGCCATATAGATTCGAGAACAAAAACATTGTCACTGTGTTCCATTCAAATCTGGATTTCAGAATATCCCAAGTGATCAGTCTACCATCCAACACCAGGTCTCCCAGTGACTGTATCCCAGAGTATGTGAAGTGTAACTGGAAGATCTTTTCATGTGTGAGTGTTACACCCCTAGCCGTATATACTGCAAATGTAGGGGAATATAGAATGTTTTCACCCAGAATGTCACCCAGTTTCCTCCATGCCTGACATGTAATCGCAATGGGTTGTACCTCCGCCCGATTACCCGCTTTGGGTCCCAACCATAGCAACCCTTTTAAGTCTTCAGGCTGCATAATCCCCTTTTCTAGAGAAACATGTGGGGAGTCCGCTGAGGGGGACCACCAGTTGGTGGAGTTCTGTAGTTGTTCTGCTAGGAAGTAGAGATATAAATCTGGGTATTCAAGACCACATTGTTCATAAGGCAACGTCAACACATCATATGTAATCCTGGGCTGTTTACCTGCCCAAATGAGACGTAGCTATAATTTACGCACACTGGACCAGAAACTAGCTGGAGACCAAATAGGGAAATTGTTCAATATATATAGGAATGTTGGTAATATAACCATCTTTGCCATGGACATGCAGGCAGCTTTTGAGATAGGCAAGAGGATCCATGACTCTACTCTGTGTTCCAGACAAGGTCATCGTTTTTAGACGAGATACGCTTCACTGTTTTCTGCAGCTGTGAGACATCACGTTGTAGAACAGACACCTTGTCCTGGCCTTCACTAATTCTATTTTCAGCCTTGGTCATTCGACGACATAGTTTATCAATTTACACAGCTGAAATGTCAACTTTAATGGTAAGGGAGTCAATTTTATTGCTGAGTGTGTCTGTACTATTCTTGAGGACCTGCAGAGTCTGATTGAGGGCGGCCACATCGAGCTGAGATTGTGCAGCTCTGCAGGTGGAGATGGCGCTGCAGCCTCTGATCTGGAGTATTGGTCCATCCTGGTCTGTTTTTTGGGATTCCCCATATGAAATCCAGCACAGGAAATCGGTGCCTCGAAGTGCAGTGCCACCCAGAGAAGGTGCAGCCCGCGCCAGGCTCATCCAGGCAGAATCTCTCAGGAGTTGATGCCGCACTGCATAGGCTGCAGGGGGGGTGCAGATTGTAAAAGGCCAGCGACCCCTCCACTACACCAAACGGTATTGGGCCTATGCGGGATCTACATCGAGTGCACACAAGGTGACTGCTTCCCCCTGTCGCCAGCTCCCACACACGAAGCGCAACCAAGCCAGGGAGGTAACAGGCATTCAGATCTGCCGGGGACACCAACCAGGCTTTCAGATCTGCTGGGACACCCTCCGGGTGGGACTCAATACTAGAAAAAAGCAAACACCTGTGGCCCTCAGCTGTTAACCCCCAAGGTCTGCCCTGTGGACATGCCACACACCAATAATCCAACACTAGTCATTGTCCTACCCCAACAGGGTGAGGCAGGGGCCCACATGCCAGGAGTGCAAACCAGTTGCCACTGTCCCAGCCCCAGGTTCCACTGCGCCCTCCGACATACCTTTTTCACCCCCTTTATGTGGGGGGCCTGACCGCTACATTGAACCCTTGCAGGGATGGCAGACAGCCTGCACTGTTCACTGATGCAATTAAGAGGCGACTGGCATCACACGACAAACACTGGAGTTAGAGGATTTGTTTGCCCATGATGTAAAGAGAGAGGGCCCACACCAGGGTGTACAGGCTCAAATATTCTGGGTTGCAAAACTATTGCAGACTATTATTATCTCATAGTGGTGGTGGGAGGTGTCATCAGGGATCGGCCCTCACTCTGGTGTGGGCCGCTCCAGTAGCCTCCCCACTGTGCCTGCAGTCTCTGACACTGTCCACCTCGCAGGGATGGTGGATAGCTCATCCAGTACATGATGAAGGATTATATGAGGGACAAAGTAGTGAGAGGGGTCCTGCACCGGTGCAGCCAGAATTAAACTCCACTGGACTGCAGAGCAGACACCATGTGGCAGCAGCAGGGGGAGCTGTCTGCGTTCCTCCCCCACTGTAGTAGGGCCGCCACACCAGTCTCCTCACAACCAGCACCACCAGTCACTGGTGTGCACTTATTCAGCAGCCCTTGCTTTTATCAGGGTTATGCCAAACAGGACAGTGAGAATATCTAGAAGGATATGCAGTCCTGAGCCGGAGCAATCTCATGCAGCGGCCATCTTAGTTGTTGCGCAATAGTGCCCCCCATTTATTTATAATTTTAACTGGGGTGAAAAGATCAAAACTATTTTTTAGTAATGTCATATTTTCCTGATGAAATTCTGAGCAATTTAGATCAGATAAAGAAGAATTCAGTCCCTTCTATAGCTCATCATTTGTTATAGGGTTGAGGTCTCTGTTAGTTCGTGAGCAGCAAGTACTAGGAACAGAAAAGTTCCGAGCATATGCATGAGGGATGAGAAAAGAAAAGCAAACAACAAAATGCTCTGACCACACAACAGAAAAGTGTTCCTGGTGTGACAATGTTGCATCTCTAAATATTACCAGGTCCAGACAATGGGCACCTATATGCGATGCATCGCCAGTAAGTAGTAGGAGGTTGTGAGATTGGAGACTATCTTTGAGCTTGTTTCTGTCAGAATCATTGGGCATATCATACCAGATGTTAAAGTCGCCTAAAATGATCAAATTGGAGTAGCACAATGCTTCTACTCCAAGACAGGCATCAAAATCATTTAAAAATAAATTAGCCAGGCCCGGGTGTCTAAAACACAAAATTAATTGACAGGTTTCACTGGAGGTCAGCTGCAAAGTACAAAGAAGAATTTGGGAGTTTTTGTCCCAACACAAATTATGAAAATTGAGAAATTCGAGAGAGGTTTTAGCAATTATAGTAATCCCTCCTCTTTTCTGAGAGTCCCGATTAAGCCAATTCATATAAATGTTTTCAGGGACCAAAAAATGAAAACAGGAGATAGAACTAGCTGTAAACCAGGACTCAATAGTAACAAGTAAATCCAATTTCAAATAACTAATACGTTTGTTAAGAAAAATTGCATTTTTAAAAGCTGATTGAGCATTAATTAGTGAAGCCTTCAGTGATAATGTGTTGTTTTTAGAGGTCGATAACTGAAACAGTTGGGGGAGTCCCTAGGTTTATAAATACGTAAATCCCTGATTTTATTGAGATTACATAGTGTAAGAGTTCCAAATAGATTGTTTAGTGCCATCAAGACTTTTGTCGAGTAATGTAACATGTAAAACAATAAAATAAGTGAAAACGGTGACAAATAAATAGATAAATAAGAGGATAAAAAATAAAACAAAAATACGCCCACCTGCCCGCGGCTTGGCAACGTTCTGCGTCGACCAACGAACAGGCCAAACAAGCACAACAGGCTTTGTCCCTGCAGATACACGTCTTCTGTTCCTGCAGGTGTGGTAATAATGCACAATTGCAAAGCGCCAAGCTCAGAATCCTGGGAGATGGAGTCCTAGCCCTAAGAGCACCAGTGAAAACACACAGCCTACATAAAGATACATTTTAAGATAATAGGTTCCCATGAACACTAATTTTAGTTCGGTTCAGTTCAGTAATGCCTGACCACTGTCCAACTATCAACCTATTGCCGGACTTCCCTTGCCGCTAAGATACTGGAAAAATGTTTTACCAGGCAACTCCAGACTCAACTGGAGGGAGAAGGAATCCTTGACAGATACCAGTCTAGATTTAGACATGCTTACGGTACTGGGACCACATTGATAACTGTATGGGACCACATCTTGAAGGCTGTCGACGATGGTGACATTGCCACATAGTCATGCTAGACTTGTCAGCTTCCTTTGACACTGTTGATTTTGAGATCTTATTTCTACATTGACAACAGTGGCACAGGTTCCACATGATTCTCTAAAATGGTCATTTCATTCTTACAAACCCATAGTCAACAAGTGAAAGTGGATTTCTACTGTTCCGAATCCGTATTAGTTAAGTGTGGTGTTTCCCAGGGATCTTCATTGTCCCCATTATTGTTTAATGTTTATATCCTTCCCCTATTGAGCGCTTTTTCTCATAGTTTTATTTGCAATATCATTCATATGCCGAAGACACCCCAAATATATCTCTGACTAAAACAACCTAGGGAATCAGTAGTTAGAGTGCCAGCTTGTGCTCGCAAGATTCAAAATTGGATTTTGGTGAATAAGCTTCAATTAAATCCTTAGAAGACAAATTATGGTGCTTGGAACAAAAACAAAAAAAGCTAATTCAGAGCTAAGTGTCCCTTGCCCAGTACTTTATGACGTTCCTACTGCTTTCTCCCACAAGGCGAAAACACTCGACTGTATTTGGCAAGCAAAACTGGTTTGCCATTTCCAGGTTAGTGAAATAGTTAAATCAGTGTATTACCATCTCAAACTGTTGAAACCCCTTTTAGCTTTTATCTCAGAAGGTGACTGACTATCCGTGGTTGGGAAAATTGGTCAAGGCCAAAGTAGATTATTGCAATTCAATTTATATGGGTATTCCAACCTATCAAATGCAGCGTCTTCATGCCATGCAGAATGTGTCCATCAGGCTTCTCTTTGCATTGCCTAGATCTGCGCCCATATCCCAGGCCTGTCAAAGTCTTCATTGGCTTCCAGTGCAGCTGAGGGTCCTATTCAAAACCATATGTCTTGCCTTTAAGCATGTTCACAAGACTGCCCCCAGTTGTCTTTCTTCAAAAATCTTGGCTTATCAACCAACTCGTGCACTTCGCTCAGTGAACCTGTTGGTGGTGCCCTCATCTAGATGCGTATCTCGGGGCGACAGATGTTTCTCCAGTGCAGGCCCGCAAGCGTGGAATCAGCTTCCTGCTGACCTTCATGAAATTGAATCTTTCCGGCAATTTAGAAAGCGACTGAAAAATGTTTCTTTTTCAGTAACAGACCTCGACCATCATTTCCAGTTCACCTTCTGTTGATGTAACATCGGTGCCTAGATGAAGTATCTGCTCGGTTTCTTGTGAATTTGTGCTATATAAATTCAAAAATCAAATCAAATAATATGCAAAGTGCAGACTCATAAACCCAGCTACTGCCATCTTAGGCAATGTTAAGGCCCAGGTGCAATGTATAGACATCATTTGTGGATATAGAATCCCATGCTCACTAATTGAAGCCTTATTTGACCAGACACAATGTTATGCTTCTGGGATATCATGCCCCACCAGAAGTGGCAGATTTAATAGAAATTGTCATAATGGCAAGAATACCAAAAAGAGCCCACAGTCGACCAGGCATGGAGGTGGGGCAGGTGATGTTGGTAGGTTTTGAGGTAGGCAGATTTCAGGTTGTCTTGGGTCTGACAATGGTAACTTTTATCAATAAATGATTCAGATACATGTTTTTACTTTTTAGTTCAAACAAAACTGAATCCTTTTTATGTGATCAAATTTAAGGCACCAAGATTTTCCCAGGATCACACAATTTTGCCAACTGTAGAAGCCAAGATTTGAATTTACATGCCCTGGTCTTAATTCATCCAATTTAGCCTGCAGACCACATTTTCCCCACTCCATTGTTTTACATCAGGACATATATATCAAATGTGATTCATGAATTGTAATCTATGGGAAGAGGAGCACCAGCTGTCTGTTTAATAAAGCTGATTTGGTAAACGCTAAACAACGTCCTAAAATAACCTGAAAATAGGTAAGAAATCTTCATAAAACATGCTGAGCAAAACACGAATGATTAACTCTCTTGTTTTCTAATCTAGCACTTTTGACAGAGTGTTTTCATTTGGAAGCGCTGTAAATAACAGGTATTCCTGTTAGCCAACTTAATGCAACACTGCTGTCAGAGTTGGAAAGATGAAAGGCTGTGTCAAACCTGTTCTGAGTCAAACCTGTTCTCAGGCTGTTGGATGAAAACAGTAACTGACAGCAAGCAGTTAACTCGTTGAGCCATCACCGTCTGTGTCTACACTGTACAGAAATGTTGTTTCAGAAATGTTACGAGGGAGAAGGGCGTATTTTGTAATTAATGTGCCTACAAAATATGAAAAGTCTAACTTATGCAAATTGCAGACACGGAAATGTCACACTCACACTAGCACATGCACGTAGGCACGTGCACACACAAAAACACACATGCAGACGCACTCAGGTTCCTAGTTTCTACACAGTAACAGTTTGAAGCTGCAGTGTCTGCTGTATTTTTGGAACATATTCATATTGTTTACAACAATAAATGTGCTCCCACTCCCACATGAGCTGCTCGTTTTAATTTTTAAAAGAAGGAACCTACAGAGTTTAAAACCAAAGTGATGTATTGATGGCAAACAGGTGTCGCAAAAAGCAATTCAAGCTGAGCTGAAATAAATCATTCTTGGAGACCTAGGTGAATGAGTCCTGTGGTCACAGGCTCTGGAGACCCTAATTAAGACCCCAGCTATTTTAACACCAGCAACTTTGGCATTCTGTAAATGCAGAGACAAAGCATCAGATGCGTCATAAAAACACTCATTGAGTTCTTGCTCTCTCTTTTATATGATGAGCGAATTAAAGAGCATAAAATACCAAATCGTGAGGTGTTTGTTCCTGAATTACTGTACTCTTTTAGTAACGTTTTTATATTGTAGTTTTAATATTGTTTCCAAACAATTGTCACTTGTCTTTTCAAATTGTATATCAGTTTTCTCAGAGCCTAAAAGTATATTTACATGTAAACTGGGGCATGATGAAAGCTCTACATTGCACTCAATGGGCCTCATTACAATACCGGCGGTAGCCGTGCTGGTATAACAGGCACGGCTGCCGCTGGTATCATTTTTTTTTCCGGCGTCCAGGTATGGTCAATTACCGGGTCTTTACTGGGGAGCAGAAAAAACTGCTCCCCAGTACTGTTCGAGCCCCATAGGGCTCAATGGGGATGTGGAGGCCGGGTGCACCGGCACCATTTAGAATGGTGCCGGTGCATCCGGCATGGTCTGGCCGCGGGTGCAGGTCCACACACCTGGTCAGACCTAGCGGGCGAAAAGGCACCTGCGAGCAGAACTCGTAGTTTGCTGGTACAGTAACAACGATAGAAGCAAGCTTACCGGTACCAGTGTTTCTGTACCGGCAAACTTGGAATGAGGCCCAATGTTTGAAATGTCCTGCTGTTTCATTCCTTTCGTGCGTTTGCTGCTTGGAAGACTTCTATAGCATGCGCTTTTTCAGAATACTCGGTTTATGGTAGGATTGTTTTGATGGCAGGTAGCAATTGTTTGAGTGGATTTGCAGATGCCTGCAGTGGCACCCGCTCTTACATCTGCTGATCGGTAGGGTGGGCAGATATCCATATATTGCGGGACTGTCCCTGTATTTACCCCTTGGTCCCAGCGTCCTGAGAGTTTTTTTGAGTTTTAAAACCTTGTCCCAAGATTGGAGGGGCGGGTGGCTACGGCTCTGATTTTACCATGTACCGATTGAGAAATCCAGGAATCGGGCAGATGCAGCTCTCCCAGCTTTCGTGAAGGTTTTTCACACCCCCATTTCCTCCTCCTTCTCTGTCCTGGCACCTCTCCTCCAATGAGAGTTGTGTGCTTGTGAACACACCCACATAACAGGCCAATGATATAGAAGTAGGACTACGGTTTTATTGGAGTACTGTTTTTATTGTAGTCCCTCTTTTGTGTTTATGTCAGTTAAAACTGTAGTCCTGCTTCGATGGCTATCATCTGTCGTCTGTCTGGCTGTTTCTTTTTTTTTTTTTCATCTGGTCACCCTAGCTGACGGGCTGCAGGAAAACAGCAGGGGATGATGTGGGATATCAACAGTGGTGAGACAGAGAGAAGGACAACCACTCTACAATTGCACTGCACATCCTCTGTCATACTGTACTAATGCTCAAAGAAGGGTTGCATTTGCAAAATATGTTTGTTGCACAGAATAATGGAATAGTGGCTACTCCTATATACTACTTCATGATAGACATCTTCTACTTGTAGGCATGGCAATAACAGGTGCCATCATTACCCAGTTTAAATGGTACAGCAGTGTGCATGTTGGACAATATGCAAGAAGGCACACGTTGTGCAAAAAGTATATTTTAGCTCATAACCCTGATCTGTAGTGATCCGTTGCCTCTTACGTGGTACTCATTATGAAGACTGTACCCTCATTTAACTCTTGCAGAACCTCATTACATTGGCAGAACCCCATTACAAATTCTGGCTGAAGTAAATGCAGTCAGGCTATTGCCGGTACCTGAGCTTAGGAAATGATTTTCCACACAAGACACAGACTTTCTACATATGGCCTGGAACTGCCCTGTGGTAGCCTCGTGTTGGGTGTAAATTCTGAAAATCCTTAGGGATATCACTAATTGTGATATCGTTTTTACTCCTGAGAGGTATTTGCAAGGCCTTACTCCCAGCTCCCCGAAGATGTTTAGGCGTAGATCTATTGATTGCAAAACGCTGTGTTCCATGACAGGGTGGTCTCAGGGAACCCTTGTAATAAATGGCTGAAGGATCTAACATGGCGCAATGAACATGAGGACACATACAGACAATCAATGGTTCTGTCAGCATGTCCAGAGGATTTCTGGTCCCTTTTTTGGACATATCTCCTTACTCCTGCGGACTCAGAGCAGGAGTAATACCTTCTTCAGTAGTAGTGATATAGATCCATATGGATACACTAGTTGATACACATATATACTGAACTGTCCTGTTAATAACGTCCGGTGTGCTGGATGCTTTAATCTTTGTTAGCACTGTTCTTGCTCTTCAAGACTGCCAAACCCGAAACAATTTAGGTTGGCGTACAGACGCCTTTGGCTGTACAATAACACACTGTAGTGTTGCCTACATCTTGCTTGATGTAGACATGTACAGCTCTAACAGGTAGTTGTTGGGATGTCTGTGGTAATAAATGCTGGGGATAAGATTGGTGTACGGGCCAGTACGATAGTCTGTGTAGCTCTATTGAGTATATGTTGTTTGTGATATGAAGACTCGTGTCTGCTGATATGCCTGCCTGTTTGTATAATGTTCATTGTATTGCTGAAAAACGAAAACATTGGAAAAAATAAAAGTAAAACAAAATGCATTTGTTCAGTTTGGTACTGATACAGTGGTAGTGGAAGTGACATGAATTGGATGACATCGGAGGAGGTGATAGCCCAGACCCTTTTGACCCCCATCACCACAATCAACAAATGCGAAATGGCTTGTGATGCAAATTACATCAGAGGAAGTGGTATCAATGGTCTTATTTCCATTTTACCCTTTGCTAACACCAGATCTGTAACCATGAGGAGGGGGTTGAGTTCTTTTTATTAAACATTTTTTATAAGGTGTGCCTGTAACACTTGCATATATTTAATATGTAAACTTTACCATTTGACAAGACAGGAAGAATAAATGTAGTTATGTTGCATTGATATTACAAACCAGTCTAGGTGCTTCTCATACAGTGGCATCAGGCAATTTTTGAGAGAAACCAGATATTAGCATTGAAACAAACATTTCTCATTCCAACCGTCTCTCTCTTGTGTCCATCTGGCAGAAAGCCTATGTTCTTATCACTTCCTCTAAAAGATTGTTTTCAGACTTAACCCAGAAGTAGATAATTAGCTGTAACAATGACCTCTAGCGCACACAACAGTAGAACAGCTACATTCTCCAAATCTTGGGCAACAGAGATCTGAAAATACTCTTCCAACTAACACAACATTGAAGATGACAGACTTTAATTAAAATAATGGGGAACAAAATGGAGGTGAAAGGGCATAGTTTGGTGAACACAGACAGAGTTTGTTGAAGGGGTGGAATCTGGGGATCGTGCAGTCTGTCAGAGGTGGAGTAAAGTTGGGGGGTGCATGAACTTATTTGGGCCTAGGGCACCAGAAAGCCTACATACACCGATGCACGTGACCTAAACCCCTCCCACCTGTCAGTCACTGCTAATCTTTTGGTGCCTTCTTGATTTGCCACCATATTTTCCCCTGTTTAAGAAGACACTCAGCCTATTTTGTTTTGCAGTTGGTGAGCTTTGCAAGTGGATCTAGGTAACGTGACAAACGCCTCCCACCTGTCAAATACTGATAAACATTTGGTGCCTTCTTGGTTTGCCAGCCTTTTTCCCCCTATTTAAGTAGCCTTCCAGCCTCCTTTTTTGTAGTTGGTGAGCTGGAGTAAGTATATCTAGGTCACGTGACCTACACTCCATTCACCTGTCCTTCGCTGCTAATCCTTTAGTGCCTACTTGGTTTGCCGCCTTTCATTCCCCCTTAGTTAATCATTCTTCCATCCTATTTTCTATTTTATAGCTGGTTAGCTGGTGTAAGTGGGTCTAAACCCACCCACCTATCAATCATTGCTAATCTTTTGGTACCTTCTCGGTTCACTGCCCTTTTCTCCTCTATTTTACGGAGCCTTCCAGCATCTTTTATTTTGCTGTTGGTGAGCTTGTGCAAGTGGTTCTAGGTCATGTAACCTAAACCCCAGCCACCTGTCCACCACTGCTAATCTTTGTGTACCTTCTTGGTTTGCAGCCCTTTTTTATGCTTTTTTAAGCAGCTGTCAGCCTCTTTTCGTTTGCAGTTGGTGAGTGAGCTGGAGCAAGTGTATCTTGGTCACGTGACCTAAATCCCACCGACCTGTCACTCACTGCTAATCTTTTAGTGACTTCTTAGTTTACCACATTCTCTTTTACCACTATTTAAGCAGCCTTCCAGTCTATTTTATTTTGTAGTTAGTGAGCTGGTGCAAGTGGATCTAAACCCCACCCACTTGGCAATCACTGCTAATCTTTTGTTGCCTTCTTGGTTTGCAGCCCTTTTTCCCCCTATTTCAGCAGCAGTGCAGCCTCTTTTCTTGTGCAGTTGGTGAGCTGGGGCAAGTGAATCAAGGTCAAATGACCAAACCATCACCCTCCTTTCAATCACTGCTAATCTATTAGTGCCTTTTTAGTTTGATGTCCTTTTTTCTGACCCTATTTAAGCAGCCATCCAGCCTATTTTCTTTTGCAGTTGGTGAGCTGGTGCAAATAAATCTAGGTCGTGTGAACTAAACCCCACCCACATGTCAATCACATCTAATCTTTTAGTGCCTTCTTGGTTTGCAGCCCCCACCAATTTAAGCAGCCTTTCAGCCTCTTTTATTTTGCAGTTGGTAAACTGATGTAAGTGGATGCAGGTCACATGACCTGCACCCAAGCTATCTGTCAATTCACTGCTAATCAGTTGGTGCATTCTTGGTTTGCAGCCCTTTTTCCTCCAATTTTAGCAGCCTTCCATCCGTTTTTCCTTTGCAGTTATTGAACTGGAGCAAGTTTATCTAGGCCATGTGACCTAAATTCCAACCACCTGTCAATCACTGCTAATCTTGTTGTGCCTTCTTGGTTTGCCACACTTTTTGCCCCTTTGTTTAAGCAGCCTTCAACTGCTTTTCTTTTGCAGTTGGTGAGCTGCAGCATGTGGATATGGGTCATGTGACAGTAGGTCACATAACATAAACTCCTCCCACCTGTAAATCACTGCTAACCTGTTGGTACCTTCTTAGTTTGTCGCCCTCTTTTCCCCATATTTAATTAGCCTTCCAGCCTCTTTTATTTAGCAATTGGTAAGCTTGGGCAAATGGATCTAGGTCATGTGACCTAAACCCCAGCCACCTGGCAATCATTGCTAATCTTTTAGTGCCTTCTCTGTTTGATACACTTTGCCCCCCTATTTAAGCAACTGTCCAGCCTCTTTTCTTTTGCGTTTGTTGAGCTGGTGCAAGTGTATCTAGGTCAAGTGAACTAAGCTCCACCCACCTTTCAATCACTGATAATCTTTTAGTGCCTTCTTGTTTTGCCGCACTTTTCCCCCCCTAATTAAGCAACCTTCCAGTCTGTTTTCTTTTTTATAGTTGCTGAACTGGTGCAACTGGGTCTAAACCCCAGCCAAATGTCTACCACTGCTGATCTTCTTTGCTGCACATTTACTCTGCTATTTAAGCAGTCTTCCAGCCTCTTTTCATCTACAGTTGGTGAGCTGGTGCAAGTGCATCTAGGCCACGTGACAGGAACCCTAGCCACCTGTAAATCACTGCTAATCTTTTAGTGACTTCAGTGACTTCTTGGTTTGCAGCACTTCTTCCCCCTATTTCAGCAGCAGTGTTACCGCTTTCCCTTTACAGTTAGTGAGCTGGGGCAAGTGGATCTAAATTCCACCCACCTGTCCGTCACTGCTAATCTCGATGCACTTGTCCCCTCCAATTTAAGCAGCCTTCCAGCCTCTTTTCTTTTGCAGTTGGTGAGGTAGTGCAATCACTGCTAATCTTTTAGTGCCTTCTTGTTTTGACACTCTTTTTCCTCCCTGTGTAAGCAGACTTCCATCCTATGTTGCAGTTGGTGAGCTGGTGTAACTGAATAAAAGTTATGTGACCTAAACCCCGGCTAATGTCAATCAATGCTAATCTTTCCGTGCCTTCTTGGTTTGCCGCCCTATTTTTCTGACTGTTTAAGCAGCTGTCCAGCCTCTGTTCTTTTGCAGTTGGTGGACTTGTGCAAGTGTATCTTGGTCACAAGACCCAAATTCCAACCACCTGTCAATCACTGCTAATCTTTTTGTGCTTTTTTGGTTTGCCACCCTTTTTGTCCCACAGATTAAGCACAGTTCCAGCCTCTTTTCTTTAGCAGTTGTTCAGCTGGTACAATTGGAGCTTGGTCATGTGACCTAAACCCCACCTGCCTGTTAATCACTGCTAATCCTTTAGTGCCTTTTCGGTTTGCTGACCCTTTTTCCCACCTATTTAAGCAGCCTTCCAGCCTCTATTCTTTTGCTGTTGGTGAACGGATGCAAGTGGTCTGGGTCATGTGATCTAAACCCACTGCTTCCTCTTCTAAGTCCTACCCCTTCCTTTCCTTTCTTAACTGTTAGTTCACCGATCAGCTCTCACCGGATGTCTGAAGTGAAGGCAGTTGAAGAAAAGAGATGCACCTTTTTAGTCATGTTAGGGCCTGGTAAGTGCAAAGGGCTAGTTACTCTGCTCATTCTACACCAGGTAAATATCACCATATTCTCCACTCATCACAACTCATTCCCATATTCCCCAGGGATAACCCAGCTGAATGCCCAAAGCAGCCTCACATAGCTCCCCAGAAGCTATCGCATGGGTGGCCTCGTTTCTAAATGGGAGACTCATGAAGGTCTTCTCAGACACTGCCTCGCAACCCCTACTATCATCCACTGTGGCGTCCCCCAGGGCACCTGTACTGCCCCTACTCTCTACAATATATTTACCCTTCCACTCTTCAATGATCTCGACTGTCGCAACATAGCGTACACCAACTTTGCGGACAATACGCAGGTACTATTCCCACTAACTGGGACCTATGAAGAAGATGTAACAGCCCTAACCAAAATTTATACAGCCATCCAAACCTGAATGGCTGCCAACAGCCTCTGCTTAAATGGGGATAAAACTGAGATCCTCATAGTAGGGACCAGCGAAACTCTCAACAAACTCCCCCCACAATACAAATCCTTCAACATCGACAAGTCCACCATCACATTCTCCAAGACTGTCAAAACCCTAAGTGTTCATCTAGATGCCTCACTATCCATGTCCCGCCAGGTCAACGCCATAGCCTCCTCATCAGCGCTCACCACCAAGGTGATCAACGCAGTCAAGCCTTTTCTCTCCACCAAAAACTGCCTATCCATCTCCAGAGCCACAATAGGTACCAAACTGGACTATTGTAATGCCCTTTTACTAGGCACCTCTGTCAACAACATAAAAAAACTCCAAATCACGCAAAAAAAACGCGCTCCGAGCACCGCTGACCATCCCCAAAAGGGAACACATCTCTCAAGCAAGGAAAGATGCCCAGTGGCTATCGGTAAAGGAACGCATAATCTTTAAAGCCTTGGCCATCACACATAGATGCCTTACACTAGATGCCCACCCTATCTCGCAGAAAGAATCACCCTCAACGCCTCTAACAGACCCACTAGAACTCACCGTGCCATCCAGATCTATGTTCCCACGTTCAAAAGATCCAGAGCTGGAGGATCTAGCTTCCAACACCTGGCACCCAAAAACTGGAATGCCCTACCAACTTCACTAAGGAATGAAAAATCATACACCACCACCTTTCAAAAAAACCTAAAAACCTTTCTGTTCCGCTAATGTTTAAACATGCACAGATATGCATGCACTGTAACCACAGCAAAGCATAACTTGTTGACCCTCTCAATCCTATCAATGTACTATTGCAATCGACTGTTACTCTATACCTATGTCTAAGCTTAAGCCTGCTGTAACAGCGCCATGATGCCTCATGGCAGTTCTGCACGCTTTATAAATGCAAATAAATAAATAAAAATAGCTGACCTGGCAAACCTCATTAATATCCAATGTACACCCTTACAACAAGCACCTTCTATTCTCGTCTGCATGGGTATGATGATGAATGCTCGCTCAGCGGTTGCTCATGCTGCTGATATCTCCGACCTCATGACCAACAACGATCTTGATACCCATTTAATTACGGAAACATGGATTAATCCCTCTTTCCCCTACATCATTGGCATCTTCCTACCGACGGCTGCTGTCTCCAACATAAAAATAGCAAAGGAAAAACTCTAGATGGGGTGGCAGTCATCCACAATATCGACTGGCCCTGCATGGTAATCCCAAACCCCACAGACAGCTCCTTTGAATCCCTATCATGCTGGTTCTCCATGTCAAACAACTCAGTTACATTCCACCTTTTTACAGGCCACCTCAAACAAGTGGTAACTTCATTAATGACCTTTCTAACGTTCTCTCCTCTGTAACAGTTCACCTACTCTAAAAATGTCCCTCTCAGAGATTTCAACATCCCAGAGTCCCAACCAGAAAAACACCTATTTGACTCCCTATTCTCTCTGACCGACTCCATGGGCCTTAAACAGATCGTACTCTCCCCCACACATGTCAAAGGTAACACAATCAACCTAGTCTTCACGTCCTGCCCAATGCTCTCATGCTCAAACCCCCTGAACTGGACCAACCATGCCACAAACCCTCTTCTCATATCATAGACAGGGCTTCTACTCAAAGGTCAGGCCAACCCCCTCCCCCTATTATTGAGTGCCAATCCTTCAAGAATTTCCACTAGACATACTAGAGGAAATGTTCCCAACATTCTCCACCACCGTGAATGCCCCACCCCTTCTGGATACATTTTACCACCGTGCCAAAGAACAAGTGGATGCCCATGCACTTCTGAAGTCTAGTCACAGCAAAGTAAATGCGTTTGCACCCTGGTACACACCCAAACTCGCCGAAAACAAACACTCCATCAGATCCCTTGTAAAGCAGTGGCGCAATGATTTACAGTCTAGAGGATCCCTCCTCCCTCAAATCCCTGCATACCCAAAGCAGACCCATGAAGCCTGAGGCGAAGTCGGCTTACTACACTTCCACCATTGAGGCAGCCTCTAACAGGGGCAACACCTTATTCGAAGCAGTCAATCACTGTTCCAAGCCCACACCTGTCCCTGAGGTGCTGGCTTCACAGGAGAGATGCAACGAAATAAACAGCTTCTTCTTAAACAAAGTCGATACAGTCAGAAGTCACATTGATCCTTCAAAACAAGACAGTGCCCTCCCAGTCCCTCTAAACACTGCCCTCCTGGGCAGACTGCACCCTCCTCTCTCCTAATGGTCTCGCAGACAAACTCACCTCACTCAAATGCCCTACTTACACAGACAACTTCCTCCCAATCTCCCTCATTAGACAACTCAATGGCCCAGAAATTAATGCACTCCCCAGTATGGTGAATGCCTCCCTCAATGAAGGTTTTGTTTGTTTGTTTGTTTGTTTGTTTTATTATTTATAATGCGCACCAGACCTAAGGGTATCAGGGCGCAGAAGGCAGAAAGAGAATTTTCAGCTTTTGTTACAGTGCTGTACAGTTAGATACAGAGATAAGCAGATTACACATATGGAACAAACATAGTTTGTAAATAAGACAAGGATGGAAATGTAGAGGAGAAGGAAAACACTATAGGGCAGTATAAACGGCAGGAGAGGCAATCATGGTTGGTGGGGTGGTTTGTGGGGGCAGACTGGGATTTAGCGGTCCTTTTCCTTAATCCAGTGAATGAGTTATGTCTGAAGAGTAGGTAGGTCAGGTCTACCCTTAGGGCAGGGAGGAGGGAGTTCCACAACTGGGCTGCTTTCATCGGGAAGCTACTTCCTCCAGTTCTAGTGAGTTTAAATCTGGGCACTGTAAGGAGGTTAGAGTTGGCAGTTCTTGTGGTTCGGTTGGAGGAGTGTCTCTTGAATTTGTCTATGAGGTAGCGTGGGGCAGCATTGTTGAGGCACTTGTGAGTGAGGGAGGCTGCTTTGAGAGAGATGTTGTCTTTTGTGGAAAGTCAGTTATTCGCTCTCCTTATGTCAGAGATATGCTCTTTTCTGGAGATGCTCAATGCTGCCCTAACAGCATTATTTTGTAGGATCTGAATTTTGTTGGTGATATATTTGTTAGTCCCCAAGTATAGGGCATTGCAATAATCAAGCTTTGACAAGATTAAGGCTCTTGCTAGGGTGGTGCAACTATTGATGGAGAGGAAGGGCTTGGCTGCTGTGATTAGTCTACAGGTGTAGGTGGGGGTTGAGGCCTTGGAGTTGACCTGTTGATTGAAGGAAAGGGTGGTGTCTAGGTAGCCCAACGTTTTAACTACTTTAGCTACATTGATGGTGTTGCCATCTATGATCAAACTTGTGCAGTTGTGGCTAAGTTTGCTGATGCTGGGGGTGGTGCTGAGGAATATAAGGTCTGTCTTGTCATCATTCAGGCATAGTCCATGAGCGGACATCCATGCCTGGATGATGAGGTACAATCTATTCACCAAGGCCAAATCCTTGTCATAATCTCCCATCAGCGGTATGAGGATCTGGGTATGATCTGCATAGTTGGTGTAGGTGATACCAACACCATCGAGATCATCAAAAAGGGGCTTTGTGAATATATTGTACAGGGTGGGAGAGATGCATGAACCCTGAGGCACCCCACACGTAATGGGGATGGGGTCTGCAGAGGATGAGGGTGAGAAGACATGCATTGTTCTGTTATTTAGAAATTATTGTATCCAGTCTATTGCTTCTTGTGAGAAGTGTGCGGCCAAGCCCAGGTGGTTCCATGAGATTTTGTGGTCTACTAAGTCAAACGCCGCTGATAGGTCGAGGAGTATTAGCAGGGTAGTTTTACCATTGTCTCTGAGTGTGTCAATTTGAGTCCTGAGGTCTATCAGCGCTGTCTCTGTTCCGTTTTGGGGTCTGAAGCCAGACTGGCAGACTCCTAGGAGGTGGTTGTGTCTAAGTAGTCTTGTATTTGGAGGTAAGCAATCTTGTCTAAGATCTTGAGACGGAAGGGAACTGTAGTAATTGGTCTGTAATTAGTGGGTATAGAGGGGTCCAGCGATTGTTTTTTGAGTAGTTGGTGGACCCAAGACTCCTTATGTTTGCAGGGGATGATGCCGTGGAGAAGGAGGCATTAATGAGCTTGGATATAAAAGGTAATAGGTCTCTCGCCACATCTTTGATAGTTTGGGAAGGGCATGGGTCGCCTTGGCAGTTCGAAGGTTTGAGGGTGAGAATGGCTTTTACCACCTCTAAGATAGATAATTTGGAGAAGTGGAACCGGTGCAAGGGTTTAGGAGTGGCCTGTTGTGTGGGGATAGGCTTAGGTGTATTGGGAAGGGGGGTTGAGTCACGGAGGGCTTCTTGTTTATTGGCAATCTTGACCTGAAGGGACACTACTTTGTTGGTGAGGGCTTTCGGTATGCTGGTGCACCAACGTTTGTCTTTCATGCAGGTGTCCGGGGTATGCATGGGAGTTTTCAGTTCTTTAAGGATTGTGAACAGTTCTTTTATACTGGAACTGGCTTGGCAGATTCTATGGTTGTAGTAGTCTTGTTTAGTTTGTAATATTTCTTTCTTGTAGTAAGCGGTTATATTACTGAAGTTGGTTGTGTTGTCTCCATACTGTAAACTTTTTCTTTTTTCAAGCCTACGAGATTTGAGGTATGGGGAGAACCAGGTGTTTAGATGCTTTTTGGGTTTACTCTTTCTTAGTTTAAGAGGGGCAATAGAGTCAAGGGCTGCAGTAATAGTTTTATTGTATTCCTCAACAAGGGAGAAGGGATCCATGGACTCTGTTAGTGAGTTTAGTATCGGAAGAATGAGTGGAACATGTTTTTCGGCTGTAATGTTTCTTTTGTTTCTGGTGGGGATGGCTGGGGCCAGTGGGTTCTTCGGAAAGGCTGGTGATGGGGCCTCAAGTGAGAAGGTTAGGAGGTAGTGGTCTGTCCATGACTGAGGAGAGATGGAGGAGATGGATGCATGGCAGTTATAGTCAGCCATCCAGTCAAGAGTTCTGCCTTTGTTGTGAGTAGGGAGGGTGATTTCTTGATTGAAGCCTATATCTGCTAGAGTGCCTGCGATTAGTGAGGCATGCTGGCCTTTGGTGTTATTGAATCCCAAGTTGCAGTCACCTAGACGTAGGCTTTGGGATGTGTTTTTTAAGTTGTCGGAGAGGATAGTGGTTAGGTCCTCCTCGAAGGACCCCAAGGGACAAGGGGGTCTGTAGAGAAGATGGATAGTGAGGGTTTGGGTGCCGGTGATGTGTATTTTGGCAGTGATGGGTTCACAAGATTCTGTGTTGGGTGATGGGGCGAGTCTCATAGCTAGATTGGTTTTGGCAATTATAGCGAGGCCTCCACCCCAAGAGTCAGTTCTGTCTATCTGGAGTATTGTGTAATCCTCGGGGACTACACAGGAATGTGAATTCACAGACGTGTTGAAGACAGGTCTCATAGGACCCATCCTCAAAAGACCTTTGCTTGACAAAGCAAATTACAGACCTTACATGAGCCTCGCATTCATTGGGAAGCTAATTGAGAAAGTAGTTGTGACCCAACTACTTGCAAAAATCAACCAACTTGATGTCCTCCACGCTTGCCAGTCTAGCTTCTGCCCCAAATGCTGCACTGATACTTGAACCATACAAGTGGTGGACGATGGGCTCAGAATCACCGACAGCAGGGACTCGTGTCTCCTAGCCCTCTTAGAACTCTCAGCTTCCTTCGATACAGTTGATCACCAAATACTCTTCTACCTCCTTTCTGACAGGGTGGGCTTCTCTGGAACCTTCCTGAAATGGTTTGCATCCTAGTTTTCCGATAGGCACCATGTTGTACAGATGGTCTCATTCAGATCTAACTGACTGTCAGTCTATGTTTGGTGCCCCAAGGTTCCATTCTCGCCCTAATCATCTTCAATCTATACATGGAACCCTTGGGAACTCTCTTAAATAACCCCAACATAGCCATCCATCAGTAAGCTAATGGCATTCAGCTGTACCTTATGGTCAGTGGCCGCCAGGATATTGCTTACCTCCACGAATGCCTGGCTACTATGCCAACATGGATGTCAAACATTTACCTTAAACTGAACATGACCAAGACTGAATTTGTCCTCATCGGTCCCCTCACCAAACAACAACTTATGCAGCAATTACTGGATGACATGTGCCTGGAAGGATTGACCCATCTGCTGTCAAACTCAGCCAAATCCCTAGGCTTCATTGTTGACAGTTGCCTTTCATTTCAAAAGCACATAGCCAAAAAGGCACAAACCGCATAGCTAGAGATCCACACACTATGCAAAAACAAACCCTTTATTTCCATGAACGAATTCCATACGGCCGTCCAACCCCTTGTTAGGCAGAATTATATGCAGTACCCTTTGGGAACACCACACACAATTAGGACTACAAGTGACAGTACAAATTCACCTTTGGTACAAGCCTGTACTACACAGTAAAGTGGTAGTGATGGCTGAGCAGCCAGACTTATCTCAAGAGTAAAGTGAGCAGTATCAATAGTTACACAAAGGACAGCAATTACTATGATTCAAACAAACACTGACTCAAGGTTTCTGAGTAAAAGAATATACATTTATTTACACATCAGTTGTAAAACATGTCACTATTCTCAAGCAGTAGAAAAATCACACTCTTAATACACTACACCACACCCAATAGATTCTGGACAAGTTAGGCTCAAAATGAAGTGTGAGCAAAATGGCACTCAAGCAATTTAAAAGGGAGGGAAAGACAAAGTTAGACAGAAATTGAACAGCACCAACAAGAAAGTAAGCAGGGCAATCTAGAAAAAGGAACTACAGTGAGGAAATCAGAGTAAAGGGCGGGGGGGCCCAAAGTCAATGGACCAAAGTCTTTGCTCAAGATCACACAGTTCAGGGTAGTTTGCGATTAAGTCTTTGCCAAGAGTTCAGGACAAAGTTGGTCAGCAGAATAGTTAGCTTAAAGAAGGGAGAAGGACAAGCCCTCGGTTTGGCGAAAGGTTTCACACACCTTCACTGCGGCTGGACGAAACGAACAACCAGATTTGAACAGTACCTTTAAATGGAGACGAAGCTGTAGCTGAGGCGGACGTTCCTGGCAGGTCCTGCAGGCTCACGGTTCCTGAAGTGACTGTTGGACTGACACGAAGTAGGAAGACTGGAGGGTCCTGCAAAGCCCAGGGAAGAAACCAGCAGCAGAGCAAAGCAACGAATAAAAGGTGCGCTCCTTAAAACGCAAGCAGGGTGCATGCCTCCTGGCTATCCGGTTGACTGTAGCTCTGTACAACAAATTTGACCAGAGAAGGGAGGCCTGGCAAGCAGTTTGGTAAACTGGTTGTTCCCAACAGCTCAAGGGGAGAAGATTCCTTTCAGATCTTCCCTGTCGTTGGAGTATGAAAATTCGGACCTGCAGCAGGGCTTCACCAGGAGGTTCAGTCGTGGTAGGGATCCTCTTCTGTCAGCTCCTCTTTGGTTCTCTCGTTCCAGTGGCGACTCTGCCTTTCCAGCCTCAGAGACCTGCTTTTTATGCAGTTTTCCCCCATTCGCACAGCATGGCTGTCAATCACACAGCAGGGTGGCTGTTCAAGGAGACCCTGTGCAGGGAGTCTCAAACCCCTCCCTCACATCCTGTCCCCCCCAGACATACAGGTGCCTAAGGAGGGCTTCTGTGTAGAAGCCCGCGAAAGGACAGTGAAAAAAGGAACCAAACCTGGTTTGGCGCGTAGAGAAAAACAAGAGAAAGACTTTTACAAACAGAAATGGCGACTAAACCCACCCAGAACCGTATAAAAATGTATATGGTCTAGCGGGTTTAAGTACGAGGCTACCAAGATAGCCTAAAACAATACCAGGGCTATTAAAGATAACCGCGGTAGGAAAAATAGGGTAGTTACCACTGCCACCAACCAAGTCTTAATGAAAAGGGAGCGAAACAATGCTCCAAGAAAAACAGACATAAAAGGATAAGTATTAACCCTTTCCATAACTCTATTTAAGATAGTTTGTACTGGGTCTGTCAGTGACTAAGAAAGTCAATGGCAACTTTACAGGTTCTGAGAGACAGTAGTCAGTCTCAAAAATGGAGTCGGAGTTGGGAAGCCGAAAAGACAACCCTGTGTCACTGTACTGAAGGTGCTGTGTAACACACAGTAAAAAGATGATGACTATGGAGTAGGTGAGGCTCCACTGTCTATGAACACAAGAAAATGTTAAACACACACAGCAAAACACATGTAAGAGTGGGAAAAAAGGCACACACTCTTGCCAGGTTAAAACAATAAATCCTAGAAATCTACCAAAGCTGCTGAGGGACTCAGAAGGTAAGGGAAATTGGCCATTCTGGAGAATTCTCCCTAACACCCCTCATTATCTCACACTTCAATGGGAGAAAAGCTGTCCTTACTGGGATTCCAGCCACACAATAAGCCCCCATAAGCATCACAACATGCTGCAGCCTGCCTCATTACAGGTGCCCACAGCTTTGACTGTATCTCCCCAACACTGTGCATGCTTCATTGGCTCCCGCTTCCTGCAAGGATCAAATTCAAAATTGCACGTATCACCTACAAAGGAGTCTCAAATGGAACACCAACATGATGGGCAGCTCGACTCCATGAAATTAAATGAAATTAAATTATATTTTATTTATATCGTGCTCATACACAAGTGTTTCAGATTGTGACCAGGCAAAGGGAGAGGAACAAGGGAGAACAAAAACAACGATTTTACTAGGCCCAGTGAGATTGAGAACGCGCAAGTGCATGGAAAAGAGAAAAGAGGGAAAGTGCCTGGTAGGGGGAGAAGTGGAAAGTGTGGATCAGAGGAGAGAACAGAATAAATAATAAGTAAACTAAATAAATAAATAACATAGATAAACAGTGGTAGTGCAGCCAGCAACGGGCAAGTGCTAGATTAGTCAGATAGGGTTTATCTGATATGTGCAGAAGAAAAGTGGGAGGGGGACTGTATGGGTACATATACAGACCCCAGTGCAAGGGGTGGCCCGGAGGCAGTGCAGTAGGGTGGCAGGGTGATCTGATACCTGGGTCCGAATGACAGAGGGTGGCCAGGTGCACAGTGCCAAAGAGAAAACAGATCAGCAGGGGAGAAGAGGGGCAAAGGCAGAAGTGAAGAGGAAGGTCTTGAGGCGCTTCCTGAACCAGAGATGGTTCTCCTCAAGTTTCAAGGTGGCCGGTTTGCTGTTCCAAAGGGAGGCCCCAGCTGAAGACAGAGATCTACCCCCAGAGTGTTTCTTTGTAAAACGACTGACCCTGAGGGAGTTAGAAGTAGAGGAGCGAAGGGCTCGAGTGGGGAGGTATTTAGGGAGGAATAGTTGAAGGTATTTTGGACCCAGGCCCCAGAAAGCCTTGTGGACAATGCAGGGGGATTTAAATGTAATCCTTGCCTCCACTGGGAACCAGTGAAGGGATTGCAGAGCTGGAGAGATACGATCCCAGGGCTTGAGGCCAAGGACAAGTTTTGCAGTCCTGTTCTGGATTAGTTGTAAAGGGCAGAGAGTGGAGGCAGGTAGATTTAGAAAGAGGCTGTTACAGTAGTCCAACCTAGAGAGAACAAGAGCTTGGGAGACAGTGAGCTTCTGGGGGAAGGAGAGGAAAGACAGAGTACTTCTAAGGAGGTGCAGTAGAAAGTTTGACTTTTTTGAGACGTCTGAGATGTGTGCGGAGAAGGAAAGTGTAGAGTCAAAGATGACCCTGAGGTTCTTAGCCTTGCAGGTAGGGGTAGGAGGAGGGCCAAGGGAGCAGGCCATGACTGAGAGGAAAGGATGTTGAAAGTGTGCCAATGAGGAGGATCTCAGTCTTGTTGGCATTTAGACAAAGATTGTTGGTGGCACACCAATTTTGAATGGTGATTAGGCAATCAGGGATGAGAGAAGGAGAGGAGGTGGCTGAGGGATGCCTAAAAATGAGTTGGGTGTCATCAGTACAGCACTGGATGTCTGAGCAGAAAATGGAAATGCAGTAGGCAAGAGTTGCCAGGTATTGATTGAAAAGCCGGGGCGAGAGGTTAGACCCCTGCATAACAACACAGGGAGAGAGTGAAATGGAATATAGGAGGGACACAAGTTGTACCTGCATGCCTCTGGAGGCTCTCACACCTCACATGACAAAACTATTAAATGGTTGGAGTCAAAGCTAGTCTGAAAAGACTCACAAGGAGTACTTCTCCTTCCATGCCCCAATCCTCTGAAACTCAATCCCGGTAGAGTCTTGAAATGCCCCTACCATCCCTCCCTGCACCATCATTACTAAGTTACTGTATCAAATGCAAGCCCAATTTTGGCACAATCCTCTTTTAAAGGGATCTGCTGCTCTTTAGCTAGGTTTGCGCTAAAAGTAATAAAATAAAGATATAGAAATAAGGCAGGATATGAGAAGCTTAGCAGCAGGAGAAGAGAGGAATTGGTGAACTTAGAAAACATTGTAAGGATTGAAATAGTTTGTGCAGGCACTGTTTCAAATAAAAAGAGAGAATGAAAGAAACATGCCAAAGATTACACCAAAGTTGTGGTATGACGGAGAGAAAGGGAGGCACGTAGGGGGAAATAAAAGGCCACTGGGAGGAGAAGGGGGAGGAGGTGTATGTCATGATGCCGACCCCCGGAGACCCAGACCACGTCCAGTAACCCCGGAAGTAGGCATCAAGTTATCCTAAGCAAGCCCAACAACCCCTGCTAGGGGCTATTTGGGTCCAGTCCTGGTGCCTATGGCGCCAGGCTCATATGGAGAGTCAGTCCAGGCGCATAGGTGCCAGGCTCATAGATTAAAACTTACCTGATGCAGACCATGCTGCAAACTTACCTGATGCAGACCATGCTGCAAGAGCTCCAAGCCAAAAGAGGCTTGGAAGGGACTACTTTACTTAGGGACTATTTTTTACTTGGGCGGGGCTGGGGAGGAATACTTACCTGGGACTACTTTGGAGGCTATTTAAACCTCGCCTGAAGAGCAGCACACGCTTCGCGTTATTCTGCATCCAGCAGCGTAACGCTCACTGTGCCTGCAAGTCTGCATCCAGCCTTCTGCCACGCCCGCCTCGAGTTTGGAGCTCCTAGAAAAAGGGAGAAAGAAAGAGAAAAGGTTAGAACAAGAACAATACCTTTAATCCTTACCTGAAATCCTGATCCATCGCGCCTTCGAGCTGGAAGAAAGAAGTTATTTTATGTGCGTCGCGCTGAACTCACCGGCCTTCGCAGCATCTTCACATTCCACTGCATCCTCCTGCATATTCCCGCCGCACTCCGGCACCTAAGGAGAAGACAAGAACAGCAAGGTGAGCCAAGGGAATACACAGAGGAATATTAGTTACCCCCCCATAGACTTACCTGATTTTACCACCGGGGGTACTATTCCTCTTCACAGGTCCACGCATCTTCCACCGCATCTTCGCCGAACCCCGGCCCGTAAGGGGAAACAAAAGGACAGCAAGGTGAAACAAAGGGACTAACAAGGGGAACCCTCCTCACCACAATAGACTTACCTGATTTTACTGCCGGAGGTATTATTCCCCAAGACTTCATACTTTCTCTCTGCGCCTGAATAAGGGAGAAAGCAACAGGTTACATATTGACATTATTTTATCAAACTGTGTTGGAAAATACAAATCCTTACCAGAATACTACCGGTTGCCATGAGGAACTCTTCATTAGGGTCAAGCTGCAACCTGCAAGGAATCGGACAAGAGTGAAAGTCAGGCTTTTGAACTCTTACAAACTTTATACTTACGGCGTCTTGCCGGGAATCTCAGAGTCAATATTGTTCTGAAACTCACCAATTCCTTCAAGCCAGTGAAGAAACTGGTTATCAACGCTCCCCTGCGCTCAGTGCAGGATGGAGAGCTCATCTTTTCAAACCATCAGGTGAGACTATAAGAGGGGACATCAAAGGTGATCTGTGGGGAGAACAGCGGGGGTGGGGGAATTTACGCTCAACTCCATGGGTGGTTAATTCCCTTTCTCCATTTGCAGAAGAATATTCCGCCGGGCCAAGCAAACAAATCTAGGTCGGCTAGTCCAGTCCGTCATCTCGGCCCTACGTCTCACATTGGTGGAGACCGCAACTGTCCAGTTCCGATCGACGCTTCTGTGGTTGCCAGGTGAGCGTAACAGTGTAAAAGAGAAGTAGAGGTCCCTTTGCGGGTGGCACTGTTAAAAAACCAACCCGCAAAGGGACCTTGGTGCTAAGTACGGTGCCGCAATTTGTGGCACCGTACTTAGCGCCTTCCCCATTCCCATTGAGCCCTATGGGGCAAAAATGGGAATGGGCAAGGGCCATGGTGGCATGGGGAATTACCGCCCCGCCAACCTCAGAATGGGGCGGTAATTCCCCATTCCGCCATGGCGGAGTTGGTAAGTTACCGGCATGGACCATGGTGCTATTAGCACCATGGTCCAACGCCTGGGTCGTAATGAGGGCCATAGTCTTCCACCACTCTATAACCCCTTTGCCCCAGATTACTCTCTCATCCACTATTTCTGTTGCCCCATCACTCTGTTCCCTTCCCCTCTTCGATAACTGAACACAAATTCTGACCTGATTCAATGGCTAATATTGAAACAACAAAGTCCTTTTAGGGCAAGTGAATCCTCTCTAACACCCAAAGTTAAGTATCATAACACAATAGAGAGAGGAAAAAGTTATTTCATATACTGAAAACTGCCTGTCCCTGTAAAGGAACGATGCTGTCCCTCATATGTACCACATTTTTATATAGGTCTTTATATACAATTAATATCCCCCGCGGACACACAATAACAATTTGTTTTTTTAAACCTATAGTTTATGAAATGTCAGTATTAAAGTTTGGAAGATCTCAGTTCCGAACTATATTTTAAACATTATATTATCTTTTAAAGATTGGTTCCCATAAAATCACAGCTTCGTCTGTCTTTCCTTAGATAGGTGGCCCACCTGCGTCACCTAGGAAACATTTGGTATATATGAGGGACAGAATAGATCCTTTACTGGGATAGATAGTGCCTGGGTATTCCAGCATATGAAAATAACGTTTTCCTCTCTGTATTGTGTTCCAATTCAATGGCTCCCTATCTGGATCAAGTCAGGTCCTACACAGAGGCACACTCTCAAACCCACTAAATTGAGCAGGAAATCCTAGACTTCAATCAAACACTCAATGCTCCCTTCAAGCGCCACTTTCGTTCCTGTTCCTTCATTCCCATTTGCCCACCCTACATTGGTTTCCCCTGCTATGCAATATCTAAGAGCAAACATGTGTCTACACCTATCCATCTAGACCACAACGTGTTCTCTCTCTTTGTGACACATGCCATACTCTGCCACTGACTCTGGCAAGTTATGCTAATACACTAGCTTCCTCTCCTATCACTGCTCTTACGCCTGCAAGTTATACAGTAACCCGTAGTCTTTGCTTGCTTCCATTCTTGTTGACTCTCCATTCATTACTGTCTCTCTGGCAATTGCTTTGCCTTCTACTTTCCTGCCACATCCCTGAAATCCCTGACAATCACCAGCATTCTCTCCTCCATTGCCTCTCTTTCCTCCTACACTCTGACTTCCCCTACCTCCTTTCACACGCAGTCACCTATTCTCCAATCTGCTAGAACATGCTGTGCTTCTGTAGATCACCTTTCATCCCAGACCTTTACAACAAACTGGCACCATTTCCTACAGCTACCTGTCCCATCACTTCAACCTCTGACAAACCTCTACAATGTTCCCATCCTGTTAAAAGGCGGCCACCAACCTACTCCTCTTAATTAGTCTTATGGCACACCCCAAAGGATCTCCGAATTGCCACTCTGCCTCCTTTCTTCCTCACTTGTCTGAAATCCTACAATAAGTAATGTTCAATAGCACCTACCCAGAGATGTTTACAGTTTGCAACTGATGCTAGAGTTCTGTATCCATCATTGGTGCTCACCCATGTCTTTATATTACTCACTACTGCTCACCACATCAACCTATCCTGTATCCTCATCCTCCTTGGTATCTCAGTACCTTTGGCACTGATGACTACTCATCAATCCTCTTGTCACTCTCTCCCTTCAGCAGCCTACTCAGCGGATAACTTGTATTTTATCCGCTTGAAGTTTGTCACATCCAACATAAACCCTCTACCAGACTATCAGCCTTGTTATAAGTTTGGTGGTATCTTGTCAGTAATACCACTGAGATACCACCATGTGGCATTACCGTTACCATCACTAGGTCCGATGGTATTATCACTGGCAGTGTAACCACTGGATTACAAGTGGTGGTAGGCATTGTTAGTCCCCATTAAATCGAGTCCATAGAACTCCATGGGGATTTCAGCAGTATTACCACCCGCAGTATTATAACCAGTGGTAATACCACCAAAATGGGTGCATTTTGGCAGTAAGGTGGTGGAATTACCTACATCAGTTTGCTGGCAGTGGTTTGGTAATGCGGTGGTAATAGAATTACCATTGCATTACCGCCGATTTGTCCCACACCACCAACCGCATAATTAGGCCTTGTGTCCATCCAGGGACTGTACTTGGTCCACTCCAAGTCACTCTCTATGCATCGCACATTAACTCATCTCCTCCTTTGCGGTCTAATTTTTTCCAATAACAACCACATCTTTTTCTCACCCTTCATTTACCGCACAGCCGACTTCTTAAATCACAGGCTGTGGTGTATATTCTTAACCAATATACACCATAGCATATTACTTCACTGCCGGAAATGTAATTCCTCAAAAATTGAAGAAATATTTTATCCGGTTTCTAATGACTCGCCCCTCTATTCTTTCTTTCACCCCCAACACACTTACAAAATACCTCAGGGCTCAAAGCCTAAGTGTTCTTTTTTATAGAGTTATGAAACTATAGCATTAAATTACCTCTAACTTCCTGGCTACCCAGTTCAACCTCCTTAACATCTTTCAACTTTGCCTGTTTCTTACCGTCCACTCTGCTAAAACTCTTATGCCCATCCTTGTCCTCGGCAAGATGAACTACTGTTTCATCCTCCTTCATGGGAGTCTCCCTTTATTTCTTGTTTCCCACTCGACAAGGTGCTTAACTTTGCTTTTCACAACCACTTCCACAACCTGGAATGTTCCCCTCCTTCTACAAACCACCATTTTGTAGGATGGCTGTCCATGTGTAGCAGCTCGCTCATTAACTTTTACCTTCTTGTTTAAAAATCCATGGGCTTCTTCCCTTCAGCCCCTACATGGCTAACTCCATCTTTGGCTACTCACCAATGTAAAGGTGCTCCTAATCACCCACACCAAACCAAATAAAGGAGCAAACCAAGGTACACGAAGAAACCAGCTTTATTGACACATTTGGTCAATAGAAGGTCCACAGATGTTCTAAATTAATTCCTGTCAAACCGGGGGTTATAAACTAAACAAATTACATCATCACATTTATAAAGAAAACCACATGCACAGGCTGCCATTGGTCATTAGAATAAAATCACCTACATTATTCTATAAATCGCTACTCCTAATTGGATAGTCCTTATTTCAAAACACGCCCAGGGTACTACTTCTGATTGTGTAAGACGTCATGTCCTGGGCAACATCAGGCTGCGATCGAATTGGTTAGCACCACAACATATTGAAATCATTACAATACTGGTGCCTTTTATTGATGTGGCCTTGAATGTTACACTTATCCACAACAGTCTAATTAACTTTTGGTGAGAAAGGAGAGATTGAAATGTTGCCCTGACCAAAGAACTATCAAACTCACTCCCATCTCATCTTTCCATGCCTGGCCCCAATCTTCCAAACAGTTTTCTCAACCTTGTATAATTTGTCCTGTACTGCCTTCAGATAGATGCAGATAGATGTTGCTGCTTGGTGGTGCTTGATCTAACTGGGTCATGAACATGCCTAGCTTATTCATTGTAGTATGAGGTCAGTGTATGAGACCTTTTGCCTTCAGTTTATTAACCCTGTTAATTTGTTTTTTTCGTGCATGCTTTGAACTGCTTTCACCATTGAGGTGAGCAGGTACATCTTGCTAGTGTCTTATTGGCAACGTTACTGCATGTACTTGGCAATTATAACTTTGTGTATTTCTGTCTGCTAGCAACAAAACACACGTAATTGTTGCATATCTAAACTGGAACCATGGGAAAGGCATTTTGATGCAGTTTCATCTATCATCCTCTTCTCTTGACCTTGACACTTTCAGTTGTCTGGACTCCACAATGAACAAACAAACATCCCTATTAAGCTATTTAAACCACAATGCTGTACTTTATTAACTATGTACTGTGCAGGGCCTTGCAAAAGGGAAATGGTGCTTCTCATGTCATTTATAATGCTGCTTTACCCTTCCTAACTGTGCATACCAACATTTACTACATTCCCTCTCTGTGTATTCAGCAACCTAACCCTCCCTAAAATGTGACAAACAAGCCCCCTAAAGTGTGGCAAAACTAACCATTCTGCTTGTGTTACATTATACATGGAGGTGGCATACACATAATTACACTTTATTTTAGTTTTCTTATTCTATATGTTTGCTCTCATGTGGAAACAGGTGGGTGGCTCCTTGCGCGTCGACCATCACCTCCCCCCTCTTGTCAATTTATTGACCAAAACTCCTTTATCTACCATCCTGCCATATTCCTCTTCAAAGACACAAGCTCTACAAACCCTGTCCACCTGTCATAACGCAACAGTCGCCATCACCCTCACAATCCACCCAGTGTTGTGCATAGTTCTCAGGAAAAAAAAGGGGGTGTAAACCTAGTTTTAGGTGGTTCAATAGGCCTATCAGAACTATCCTACTTTTATCTGGGACAAAAAGTGCATCTGTGTATCAGTGTGCTCTGGGCCAGCAGTACCTTCTGTAGTAGCAATGGTAAGGGACATCATGTTACTCTCTTCCTTCCCCTTTTTTTTACTACTTAACAATATCCAATTATTATGTGTAGGATGCACATACGTACCAGTAGCACCAACAAGAGAGGCACTACTATCTTAAAAATTGTTACCCAACCAGATAGGCACCCATGAGAACATCCAATGGTTCCAGTCCTCATCTACTACTTTAGTGCTATCCTTCTCCATAGTCGTGTGTAGTGTGTGCAAGAGAGTAATAGATTCCATTACACTGCCATTCTGTTCATCGTTCGCTGGTTTTAGTGTGCAGCAACTTGCCCCTATCTTGGTGATATGATATGATATGATTGTTTATTTATATAGCGCCTATACACAGAAGTGTTTCAAAGCGCTTCAAGGAGGGAGGGAACATAGGAAATACAGTACATTCAGTAAAGTCCTTGAGCAATATTGAATGTGGAAAATAACTACCATAATAGGCCTGACGACATTTCTGATAGTGCAAGTGCCAAAAAACAAGTAGGGTAGGAGGGAATGGAGAAGGGGAACAAAGCAAGCAGTAACATTACTATGTCTGTCGACAATTTACGCAGTGCAGGAGGAATACAAGAGGAGGGTTGGGAGGGGAGGGCAGGGATAGAGGGGGAGAGGGGGAACAAGACAACTGCTGAGCCAAATTCATCAGATAATTTAGAAGCAGGGGAGGGGGAAAGGAGAACAAAGGGTAAGAGGGGGGACAGACAAGCAACTATCATCGGTCAAGGAACAGATGATAGGAGTAAGTGCAAGGAGGGAAGACCTCGAGGAGTGTTTAGGTCCCCAGAGGAGGGGGAGAGGCAGGCAAGTGAGAGTAGGAAGTAGAGTGGGAAGTAGAAGAGGGTGGGTTTGAGGTGCATAGGACAGGGTAGGCAACTCAAGAGAGTACGTGGGGTCAGCGCAGAGCAGGGGTAGGAAGGTCACGAAGGTCCGGAGGCAGGGTCAAGAAATGGACATGCAAATGGCATTGTCAGGCCGTAACGGGACCAAGTCTCGGCAGAGGCGGGCATGCTTAAGCATTAAGGAATGGGGAGAGAGAGGGAGGGACACGACCAGAGGGAGAGGGGTGGAAGGGTCAGAGCAGGTGTACAAGGCACAAAGTATGCAGAAGTAGGCAATCAAGGTAAGTTAAAAACAGTGAATGCAACACAGGAACATGCATAGATAATGGATCAAGCATATGCAGTGCGTTTGTTTAGAGGAAGGGTGAAACATGAATGAGGTACGGGTAAATCCCCCAAATCAATGCAGGGCAGATGTGTGGTATACAAAATTAGTGCAAGACCAATACAAGCGGTATTAACAGTGTTAAGTTACATGATTCCACAGGGGTGGAATTAGAGACTGAAGATGACCAGCTCAAACAAAAGTCAACTGGTGATGGAGGGCAGTGAAAGAGTCACGTAGGTGCTGCAAAGTCAAGATAACAACAGTGCTGGGTTTTTCAGTAGGTTCTGGGGGGAAGGTGGACATGGAAAAGGAGGGGCAAACGGAGGTGCGTGCACACCTTACCTGTGTGCCGTGACTCAGCAACAGGTGTTGAAAAGAACGCTGGGTGACCAGGAGGGTAGGCTGCAGGCAAAGTCCATTGACAAGTCCATGGAAAGGACAGGGAAAAGACAGGAAGGAGCCCTTAAGCGCTGCCCTTAAATGCGCGGACCCGGCTTCGCCTCACGGCTAGGTTGGGTCTCTGCATTTGAGGAGGGCAGGGGCCAATCAGGAGGCAGTTGAGGGGGACGTGCCTCCAAGCACCGAGGACGGTGCAGAAACGCAGAAGGAAGTACGGCGGCCATCTTGGCATGGCCTCGTCGGATGCTGCAGGGATGTAGAAGGCAGCATTCCGGGTCCCACGGTGGTCGAGGGGGCCATCCTTCCAGGTGGAGGGCACAGGGAAAAGACAAGAAGGAGCCCTTAAGCGCTGCCCTTAAATGCGCGGACCCGGCTTCGCCTCACGGCTAGGTCGTGTCTCTGCATTTGAGGAGGGCAGGGGCCAATCAGGAGGCAGTAGAGGGGGACGTGCACACTCCTCCCTCCATAGCAGTGAGGAGGTCTAGCAAATACCTATTCTGGAAAGCAGTTAGTCTGACACCCCATAATTCTTTCTTAATGGCATTCAGACTACTCTCTGTGGCATTGGACAATTGCAACAACTCCCACATGGTGATTTGAAGCCATTTCGCATTTGCTGCCACATGTTCCCCAGGGGCCAGAAGGATGCAAAAAATACGGCTGAAAAGGAACCTCCTCACACTTCATGGAGCACCCATGTTGTCAGTTGATATTCCCCTCCCCTGATCCCTTGTACTCGCCCATCGTGTATTCTGCATACTTAAATCCTGTAATATATGCAAATAACTCATTTTATGTTATGCATGCTAGGGAGATTTGAAGCGCGCACGTTCACCAAATGGCATCTTGCCGTGAGGAGAACCCAAACTAGCAGAATTAGAAGAGTAGAGTTTTAAGGGAACGTCTCAAGTCCAAATAGTTCTCAGTGCCCCTGAGGGCAAGTGGTAGGTAGCTTTTTCCACAGTTTGCTAGCTGCAACCGAAAATTTGCGACCGCCAGTTCTAATACAGCGTAATCTAGGGATGACTAAAAGATGAGCGTTGCTAGAATGTAAAGTCTGATCGGAAATGTAGTGTAGAAATTTGTCCTGTGGATAATCCATGCCATGATCATAATAGGCACTGTATACCAAGCAAGGAGATTTAAATTCAATCCGTTTGGACACTGGCAAAGCCCTTAGCACTGGACTAATAGGATGCCCATAAGAGTAGCAGTAGCTACCCCGGCGGCCACATTCTGCAGAAGCTGATGTCGATGGATAAAACCCAAAGGGTGCACCAGGTATAGAGTGTTAAAATAATCAATCCAACTATTTATAACAGAGGCCACGACTAGAGGACGAAGATGCCCTGGAAGAAAAGGCAATATCTGATGGAGCATTCACAGAACAAAGTGACCAGCTATACAAACTGCATTGATCTGTGTGGCCATGGAAAACGAAGCTGGGAAGATAACTCACAGATGTTTTATCTCCTTCACTTGATCAGCAAAAACACCAAATGATAAGGGCCAAAAAGAAGGAGACCGAGATATAGAATTAAATGGAGAACTCACCACCAGAATCTCTGTCTTGTCCCCATTAAGGTTCAGCCGACTCAGGGCCATCTATCTCTTCATGTCCTCCTTGCAAGCGCAAATACCTGCGGACACCCCGATCCGGTCATGATCAAGCCGGACCAGGATATGTGTGTCATCAGCATACAAATAGCACCAGCATTCGTGAGAGCGGATAAGACTCATCAGTGGCTGAACATAGATGCTAAACAGAGTTGGGGACAGAGCTGAGTGCTGTGGGAAACCGCAAGAATGTGAATAAGGTGGCATGCCGGAAAGAAGAGAGAGAAAGGGATTGGTGCTTCTCAGTCAGGAAGGAAGAAAATCAAGTCAGGACAGAGGCAGACAGGCCAGCTGCCGCCAGGCGGGACAGGAGGATAGAATGATTAACATTGTGTCAAAAAAAGAAGACGATAAATCAAGTAATATGAGTGCTCCTGCCCCGCCCTGATCAGCCAACAAGAAAGAAGATATGATATCAAAGATTCAAGAAGCTTCAAAGAAAACGGTAGGAGAGAAATTGGGCAATAGTTAGCAGGAACAGAAGCATCATGTGAGGGTTTCTTCATGGGAGGGATCACTGTTGCTTGCTTTAGTTGGAAATACCTCTCTGATAGGATAGATGTATCACATTGGTGACCCAAGGGATGATGGAAGGCATGATTTCCTTAATCATTATTAACGGCACCGGATCAGACGGTGATGAGGACTTAAGGTGATTCAGCGCGCAGAGAACATCCACCGAAGAGAATTCTGGAAAGAGGGCCCATGAATGCAAGGTGGGAGCCTCAGGGGTGCAGATAGACACGGGCAGTGTCTGACAACCATTTTTGGAAATAACTGAACGAATATTATCAATTTTAGTAAAAAGAATTCTGCTAGAGAATTGCACAAATCCTGGGAAGGTTGCATTCTAAGAATCGCAAAGAAGAACAAAAAGACCAAACCACAGAAAATAATTGCTTTGATGTATTTAGCTCAAACTCAATTTTATGGGAGAAAATCTTCGATATGAATTTTAAACTTGTCCGATCTGTGCTGTCTCGTCTTGCTTTTCCACTGCCTCCCTTGTACACTTGGTCGATGTATCTGCCACTACTACTATTGTACAAATGTAAGGCAGAAAGCCATGGGACTATATAGATAGGCATTTGTGCTTTCTTTCTGAACACAATCAACACACAACTCTCCATCAATTTCATGCACATCTGCCCACGTGTGACCCTTCCTGTTTTACAATTCGAGTGCGCATTAGGTAAAGCAGAACCCATTTTGTTTCTTTTTGTGGCGCAGTTAGCTTAACCCACAAATACTCTGATGCCTTGCTTGCTTTCTCATTGGAAAACTCCCATTGTTTCCTTGTCGTGTGTAGGCCGCGCTTGCTCGTTTCACTTTGCAATTAATTCAGTAACTACAGTATTATTGTAGTCATTTGCTTTTCCTTGCTTCAGACGTTACCGAGAAGAGATAATTGTTCCTGTCCCACGGAAATAATATTTTTAGCCAGTGCATTATTCTTTCTTATCATGCATCAGTGTTTGTCATGCACTATTTAAGAAAGGATTCATGCGAAGCAACTATTATATTTGCTCTCATTCGCACAAAAAACACACTTCACAGAAAACGTGAGGCAAAAGTTATTTCCAAAAAACTCGTCATAACACGGGCAGATGACCTCAAAGATCCAGTAAGTCCAATGCCTTACAATAGGTTTCACATCCTCTCTGGGTCCTGCATCTTTCTTTGATGAGAGGCCGGAAGGGATTTTGACCAAACATGGACATCGTCAACAAGGTGGAACAAGGACAGGCTTGAATCCCTCTTACAGTCCCTTTCTATGGGCCTGTGTCCTTGACTCCTGCGCAAATAGATGAATAAAACCTGTGTCAAAATCAAGAGCTCGTGGTGAAGGGCACTACTCAATTTCTCATGTTTATCCAATCATCAAGTGGAACATGGCCAGCATCTACACATCACCATACAGCAATAACCATGAAACGAAGGGTTAATGGTTACCTGACGTGTTCGCTAAAAGTAGTCATTTCCTTTCTGTCCAGTATAGAAAACCTAGGCCTGGCAGTGCCACTTGGAGCTGCTGCAATCGCAGTAAAACAGATATCACACACTCTTATCAGCAAGAAGCCTATCTAGTGAGGAGCAGGTACACCTGAGAAAAGTGGATCAAATATGCTCCAAATGGTAGTATGGTCTGTCAAGTCCCTCAATGTATTCGAAAGAGGAGAGCAGGACTCCTGCTATGAATCCAGCCCATATAAATATCACCAAATAATTTTAGTTCTTCCTCTCCCTTACTTCTCTTTCATGCTTGTTGCAGCTCTAGCCATCCTCACCCTTACTCAACTCATCCTTTATTATTGAGTATATGAAAGGACTGAACATGTTTTAATAAAGAAAATCTGCATTATAAGACAAGACTGAAAGCTCGTATGTTGCTACTTCAAAGCTAACTCAATACCACGGCCTCTACCTAATCAATTGGTTTAATTGAAGCAAAACTTCTGCTGATCAGTCCACTGTTTTCACTACCTCATGCCTATGAACACTTACAAAGCCTTCACACTGCTTGCTAAATGTACCCCAAAAAGCCCACAGTCTATTTGAATCTGTGCCATTGCCCAACTCACCTGTCTTGTCAGAGTTCGGGAACAGGCTGAAGTATAGACTATCACAATTGAAATCAGAAGCTGACAATCTCAACTCCACTGGCCTTCCTCTTGCACCCTGAGGTATCTGGCAAAGCACAGTCTTCATTGCTCTTGGAAAGTTCGGCAGGACCCTGAGCTAGTACTTGTTTTCACCGGACCTGAGTGAACACATGTTACTTCTGAGTTGAAAGCACTATCACAGATGCCTATGGTCTTAAGATGGGAGATTTTTTTTAAAAAACATTACGTCCATTCTCACTCCTAACGCTGATGATCTAGCTATGGGAAAACATACCAGCAATTCTTTTGAACATGTTGCACATCCTGTATGACTTTCCTTCTTAGTTAAAGGAAAGAACCTATTCAGAACATAGTCTACATGAGATCCATGCGGATGGTGTCCAGGCACCAACTGGTCCATTCAGATCAGCTGGACCACATTTCGAAATGTATCCAAGTCCCCCAGGAGCACTGTATGAAGCCATTGGCTTCATTTGAATGGCCTGGGACATCCTTTATCACATGGCTATCTAACAAGCAATGAAGACCAGCTTCCAAGGGTTCCATCTGCTTTGGTGATACCTGTTGTACTCATGAACTTTGTTTCAGGAGGATAGTTTGCGGGCAACGCGCTTGCCTTGGAAGAAAGATGATGCAGAGCAACAAAGTTTTGATCCCCGGGTCCACACTTAGAAACCTCTGGGTATTAAGTGCGTTATCAATAACCAATCAATCAAGTCCTACATCTTCTGAAGAGATCCGGCTTTTCAAGGTAGGCACAATTTCTATCATAGTGTATTCTTGGTTTATGATGTTAAATAAATGTACATTTTCAGTATTCTTCAAGGATTTAATTCATCCAGCATATGCAAAGCAAAACAAATATAAGGCAATGGGCCTCATTACGACCCAGGCGGTCCGGGAACTACGTTACCGGTAAGCATGCCAGTACTGGACTTCCCGGACCGCCATACTACGAGTTCTGCTCGGGGGTGCCTGTCAGCGCACCAGGTCTGACCTGGCGGGCAGAGTGGTACCCGCGAGCACAGCACGTCGGATGCACCGGCACCATGCTGAATGGTGCCGGTGCATCCGACGTCCCATTCCCACTCAGCCCTATGGGGCCGAATGGGGATGGGGAGTCCCTTATTGCCGGCACCCGCAAATGGGCAATTACCGGGTCCGCCGAACTCGGCATGACCCGGTTCTTGCCCATTCCCGGGTGCTGGTAAAAATGCAACTCCGGAGGCAGCCGTGCTCGTTTTGCCGGCAAAGCTACTGTCGGAGTTGTAATGAGGCCCAATGTATATGTACTGATCTATTTTAATGTCACTTGAGATTTTGCAAGATATAATTCCCTAGGGAAACACCAGTGTGTAAATGTATTTTATGATCGCAATTTGCTCTCCTCTCTGTTGCATAGAGTTTGGAATGATTTTTCAAGCTTCATTACTTGTTTTTTCCGTAAACTAAGATTTCATGGTAGGTTTGTGGCAATGATTATCAAGTTATGATACCGCTTTTTATCTTGTCTCGTTCATCCATCATCATCTTTCACCACGCCGAGAAAGATTAATTTTGAAATTACTTTAATCTGGTTTGCAGAGAATATTTTGTTTAAAAAGATTTCTGCATCTATCCAAACTGTATTCAATGTTAACACAACTTGCAATGAAACGAAAAGAAGTTCATCACACTCAGTTTACAGCAATACCATTCATGTTTCTCATTTCCAGCAAATGTATATGTTTCTCTGAAGTATGATAGTGCTTATACTGTCGAAAATACCGTAGGCCTCATTACATGGCACCCTTGTATCTGGACCGGCAAACTACAAGTCTTCCTGCTGGAGCCGCTGTTCCCGACAGGTCTGACCATGCCGGGCGCAGCAGCCACTGTAGGCAGACTTGTCACGGGAGCACCGGCACCATTGTTAATGGTACCTGTTCTCCCGTGTCCCCAATACCCTAGAGTCCCAAATGTACCGCGCCTGACTTCCAAGCCGCCGGACTTGTAAAAGCCTTGTGCCACCGGGAAGTCATGCGCCGTTAGCACCGCAGGGTTACCGCCAGACCTGTAATGAGGCCCTGTGTGTGTGTGCAGACCGTCTTAGTTCCCTCATTCATGTAGGCATTTTAAAGTCTGCTTCCTTTATGTCTGGTCCTAATTCCTTTATCCACTTTGATCAATAACACTAGTCTCACTTCAAAGAGTTTAGTAGTATTGTGCGATATAGTTACATATATTTTGTATATTAATTATCAGTTCTTCTGTCGACTTAGTCTCTAATCATACATTCATAATCCCGTTTCTAACGCATTAGCAAAGTTTTGATTCTGCAATGCCGTTATTCCACGTCTACCTTTTATTTGTTCTTGTAGAACAAATTGTTTGGTATTAATTAGTTGCATGGTTTGGTTTTATTTTTATTTTACTAATTGCCATTCCCATCCTTTAACAAATTTGCTTCTTAATTGGAAATTATTCCATACAGGGTAGCATCTGCGTATGTCTTATCCCTATTCCAGATCCATGTGTTTTCACAGACTTTAACGAGCGTTTTCTTTCATTTTTAGTTTGATATGTTAAGAGAATTTGGGGTTCATTTTTTAATCTAACCTTTAAAGATTTGTTTCATTCCAATACTTCAAATCATGGATCCAATAGTCTAAATTTTGGAGCGGTGAAATGAAAAGTACTTTGTAGATGATGCTATTAGATGGATTAGAGTTAGAATCTAATTCTCATTAAATGCTCCCACAAATAATGCTCCTTTGAGAATGTGACATTTCTCTTAAAACCTTTGTAAAAAAAAAAAAAAAACGTGCTTTTTAATGACAACATTGATATACATCACCATAGTCCTGTTGAATGGAATTGATATATCTTTTCTTTTCGGGTACCAAAGGCCATTTGGCCGAAGTATGCTCAACAAATCAAATAATTTCCTAACACAGGATCTCCACTCAGGCTCTCCACTTAGATGAATCATTCATTCCCTAAGGCAGGCTCTCCACTTAGATGAATCATTCATTCCCTAAGGCAGGCTCTCCACTTCGATGATCCATTCATTCCCTAAGGCAAAGTTTGAACACACCCTGTCATCCAAAGCAGAGATATTACAGCTCTTTGCATTTGCTTTACAGGCTTAGGTGCATTAAAAACAACTATGGCTCTATTATACAGCATCCCCATCTTATAACTGGCACAAACCAAATCTAGAAATATTGCAATGCCAGAAACATCCTGCACAACCAACAAATGGACCTCAAGATTTTAGAGGACATGACTGGCCTGCTATATTCCACCGAGCACAATTATGAAATGTCTTATGACTCTGTGCAGTAATGACTTCTTCTTTGCTCGACATAATTTCCTATTCTCCATTAAGCCTAAATTATTGCATGTGATTGAAATAATTGCACCACCTTGTGTTCATCCAATTTACAAGACTATAGCAGCTCTTTCAGAATGTCCCCAACGATAAGTAAACTCAACACCCCTGTGCAGCAAAAGAATACCCCAGTGCCTTCATATAGAGGTAGAGCAGAATTGTATTGTTGGAAACGTAGGGTGCAAAAGGTGCCCGTTGTTTCTGCAGCCAGTGCAACCAGATTGTAGCCTTGCCCTCCACAGAAGTGCAGCCCATGACACACCCCCGCCCACCCATCCCAGCCTCGGCTCAAAGATTGGGCCCTACCAATTGGTGCACAATTCACTGGTCACTCTTCTACGAATTCCAAAGGAAATACCCATTCAACCATGACAGCTAAGCCACAGGCTGTCATGAACTTCAGATCACGCCCCTTTTGGACCTCCTGGTCCTTGTCTAAACGGGGCTTGCATTCCGTACTACTTCCAACATGTCCGTCCAGAGCTGAAGCCCTTGCTATCTCCATGCGCTGAACGTAGTGTGGTCTATTTATAGACCACGCCTTCCGCGGCTCTGCGCGTCTCAATGCTATTGCAGAGTAGCCCAGACGTGTGTTCATAGCTCGCGGTATTGTTTCCCTTGTCCCAGTGCTATTACCCATTCCTTTTCCTTTCCCCCTTCCTGGTTCTGAGCTTTTCTAGCCTTTTCCAGTCTCCCGGATTTCTGGACTCCATGATCCCGGAACTAAACGCAACCTGGAACCAGATGAATCTCGAGCAGCGCTGTTCAAGACCAGGAGCGTTCGCAAGAAGGCAGCGATCGAAGTCACCGGCAAACATTGGACCCAGGTGAGAAGGGGGGAACTCCTTGACACAGGCACCAAGGCAGACAGCCAGAGGTGGATGTGAGATAGAAAGTAGCACAAGATACCAAAATAAATATAAAAAGAAAGTGGATAGTGAAACAAAGTCAATGCTTCTTGACACCACAACAGATCCCCCAAACACTCCTTACCATTCCTGAATCGAAATCATGATTGACATCTGTGATCACATCATTTTCCTGCCGAGGTTCACACATATTCGGGCATCAATGACATCACATTAAGCAGGCTAAGTTCCACAGGCACATAATGAGTGTCTCCTGTGGAGTACTCATGGAGGTGTCACTTGCAACCTCTGATGCAACATTTCCATGAGCTATGCAGTTCACTGGCTTAACCTAAAATGACTCAAGCTTTTACCAATTACAGCCAAAGAAAACTTATGGTCACAACATCAGCCATAACACCATGCAAGACTATCACACCCACGTTGTGGATTCGATATAGGAGAACTTTCTCCAAGAGCCCGGGCAGGCCAAAAACATTAGTCTTCTTAATATGTGATCCTCTGACCTCATATATTTCCGTCAAAGAGCCGATTGCAGGAAGCCAAAATCTGGAATCTCAAAGTTAAGTGTGAGTCTGTTTTAGTTAAAGCTCCAAATAAAACCAGGCTCAATGATTGCACTTTTCAAATTTCATATTGAGAGAAATGAAATGTGACCAATGTTCACATCTGGCCACAAAACAAGCATAGTGAAGTCCTACATAAACTGATTTATTAAAAAACGATGTTTATCGGTCTGACAAATAAGCTATTTCAAAAATTAAAGTTTTCCAGAAAATGTCAGACAAAAGAATAATGGGTCAAAGAACATATTAACATGTTCTATCCGTGCCATTTATTGGAAACACTCACCTTTCCTCCTTCCAATGAACAAAAGAAAACAAATGTCACCCATCCCCTGCTAATGCCCCCCTCAGCCGCATTGGCTGGCTGCCTGGTCCCTTCAGTGTCCAACAAAATACAGATTTGAACCCTTAGATAGAGGATGACAATACATTCATTTGTTCTTTTAATAAATACTCACAAATTATTCAATATTTTTATTTAGAAAAAAACATGTTTTAATATTTTTTATATCAAAATAACACCTAATGGTGTGCAAATAGTAAAAACATCAAACACAGTTTACATGTATTTAAGATCCACATAGCCATTCAACCCCACATACCATTCATATCACTTTGTTATACCATAATTCACACTAGTATTCTGTAACCTTACACATTAGGTCACCCTGCAATATTCTACAATATTTCTTGTTCTATTTAGAACCTCTTAGTACAATCTTCCAATATAAATATCTGTATGTCTCTAGTGTCCTAGAGGGCACCAGGCCCCCCTCTCCCAGTCTACCCCAGCACCCCGGTTTCCCTGACCCCCTCTAACCCGTAACATGCACTCGCCCTTCCGCGCCCCCTTCCGCTGACTAGCCTGGCGTGGTGTGCATCCCTACCGACCTTCATCCACCCCCTCGCACTTAGGATGTGGTTCTCACTCCCTGCATCCACTGGCACTTGCCCACCTGGCCTGCCATTAGCACACGCCTAGCCCATGGCCCTCTCTTCCCCTCCTCCTCCCCCTGCACTTCTATGTTGTAGGCCTCCACTTTCCCCTGCACTTCCTTCCCACCCCACATTATTCCTTCCCCCTGTCCTGCATCCCCACTCCCCTCCGCCTACACTTCTTGTTACTGCACTTGCACGATCCGAATGACACAAAGCCTAGTAGGACCGTTACTGTTTTCTTCCCTGTCTCCACCCCCCCCTTTTTTGTCTTATGGCACCTTGAAACACCATTATTTGTACAGGCACTTTATAAGTACACAATAAAATGGAGTAAAATAAATAACCTCTTCGCTCACTATTCCTTTTTCCAGTGAAAAATGAAAGAATATACACCCTTTGTTGAAACCTTTCTGACATAAACTGTTTCTGAAAACCTTTGTGAAAAGCTTTGCCATGCAACTTGCCTCCTCCCATCACAACAAGAGAAGAAAGAAACTCTTATGGCACCCTTCCCTTGGGCCCCACCATGAGGAAAAGGAAGGTTGGGAAGAAGATGTGGTACAAGAAATGGAAAGGACAGAGGAGAACACGAGGGGGGACTTAGGATGCTGATATGGGGAAGAATGACAAGGAGCACAAGGGGGTGGATGTGGGCCATCAGGGCGGAATATATGGAGGCGGATGCAGTCTGGAGAAGGGGGGGTAGCAATTCAAACACGAGAATATGGAGGAGGGGCAAGAGTAGGAGGAAGATAACGAGATGAAAAGGAGGTAGATGGAGGACTCTAAGAAGAAAACCAGGATGTGGATGTGGTGCAGGATCAAGAGTGGCCGGAAGAGGAGTGGGATGAGGGGTGGCCACCAGAGTAAGAAAAGCAGGAGGAGGAGGCTGCGGATTGTGTTGGTGATGGTGACTCCTATTCGGTGGTTGGGAAACGTGGGCCAATTGAATGGACAAGGGATCATGCACATCAGGGCAAGACGAGTGAACATTGTGCATTGAGTATTATTGCAATGTGTTACCACATTTTCAGAGTACTAAATCCTACCATAAGAGGTATAGGTCATCAACCTCCTAACTTCCGAAGTTCCCCCCAGTAGTGCTGAGGAAGCAATTATCTAGAGTATGTTCTAGTCATTCCCGACTACGATGGTGACGACAGTGGTGAGACGCTCACCCATTCACTCCCAGGGGCACTGGCTGCAGGGGCACTGGCCACAGATACATGGCCTGGGAGTGTTCCCTGTCCTACCCATTATGTAAAGGGTGGCTGCGCCTCCATAAGGGAGCAACCGGGTTGATTGCACTTTGCACCATGTATGAACAGGTGGATAGCACAGGGGCAACGTGCTGGTCTTGGAAGCAAAACCACGCAGAGCAATAGATGTCCAAATCCTGGATCTGCGATTAGAAACGAAGCTCAGGTATTAAGCGCGTTATAAAGAAACAATTACATACATAAAAACACATTGCTTGCATTGCAGCACGGTGAAGTAGCCGGAGGAAAATGTGCGTCCAAGATTGTTCGGAATCATCGCATGTGTAGTATTCCAAAACACCCAGTGCAATGAAACAAAAAGGTTAGACCGGCTGCTGCTCTGTGACAAAATGCGAAGGAAGCCACTGTCCTGCATCAAGGGGACATAGTTGCAACTGCCTTTGTTCAATAGCATGGAGATCCACAGATGTATTCTCATGCAGCTCTCATGCAGTAGGGAGACCCAAAAAATGTTCACAAGTGTAGCCACTGCATAGCAGGGAGACTCTGAGAAATATGTGGGGTTTCACCTATTGCACAGCAGAGTGATTGCAGCTATGTTATAGCAACGGGAGACCCATGGGAAATGGATGAGGCTCTTGTGCTGCAGAGAGAATCACACAAATATATGTGTTTTTCAGAAATTGCATTGCACGGCGGGACAGCCAATATATGCGGTTGTGGTCGTGCTTATTGTGTAAAAGGGATAACCAGAGACATATTTGCTCTTGTAGCTATTTGCATAGATATTCCTTGCAATATCTTCATATTTGCGGTCTTGGGCAGAAGCGAGACCCAGATAAATGTTTGCAGTTGCAGCTAATGCATTGCCGAAAAATATTTGCACAGCTGTTCTGCAGCAGGCAGAGCAAGAGCAACAATTGCACTTGCAGACATTGCACGGTAGGGAGAATCTGGAGAATTCTCAAGAATGACCCTCCTGGAGCTTATCAGTGATGGAAAGGCAGTGTTAACTTAGCCATTCCAAGGTGTGCAAAGTGCTGCGGCAACGTTGGTATGCCTGCAATCAGTGCAAAGCCTGTGTCTCGATGCAGGCCCTACTTAGGTATGTGCTGATCTTCTGCACCCCAAAATCCAATTCCTTCACTGGGTGGCAGCTACTGATGATACCTTTCAAGGTGAAGGATATTTGCAGAACCAGTGACATGATGGTCTTAACTGTTCGTAGGGCAGCAAGGACTTGCGGCCTAGCGCATGAAGAAACAATGCCCAGCTTCAGATGACGAGGGCTTAGTCACTGTGGTAACATTTCCTCCAAATTCTGTCAGATGTCAACAAACCTGCAAACTTTGCCATGAAAACATTTCAGGCACCGAACCACATTCATCTGCACCCCTCGTGGATCACTCTGTGGTCAGGACCGCTCTCAGATGACCTAGTAGGAAGTGTCTGCTATGTAGCCAGTTCTTTGTCCATTACCCCATATGACCATGGGGAGGTGCATTTTCTGGCCATTAATTGATCTAGCAGATATAGAATCTCCCTCACCTTCAAATGGGATCTTGAAGATGTGCTATCCAAGTTGATCCCAAACTTACTCCAGTCCCCAGTGTTCTTGCAAGTGGAAATATTTGGTCATTCTTTGTCTATGAAGAAGTTCTGCACTTTGGATTTTGATAGTGGGTGAAGAGGTGTCCAACTCACTTATATGACTACAAAGAAAGGGAGGTGTGGAGATAGTGCTGTTTGCAGTGTGGCTTCCGCTCACTAATGTTTTTAAGTTTCAGATCTTCCAGCCCACATTGAAAAGATGCTGTACACAGGTGGAGGGGTAGCTTCATCTTTCCCCTCTCCTATCTCTAAAGGTGGGAGGTCCTCGTTTTCCTCCTCAATAGCAGAGTCTATTACACATTTCAGCTGCAGCCTGCACTTGGATGGGTCATAATCTTTGTTTTGCTCGTCATGAATTGTCATCAAGAATGAATGTTGTCTTACTGGATGTAGGGTAGTGGTGGTGACACTCCTGCTCCTCTATAATGTGCATTGTTTCTCCGAGCTCATCAGAAAACACAATGTGCTCCTCTACCCCTTTAACCCCAGAAAGAGTGCACTGAGCCTTCTCTTCCTCCTGGCTTCATAGCCTGAGCATGTAGTGCTTTCTCCTGCACAACATTGTGAGATGTAACTGAAAGGGCTGCTGAATGGGACATGTACACCTCTTATATTTGAAATGCAATGTTGGCATCCCAGGTAGACACAGCAGCTGCTGTTAAAAAATACCCTGTGATCCTATGCCTTCCCTTCATTGGTACGTTTAGGACATCTGAACATGTTGGTGATCACAATGATCACTTTTCCCCTCAATGGACAAATATATGGTATGCGTGCTGCACACTCAGTTACAGTGACTCTGTGTAGTCTCATTTTCCAAACAAAACCTGCAATTTGTCTTCCCTTACACACTCAGTTACAGCTACATATCAGTGATATGCTACTCGCTAGTCACTGACCCGCTAGCAAGAAATGTGCCAAGCAGGTCTTTCACGCAAGGGGGTCACTGGGATTATCAATACTCTCTTATCTAGTAGTAATCAAAAAAATTAAGACACACTCAGTTACAGTCTAATTGAGACAAACTCTGTGATTTGTCTCCCCTCTGGACCATGACACAAATGTGTATGTGCCTAGTTCTTATGCAAGGTGGTCTGAGAATTTCTCAGTCCTACACTAGCCAAGAGAAAATGGCATTTGTGTTTCAAAATCAGTTACAACCATTGCAAGTCATCTCCTGAAAATTGGGCAGTATTTACAACTGTTAATTTATAGCCAATCTCTTTCTGTTGCAGGAGGCATGGATGATGTCAAAGATATATGTGGATGGTTATTGGACAGTGCAGACACTTGCTAGGCGTGGAGAAACGGGTAGACCCTATGGTGGGTTATTGATTGGCATCAAGCACTCGTATCCTGCTCGTAAGATTGACATTGTGGAATGTAATGACCATATCCTAGCAGTAGAGATTGAAGGTACCTCCCCGGGTAACAGTGGTCGTTTAGGTTGTTATCATTGTCTATAACAACCTGAGTGGGGATTACACTGATTCTATATGTGATGCACTCACTGATGTCTTGGCAAATTGGATAAAAGGAGATCATTAAGATTGGGTCATACTTGGTGGAGATTTAAACTCCTGCTGTGCATGCATTAAAAGCCTTGAAGAACGGCACATAGTGGAGAGTAGAAGCATTATGAAACAGACTCTCTCAAACAGGCAAGGCCAGTAGTGGGCAAGATATTAGGTGATTGGGAATTAACTATGCTCAATGGCTGTGCTGAGGGAGACTTCCCAGCGAATCATACCTGGGATATGGGAGACAGGCAGGCGACCGTAGATAATATTTTTTTAACACTGAGCTCATGGATTATATCCAAGGCATGAGCGTAGCTAGGAATGATTTCAGTGATCATTTCATTGTCATCCTGTCTCTCAACTCTGGTACACTTAAGAGCATACAAGAAAAGATTGGTTCAGTTGAGGTTAACCATGTTAGAACATTATGTGGTCAGCGCAAAATGTGGAGATGGCAACCAATCACATTAGTACACTAGAACCGGATCTGTATATGCATATCACCCAATTAGATATGGACGAGATTGAAAACTGGTTACACCAATTTTCTGATGAAGTGCCTACTTACAAATGTACTACGATCAAAAGAGAGGAATGTGTCGGGATATAGGTGCAGCCACAATCAAGCGTTGTAACCATGCAGTGTTTACTAACATAAGGATGATACAAAATAAATACAAACATTGGGTGCATTGGTGGCACGCCTCCCATAGGAGTGCTGACTGGCAAGAAATGGTAGCTATCTTAAATTCCCATAATGCTAGACATATCTGGCCAATCGTGGGGGAGGCAAAAGGAAATATGAAGGCTAGAATAATAAATCCAATAAATGAACAACAGTGGATCAAACAACCGCAGTCTGATATGGATATGGTGCAAATAAAGACTATATTGTCCCACAAAGTTTCCAGCAGCAAATATTGGCTCTCCATTGATAAAGTAGGTATTGTAAAGAAAAATGTCTGACTAAAGACATCTTTTTCTCCTGGCCCCAATGGTCTAGCAAGTATTGTGTTAAAGGATGACCCCGAATTGTGGGATGGTATTCTGGAGATTATGTTCAATAAGGTATTGGAAATGGGCATTATTCCACAATCCTGGAAGACTGCAATTTTAACCCACACATAAAAAAGTGACCGAACTGTGCCTGGTAATTACAGACTATTTTATATTCTAGATGCAACTGGTAAACTCTTTCTGTCATATCTATTGGAGGAGCTTCAGAAATGGTCTAAGGCAAGTGATATTCTTGAGAGGTTTCAAACTGGTTTCAGGCCTGGATCTTCTACTCTTCACAATCTGAGGCTGATTTATATGTTAGTGGAGAGTGCTATCGGGTGAAAAAAGCCCAGAGCTCTGTGCACTTTTCGTTGACTTCCGGGCGGCCTTCAATTCAGTATGCAGAGAGAGGCTATGGCAAAAATCTGAAGATCTTGGCTGCCCAGACCATTTGTATTTCCTGAAGGTATTTCATGAGGGCACAACTGTGCGGGTCAAGCTAGATGATATGAAGGGGGCCCTGTCGCACCCGTAAAGAAGTATTAGGGGTGTCAAGCAGGGTTGTGTCTCGGCCACCTCACTTTTTAATTTATATCTGACCGACCTGTCAAATTGTTTAAAAGCTGTCAACTCCTGCCCACCAAAGATTGGAGCATATCATGTTGTATGCCTCTTATATGCTGACGATCTCCTGATATTAGACTGCACCTTTTCAGGCATGATGGGATCAACAACAGAATTGCTGAAATATTCTACAGGAAACCAGTTATTTATACATTTGAGCAAAACTGAGATTATTCTGTTTTCCGACAGAAAAGTACAAAGATTTAGGTGGACAGCTATGGGGGTTAGTGTTGCCTATACCGAATGTCATAGATAGCTGGGTGTGGAATTCGATCCCAAACAAGGCTTTATTGAATGTTTCACGACTTGTACTAGAACGGCTATACAGCTAAGAGCATTAAAATCAAATTTCACTCGACGTACTGGGGGCTACAGCTTAGAGGGAACCATTTGTCTCTTCAAACATTTCTTTATGCCTGCCATCATATATGGTTTAGAGAGCCTGTCCATTATGGACTTGACATGGCTGAAGAGGCTTTAAGCCTGCTTCTGGGGACATATGTCAGGCCTTCCACAGTGTATCCCCATGGAGATACTGCAACTTGAATTGGGTCTTATCTCCATGGTGGCTCTAAAGAAGCATGGTCTTTTGTATATAAAATCTTTGACTGAACCAGAATGTCCGCTGCTACATGTAGTAGGCCAGAATATGCAACTAAAATATGGTGGTGCATATGAAAACATATCCTAACATTGTTTGAATTGATTGGTTGGATTATTGGTTTCAGATAAAGGAGACTACAAACTTAAAAGAACTTTTGAGCAGAAAATTGAGAACTGGGATTGGTGTAATAACTTGTTGCATTTGGCTAAATTAAAATCATATGTATTTGTATCAGATATGTTATATGATTAAAAGAAACCACATCCCAGGCATCTATGTCCTTCTGGGAATTTACATGGGTTCCTATTACTCCTTCATATTAATCATCTTCCTGTCATGTCTGTGATGGGATCTGCTGCCTCAGGAAAGGAGATACTGCTGCATATGCCAGAATGTTAGCACCTTAGTACCTGTGAGGCATGTGATGACTGAATGCCCGAAACTAGCCTCCATGTACATGGCATATCTTGGTGAATATGCACATAATCTTGATTCAATTAAAGATAGGTCATTTGGGTGTTATTGTTTAAACTTTATAGAGTTTGGCTTTTAGTAGCTGAAAATATGGCTCAGATTGGACATATTGAAACTGAAACAGTTAATTGAATGCGCGATTTGGATCCGATTCTGTATGGAGTCTTTTATTAACTCATCATTACTCTTATAAATTAAAATAAATGTATGCATATTTGTTTTACTATGGAGTTGTTATATGTTTCAAATGGGTTATGGAATTTCATGAAATTGTATGAAATTGTATGGCTGAGTGATAGTTTTTACGTATGTTTTATGTTTATGTCTAAAATATTGAATGTGTTACGTTTTTAACTACAACACATACAATAAAATAAATAAATACATTGCAAGTTATCTCCTGCCTCCAAACAACTGTGGAACTTTCCCTTCACTGCATTCCCTCTTAAGTAGCAACAATATGACGGCATGCTCAGTTACTGGACCTGCATGATGATCTCTGGGATTTCCTCCTTACAAGTGGCACTTCTTGCCACACTAACAAGAAGTGAAATATGCAAATGTGTGATACAAGGTGGCCAATATGATCATTTTCTCCCTAGTAGTAGTTGCAAAAATATGTCACACTCAGACACTGAATGGTCCTTTTGTATTCCTTTAACCAACTCTAGGATATTCAGAGAAATAACCAATCTAACCCCTTACAGTATTTTAAATGTCTCGCAGCTGAATATTACATCAGTGTTTTGCCTTGCCATCAACTACACAGCCAGGAAGCCTCATTGCTGCTGTTGTTCTTCCTCCTCATTGGTGAATTTCAAAAAAGACTATAGTAGGAACCCCTCATTACATGTTCAGCGGTGTGGGAAAAATAGGTAGTAAATCCATTACTTGCACTGTTTTGGCAATAAGTGAGTTAGCATTCTTTTTCCCGCACAGCTGAACTATACGTTTGGCCTTGAAGTTGAGTATTTTCTTCTAGCATCATGCTGGTGGTAAATCCACCACTTTTAGGTCAGATATCGGCAGAATTCCCACGGCAGAGTTACTGCACATATTCATTCTACTGAAAGCCCCATGATGTGATTAACGCCACCCTTCCACCCCTTTTAATCCTGTGGTATACTCACAGGACCACATGGTGGTAACGGTTAGAAGGTTTGGCTGTAATCTGGTGGATTTACTGCTGAATTATACACATGATTATTTTGGATTTTGATCATGTGCTTTACTCTTTAATAAGCGTGGGTGGATACATTTGCCAGAGACCTGTATCACCTGAATGTTCACTTTATTTGGGTGATTGGGGTTTGGACAAACCTTTAACTGATTGTTGTCACAGATTTGGGTTAAGCGTATGACAATTCATCTTAAGGAAATGTTGCTGTAAACATTGGTTGACAAGGTCAGATCTTTTTTGCCAGCACATTTGCAACGCAAAGATACTTATAAAGTTAATAGAATAGGTAAGATATTTAGACCCTTTCCTGCCAGTGATGTTCAAAGAAAGCAAAGTGTGTAAATGACTAACAGCTGGCGCTTGTCTGTTACTCACCGAACCAGGGGTTCCGGAGAAGTAGAGGTGATTGCTGATTTTGTGGACAGGATGGTCTTGATTGAAGAGCCTGGGTTATACTTTAACCCAGGCCTCCTCACTCAAGGGAACACTTCTTTATGACACATCCCTCTGCAGTAGAGTTGGTAACCCGCCAGAGGAACAAATCACACAAAAGAGCGGGGAGAACACACCGCCAAGTAACCAGACTGCAAGAAAAGACAAGACGGTTAGCAAACAATTAAGTTGTAAACAACCTCTTAAGTGGGAAAAGAAATTTCACCTGCCTAGGCGCTGTATTGTGTCAGAATGGGTGTGAAGTGTGGTCAGAACCGCCTCCCCTGAAGGACCTAGAAGACAGTGGTGAGAATTACCCCCTGAATGAGATGTCGAAGAAGACTATACAAAACTGATGGCACTTCCTTACCGGGTGCAGATTCTAGGTGAAGTTGGAGGTGTGGAACCAAAGAACAAAGTCCAAACAACGACTGGGATAACATAATAAACACAAACTTAGTAAGGGAGACTATGCTCAATCGGCACGAGTGCCACACTAGAACCAGGTTGGTGTGCAAGGTGTACCTAAAGCTGATGAATTTCGTTTTGTGCGGCCACAGAGACCGAGAAAGGGGAGTTGTAACACTGGGCCTCATTACGAGGCTGCCGCTGGTATTCATTTTTTCTGGCGCCCAGAAATGGGCAATTACCGGGTCATTACACCCCCGCCAGAAAAATTCTTCCCCATTCCCATTGAGCCCAACAGGGCTCAATGGGAATGGGGAGGTCGGATGCATCAGCACCATTTATAACGGTGCCAGTGAATCCGACATGCTGTGCTCGCGGGTGCCTTTCATTCCGCCAGGTCAGACCTGGCAGAATGAAAGGCACCCGCGAGCACAACTCAGAGTTTGCCGGTCCAGATACAACGGTACTGGCAAGCTTACCGGTACCATTGTATCCGGACCGGCAAGCTCGTAATGAGGCCCACTGTCTTTTTCTTCGTAATAGATACCAAAATGTACTATTTAAAATGTATGCCGTTGTGGCAGAAATGCACATAGTTTTTTAAAACTATGATCAACCTGTAATGTTTGCACCCACAATTATTTAATCACATGTGTGTAATATGTATTCAATGCATTAAGTTCTATACATGAGACTAGTACTAGTTGCAGATTCATTGGAACCATTTTCTATTTTAGTCATGAAAAAGTCGATATTTATACAATGTTGTTGTTTCTATACGTACAATAACTGATAATAACAGTTATATGATTGTATGTAAAGTGTTAGTTTCTGAATAAGCCAACACTTGACGTTTAAGGATGTGCTTGGGTTTCTTCTTCAACAAGGCTTTACTGAGGCTTAATTGAATGAACATCCTAGTGCAAGCATTGATGTATTTGTTGGTGTACATTGTGGCATTGACCAAATTAGTTTCTCTATTAGTTTGCCTTTAAGCCTCTGGTATTCTTGTTTCATCTTTCTGAAATGTCAGCGTCTACATCATGAATGCTTGACTTATGACTGTCTCTGACTCAGCCATAACTGCTTTTTGAGGTCTTTGATCTGCGGTAATGAAGTATTCCTTTTATTAAATAAATAACATACATAGCTTTATTCGGCCCGCAGGCCTTCAAAGAACAGCTTATCAAAAACATCAAGTACCTTTACTACAATTACCAAAGTACATAACAAGGATGGAATAGGGTCCTTATTAAATGGGCATAGCACAGATCTCGAAGCCTCGGGCCTGGTACCAAATTAATTCCATGTTTACCTTATCCCCAGGGATGTGAGATTCACACCCGATAGAATATTGTTAGAAGGATAGTTTCAGGTGTGTAACCGTTCCTGGGAAAGTGCGTGTTAGGAGACCGACCAGAGCGCCCAAGTCATTGCAGAACTTCCCTCGCCATTCTCTCGTTCCTGAAAACCAATTTTACAGAATCAAAGGGATTGGATCCCTCGCCAGACACTCTTGCTCACCACGCCATTGTATCCCTTAACACAAAGGCACAGTCCCCAACAATACTATGCCAGTGAAGACATCTGTTTAAGATAGCATCCGTCGATTTGTGCCTGTTAAGTGGCAGTGTGGGTACCGGTTTATAGTCATAATTTCGAAAAAAAAATGTCGACAAACAAAAATGTCGAAAAAAAATGTCGAAAACAATAATGTCGACATCCTATACTTATAATGTAAAAAGTCATTTTTTAGAAAAAAAAATGTCGACAAAAAAAATGTCACTTAGACCTATCAACACCTCACCCAACACCCCCTGCAACCCCCCCCCACACTCTCCACCACCACCCTCCCACCCCTCATACTCAACACATTCTATTTATATATTTATTTATTTATTTATTTTTTCAATAAATAAATAACCAAAAAGAGTATCATTTACTATGGGGGGGTCCCCCCAAACCCCCCTCACCCAACACCCCCCTGCCGCCCCCCCAACCACCCTCTCACCCCTCATACTCAACACATACTAATTATATATTGATTTATTTATTCAATAATTAAATAAATAAAAAGAGTATCATTTACTATGGGGGTGTCTCCACCAACCCCTCTCACCCAACACCCCCTGTCACCCCCCCACGCCCCCCACCATCCCTCATACTCAACACATCTTAGTTATATATATTTATTTATTTATTCATACAATAAATTGAAAATTTCGAAAAAATATCGAAAAAAATGTCGACATTATTGTTTGTCGACATTATTTTTTTCGACATTTATTTTTCGAAATTTTGACTGTCGACATTTTTACTGTCGACATTATGATTGCCCACCGTGGGTACCCCATGAAGAAATACAGTGGCCCTACATTGTCCCCCGTAAGCATTGCTCTTAAAGGTACGCACCCTAGAATGATTACCAGATGCACTAGCTGCCCTCTTCCCAGGGCTTTTAGTTCTCGATGGACTTGGAACACAACCCACCAATGGGGTGGCCTTAGCACATGGAAAAAATACCCTGGAGTATATTGGAGTCAGGCTGTATCTCACCCTGGGGCTGTCCTACAGAGTAGGAGTGATAAGATCACTGGAGGCAATGGTCATGGGAGGTGCCAAGGGATGGGGGCCCTTGTTACCAGGAAAACGGTCAGAAGTTTCCCCAGGTGGGCCTACTCCTCCCCTCATTGCTTCCCCTCTCATCTGGCCCTCGATCAGTTCTAGTAACAGTTTTTTTTTATTGTTGCCAGTCCGGAAAGCACCTGGTCACAGGCGCATCCCTGGGCAGCATTGGCTCCCTTATGCAATGGATCGAAGGTGGCAGGGATGTCATTTTGGGATCACCAGGGGTGCCTGTGTAGAGAATGCAATGAGTGGATGTAAGAGAAGGTGTGAGTGAGTGGCTGGTGGGTGAATGAGTATGAAGGTGATGGTGTGTTTTTGAATGTTGTGGATGGGTGTGTATTTACATAGAGAATGTAATGAGTGGATGTAAGAGAAGGTGCAAGTGACTGGTGGGTGAATGAGTATGAAGTTGATGGTGTGTTTCTGAATGTTGTGGGTGGCTGTGTGCCTGTGGAGAGAATGCAATGAGTGAATGTAAGAGTTGGTGTGACTGACTGGTGCGTGAATGAGAATAAAGATGATGGTGTGTTTTTTGATGTTGTGTGTCGGTGTGTGCCTGTGTAGAGAATGCAATGGGTGGAGGTAAGACAAGGGCCCTCATTACGACCTTGGCGGAAAGTAACTGACCTGACCGCCATAGCGTAAATAGCGTTTCCGCCATTGCACGATGGAGTAAAGTGCGGCTGATTCCGACCCATCGGGCACGAGCATTACGCCATGGCGGAAGTGCAAAGTCCGCGATGGCGGAAATGTCCCCAAAACGCCCCTCACCGCCGTCGTACGGCGCCCTAGGTGCAATTCCGCCACCCATCATAGCGGTCACCGTAATGAGCGGTAATCGCAAAATACGGTGACCGTAAATATACGGAAACGGAAGTAAAAACATGGGGCCGGAACGGGAAACAGCACGCCGTACACCTACAAAATCAGAATCACAACACAACCATTACAAATCCGACCCTGAGACACATCCCAACCCGTAAGCCACCCTAGTCAAAACAATCAAAATGGGAAAAGTTGCCAAAAAAGCGTGCGACCGCAAGCGGCAGGTCCACTTCTCCCATGAGGAACTCACCGTGCTCACAGAGACCCTCCAGGAGAATGCTGCCATCGTCTTCTCGACGCAAATGACCAGGACGGCACTTGCGAACAAGAAGGCCATATGGGCCCTGGTGGCACAGCGGGTAAGTGCGGTGGGGACCGCACCCTGCAACCCACAGCAATGCAGAAAGCGATGGGACGACTTGCGGATACGCGTACGGAGCATACTGTCAGCCAACCGTAACATTGCCACAGCTACTGGGGAGGATCGGAATCACCCATCAAGTTGACCCCCTGGGAAGAAATCTGTGCCTCCACCATTGGAATGGAGAGTATAGAGGGAGTCGGAGGGATGGAGAAAGGAGTGCAGACATCCGAAAAATCAGGTAGGTGGGCCAAATAAAACAATGCTAAATCCACAATGTCCAATCATGTGAAGTACCATGTGTCCACATAGTGCAACAGAAACACATGTCCAGGAGAACGTCCACATACATTGGCCTGATAGCGCACTTTAAAACTCACATTAAATACATGAATAATCAAAAATCCTAAAAACACCCTCTACACGTGGAGCATGCACACCCTAACTGCAGGCTGCAAAACAACTGCATCCTCAATCCACACAAAAATGAAACCACCTCCAAGGCCCTGACCCAAATCACCCTCAGGTACCACCCCAATGCATGTGATACATTGCCATTCCAATTTCCACAGGCCCATAAATAACGCTCGCCCTCCTTTACTCCACCACAGGGTCTGATTCAAACGACGAGCTCCAGGACACCCCTACCAGCACACCTGCAAAGAGGGCCAAGACCAACGGCCAAAGACCCTCCACCTCAGCTGCACGGATCAAGACACGGCAGCAGCACAAATCAAGTGGCAGCACACAGGAGGGGACTTCAACAGGCACCCCAGCAGCCAGCATGCCCACAACAGCAGCACCACAGGTCCCCCCAATGGATGCCACAGAAGGCACTGCTTCTGGTGGCAGCAGCACCATAGGTGACACTGCATTAATGGCAGCATGCTCCGACACAGAAAACGGTGCTGTCGATGTAGGACCCATCCATGACCTGTCTCAATCCCCCTGTTTGTTTCATCCCGTACACCATGAGGATACCACGCAGGGGCACCCACAAGACGACGACTGGCCATCCCCCAGAAGCCCTGTGGCAAGGCAACATGAGGTGATCAGCCCCTCTGTGACACCACCGCAAATGGCCATGGCCCAGCAGAGGCAACAGTCCCTCGACCAGGTGATCGTGCAACAGCAGCAACTGGCCACGCTCCTCAAGGAGCATGCTGATGAATGTGGGGGTTCTAAGGCAGTCATAGAAACATCTACTGAGACACTTAGGGCACAAATGGAGAGAAGTACAGAGACACTAAGGGTACAAATGGAGAGAAGTACAGAGACACTAAGGGTACAAATGGAGAGAAGCACCGAGAGCCTGAGGGGGGAACTGCATGCGACGTCCAAAGACGTATGTGGTGAACTTGCCGCTGTGCGCCGTGTGCTCACTGAGCTCTCACAAACCCTTAGGGACATGCATGGATGTGAGCAGGCAGAGACATCATCCGTTGCAAGTTCCGTCCAGGGCAGCCCCCAACGTAGATCTGGGAGGAACCTGCGCTCCACAGGCAGGGGTGCCCCTGATACCCGGAGAGGGGGCTTGCAATAGCGTCTGCCCACTGACAATGAGCATCTTTGGACACTGGTGTTCGGGGGGGAGGTAGGAGGGTGGAGGGGGGGTGTTGGGCTTTCTTGGGTGGCGGGTCGATGGGGTGTGTAATATAATTTCACATATGCTATAAACATTACATAATCATCCAATGAGATGTGTGGACATTGATCTTTGTGTACGAGGCCTTTATTGGCGTACAGTCCACATTGTGCATGTTCCAGACACACACAGTGCCACAAGTCCCGTGTCCATGTAACAACCACCAGGCGTGAGTGCTAGAAGCATGAATCTATGATATTCTGACGAATTTCACGGGCCTCCTGTGCCTCGCGGACTCCTTGAGGTGCTGCCACATCCCCACCCTCATCATGACCATCTTCAGGTGCTTGCAGTTCTGCGTCAGGGGGCATGGGCACATTTCTACGTACGCACATGTTGTGTAGCATGACACATGCCATGACCATCTTTGCAACCTTCTCATGGCGGTACAGGAGTGCCCCGCCAGACCTGCTGAGGCAGCGGAAACGAGCCTTCAGTAGGCCGAATGCCTGTTCAATGACTACACGGGTACGTGAGTGGGCATGGTTGTAGTCCTCCTCATGCTGGTTCTGTGGGTTCCGGAGTGGTGTAAGGAGCCATCTCTTCAGTGGATACCCGGCATCACCTGTATGTGGACAATAAAGGATGTTTGTGGAATGACATTGCTACGTACGCACCCCCCCCCTTCCTGCCAGGTCATTGCCGCATCACATACCCCACATTATCATGCATGAAATGAGACTCACCGAGTAGCCAGGATCTGTTCCCTGCGTGTCGCTCCATGTAGCGTGGTATTGTAGAGTTCCTCAAGACCATAGAATCATGGGTTGATCCAGGAAATCGGGCACAACAATGTGTAAAGATCCTGTTGGAGTCACACACCATCTGTACATTAAGAGAATGATATTGTTTCCGGTTGCGGTACTGGGCCTCCATGGCATGTGGGACAACCAATTCCACATGGGTGCAGTCGATGGCACCAATGCAACCCGGTATGCCGGCCAGTGCATGGAATCCCACTTTTGTGTTTGTAATCTCCTGCTCCGAGCGTGGTAAAGAGATGTAGTCGTCTGCGTGCTTCAGGAGGGCATCGAGCACTTGCAATAGTGTCCGTGACAACAGTGGCTGTGATATGCCATGCAACTGTCCGACTGTGTGCTGGTAGGTGCCTGTGGCCAGGAAGTGGAGTACAGACACCACCTTCAGTAGGGGTGGGATGGCGGTTGGGCTATCTATCATGCTGACAAGGTCAGCGTGTGTCATGTTCACAATGGCGGTTATGGTGTCCCCGTCCAAACGGTAGAGGGTGTGGATCTGCTCAGCAGTGAGGTTGAACGGATGAGCTCGGAGGCGTGGGATTGCGGGCTGCCTGCGTGGTGGTAGTGGCTGTGCTGGTGGCCCTTGCTGGCCCTGCCTTGCCCTCCTCCTCCTCCTGCGTCTCCTCTGTGCGGCCGGTTGTTGTAGTAGTTGGTGTTCGTCTTCTTCTTGAAGTTGTAGTACTTGCAGTGCTATCAGGTCCCCCAGGGCCAACATCGCTAGTCCTGCCGGTAGCATTTTGGAGTGGGTGTGGGAGGGGGTTGGGTGTGCAATTTATGTGTTTTCAGGCTGTATAGCCTCCACCTGTGGTGATTCATTCCACCTGTGCCAGCTGCAATCCCCTTTGGGCGAGCACGTCCCGCACACAACGCTGCAATGTGACGCATGGCATCTTGCTATTACAATCATGTATTTAATCCCGATGGCAGTGAAATATTGGTTTATATGTTCATTCTGCTATGGTCCCATTGTTTCACATACTATCTTTGCAGTCGCGAACAAACTTGTGAAGGGTCAGTGGAATGTAGTACTCAATTGACGGCGGACCCTCATGCAGCACTGTACCGAGGTTCACCGACGGGCGGGGCGTCCCATTTGTGAGTGAAGCCAGTTGCCATTTTCACACACTGCCGCACTACATGGATGAATTTGTGATTTCAAGCGGTCACAGATGCCTTTTCGACGTGATGTTGCAAATGAGGAATTCGAAGGACAGCGCTTTCGGTTTTCAGCTAGCGGCGAGGAGACGCCCACAGGTCTGACTGCAAATATAACGTTCTATTGTTTAATGTCCTTGGGACAGGGGCCATGGCGAGAATGCAATGATTGATATGAATAGTATGGGATGCGCAATAGCGTAGTGGACGATAAGGCAGGACGTTCCCAAATACATGTTACTTCACAACTCTAGGATTCCGGGCTGGAGCACAGTGGAATTTGCAGACTGCATTACGCACAGACTCAATGGAAATTTCTAATGTGATGTGAGTAAATAATCAGGCGTTTTTATACCGGGATGAGGGAATGATGTATGGATGCATGGACAGATGATTTAATTGAGAGTTTGCCATGTACATGGCTTTTCGGAATCTATCCCCTTCCCCTGCGCTATGTGATGCAGAGCTGCCATAGTGGGACCATCGTCGATCTGCCCTTGTTGAACCCTCCCTGTCTCGACGCGCCTTCAAACACTTGTGTCTATGCACGTTACTAATCCCATCTAATGGATTCTGTCTTAACAGACGCATGCACACAAACACTCGTTTGTAATAGTGTTTTCACCTCGATTTATATAGTTATGATTCGCAAGTGATTTTTGGGTGGAAATAATCCTTTTGAGTGGGCTAGCATGCAAATGGCTGTAGATTTAGTGTGATCATTGAAGTGAGTAATACAAATGAAGTTCTGATGCCCATTCTATTCTTTTTCATTTCATTTGGGTGACAGGTATCTCCTCCCCTTTTGCCGCTGCCATCTGTATGCCACTCCTGCAGATGGCTTTTACTCCCGACACCTGCTGCTTCGAGTTAATCAGTGGAGCACCATTACGATCTTATGGGACGATCGCCAATGGGCCACATGCCCTTACGCAGTACTAGTGGCTAGGAGCTACATATCAACCTTTCAGCTGGACTAGTGCCTACCTAATGGGACGGCCCTGCGGTTCTAGGCGCTTCCATGTTGCCTTTTTGAACGTGAATGTAGCCCCTGTGTACCATGAAGGAACAGGGCGTCACACAAGAAGAAGCTGGTCATTTATTGCGGATGCAGCCCACAGTAATGAAAAATATTTTGGAGTTTATGACCTAATAGCTGTATGGGCTTGGTGAATTTGATGTGCATTAAAATTTGATTCTGATGTCAACCGTGTAGCGTTATTCTTTGCAAGTAATGTAGCATATTCCTATTTGTGGAGCGATGTACCTACGTGGAGTTGTGCAATGTGGGCAGGGAGTGGTGTACAGGCACTCAGTAGGGCCATTTACGGTTGGTTCACGATGCCGTAATTCTCACCATGGCGGAATGGTACTTTCTGCCATGCTTGATGACGTTAAGTAAATGTTCGCTAGGGTCAGAATTCGCGTACCGTTGCGCCATGGTGGTAATTACGGTTTTGCATGGCGCGCGTGCGCGTACTTGGTGCAGTTAGCGTTGGCGTTCACTACGGTGTCGCTGATGGCATCGTACTTTACGGTGACGGGTCATAATCGCACCGAGCGGTATTCGATGGCGGTATTACATTTCCGCCATCGTTTTTCGATTTCCGCCAGGGTCGTAATGAGGGCCAAGATGTATGAGTGAGTGACTGTTGTGCGAATAAGTATGAAGGTGATGGTGTGTTTTTGAATGTTCTGGGTGGGTGGGTGTGTGCCTGTGTAGAGAATGCAAAGGTTGGAGGCAAGAAAAGGTGTATGAGTGAGTGACTGGTGGTTGAATGAGTATGAATGTGATGGTGTGGTGTGAATGATCTGGGTGGGTGTGTGCCTGTTTAGAGAATGCATTGAGAAGATGTAAGAGAATGTGTGAGCGAGTTACTGGTGGGTGAACGAGTATATGTGCAGTAGTGTGTGTTTGAATGTTGTGTTGTGTGCCTGAGAGGTGAATGCATTGTGAATGAATGTGAGAGGGGATATACGGGTGAGTGACAGGTGGTTGAAAGGGGATGCATCCGTGCATGTGTGTGTAAGGCCCTGGGAGACTGGGGATCACTGGAGTATTTTGACACATCCTTTATTGACTTTGCATGTTTTACTGGTATTTTCGGGCAAAGCCAAGTTTATGAGTATCATTACCTGGCTAGACTGGCATTTTGGTGCAGTCAGTCTAGCCATTGCTTACTGTGGTATGACATTTATCACTCGGCATCTTTAAAAAGAAAGCATAAGTAGTGTTACCTCTGTAGACCGATGTTTTGGTGTAGGGGCCTGTATATTTTTTTACTGTAGCATGACTTTATATTAACTGAGCATCTATGATGAATCAAGCATGATAAGTGTTTCAATGGGTCTAGACCGGCTTACAATGGAACCAGTTTGGACAGGTTATCATATTGTGACCTGTCACTTCAAATGGCCAAACCAATGGGAGTATGTTCTGGCATGTATTGGCAGAGCCAGTTTTGTGCCCAGTGCCAGTGAGGATACTATAAAAGAACATCTTAAAGCGAACATGAGTATGGTCTTATATGGGAATACTAGCATATGTTGGTGGAGCGAGCATAGAAATGCATTGGCACAGCCAGCATAAACATGTTTTTATACTGGCATATATAGCATGATAATGCATTAGGAAATGCCCTGAACACTATTGGTGACATGCATCTACTGTACTTTTTTCATGATTTACCCTACACTCTACAAATCCGTTTGTTGCCCTTTTGCCCAAATTGTTGGCCTTTTACCCACATTTTCACAGAAAGTATTCTGTCTATTGCACCATTTTAACCCATTATTCAAAATAATTTCAGGGTAGGGAGAAGAATCCCCCCCCAACCTCCAAACCCATTTTCGTTAGTTTGGGCTCCCTCGCAGCGCTCTGTCGCAATTGCATACTTGTTGCAAATATTTACACCCTCCAAAAAACTACTCACCAGCCACCACTGGTGGCTGATATATTTGTGTACCAGGCACTGCCCCTTCTTTCTACGTCTCGTGAAACATTAAAGCTTTGATTAAAAAACATATTTACTTCTTTCACTTACAGTAGTGCATGCCCCTACAGCAGCATAATCATCATGGACATTGCACACACGTAGTGGTCCGGGCCAGCCCCAGGTGTTGCGGCCCTGTTCTTTGTTAAGGATCTTGGGGGGCAAAGGGGTGGGCCCATATTTTGCGCTAGGCCATTGTCTGACAAAGGGGTAGTGTGCAGTGCACGCCATGATGTCTGCCAGTGAGTCCCCGGGTAAGAAGCAACTTGTGTGTGTTTTTCATTTAAAACACTGTGTGGTGTCACAGATATATGTGTGCAGCAATGATATTACATTAAATGGTGGGGGATCTTAAGTCCTCTTGCACCCAGTATTACGCTTATATAATAAGAACTGTGTAGGGTATTGGGTATATTGAAAGAACCTTTCCCAGGTATTATATTCCAGCAAAGATAACATTATCAGGTGCACTCCCCTGTGTGCACGCATACCAGTCTAATAGGTTTCTTCTATTGTAGTGGTAGCTGACTCAAAGATACATTTATAACAAGGGAATTTGTTGATGCTAAATCCTGGTCAATTATTTAATTGTCAGGCCTGCCTCATCAGCATTTTGCTCCTGGGTAAAAAGCAGCACACGCCTCCCCAGGTCAGTGTTTTTTGGCTGGTTTAACACAGCAACGCCACAGATAACGAGTATTTCTGTGTCCATTGATCTATAGATAGCTGTAGCCTGCATTAGAGATTTTGGTTACCCTGTTAAAAGTACTGCATTATGTATGTTTTACATATAGACCGCACGTCGAATATGGAAAATGACATTCCCCAAATGTTGATCATGGACAAATCACATCTCCCTCTGTGCCTCGGTTCTTATATCTTCCTGAAATGAGAGCTTCCAGAAACACGGGTGCTAGATGCATCTGAAAAATCTGAAGGTCGTGTGCAATCACTTCCTGTGATGTCACTTGGGGTGGGGTCAAATGACATCACTTAATGTGATGTCATCAGGGGGTCAAGGGTCATGTGAAGTCACTTCCTCTGCCCCTGGCATTTTGGTGAAATTATGTCCCTGGGAGGTGGGCTGGTTACCTTGAGCTATATGGTTTGGGTCCCTAAAGGGGGTGAGAAGAAGGAATGAGCTGGCCCTCAAAAACAAGGTTAACATGTTTTTGCTCCAAGAACTACTAGCCAAGCTAAGGGCATCCTTATCCAAAGTTAATCGACCCGTCTCCGTGTCTGTTTCAGAGGAAGGCATGGGAGGGTGGGCGGAAGATGGGTCAGAGCAGGACCAAATGCAAACAAGTTGTCCATGGATCCCAGGGCAAGACGAGAACTTTCATGAGGGGGGTTAGGTGGAATGGGAGGGATGGGACCAAAGGCAGTGGGGACAAAAGGGGAGACAGTGGGGCGGTCAGCCTGGCTTGAGAGTAGACTCTCAACTTCATTGACTGGTGTGTTGGTGGTGACCGCATAGACTGGATGCCCTGCTATGGTAGACGAATTTCCATTGATGGCCATTCCTCGTTGGGACATGCTTGGGAATACGTCCTCAGGGCACAAGGTAATTGGGCCACTCGGTCCGCGCCCAGAGTGGCTACCTGCTGTAAAGGTTTTCCTGCCCAGATCACCATGATCAAGCCCCAAGGAATACTTGGTCACAATTGGTGGAAAATGAACCTCCCCCATTAATGAGGAGGTGCTACAAGATATCTCAATGGTGATGTCCATTGGATAAGTGGGGGATTTGGGGAGATGGGTGAAAGCACTGCTGCCTCCATTGTACATCTTCCAGTATCTTCCTGTGACTTTTCAACAGTATTGGCCGCCATGACTCAGGCACAGGCAGTCCCCCCATCCCTGCTGTAGGCCCAGCTCTGGCTCTGACTGGCTCTCACCTCACCTCACAATTTTGTTGGAAGCTCCTTCGTTGCCAATCCAGCACTCCGGGAAAGTGCCCTGCATGCCGCTAATGAGAGCCCTCCTGGGTCAAAACAGAATGCATTGCGGGGACCAACACCCCGCGCCCTTTTCTCCATGGGACTCACCCTGATGGGGCAGGGCTTGGGTCGTTGAAGGTGGGGGGCGTGGCCAACAGGAATCCACCAATTAGAGCCCTCCTGGGCTGAAACAGAATGCAACACCAACAACCCGCACCCATGGAAAGAAATTCAGCAGGATGAAACTCCATGCACTCCTAACTCATGAATGACTTTTTTTTACAGCCCTAGAGGTCCATGTCTGTTATGAATTCCCTATATTGTAACATTATAAAACTGTAGTATCCTGGCAGAATATTACACCTGGATATAGGCAAACAGATTTACCGTTAATGCTATTTGGTCGAGCAGAATTACCGCCGGATTACAAGTGGCAGTCAGATAGGTAAATCCCCAATTCCATGGAGTCCTATAGGACTCCATGGGGGGATTTGCCTGCATTACTGGAACCAGTAATACCGGATATGGTACTGGTGCCGGCAATACAGTCTAATTTTGCCTTTAAGGCACCTAAGTTAATCATGTGCCTTACTTGCAAACTTGTAGTTTCACAGTCCAATAAGGTGCTGGTAACCGTTATTACCAGCCCTTATTTTCCGGACCAGCAAACTTGGAATGAGCCCCCATGTATCAACCTCAGAATGACGAAAAGCAGACCCATGCATGCCTGACTTGTGACTGACATTGCTGGTCTGGCATTCAGTCTTAAAATTCCCCACTTCCCTTTAATAATTGAATCAATTTCGGAAGAATGAAAGGCAGAGTTCCTCTGAGCCAGATTCAATTCTGGAACCTGCAGTTTGCAAATAGATCTCCCCAGTAGGTGCATTAATCTACTGAGACATCTTACTACAGAGTTTAATATGCTGTCCTTCTTGGATAACATTCAAGGATGCACAGCACTGACTTTACTCTTGCTAACTACCCCACTTAACCTCACCAAACCCCACCCTTTTCCATAACCGTTCTCTCCCTGCCTGAAGACTTTTAAGTTATTTTGTGTTTGCTTGTTTTCCAATGAATTAGCCAAACCTTCCCAAACTTCTCCCTCGAGATTCTCTGAACATGAATGTCTGTTTAAGTAGATTCAAGCAGAATCGGGCTAGAAGTCAAATCTGCAGGAAAATGAAAACTACCCGAACGTCACTAGGAGATTTGTGAGAGCTGTGATCTAGCCTTCTGTCAGTCTTCCTAAAGTCTCCACCCAGGTGGCCAGGCAGAGGCTTCCTCATCCTGACCCTGGGGGTGGTATTAGTGAGGAGGATTATCTGGGAGGTGAAGGGCCCCAAGGCAACAGTAGGACTGTGCTGGGTGAGACGCTGTATTTGTGTTCTTTAAAGAAGGAAGTATCTGAGATACCGGCATATGCAATAGCGTGCTGTCAGAGAACGCTTTTTTTTCTCCCAATCTCAATATTTCAATGTGGGGTGAAAACATCATAACCAGATATGTACTGAGAGTAAGAAACTACCTTGTAAAATCACTGACTTTCATAATGATGAAAGCTCCTATGATTCCCCAGAAAATCCTAAAAAAGAGCCTGTACATTTTACCAACGTAAACTCAACCAAAAATGCCCTGTAAAATTGAACCCTTCCTTAAATCTTTATAATACTCTTTTAGGGAATATAAATAAGGAAATAAATTAACTTGATGTTGATCCTTTCCATAGGAAACCTCAGATTTGCAATGTGGACTCAAAGTCCCACAATTCACAAAGTACTGGGATGAAGAAGAGGGCTGTAGAGGCATAGGACTGCAGGTTGTAGCCTATTAGGAATAATGACCCACACCTGATAGAGAGTGGGAGGTATAAAAAGCCCCCACAGGTGCAGGCCATGAAGAAGACTAGCAGTAGGAGGTGGAGTAGTCGTGAACACTCCACGTTGCAGCAGAAGCAGAATCTGGAGACTCTGGGACCACTGTCGAGTGTCAATCAGTTGCTGGTTCTGAGCGGGTCTTTGCCTCTAGAAGCGCTGAGTGCAGAGGTTGCGCAGCGGGAAGCATTGCATTTGGAATCATTACCCCCAAGAGACCAGAAATCAAGAGGCGGTGCAGCGGGAAGTGGGAACTTTGAAAGCTTTCCCTGAAGTAAGGCTGGCTCCGGTGACAGGCAAGAACCGAAGATCCTCTGGAGCAGAGAAAGCTTCTTTTTTGAGTGGCGAGGAATGCAGGAGACCGGAATAAGCAGGTTGCCGAGCCACGCTAAGCAGCAGAAGCAGAGGATCTGGAGGCAGCAGAGTGAGCAGACGCACACGCCAGACCCGTTGAGTTCACTGTTGAATTGTGACCCCAGAGCACTCTGTGAACGCCCGCTAGCCAAGCCGGGTTTTTACAAACAAAGAACCAATTTTCATATAGTCAAAGGGGCAATTAAACCTTATTCTGAATACTGATCTAATGTGAAGCTGACTACTAATTCATATGACAACCAAGCTGATATAAAAAGAAGGAGGTGGCAGAATAAGAACTTAAACTGTCCGAAGAAGTGTGGGTGTGATTTTGTGGACCACAATAAAGGTCAACAATAAGAAAGGGCAATAACCAGAGGAGGCAGTATAAACGACTATTGTCAAAGCCAAAATAGAATTGTCCCAAGGTAAGTTAGAAAAAACAACATTGCCAAAGTCAAGGGAGGGCACGTAAGAATTGAAGTCCTTGTAAAGCATATTTCCCATATATAAAGAAGGTCATAAGAGAAACTGTGTGTTTCTTGTTGTCCCGGAAGAAATACATAAAATTAAGTTGTGAAGTAAAAGCCATTGCAAACGTGTTGGAAGATAGTCCTTTAACACAGAAGTACTTGTAGTTAGCAGTTTGTATTCTGTCCTGGTAGAGGAGTACACCAGGGCAGATAACCTTGTAGTAGTAGGCCTGGCAGGTGAGTGGATTAGGTGGACATTATTGAAGTACTGTGGTGTGGTTAAAAATCTTGAAGAAGAAGTTGAAGAAGCACTAAAGTGTTTTAGTGAACTGTTATAAAATCATCCTGACAAATTAATATTGCTGAAGCAAAAGTGTATGCACTGCTGCAGGAACTTCTATCTTTGTTAAAACAGGTGCTGTGAACTGTTGCAGAATTTTTCTAACTAAGACATTTCTCTGGATCCTAATAAAATAAGGAAGTATTCCTGATTTATGAAAAGAAGTTGCTTTGAAAGTGGAAAGAGGAAAAACCTTGTTGAACAAACCTGAACTATTAGAAGTTTTGTTGTCGCGTTTCAATCCAATAGAACTGCACTGGCACTTTGTTGTTGCGAGTTGGAATCAAAACAACTGTATTGGAACTTTTGTTGTCGAGTTTGAAGTAAAATAACTGCATTGGAACTTTGTTATAAGACAAGATTTCCTTACGCTTTTGGAACTGTTGGACAGAATCCTGTTTGAATCTGGGGAAGGGGAATTCCGCCAGATTGGAAGGAAGAAGAGTTACTGTGATGTGAATTTAGCTGTTATATTTGTTGCTTTTGAACTGCCATATATTACCTTGTTGGGTTGGTGTATGCACAAGTGTGAGGGACAGAAACCTCTAGTTAGAGTGTTTCCTTTATTTATTTTAGGCATGGAAATCCTCATCAGGGTAGGGATAGTGTGGTGTTTATCCATACTTTTCCGTTAATGTAATGACATCTTTTTGAAAATCTTCACAAACCTGTCCACCCCACATTTCTGACCCCTCAAAGAGCCCACATATAACTTTTGAAACAGTTTGTCTGGGCTTACTCTGTAAGACTGGTGTAACATTGTTATTATGCACGCATTATAGATTTTAAGTGATCATTAAAAATGAAAGAACAATGCACACATTTAAAAAGAGCCAGTTTATAATGTTAGAACAATACCATTGTTAAATAGCTAATTTTGCCAAGAATCCACATCATTTTGATTTTCAAAATGGCCTTCTGTTTTGGAAAAGGTAACGCAAAGATTAAAACCAATTATCAATTCATTCGTGGAGCACCACAGTATCGCTTAACTTGTCATGCTGGCCACTGACTGTTTGGTAGGGCTGCTGAACCCAGAAATGTGGTACAGTATAACCAAACACTATTATCAAAACAACAAATGCAGTTGTAGATACTGAAGCCTGGTCCCATGACTCTTACCTTACATATGGTGTCAGAACTCCAGTACCACATCCAGAGACTCCACAACCCAATTATCTCCCCCATATTGAAAATGCACTCTCAGTGTGATAGAAACTTCCTGTATGTCGAGGAAAAAGGATCACTCACAACTCTGCTGGTCTGGTGAACACTTTATTAGCAGTAACAGCACAAACCCAACAGCAACATGAGATACAAAGCTCTGAGCATCCCCTTACCTCCCAACGCCATGCCTTTATACCCCACAGGACACACATTTTCCAATGTAAGGGGTGGCCCTGACAGATCAAGGTTGCATGCTAAATTCATCTTCTTAGTAAAGAACAAAGCCTCATTATATGCGCCTTGGTCATGGTGCCCACACTGCTTAACCATTCCATACTCTTTGAGGCAAGCAAGATCACTAGCAATATGATGACTTCTGCTCCCCTATGCCGCTTATCTTAAGAAAGTGGGAACCTAGATCCTGCTTGCCTCTGCCAAAAGGGAAACACGTCAAAGTGAGAGATGAGAAGACGAGTATTCCAACATACTAAGCAAGCGGCTTTCATTGCAAAGACATGTGCAGTACGTCCTACAGTGTCCACCTTGCTTAAGCAAGAAACACTGTTTAAACCTGGTAGATTACAGAGACTATGCACTATAACACTGCAGTGCCAGGCACAGGGAGTACATAACATTTTCATTTCCCAATTCTCCTCCACAGTCCCCTCTTATGAGACCTTCATTACAGTCTCATTACAATCATCAATAGAGGAACAAACATCACATTCCAGCAGGTGTTAACACTTCATATCTTCTTCAAAATGATGGCAAAGTAATTGAACAGGTTTTGACACATCAGAACAGGTGTTACATAACCTATAGTAAAGGCTTTGGCCCACCATTGACAGACAAGACAGCCCCAAGATTATGATAATGACTATGAGCAGGATCTGTCCGATAGATACTCCCAGGGATCCCAGTTGCCCGTCGGTCCACAGCCCGAATGACCAGGATGCCGCTGGCCTAGTGTGCAGTAGGCTTACAGTATGCCAAATGAGAGTGCTGATGTCAGAGATATTGCTTGTGTTGAAGTGGGAAAATGGGAAAACACCCTCCCCCCATTCTCATCCAGACCCTGTCCTAGAGGATCACGGTCCAAGCACCCCCGGCGAGAGGAATTTGACCCACTCACTTCCTTACCAGACGACAAGGTATCATGTGTCCGCGGCCTACACACCCGAGGAGCCTGCCCAATACCACGACCTGGTCAAGCCGACGCCTGTGACATGGACCAGCTGACTAAACAACAACCACAAAACATCAACATCATTAGAGATGCCATGACGACATAGCCAACAGACAAGAACACACGTGCCACCATGCACACTGGTCACTCACACATCAACTCACACGATGAACATACTCAGTGCTATGAAGTAGCACACCCACGGACATGCATCGTTGTTATTTTTCACATAGGCTTCCTACAGCACTGCAGAAACGCAAGATGCCTGAAGAGCTTGTGTATGAGCTTGCAGATGCTTTCCCGCTTCCCTATCCCCATAGAGACACCATCCAATATATCTACTGCTGCTTGTAACACTCCATCGTCCCGCGACACCCATATTATGGATTATATATCGGCACCAAGAAACTAGCCCCGAGTAGGCCGCAAGCAAGAGTCCCCAGGCAGGAGCCTCTCAGACGAAAAGTCCTCCCAAGACAAAAAGCAAAGCGCTGACCACGCAGAACAAGCCCCAACGAGAGCCCACAGCCAAGGCTGCAATGTTGCAACCCACATGCTGCGCTCTCAGCGCCAAGATTACACCTGTCACCGCCAAGCGCCCCTCAGAGCCGAAATACAAATCAAATGCTCATAATTCTGCTCCAGCTACAGTCTCTCCAGACGTGACCAAGGTGAACTGACAAAATGCCAAGCTCATGAGACAGAAAGTCACCGGGGTCCCACGTCTGGGACACAGGTTGCAACAAAGAAGCAACAAGTTGGACACCTACACCGATGGGAAAGGCATGATCATCAGCCACTAGCAAGACCTGTCCATTGTTCCCCACTAACACATAGTTGCACATTGTTGCCAGCACCATGTACATCGCGAGGTGGGAACATTGATGGTCCCAGGCTTGGGAGCTCGCAAGAGAACCCATCAGAGTACGAGGGGCTCCTCACTGATGCCATTTCATCTAGCCAATCACCAAGTGTCCCCTTGTAACTAATTTGTTGTAGCAATTGTTAGGGACAGCCCAGGTGTACCACTTGACCCGTCCTCATCCACTAATATTCCTTCCTATAGGTAACTATACTAACCCTACCACTCGGGGAGCCAACCCGAAGTGGCGTTAGGTTTTGTGACAATTTGCTCAGGTGACGCGAGCAGCACGTCATGCCACGGTAAAAAGGGCCTGCGAGCCCCACTAACAGTGAGAGCGTCTCCCCGGATGCATACGGGCTGAGAACAATCCCTGCCATTACTATAATAAACAGCGGTTACTACTTTGCTCTTGTGGGTGCCTTATACTCCTTTTGGGACGCGGGAGGAGTTGGGGCCTCCCTAGCCCCGGAGGCCCGCGGACAGCTCTGGCGGCCCCCGGGAAATTACCCCGACAAGTTGGAGGCACTGCTGAGATCTGTTTGAGGTCTACCTAACCTGACGGCATCAGTACCAGGTCTCTTGCAACGAGGCAACCCGGCAGCGTGGCCCCCTCTGCCGCTGCCCCCTTTTGAGGACTACAGGACCATTGCGGAACTGCGAGAAGACCAGACAGCGCAATCCAGACATTGGCCATGAGGAGCCGACTTGAGAAGTATCCCGCCCGCGGTTGGCGACTGTCCAGACGTGGTCCAGACGAGGGGAGGTGGCGAGCCACTTTGGAGGGTTGCCTGCGGTCGAGCGGCCCCGGCTCACGAGGACTTGGTGACTATGGCACACCCAACCAGCAATCTAATGTTGTGCGGGAGGGGGGAGGATTTGTAAAGAGGGAGGCGGGCGGTTGTAACAGTGTGTGGAAATTGATTTTGACTGATCAGCGGCAATAAAGGTGTGAGGTGTAGCGGGACAGGCACAATAGCCGTCCCCTAAAGCATCACAAAGTAAATTGGGTGGGGCCCGGCACCCACGTGTGACTACTAGAGGGCGCAGATTGGTTCAAGATCGCGGACACCTGTATAAGAGGGGGGTGTGGCTTTCCTATGAGTTGATGTTGTAGATAAATGAGTAGATGAGGATCCCTACTAATTGAGTGTTGAAGCTCGCTAAGTAGATGACGTTTTCCCGCAGGGGGTAGCTAGATTGTTTACCGAGTGTGGAAGATAATTGGCTGGTGAAGCTCCTCTGGAGAGGAGGCGTGTCACACGCGAGGCGACGCAGTGTGCGCAGTCCGATTATACTAAGTAAATTGATTGTTGATTCCTCCACTCCAGACGAAGTGGGAAGACAGCTGTGGGGTTAACGGGGGATACAAATGCGCATTCATAAGGATCCAAAATTGTACGTACTTACAGTATCTTGTAGAGGTTGGTGACGTCGCCCACACGTCGCCCATAGGGCTTGTATAGGACATTGCGATCACCTTGCATTTATCCGGGGGTGGTCGGGCACAGGGGGTACGAAAGGGTAGGGGCAAAAGGGGGAGAAGCAGCCACGCACGGAGAACGCCGGCCGTGCTCAAAAGGGGAGGTGCCAAGGCGGAGAGGTGGCCATGCACGGAGAACGCCGGCCACGCTCGACAAGGGGATTGCATAAGTAGAGGGAACGGTCTGAGCAGACAGCAGGGACGGGAAGAAGGAGGAGTTAAGTTGGAGGTGTGCCAAGTACAGGAGGCACAGGAAGGTGGGGCAGCCCAGAGACACGCCGCACAGGACACACAGCCTGTGTGTCCACGGCGCCACGGCCAAAGGGGGCCATAGTTGTAGCATCGGGAAGAAAGGAATAACAAAACCATAATAGTGTAACATCAAGGATTGCTTTTCCTTTCAGCGGACAGTCTAAAGTCCCGAGCTTACGGGGCCAGGTAAAAGGTTGTCGTTATTGTGGGAAAAGTGAAATTGTAACATGGCCACGTACTATGGATCGTGGGCAGGAACAGGGTGGAGATACATGGGAAGCGCTTTAACTACACCACTCCAGCACATCTGCATGACATTATCACCACACAAGGAGAAAATAATAAAGTATAGTATTGAATGGACACAAGGAACGGACAACAAAATAAGGGTATCGTGCCTGCCCAACGGCAGCTTTGATACGTTTACCCATCGTTATCTGCTAACATATCTTCACAATACGTACAAGGGGAAGAAGTTAGCAAACCACTTAGAAGTTTTTGACCTTTGGAAGATGTTCCAGGGAACTAAACCAGGAGACCGGGTATGTTCACAGTACAGGGGGTAAAGGAGGAGAGGGGGATAAGGGAGGAAAAAGAGGTAAAAGAAAAGAAGGTGAACCCACCCAGCACTGAAGAAAGTGAGGAGGAGGCAGAAGGATCATTTACGGTGGCAGAGGCAAAGGTTAAAAAGGAAGGGGCAGAAGTACGCCGATGGCTAAGGTAGTGAAGAAGGAGGAAGGGGCGTTGTATCCAGTAACAGAACTTTGAGAAGCCGCCCGACAGCAACTAACGGCTGCTGAGGGATACTCCAACCCCGCATACAGCCCCCCACCATACGCACCCCCAGACGATTGTCAAAAAAGAATGGGGGCGGCGAGTACGGTAGATTCATCCACAACACCGGCAGGAACAGGGGGTGACAGGAGGGCCCTGGTGAATTTTGCAAACGTAGGGCCAGATGAGTGGGTAGTAGCACAGGTGCTTCTGAAGCTCCGGGGAACACTAACAGAGGAAGAGGAGAACGCAGTGAGAAAGGTAAATAAGGAAGAAAAGGATAACACACAAACAGGGCACGAGGTAAGTAAAGGGAGAAAAGGGTGGCGGAATTGAGGAACGTGCGAAGCGCACTGATTAGGCAGTTCGAGAAGGAAACACGGAAGAGACAGGAGGGAAAGAAGGAACATAAGGAAGAGATTGCGAGAATGAAGGAACAGGCGGAAGAAAGGAAAAAGGAAGAAGAGCGCATAAGGGCAATAGCAGAAAGAATGGCACGCGCAGAGCACAGGGAGATGAGAAGGAAGGAGGAGGAGAGGGAAGAGAATGATAGGGAAATGGGACTCTGGAAAAACATTATATCTGAAAGCGCACGGAAGTATGAAGAAGGGAAGGTTATAGAAAGCATTCTAAAGAGGGAAGGGGGAATATGGGGGAGAAAGGAAGACGAGGAAAGGATACTAGCAAAGGTGAGTGCAGAGGTATTGGAAGAGCTACACAGGAAATGAGCGGAAATAGGTGCCGAAGTAGTGGAGACAAAGGAAGAGGAGAGAGGAGATAGGAGGGTGGAACATAGAGCAAAAAAGTACATGCGACAGGACAAGGTGGTGGCATCAACATCCACACAAGGGGCTGTGGTTAAGGGAGGTGAGTACACAGATGTGGACTTAATAGATTTAAGGACAGTGACAGTGGGGGGAAAACGCACAGAGTGGGGATTGACATTTCCTGATGGATTCTGCAGCGACGAAGAAGAAGGTTTGAGCGGCAGTGGAAGAGATGGCAACAGGGAGAGTTTAGACAAATTATACATAACGCGCACTAACTGCGAGTCACGATGGGCATGCGGGAGACGGGGAGAACAAAACACAGGAGAAAGTAGGATAAGGGAGGCAACAAGGAAAACACCACGCCCACTGACACCCACCCCCGTACACACACCATATATTGGCAGACTTAGAAACCTCCCAGTGTGAAAACAGAATCAAAATATCGAGGTTGAGTACCCCAAAAGGAAATAAACCGAACACGGGTTACAAAGGAACATACAAAGTACTTTATTTTATACTGAATCCAGTTACAAAAACAGAGCAAAATCAGATAGCTATCGGCCCTCAGTACAACACAATGAACTCCAGCGTGGGTCAGTGTGTTCAGTGAGAGACGTTGTACATTAGAATGCATTCGCTTTTTATACACTTGGTGGGCGCGATGTTCAGCCCTACTTCGGGTTAATATTCCTTTTAATACATCACCGAACTAAGGTTCGTGCCAAGTCTCAAACAACCGCATATAACTGGTTTGCCTTTAATACATGTATCAACAAACCTATGCAATAACTGTGTATTCTAAGATTTTCCATGCAGGCCTTCTTAAAAATTAATACAATGTAGTTTAAACAGATGTTCTTAGTTCAGTTTTTTGAATACATTGTCTCAACATATGCTCGTGGATTAGTTTCTTTGCACGAGTAATCCTTCTACACATAGGTCAACAAAGGACAAGGTCTCAGTTCACGACCTCAACAAGTGGCCTGCAGGCAAGTTACACATTAGCTATGTATAGAGGTCAAGACGGCCATGTTGTATTCTGGAATGACATCGTCCACCATTTTAACTCACAGGGTGACTTTTACACAACGAATCCTGAAATGGCGGTTTGACCTAAAATGGAGGCTTACATTTTAAGGTCAGGACCTTGCAACACGGATTTCTTTCGCAAGCGACTTTCGAGCAGCTTGGCGTAGGCCAATATTAATATATTTATTACAATAGGAGGCACAATATACTTTCTCTTTCGAAACCAGGACGCAGGCAGGAAGAACGAGCAAGCACGGCAACAATAGGACAAGAAGGTAACAAGAGGGGGAGGAACGATGTAGGAGGAGAGAGGATAAACAACAGCATTAAAGAGTTACCAGATATGGAGGAAGATGATGAATATACTAACCTAACCACACACAGGCGGACTCCAGGGGAGGATAGGGAGTACAATCTAATGCCATTACTAGAGAGGGGAGGAGCAAGACCACAATATATCCCCTGGAAACATGCCAATAAGGAAAATATAAAATGCAGACTTTCATCCCTAAGTGGTGGAGCTGGGAAGTGGATATATGAGATGGAAAAACAAACTGCAGGGCAAACATTAGCGGTGGGAGACGTGAAGGGCCTCTTAATCGGCTACCAGTCATTTGGTCGAAATCCAAATGGTCGAAATTTTTTTTTTTTTTTTTTTACATTTTTTTTTTTTGGGGGGTGTTCCCCCCAACCCCTGTTTTTATATCTGATTTTATTTTAAACTTAACAAAACCAAAAAACTTTTATAAATACATTTTTTTTAAAATTCGACCATTTTTTTTTCGACCATTTGGTTTTGACCAAATGGTCATTCGATCTTTTTTTTTCAACCAAATGAGCGGACACCTCTTAATGGGGGATGCCGCTGACGACATCTAGAAAAGGTTGGGAATCCTAGGGGTAACAATAAACGACACGGCACATGACGGAGCACCTTTCGCCAACTGCATAAATGCGCTCTGGCAGGCATTAAGGGTCCAATACCCAGACACTTCAGACATAGGAGCAATAACCTCACACAAGATGCGTGAGAATGAAGATCCTGTTGATTACATCCAGGAGATTCAGGAGAAGTGGCGCTTGGAAACGCGGGAACCGTGGGACATAACACTAGGAATTTTCCACCACATACTAATACAAGGGCTCCCAGAGCAAGTACAAAGACAGTTGAAGAAGTTGGTGGGGATGGAAGCTAAAACCTGGCCAGAAATACAACTGACAATAGTGCACTTCTACAGGATGTGGCAGGAAAAGATGAAACAAAAGGAGGAAGATAGAAAGACAGAGGAAGCAAAATTGGTCCAAAAGAAGTTATCAAAATACGCCATGGAGGGAGCAATGATAACAGCACCCGCACCCACACAGACCACAGTGACACAAGACACAACACCGCAACAGGTATTACCAATGCAGCAAGCACAGGTGATGACACAACAAATGCCTCCACCCACACCATACATAGAGCAAACGGGAGGAGGTTATATGCAAATGGGAAACGGGTACTCCAATAACTACAGAGGGAGGGGCAGACAAATGAGAGGGAGAGGATATGGCCCACCTACACAACAACAAGGGGGAGGGTTCCGGGGTTACAATAAACAAGGACAGCAGGGGTGTCAAGAAAACATGGGGGGACGTCAATGGCAAGCACAGGAACCACCGACATGTTGGATATGTGGGATGGTGGGATACATGTCAGGCACATGCAGAATGAGACCAGCACAGGCAGCTTGGGGGGAGCAAGGACAGCAAGGGTCTATGGGGGAACAGCAAGTTTACCAACAGCAGGGGACACAGCAACAACTATCACCACAACAAGCACAGATGCCACAGCCACAATTACAAATGTACACACAACACCCACAACTGCCACAACAACAACAACAACAGACACTGCAAATACAACAGCAACCAAAACCACGCATACAAACATACACGCAAACGCAGCAGCAGCCAATTGTAAGAAGACAACACCAGGTCCAAACTGTGCAGCAGCTCACACAAATACAGAACAATGCAACAACACCCACTGACAGACCTGTAGCACAGACACAGCTGGGGAAGGTGACAATATTGGGTCACAACCCGTACACGGGAAATGGACAGTCACTGTACCCACAATAGGACAGCCCACAGATGTCTTTGATGTGTCCCATCCTATCAGTAACACCTAACCCTGCGTAGGAACCACGCATACACGTGACAATAGGTGACAAAAAATGTTCCTTCTTAGTTGACACAGGGGCCACTAGGTCATGCATAAGGGAGGGGAAGTTTCAACTGTCAGGCGAAACTATGAATACTCAAGGATTCTCTGGGGCTCGAGGGTTGGTTCCCTTCACTGATAACATCTCCTTATCTGTAGGTGATCACGATATGTCTCTCCCACTGCTATACTCAAAACAGTCACCAGTAAATATACTAGGTAGAGACATCATGAGCAGATTGAATATGCCAATCTCCTTTACTGAAAAGGGAATAATATGCTCCACACCAGGCATCAACATGCTCACAGCACGGCAAATACTACAGGCTTACTGCGGCAAGACAGTAGCCAGAGCAGAACAGTAGATGGAGACCTCTTCCAATATGGGACCAACATGGCAATAGCATGGCTACCAGGAATTGAAGGGAAAACTTGGAGGATGCCAGCAGCTTACCTTTTTAGACCCGAAACACCAGCCAGCGAAAAGGAAGGGACAAGGATATCACTTAGCATTCAGAGCATTGTAGCAACACCAGACTACATTGCAGTGCATGCACAAGATAGGGAAGGGAGAGCATGGAGAGCAGTAATAGCACTAGCAGAGGGGTGCCGACTAACCTAGGTATCTGATGAGGAGCTCTTCTCAGACGATAATGGTCAGGGGGAGATGGTGTTTGAAATGAGCATCCACATCTGGGTGACAGTGACATACAGAGAGGTAGCACAGAAGATGGCACTTGCGCTAGAGGCACCAGCCACTATCGCTGTACCATTTTACGAGGAAGATCTGGCAGAAGTACCTGCATCTCTATGGACCACCAGTCCATATGACGTGGGCTGCATCAAAAGCATTGTAGGGGTGAAAATAAAATTGAAAAAAGGAGCAATACTGCCAAGAGTAAAACAATACCCACTATCAAAAGAGGCAGATGAGGGAATATATGAAACAATAACAGTACTAATAAACAGAGGTATACTAGTACCATCAGAGTCTCCATGCAACACTGCTATGTACCCTGTGTGCAAGGCTAAGGGATGGTCTTGGTGTTTCATCCAGGATTTAAGACCCCTCAGCCCCATTGTAGAAGCAGAATACACTATAGCGGCTTATCCACCCACTATACTATGTGGAATACCAGCAGAGGCGTCACGATTTACAGTGATTGACCTCAAAAATGCATTTTTCTCAATACCTCTACACCCTGACTCACAAGACTTGACAATTTTCACATACCGCAACACAAAATGGAAACACACCAGGCTGCCGCAAGGGTACTGCGAGTCACCATCCATCTTTAACAGGGTGATACAAATGGACTTGGGTAACATTGAGATGGAAAGAACGGTGCTGCAATATGTAGATGACATAATCATCTGCAGCACCACAGAAGAGAAGTGCAGGGGAGACTCCGTCCAAATGCTCACAGTATTAGCAGGAAAAGGGTACAAGGTGGACAAGGAAAAGCTGCAGTACTGCCAAGAACAAGTACTCTACATAGGCCAGATCATTTCACAAAATGGAAGGAACATTGCACCACAAAGGGCACAGGCCATAACCAACACACCACCGCCACAGACAGTGAGAGAACTGCAGCAGTCATTGGGCCTGTGCAATTACTGCAGGGCCTGGGTTTTTGATTACAGCTCATACATAGGACCACTGCTTGAGGCCCTCAGAGAAGTGCAGAGGGGGGAAAAGAAGTTTCATCTTTTCACATTGTAGCTCAGCAGTAATGAGGGCAGTACTGACATAAAAAAACTAGCATGGGACACAAACCAGTAGCTTTCTACAGTGGACACCTGGACCTGGTAAAGTTAGGTCACTTCCTGTGTGAACTGTAACGCTCACCTGGTTCCCCCGGAGGCGCAGGTCTTGATCTGGCGAGGATACTGTCTTCAGTGTTAGGCGCAGGGTTCGTTTTGCTCCCGGACGGGGCCCCCTTCCCACCGACAGTTTAAGCTGAAGAGTGAGATGTCTGCAAGGGTAAACCAAGGTATTAGTGTTTGGAAGGTTTGGAAAGTTCCTTGCCCCCTCTCGCCCTTTCTTTCCCCGTGGAACTGGGTTGATATTGCGCTTACCTTATATAGGTAATTGCCGGGCTCTCCATCCTGCGTCTTGTGCAGGGGCGCTGGGTCCAGTTGCTTCACTGGATGCGAGCTCTGCCTCTTGATAGCAGAGGATTTGCTGAGAGCGAAGACGCCGTTAATGCACGAGCGTGCCTTGTAAGTAATAAAGTTCCTTTTAGATTGTTCTCTTCTCTTTCAAAAGTCTTAAGTCTTTAAAGTCTATGTCTTTTCCCTTTTCAGATGCTGTGGCGATGAAGATTATCCTTCTAATGGCACGTAAGTAGAAAGACTGTTCTAGCGCTGTAGAATGCACCGTAATGTCTCTTTTGTCTTTGCAGGTGCCGAGGAGCCGCGCGAACAGATTGGAAGCAAACGTAACACAGGTGAGCAGTCTTGTAACTAAGCGTTACTAACCGAAGTATCTTGCCTTGCAGGTGCCGGAATGCAGCGCGAGCTGAGTTGGTATGGGCGTAACACAGGTAAGCAGGCTCTGTAGTTAAATATTACTGACCGATGTTCTTTCTCTTTGCAGATGTCGGATGCCGGAAGAGAAAGGCAGAAAAAGGCGCTTCGGTTGCTGCCGTTGGATTAGGTAAGTAGATTCGCTGCCTTTGCTTTAGCCTAACCTGTGCCCTTGTCTTGCAGGAGCTGCAGAAGACTGAAGAAGACTGAAGGTTGGATCCCAGCAGGTTATTTCGTATTCACAGGATCTGGAGCTGGAGGTTTCCTGGAGCTGACACGGTGAGCGTCCTGCTGCAGATGCAGAATAACGCGAAGCACGCGAAACCAATCGGGTGTGATTTAAATAGCCTTCTGTAGTGCTTAGGCGTCTTCTTCCATGGCCCCACCCAGGTAAGAAAAGAGTTCCAGATTTCTAGAAGAGTTCCTGTGTTCTGCTTCCAGGGAGTGGCTCCTGCTCCACCCAGACAGAAAAGTAGTCCCAGGCAGAGAAGGATCAGGAGACCAGTTAGCTGGTAAGTAAGCAGCATGGTCTGCTACAGGTAGGTCCACCAAGCACTCTTACCTAATATGAGATATGAGCCCGGCGCTTCCAGTGCCGGGACCGGTCACCATCATGAGCCTGGCGCCACTGACGCCAGGACAAGGTCCAAAAGGTCCCAATCGGGACTGGCTGGTTCCTGGGATCAGAGTTATGGGCCTGCTTCCAAGGTCGTGGGGCAAGTCCTTACCCCTTGGAAGCAGGGATCATGACATGAACAGAGTTTGGCAGCCGCAGCCTTTGCGGTGGAAAAATCATCCTCAATTACAATGGGCTGCCCAACCACACTGTGGGCCTCATTACACGGTTGGCGCTAAGGGATTACCGGCACCGGTGCCGGTAATCCCTTAGCGCCATACTACGAGGTCCCTCAGCGGGTCCCGTCCTTAACGTGTGGCAGGACCACATGTTAAGGAAGGAACCCGCTGAGGGACATCAGGGCAAATAACGGTACCGCTAATAGCGGTACCATCATTTGCTCCTTCACCATTCCCATTGAGCCCTATGGGGGCTGAAATGGGAATGGGGAAGGGCCTTGGTGAATGGGGAATTACCGCCCCGCCAACCTTGGAATGGGGCGGTCATTCCCCCATTCACCAAGGCGGGCTCGGTAAAATACCGGCGGCAACCATGGCGCTAATAGCACCATGGTTACCGCCGTCCGTGTGTCAGAATGTACCAAAGTATTAACTGAAAAGGATACAATACTCAAAAGGATACAGGAGGTAGGGTCTTCCGGATCCCTGTTCACACGATTTGATAGTTGTGAAGTCAATTGAAGACCTTCCAAATGATACAACCCTCTGGCTGATAGAACAGGCAGAGCGATGGATCATTGGAAAGGGCGTGGGTAAGGTATAGAAAGCCAGCCTAAGACAAATTAAAGTATCATGAATAACTGCTCCAACCTGAGTATGATGAATTAGATAAGGACAGGAATGTTCACACTGACCTTTACTTTAGGGTAGAATAATCCAGAAGTCTCTTGATGGATTTGAATGAAGAACAAACGACAAGGAAGGGAAAATTAGTAAGGGAGACTTATCCCGAACGGAACGAGGCTCACGCTAGATACGGGTTGAATTCACCACAGGATAGCGTCCAAAAGTTCAGTTCAATGTCACCTTCCAATAATCCTTGAAAAGCGTCCTTCCCACTATAGGGATCAATCCTTCTGTTAATTCCACAGATGCAGGAGTTAGAAAAACAAAGTACACGCGGTTATAAACAGCCGCGAAGAAAATAACGTTTGAAGACAACGTGCGCGTGTGGATTTTACACGCGGGCAGGATTCGCGCAGACTGGGCCAGCCGCGTGTGAAGACAACGTGCGCATGTGGATTTACACGCGGGCAGGATACACGCAGCCTTGGCCAGCCGCACTTGAAGACAGAAAGCGCGTGTGGATTTTACACGCGGGCAGGATTTACGCAGCCTTGGCCAGCCGCGCTTGAAGACAGAAAGCGCGTGTGGATTTTACACGCGGGCAGGATTTACGCAGCCTTGGCCAGCCGCGCTTGAAGGCAGAGAGCGCGTGTGGAATAACACGCGGGCGGTGTTCCTGCAGTCCGGAACAGCCGCGTTTGGAGACAGCGTGCGCGTGTGGAATTACACGCGGGCAGGATTTACGCAGTCCGGGCCAGCCGCGTATGAAGACAGAGTGTACGTGTGGATGTACACGCGGGCAGGATTCCCGCAGCCTTGGCCAGCCGCACTTGTAGACAGAAAGCGCGTGTGGATTTTACACGCGGGCAGGATTTACGCAGCCTTGGCCAGCCGCACTTGAAGACAGAAAGCGCGTGTGGATTTTACACGCGGGCAGGATTTACGCAGCCTTGGCCAGCCGCGCTTGAAGACAGAGAGCGCGTGTGAATTATCACGCGAAGGAATAGCTCCAGGAATCAGCGTGTGGCGGAACACACGCTATTGAAGGCCCAAAGGTAACTGTAGAAATATGCCAGGATGCAGATCAGAGGTTCAGCTACACAACGCCAATAGATGCGATCAGAAGCAGCGAGTGAAGTTTCTACGCTGCTTAAATACGTAATACCGTAGTTCACGTGACGAAGCAAAAGTCACGTGAAGTTAGCGACGTGAAAAGTGCAAATGTCGTTTTCCCGGTAACGTATCGAATAACCTCCATTTGGAGTAGAACGGTCTAGCTGTTCTACGAGCGTAGCGTCCAGCATGCATGACACCGTGTAATGAGGCCCTGTATGTGGAACATGCCCTTTTTGCAATACTGAACAACCCAAAATCAACTTTGACCACTCAAAGGGGATCAGGGTACGAAGCAATTTTGTCCAGGCCAGAGTTAACAATTGTAGGGTGCAGCAACGTGAACCCAGCAAGGTTTATAGCAGAGGTAGTAGAAAATGGAAACTACACTCAGACTGCACACAGGCCATTGACACCTACTCTAGCACAAGAAACGTTGAGGAAAACACCCTAGAGGGGGGAGAGATAATGTACATTGATGGGTCCTCAACAATTGCCTAGAGTGATGGGATACGCAGAACAGGAGCAGCAGTGGTGAGACTGACAGAGGATTGGACAAATATCCCAGTGAAATGCGTTCAGTTACCACAACACTACTCTGCCCAAGCAGCAGAATTAGTGGCCCTAATTTTAGCACTAAAAGAAAGCAATGGCAAAAGAGTAACCATATATTCTGATAGTGCATACGTCACATGAACTGTACATTCTGGTTTAATTAAGTGGCAGCGAAGAAGGTTCAGAAGAGCAGACGGCACCCCAGTGCAACATGCCCTACTACTTGCTGAACTAATTGAAGTAATTGAAGACCCCAAAGAAATAGCCTTGGTGAAGTGTTAGGCCCATACAAACGTGGATCATCCCATTTCCAAAGGTAACGAAACAGCCGACGCACATGCTAAACATGCTGCGTATTTCGGGGAGACATGGACCCCTCCAGAAAAAGAAAAATATAGGGGAAGGGCGGGGGCAAGACAGATGTTAATAAAGAATGGGTACACCCACATCCCTGAAAATCAAATAATGGAATTACAGGCAGCAGCACCCATGGCAGAGAAGGAGCTATGGGTCAAAAGAGGATGCACAATCTCCCCCACAGATGCATTATGGTGACAGAACAATATAGGAAAAATAGTGATGCCCCTGGCCCCATTGAAAACAGCCCTGGCCCAACTACATCATCCCACACGCACAGGAAAAGAGGTAATTGCAACACGAATAAAAGAGGGGTGGTTCTGTCCCGAGCTAAATTCATATGTTGCAAACTTCATTAGCAATTGTCTTACTTGTCAACATTTTACGGCCGGTCACACGCTGCAAGTGATCAACGGTATTATACCCCGGCCGAAAGGACCCTTCCTGCACCTCCATATTGACTATGTTGACATGATCAATGTATGTCAAGGATACAGATACATGATTGTGGTAGTGTGCCCATTTTCAAGGTGGATCGAGGCCGGTCCATGCTCCCATGCCGATGCCTTCAGAGCAGCAAAGTTCCTGGTGAGGGAGGTGTTCCCAAGGTGGGGGATGTGCGAAGTGTTGCGGTCTGACAACGGCCCACACTTTGCCAATGAAATGTTCCAACACATAACTGCTCTCCTTGGTATCAAGTACAAGTTTGCATGTGCGTACCACCCACAGATGAATGGCCTTTGTGAACGCCTCAACGCCCTCCTAAAAGAAGAAATAGCAAAAATACAGCAATCAACCAAGTAAAGCTGGCTCTAATGCCTCCCCTTAGCCCTATTTGAGTTAAAAAACAGGCCAGGTTTGGATCACCACCTCACACCCCATGAGGTGGTGACCGGACGCCAAATGCACCTCCCACTGACACCACCATCAAGGGCTATAACAGATTGGCATGCATATCACACTATCTTTGGTGAAGAAATGTACAAATACGTCTCTTCCTTGGTTACTAGTGTCACCTTTATCTCTCAATAGATCGAGCGAACGCAGGGCGGGTCGAAAAACACCCAACAAGAAGAAAGAGCAAATGAAGAGCAGGAGCAAACAGCACAGTGGACAGTAAGTGAGGGGGACCACGTCCTCCTGCGTAATTTTAACCACCGGTGCAACAGCCCTCGTATCACCGGGCCCCATGTGGTGGAAAAGACAGCTCCTAGAGCCGTAAAGCTCTGAGACAAGAACTTGTGGACGCATTTGCATGGCATCAAGCCCTACAGGATCAGACTGCAGCAACAGCAACAAATGACAACGGCAACACAGCCCCTGACCTCTCCCAAACTCCAAATACCACCAAGGACACAAGTGGACAACCGCCCATAACCCACCCCATGGTCACGAGATCTCATAGTCAGAAAAACACTGCCCCAACAAGCCATGACTAGACAAGCCCCACCTGTGCCACTACCTAAATAAAGGACATTGCCTAACAAACTGCCAAGTTACACCACACTATGTAGACACGTGTATGTTCTCTTTCTCTTTTTGTCTCGCACATGCAGGTACCGCAAAGCACTGTTTATGTATAAAAATAAGTGAAATAACTAAAGCTTACGTTTTGTCCAGGGGTAAATGCTGGCCACGGATGACAATACCCCAGAAGCACTGTCACACCAATTTGTATACGCTATAAAAAGACCAAAATATCAAAAGAAAAGAAAAATATGTGTGTATTACAACACGTTCATTTTGATCATAGAGCAATCATTCCCACATCTCCACGAGTACTTACCAGCCCTGAGAGATAGAACACTAAGGAAAGCGTGGGAGCAGCTTTTCGCCTGGGCATTAAACGACTACATGATAGGGAGAGCTTGAATAAACAAAACTAACAAAATGAATGCTTATTTTTAGAAATTTTCAGGCGGGCATTTATATCATCAAAAGAAACAAGCTGCAGGACTGCAGCAAAGGTAAGAAGAAAATGTCAGTGATATTAGCTATTGTAATAAAAATTATATGCCTGTTGTTTATCACTGGTCTACTTGCTGCCACTGTCTGGCAGGCACACCATGCTTCCTATGTCATGGCTGCACCACCTACGAATGTACCCCCCACCATGGCTGCAACAGGTACGTGTCAGGTGGTACAAGTAACACAAGAGTAAACGGGAAGAGGATTAAATGTAGTACATATAGTGATAACAACGGAGTAAACACATATCTTACAGAGTCCGCACACGTCTCAAATAACATGTGGTACCAGCACATGTCCAAAATTGGTAAGGGGACGACTAAGGACAACTGCTATTGATCCCATATGCCATGAGCGCCTCCAGAACATTTGTGGCTACTGAGGTACCTGCAAAATCAGTAGAATGCCTGATATACCTGGCCTTGTTTCAAACAAAAGGACGATTTCAAGGGAGAATTTAATAATGCAGTGGAAGACAAGGGACACATACCCGTATGAAAATAAATTCATCAAGACACTTCCCATTTACAATCACTACTGGCAACTAACACAAGGGCTCCAATATGTGACGGATGCACCAGACAAAGGGGAAACAAAGGAAATAACACTGAATTATCTACCACGTGAATGGCATGCAAGAGAAGTTCCTGGAACACTAGGGTGCTGGGAAAGACCACTGATAGTAATATATGGAAAGGTATACACGAAGGAAGGATGGACAGATGGGGTTGAAGGGAGCAATATGGTAACATTGACAAAGGCAACTGTGGCAAAAATGGATAAAGAGAACAATAAGTGTTACAATGGATGGATAAAGAGTGCAGAACTGGTGACATGGCTAGAGAAGGACAGGATCCAATAACAATATTCCCATTAACTGCACCTACACTTTGTTACCAACACCAGGGACACGTTGATGTTGGAAGGAGCAGCAACTGCAAAAGAACAGTAATGATAAATGTGGAGGGTGCCGGTACAGCAGTTCTAATGGACCACTATTGGGCCTGCGGAGAAAAGGTATACCACAGCTTGCCGCCATCTTGGAATGGAGTATGCACTATGGTACACATAAACGTACCATCCCTAGTAGTACCACAGAAACATGTCAACCTGGGAAACTTCCCTAAAATGGACGAAGGGAACAGAAGGAAGAAAAGATCAGTGACGATTGGAGGAGGACAGGAAAAGAACAGCACGGCACGCCTGTCAAGAGTAAAAAGACAAGGAGAACCACTGACAGGGAACTACCTGTGGGGAAGATCGGAAACAGCCCTTAATGATATCCCACCAGAACACAGACTATTCAGCAGAGCAGCAATGTTCTTTTCCTCTATAATACATCAAGGAATGCAGGCATATGCCAACGCGAAGTGGCTCCAGATAACAAGATGGGATCTAATGATGACAATAAACTCCACCGTCAATGGATTCAACGCGATAAAAGAAGAATTGAGGGCAGTACGAATGGTAGCACTCCAGAATAGATATGTGCTGGATCTCCTTACAGCAATGGAGGAGGTGTTTGTGCAAAAATTGGAAGTTCATGTTGCACATTTCCCCCTGCCAATGACCCAGGCAATGGTATGCTTTCTGAGGCATTATCACAACTTGCCCAGATGCACGCCAAGATAGAAGAGGAAGCAAAGGGAGTGAAGAGAGAAGGTAGCTGGTTTTCCTACTTATGGTCATGGATGCCATCATGGCTGTCAAATGGTCTTAAAATAATAGCTGTATGCATAATATTGGGAATGGCCGCCCTGTTGGGACTGAGATTGTGGAAAGCAAGGACAACACGCACAACTGATGAAATGATGGAAATGACCGGCATGCACGCCCTGATGCCAGCAGAAGACGACAAACACACAGATATCATCATCAAGGAACGAGAGAGATTGTGTAAGCAAATATTAGAAACAAACTTGCACCCGCCATCAGTGAAGGTAGAGAAACCAAGGAACCCAAAGAATTATGTTGGAAAGTGGATATACTGTAATCCCAGTGGTGGATGTATGTACATGTACTGGTCATTTGAAGACCATGTGAACCAGTATGCACAACTAGCTGGCATAACAAAGGTATGGAGAGTGCGCGGAGAGAAGAGAGCGGATAATTTTGTGGTCGACAAGTCGACCAGAGGGGGGACAGAAGTGGGAAAATGGGAAAACACCCTCCCCCCATTCTCATCCAGACCCTGGCCTAGAGGATCAATCACGGCCCAAGCACCCCCCACGAGAGGAATTTGACCCACTCACTTCTTTACCAGACGACAAGGTATCATGTGTCCGCGGCCTACACACCCGAGGAGCCTGCCCAATACCACACCCTGGTCAAGCCGATGCCTGCGACATGGACCAGCTTGACTAAACAACAACCACAAAACACCAACATCGTTAGAGATGCCATGACGACATAGCCAACAGACAAGAACACACCTGCCACCATGCACACTGGTCCCTCACACATCAACTCACACGAAGAACATACTCAGTGCTATGACGTAGCGGACTGAAACACCCACGGACATGCATCGTTGTTATTTTTCACATAGGCTTCCTACAGCACCGCAGAAATGCAAGATGCCTGAAGAGCTTGTGTATACGCTTGCAGATGCTTTCTCCCTACCCTATCCCCATAGAGACACCATCCTATATATCTACTGCTGCTTGTAACACTCCATCGTCCCGTGCCACCCATATTATGGATTATATACCGCTACCCAGAAACTAGGCCCGAGTAGGCCACAAGCAAGACTCCCCAGGCAGGAGCCTCTCAGACGAAAAGTCCTCCCAAGACAAAAGCAAAGTGCTGACCATGCAGAACGAGCCCCAACGAGAGCCCACAGCCAAGGCCGCAATGTTGCAACCCACATGCCGCGCTCTCAGCGCCAAGGTTAGACCTGTCACCGCCAAGCGCCCCTCAGAGCCGAAATACAAATCAAATGCTCATAATCCTGCTCCAGCTATGGTCTCTCCACACCTGACCAAGCCAAACTGACAAAATGCCAAGCTCATGAGACAGAAAGTCGCGGGGGTCCCACGTCTGGGACACAGGAGGCAACAACGAAGCGACAAGTTGGACACCTACACCGATGGGAAAGGCATGATCATCAGCCACTAACAAGACCTGTCCATTGTTCCCCACTAACACATAGTTGCACATTGCTGCCAGCACCAGGTACATCGCGAGCTGGGAACATCGATGGTCCCAGGCTTGGGGGCTCACGAGGGAACCAATCAGAGTACGAGGGGCTCCTCACTGACGCCATTTCAGCTAGCCAATCACCAAGTGTGCCCTTGTAACTAATTTGTTGTAGCAATTGTTAGAGACAGCCCAAGTGTACCACCTGACCCGTCCTCATCCACTAATATTCCTTCCTATAGGTAACTATATTAACCCTACCACTCGGGGAGCCACCCCGAAGTGGCGTTAGGTTTTGTGACAATTTTCCAGGTGACGCGAGCAGCGCGTCATACCACAGTAAAAAGGGCCTGTGAGCCCCACTAAGAGTGAGAGCGTCTCCCCGAATGCATATGGGCTGAGAACAATCCCTGACGTTACTATGATAAACAGCAGTAACTACTTTGCTCTTGTGTGTGCCTTATACTCCTTTGGGACGTGGGAGGAGTTGGGGCCTCCCCAGCCCCAGAGGCCCGCGGATGGCTCTGCCGGCCCCCGGGAAATCACCCCGACAGTGTAATCTGGTATAAAAGTGCAGCACTCACTCTTTACGACTGCACCAATGCCTCCCTAGGAGTCCAGCGCCATGTGTAGTGCCATACGGTTGTGAAGAACCATGGTTCGGAGGGCCACCTGTTCCCAGGAAAGCATAGACAAGGAGGAGGCAGTCACATTGGCAATATCTTCCACTAACAGTGAGAGCGAGTAAACAAATTTCTATTTATCTTAATCTCTAAAGCTGGTATCAGATAACCCTTGCCTGTGACAAAGTCTCCCCAGGAAAATCTTTGTTTGGGACAGGCCTGTGCGAGGAATGTAGAGGTGTAATGTACCGCAGTCAAAACATATCCCATGTAGACACTCCCTCCACAATTGATGGGTAACCACAGGTATGTCTTATCTCCACAGATGAAATACGCTTAGGGAAAAGTAGCATATCAAGCCTGGAAAAATGTGAAATTCCAGTCAAAGGCAAATATAACATTATTATTTACCACACTAGTGTTAGTGCACGGGTAATGCTGGCATCTGCTGGCTCCCATGGACACGGACCATTGGTTAGTATAACACAGGGGATGAATGCCGGAGATGATAGGGGGAAGGGCTGCAGGTTTTCGGTGTCCCAAGTTTGGCTCTGGGAAATTTGGAGGACCCAAGAATCCAAACAGAGACTGAGCATCCCTACGTGGTTTTGGGCCTGGCGACTGCAAGACCAACTTGAGATCCAAGCATAGACCCACCCCACTGAAAGGGGATTAATGTAAGAGGCAATCAGGATGACAAATCCTGATGCAAGTGGGCACACAACCAGCAGTCGGTTACGTTAAAGATACACGCATACTGCAGGAAGAGGTGCAAAATGTGTTTTCTTTGTGTACACAGGACTGGGCCAAAGGCCTGTCCATCTCGTAGCAGGTTGTTGGAAAAGCCTCAGTAAATGGGTTCCATGTAATAATGTCGCCACAAAAATATCGGCATGCAAAAATATCGCTGAAAAATTGTCATTTTTTGTGGCGACATTATTGCATGGAACATGCGGGGGACACCCCCGCAACCCCCAAATTTTATTTTATTTTATTTTTTTAAAACTTTTTTTTTTTGCCCCTGTCGCCATATATATGGTCACCCGAATAATATCGCCACAATATATTCCCGGCGATATTATTTACGTGACCATATATGTGGCGATATTATTACCTGATACCAGTAAATGTAAAGTGGATATATCAACATTCCAACAAGATTTATACTGACATGCCACTGGTGCTATATGTCCACATCGGTCTTTAAGCCACATCCCCGGGACAATAGTTTGTGGGTTGCAGGCAATGTTCCTTTCCTAGTTCGTCGAGGTAGATAAGGTACAAAACACAGGCTGAAACTGTTCTCTGGACCAGACTCCCAGTCCTACATTGTTATGCTCAGCAGCACAGCAAGTCCCAATGTTCCAGGGATACACCCATCAAGTGTCCGACAGCAACATCCATGACTCACAGATTATGGTTGGTAGATCCACCTACCAGACCAAACTACAACCAACGATAATACCAGAGCCACACAAATATCAGAGTCATGGTAACAAAAAGAATGACCAATGCATGATAGCAGCCAGGTCCATAATCTGCAGACGCTGGGGACTTTGCAGCAGAGGCATCCTGCTCTCTGACATTACCCCACCTCCTCATAGGAACTCATTGTCGTTGGGGAGACAAATACAGAGGTAAGTAGTCGCTTTGATCTGAACTACTACTTGGATATCCTTCCTCAGGATCGCAGTGCATACCTCTGAATGGTTGCGTGGTGAGGTCCAGCGAAAGCAGCTGCTGGAAATGGTATGCCAACAGAGGAAACTGGCTCGGTGTCATTCCTTCCTGGGCCTCGACCACATGCTGGAGCAGTCATATCAACAGCTCCCTCTGAGATCTTGCTGCCTAAAACAGATTCACCATCTGTGGATCCGGGTTCAGTAAATATGCATATTGTCTGATCGAGGGCCATGCCCCCACTCTCTGTTATTGATCTCTCTGTTCCAGGAACCTAGGAAATATCTCAAACTGACACACACTTGGAGGCATCACTGTTGACAAGGATCACGCCACCTCGGTTGAAGTGTGGGCTTTCTCTGATGGACTTTCACCAAAACCCAGTATCCTGGGCATGGAGGGTGGCAGAGGGTTACCAGTTCCGGCAAAGCTTCATGAAACTGAGCATAGGGAGATCAAACAGTTTTAATTAATGTGCTGAAATATTTCATCAAAGGGACATCCTCTAGCAACAGCCTTTGCATTTGGGGAACTGCTGCATGTGCAGTTGCCATTCTTATAGGGTCACCAGTAAGAATCTTGTGGGCCGACAACCTCAAGCTTTCAACACTTCCCTGATAACCTGCCCCATGAAGTGGGTACCTCAGTCACTATCTATACATGAAGGCATTCCAAACTGAGGTATACATTTGGTTAAACAATTGTTGGCCACAGTAACTGTGCCTGGTTTCCTACAAGAATAGGCCTCTACCCATCCAGAAATGACATCCACAATGACCAAGCAGTAAAAATATGACATGTACATGGAGAGCTGTATGAAGTCTGTCGGCACATGTAAAAATGACCCTCCAGTACAAAAGCTTTGTAATCACCGCCCTCCCTAAATTGTGGGTTAAGCATATAATAGAATTCTCGCAATGATTCTGAGCCATAGTGGCTAACCCAGGAGCCATCCAATCTCGTAACTGTACAATCATGGAATTTCTACCTGAATGGGACATTCTGTGAGCTTCATGGACTAAATAGGGGAGGAGTACCTTCGATGTCACCAGGTGGCCATCTGGGGAATGCCACAGGGAATCTCCATCCAATAAACAGTTACGTTGCGTCCAGGTCACCTTTTCAGCTTCAGGAGTTTGATCTTGGAGTATTGTCAGACTTGCCAGGAAAGGTATGGGTGACCGTGAAACTACAACACAAACAAGACACGACATGTATTATGAGCCAGGGGCCTTCTTAAGTGCGCTGAATGAGCTGCACCATCGTCCGATTAACAATGCCTGTGGACGTTTTATACCCCCGCTGCTTCCAACCTTTTTTCCGAAGTCATTGACCATCTTGTGGGCGTACCTGGAATCAGTGTAGATCATGGCTGATCTACCCCATACCAGAATAAACATGTGGGTGAGAGCCACTAGCTTGGCCACTTCAGTTGACTTAGCCAGAGATAATCGGAATGCTTCTAGTGCAGCATGGGGGTGGGGTGCATACAGAATACCTCAAAACCAATTCCAGCACACAAATGCAAGTGTACATCAGACCAGTCCACACAGGGAGACAAAAGTGTTTCCACAACAACCTGACATCGATTCAGGGTGACAATGGCATCAGATATGAGCAACATCTCATAGCGTGTAAGGCACGAATTCAACACATGCGTTGTCTTTGCCTTAAGTAACTGTTACAAAATAGCTCATAAGGAATAAAAACTGTCACAGGATGGCCATGTACCGCGGAGACTGTTTTCTTCACCAGTGCAGCAGCGGCAAACGTTTGCAGACACGCTGTAAGTCCTTCAGCTACTGGATCCAGCGCTACACTATGATAAAATACAGGCCGGCGCTTGTCATTGTGTAACTGAATCAACACACCTTGAGCAATCCCCTTGAGTTCATCCGAAAACAAGACAAAGGGCATGCTACAATATGGCAAACCTAAAGCCAGAGCCATTGCGAGTGCTTGCAAAATGGTGATAAAGGCCCGTCGGCTTCCTGAGACCCTGGCAGGGGTTCAGAGATTGAATCATGTTTGAGGCTCTGAAGGGGCTTTACTATGGGCACACAACCCATGACCCATTTCCTACAGAATCTTACCATCCCAAGGAACCATCTCATCTACTTCTCGGCATGCTTATGTTTATCATCCTTTGTGAGCCCCTGCTCCCTTTGTTTATTAGTGTTGTAGCTTCCTCAGTGGTATGTTGTATCAAAAGTGTTCAATAATTCGACTTCAAATGGTAATGTGTCTTTTCAATAGTATTTTAATCATAATGCCCCTATGTCAACTCGTGTTTCAACCATTTGGTCTTTATCAAGACAGAGCTAATGTTACATGTATCACATATATTATGATAATCATCACATTTCCATAATAATCAGAATTAAATTATGATATTAAAAACAAGATATGAAAAATTTTGACCATTGCATCATGGTAACCCAATACATAAGTCAAATTAAAAACAGAAAATAGGGGGTCTGTAAGGTGAAGATTTGTAGGGGAGAGATGAGAGATACATATATTCACATTAGTAATAGTCAGCTGATGTATTTCCTAATGATAGAAGTATATGTGGGTCCTTCACCAACTGTTATTAATTGTCACCATAGTGATAAACATCTTACTTATATTAGGTTGAGATAGTTTTCCGACTAGGGTTCATAAACTCCATTCTTATTAAATATGCTGTTAGTATTATCCATCACCCATTAGATGTGCATTGCACGTATCCCATAGCGGTATCCCATAGCCATTCTCCTCATTGTAGGTGCATGCATTCACCCGATTTTATATTAATTGTTGTATTACATTTGTCACAGGTCAGTTGACCTTTAAACTGTTTCATTTATGAAGCTTATCTCTACAGATCTAATTTATTAGGAATCGTCCCTTTATTTGCTGTTGCATGATATCCTCATTTCATCCTGAAAACCCAAATTGTACATTAGCCATTCATCTATATTGACATTATGATCTCGGAAATTGGATCCAGCATGCCAGATATTTATGCCTATTACCAAATGCCCATGCAGTTTATTCCATATCTCTTATTAATTGATTATCTAAACCATTCTTAATTCAACCATGATATCAATGTATATATTCCAGCAATTGGAATCCAGAATGCCAGATATTTATGTCATGATCTCTGCTTCCAAAAGGTCAGGGTTTTCCCAACTCCCTTGGAAGCAGATCCATAACCCAGGTTCCGAGTGCCAACCAGTCCCAATTGGGACCTTTTGGACCCAGTCCTGGCGCCAGTGGCACCAGGCTCATAAATATGCCCAGTCCCAGCGCTGGAAGCGCCGGGCTCATAATGCTTGGGTGGACTTACCTGCAGCAGACCATGCTGCTTACTTGCCTGCCAGTTGAGCCTCTGATCCTCTTCTGTTTGGAACTACTTTTCCTGTTGGGTGGGGCAGGAGCCACTCCCTAGGTTCAGAACACTGGAACTCTTCTGGAAAGCAGGTACTCTTTTCTTACCTAGGCGTGGCTGTGGAAGGAGACACCTAAGCACTACAGGAGGCTATTTAAACCACACCCGATGGATGAATCTTGCTTTGCGTTATTCTGCATCCTCTGCAGCAGAACGCTCATCGTGTCTTCTGCATCTGATCCTGGGCCTAAGGAAAAAGGCTTACCATCCTGAATCCAGTCTTCAGCAACACCTATAAAGACAAGAAAGAACAGGTTAGCATTACGGTCTTCAGTGACAGCGCTTCACTTACCTGGTCCATCGGCTGTCACCAACGCCTCGCGCTGCATTCCGGCATCTGAAAGACAAAGGCTTACCTACTCTTCGTGCGCTCCGGAGGTCTTCGCACTGCATTCCAGCATCTGAAAGACAAAAGCTTACCAACTCTTCGCACTGCATTCCAGCATCTGAAAGACAAAAGCTTACCAACTCTTCGCACGCTCCGGAGGCCTTCGGCGCTGCATCCCGCATCTGAAAGACAAAACAAGGTGCGTTTAAAGACATTGGGGAACTTTAATACTCACGTGCCATTACTCCTTTCCACATCTAACCCAGTGGGTATTCCGGCACCCTGCAGCCGCTCCGAACTTGTACCTGCAAAATAAAAAGACAGTTAGAGCGCATCGTGAAGCAGGCAACAAGCGCTTACTTACGTGCTTCCAGGCGCTTCTATTCATCACACGGGCTCCATCTTCAACACACTTCAGCCCGTCATCCGCCATCGCCGGAACCCTGCAAAACAAGAGACATCATTACTAAAGACTTTTAAAGACATTAGAATTACTCGAAACTTACCGTTCGTGCAGTAAACGACGGACAGCAGTCCTCTGAAGTCAAGAGGCCTGCTCCCCTTATCCAGTGAAGAAACTGGTTACAGCACCCTGCCCCGAGGCAGATGGAGAGCACGGCGTTCACTTACCTAAGGTGAGAGCGTTAACCTTTGGGGTTCTACAGGAGAAGAGAAAGGGAAGAAGTGAGAGACATTCAATAACCCAGTTCATTAATCCCATATTTTCTATCTGCAGACATCTTACCCTTCGAGTCAGACATACAGTGCACAGAGGTCCAGCCCAAAGAGCCAGTCGTGTGTTACACATCACCTTTGAAGATACGGTATACGCCCAGTCAAGACCGGCGCCTCTACGGGAATCAGGTGAGCGTTACAGAACGCAAAGCCTACCGCAAAACTCCCGTCCAGGCGCTATGGAAACCTCGGATACCGACCAGCTAGCCCAGTTACTTGGGGAACTAAGGGCAGAAGTGCATGCAGCCCGTCAGGAAACGAACGCTCTAAGAAGGGAACTGATTATTTCCAAGGAGCGAACAGATGATCTCGCTAGACAATTGATACAGTCACAAGCCGGACAGACCCCGTTACCCGCATCTGGGGGAAATCTTCCTTCTACATCCTCTATGAATCCAGTGCAGATCAACCTACCTGGGAATGTACCTCTGGCTCCGCCCGAACGATTTTCTGGTGACCCAAAGAGGTTTGCAGTATTTATCAATCAGTGCCGGTTGCATTTCTTATGCCGGCCAGCAGCCTTTCCAACTGATCAAGCTAAAGTAGCTTTCGTGCTTTCGTACCTTAGTGGCAATGCGGCAGACTGGTCGATCCTTCTAGTAAATCAAGATGATCCGGTCCTCCATGATTTTCAAGCTTTTCAGCTCAGTATGGAAAAACTGTTCGCAAGACATTCACAGGGGCAGGCCTTGGACAATGAGCTTCTTTCGTTGCGACAAGGTAATCAAGACCTTTTGGCTTATATTGCGTCTTTCAACAGACTGATAGTGGAAACTCAATGGCCTGAGGACAAAAGGATTACGCTGTTTTATAGAGGTCTACGTGGAGAGCTCAAAGATGTGTTAGCCCAAGTAGTGAATCCCCCACAAGATTGTTCGGACTATATAGACTTAGTCGTTCAAATAGATCACAGACTGCAGAACAGGAAGGCCGATCGTTCCAAGTTTGATGCTCGAGTATTTTCCAAACCGCCAACTCCTTCCAAAGGAGTAGACTCCGGGGAACCCATGCAAATAGGGGGCCTGAAAGGTCCTCTAACACAAAAGGAGCGGGAAAGGAGAAAACAGTTGCAATTATGCCTCTATTGCGGAAACTCAGGGCACTTTCTTCGAGACTGTCCGGTGAAACCTGCCAAGAAGGCAGTAGGAGCTGCAGTTACCAAAGTTACAAACTCTGAGCAGGGAAACGACCTCGCCCGACAAGAATAGAGGTCCTCTTGCCGAGCGTGAAAACCAGTTCCGTGACCTCGCATTTCGTGATACCTATGGTCCTCATTAGCCCTGATAATCCGGATCGATTACATGCAATTGAAGCTTACGTCGACAGCGGTGCTATCGGCAATTATGTGGATCATGAAATGGTTTTGAGGATGAATCTAACTCTTTGTCCCAAGGCTGTAAAGGACGTCATTACTACGGTGGATGGAACGGAGATAGCCTCCGGACCAGTAACGCATACCACTCAAGAAGTGACGCTAGTAAGTCAAGATGGACACCATGAGAAGATCGTGTTCGATGTGATCAAGGCTCCTCAGTTTCAGATTATTCTAGGAATACCTTGGTTAGAGAAACACAATCCTCTGATCGATTGGCGAGCAAGAACGGTCCAGTTTCCAGAATGTGTCTCTACTTGTCACCCTCCACCTGGTGTTGCACTGGCAGCAATTTCTTCAGAGACTCCCCAGTTACCTCCCGAATACCTAGAATACCAAGATGTTTTCCGGAAGGATCAGGCTAACTCTCTACCTCCTCATAGGTCTTATGACTGCCAGATAGACCTGATACCTGGATCTACTCCTCCTTGTAGTAGAATTTATGCCCTCACCGAGCCTGAGAACCTTCACCTTCGACAATACTTGGATCAATACCTGGCAAATGGGTTTATTCGTCCTTCCAAGTCCCCTGCTTCTTCAGCTTTGTTCTTCGTTCCAAAAAAGGAAGGAGACCTTAGAACTTGTATAGATTATCGCTCCCTGAACTAGATCACCGTCAAGAATAGATATCCGTTACCTTTGATCCCTGAACTCCTGGACCAAGTCAGAAAAGCATGCATATATACAAAGCTGGATCTTAGAGGAGCCTACCACTTGGTACGAGTAAAAGAGGGCGATGAATGGAAGACGGCCTTCCGCACCAAATATGGGCTATTTGAATATCAGGTCATGCCCTTCGGAATTTGCAATGCCCCGGCCGCCTTTCAATATTTTATGAACGATGTCCTCAGAGAGCTCATAGACGTGTGTGTTGTTGTTTACATTGACGACATCCTCGTTTATTCTTCATCGGAATCTGAACATCGGAAACATGTGAAAATGGTCCTCGAAAGATTGCGTCAACACAAACTTTTCGCTAAGTTGGAAAAATGTGTTTTCAACGTGACTGGAGTTGAATTCTTGGGATTCATATTATCACCTAGCGGAGTGCGTATGGATTCAAAGAAGGTCGATGCAGTTCTCAAATGGCCATCACCATCCTCCGTGAAAGGTGTGCAAAGCATGTTAGGCTTCGCTAACTTTTACCGCAGGTTTATCCCCGAATTTTCTCGAATAGTCCAGCCCATCACTGCCTTGTTAAAGAAAAACAAACGTTTTGAATAGTCTACCGAGGCGGAACAAGCTTTCCAGGATTTGAAGACTAAATTTATCTCTGCACCAATCTTAAAACATCCTCGCCCCGAACGCCCCTACATCGTGGAAACTGATGCTTCAAGCCTTGCCATGGGGGCAGTTCTATCACAAAAGGACCCGGTAACCAATCAGTTGCATCCCGTGGCATTTTGGTCCCGCAAATTCTCGCCTCCTGAAATCAATTACACGATTACTGACAAGGAACTTCTGGCTATCAAGTCTGCCTTTAAGGCTTGGCGGCATTATCTGCTGGGGGCCCGACACACCGTTACTGTGATTACGGATCACCGAAACCTGCAATATTTGAAAACCGCAAAAGCCCAATCCTCTAGACAACTCCGTTGGGCATTATTCTTTGCCGAGTTTGACTTCATAATTACCTATCGACCTGGTACAAAAAACGGTAAAGCTGATGCCCTTTCTCGGATGGGAGTGGAAGAACACTTGATCAACCCTAAACCTGTACCAATCATTCCCGAACAAAGAATTCTGGGTGTAATCGCCACACAATCCATAGAGGAAGTTAAGGATAAAGCCAGGCAACTTGTAACTCCAGCAGACATACAGAATTGGCATCTGCAGGGAAAGGACTTTGCAGTAAAGGACAACTTATTGTATTTCCAAGAACGATTATACCTGCCCAGCACAGATTTACAGAAAAAAGTAATCTCTTGTTATCACGATTCTTTAATGGAAGGACATCCCGGTATGGCCAAGACCTCAGAAAAGATCAAGCGCTACTTCTGGTGGCCGTCTTGGAAAAAAGATATCAGAGACTTTATAATGTCCTGTGGAGTATGCGCCCAAAACAAGAGTCAAAAGGAAAGACCAGCAGGCCTCTTACGCCCTATTGACATCCCACCTCGCCCTTGGCATACGCTTTCTATGGACTTCATCACCGATCTACCTCCATGCTCCGGATACAATACGATTCTAGTAATCGTGGACTTATTCTCCAAGATGGCGCATTTCATTCCGCTCAAAGGCTTGCCAACAGCAGCAACTCTGGCCCGAGAATTTCTCGAAAACATCGTCCGACTGCACGGTTTTCCTTCGGTTCTAATTTCGGATCGAGGTAGTCAATTTATTTCTCATTTTTGGCGAAGTTGCTGTCGGTCGGCTCAAATTGATGTGAGACTATCGACCAGTCACCACCCTCAGACCGACGGACAAACCTCGAGGACCAATCAAACTCTGGAACAGTATTTACGCTGCATGCTGCAACAAACTGAAAAAACTTGGAAAGACATCCTTTGGATAGCCGAATATGCCTACAATAACTCTGTCCATTCGGGAACTGGGAAAACCCCGTTTTTTCTTTTATACGGCAGTCACCCTCGAACCTCGGAGTTGGATCCCCTCCAAGATCTTGAAACACCAGCAGTAGACTACCTGCATTCTACAATCACCCAAGCCTTTAAGGAAGCTGTTTCTCACCTTCAAAGGGCTAAAGAACAATACAAGAAAGGAGCAGATCAACATCGGAAGGAAGCCCCTCAATATCAAGTAGGGGATCAAGTCTGGTTATCCACCAAATATCTACCTCTAAAAGGGCCACGCACATTCAACCCAAGATACCTTGGTCCCTATTCCATCACTACCATAGTAAACCCAGTAGCGGTCAAGTTGGACTTGCCCCCGCACATGAAGATACATCCGGTCTTCCACGTCTCTCTATTAAAACCCGTGCAACCTCAAACCCGACTAACTAAATCTCCAAAACCCATCCTGGTTGATGGAGAACTCGAGTTTGAAGTCAAAAGCATTCTGGACTCCAAGATCTCCAAATCTAAACTATTTTACCTAATTGACTGGAAAGGCTACGGCCCCCAAGAGAGATCCTGGGAACCTGCTGAATATGTCCACGCTCCTCGCCTAATCAAAAGATTTCACCAAACATTTCCTGACAAGCCAAAACCCCCGGAGAAGCCCGGTTTGGGAGGGGCCTTGAGGGGGGGTAGTGTCATGATCTCTGCTTCCAAAAGGTCAGGGTTTTCCCAACTCCCTTGGAAGCAGATCCATAACCCAGGTTCCGAGTGCCAACCAGTCCCAATTGGGACCTTTTGGACCCAGTCCTGGCGCCAGTGGCACCAGGCTCATAAATATGCCCAGTCCCAGCGCTGGAAGCGCCGGGCTCATAATGCTTGGGTGGACTTATCTGCAGCAGACCATGCTGCTTACTTGCCTGCCAGTTGAGCCTCTGATCCTCTTCTGTTTGGAACTACTTTCCTGTTGGGTGGGCCAGGAGCCACTCCCTAGGTTCAGAACACTGGAACTCTTCTGGAAAGCAAGAACTCTTTTCTTACCTAGGCGTGGCTGTGGAAGGAGACACCTAAGCACTACAGGAGGCTATTTAAACCACACCCGATGGATGAATCTTGCTTTGCGTTATTCTGCATCCTCTGCAGCAGAACGCTCATCGTGTCTTCTGCATCTGATCCTGGGCCTAAGGAAAAAGGCTTACCATCCTGAATCCAGTCTTCAGCAACACCTATAAAGACAAGAAAGAACAGGTTAGCATTACGGTCTTCAGTGACAGCGCTTCACTTACCTGGTCCATCGGCTGTCACCAACGCCTCGCGCTGCATTCCGGCATCTGAAAGACAAAGGCTTACCTACTCTTCGTGCGCTCCGGAGGTCTTCGCACTGCATTCCAGCATCTGAAAGACAAAAGCTTACCAACTCTCGCACTGCATTCCAGCATCTGAAAGACAAAAGCTTACCAACTCTTCGCACGCTCCGGAGGCCTTCGGCGCTGCATCCCGCATCTGAAAGACAAAACAAGGTGCGTTTGAAGACATTGGGGAACTTTAATACTCACGTGCCATTACTCCTTTCCACATCTAACCCAGTGGGTATTCCGGCACCCTGCAGCCGCTCCGAACTTGTACCTGCAAAATAAAAAGACAGTTAGAGCGCATCGTGAAGCAGGCAACAAGCGCTTACTTACGTGCTTCCAGGCGCTTCTATTCATCACACGGGCTCCATCTTCAACTCACTTCAGCCCGTCATCCGCCATCGCCGGAACCCTGCAAAACAAGAGACATCATTACTAAAGACTTTTAAAGACATTAGAATTACTCGAAACTTACCATTCGTGCAGTAAACGACGGACAGCAGTCCTCTGAAGTCAAGAGGCCTGCTCCCCTTATCCAGTGAAGAAACTGGTTACAGCACCCTGCCCCGAGGCAGATGGAGAGCACGGCGTTCACTTACCTAAGGTGAGAGCGTTAACCTTTGGGGTTCTACAGGAGAAGAGAAAGGGAAGAAGAGAGAGACATTCAATAACCCAGTTCATTAATCCCATATTTTCTATCTGCAGACATCTTACCCTTCGAGTCAGACATACAGTGCACAGAGGTCCAGCCCAAAGAGCCAGCCGTGTGTTACACATCACCGTTGAAGATACGGTATACGCCCAGTCAAGACCGGCGCCTCTACGGGAATCAGGTGAGCGTTACAATTTATGCCTATTGCCAAATGACTATACCATTTTTTCCATATGTGTTATCTAGTAAATGTGTACCCCATATTTACTCCACCCATTCAATCAATTTATCTATTGCAGCATAATGCTCTGGATGGTTACCTTGAGTTGCCCCCATTTTACTGCAGGGCAGACTTCCACGTGTCCCGTTTTTGGTCATGGGTGCCATTTTGGATTCTGTATTGAAGACACTGTTTACATTTTGACATCAAACCTTTTGCATGTGACGTCACACATTATTGGTGGATTTGTATCTAATCATACACATTCCTGTTGATTTTACAATGCTCCTGTTATACTGAATAAGATACAAAGCTACTTTATATAACCAAAAAATCAACAGGAATATATATGGTTAGATAAAAAGGTCACCATTAACGTGCAATGTGCAATGTTTTGCAGCCACTCAAATTACAGCTGACAAGACCTGAGAACATTTCAAGTACAAGAAAATAACCTGTAACATGTGTTAAAATCGGGTATTGCCTAATCTGGGGAGAAAGATCACCAGTTATAGAAAGAAAAGCAGATTTGAATTTGGCTGCTGTGTGTGTTCATTTTCTTCTACAGAAATAAAGAGTCAGGATTAGGAAACCTACCAATGTTGAAAATATGGACTGTGGATAGGGGTTTGATAAGCTAATAGAATATGAACTATGGTGTTTTTCTGAAAATAGGCACATTGCATGATGCAATTGTGACTGAAATGAACTTTAAATGGGGCAAACACTGAATTTTGGCATATGGGAATCCTTTCAACAAGGACATCTCGCAACCCCAACATACATGATTGGAGGACAGATAAATTCCATTCCCAAGCTAATAAACTCTTTGAGGCTGCCCACTGCAGATAAGGATCCGCCTTCAAACAGGAGAACCAAACCAAACCACGCCATATAGTCCCGGGAGGATAGCTTAATGGCAACGTGCGTGCCTTGGAAGCAAGACGACACGAAGCAACACAGGTTCGATCCCCGGGTCCGCGCTTAGAAACCTCTGGGTGTTTAAGCGTGTTATAAATACGCAACTAAGACACACAAAAAAACACAATTCTGCAACTGAAAAAACAAACAATTCCTTTAACAGTGGGCTGTTTGAGCGCTTTAAAAATGAAAAATATATACATATAGTTTAAGTGTTGAGTTGTATTACTTGCCCTTTGGGTGTGTTAGCGCGGAACATTTAAAACAAATAATTTCAATTCAGATTAATCCATGGTCCTGTTCAGTAAAATCTATTAACTCCAAATTGAAGGTCTTCCTGAATGCAAGAATGTAACACTTGACAGGACTGCAGTTCTAGAATCCTCTCAAGAGAAACCAGAATTATAACCATATAACTCCCAGGACTGCACATTACAAAGGCTCTTTTCATCAGCCAGGCTCAAGACATAAAGAACATATGCACCAGGTCTGAGTCATTAAGAGTAGATTACAGGCCAGAGTCAATAGAAAATTACCATGTTTATAGTCTTTGTATCTAGGCAGAAGAATTGTAATTGTAATGCCATATTTTCGAATTGTTTAAATCACCTGTATCTCTGGCTCGAAACTCATGTAGGTGTTGAAACGTCCAACTATCCTCTCTTAGATGGAGCAAAAATATGTTTTAATATGCAAATTAGGTGAATATACATTTCCTTGCGCCGAAACAGTGCACCCCACTAACCCATACGTCCTAGCCTTCACAGTGACGAGCCGTTGTGTTGAGATGGAAAAATTATTTCATTACAAATGTAGAAGTGGGATAAAGGGAAACATCTATAACTCTGAACTTATTCATGTTATAACAATAAGGATTGATTCAATTGATTTGTGTCAGAGAAAGGAATCGGGTAAGCAAATTATTAAAGTGGTCACATAGGTGCAATTTAACATTTCAGCATGCCATACATTTAAATTTTAATTGTAGTATTGAAAACTGAAGGTACTAGTGTGTTGATGATTTCTCATCATTGGCCTTTGAAACACTTTGTTTATCTTTAATCTGATTCCATTTATTCCGTTTTGTTAATAAATAGACCTTTGTTGCAACCCTGTGTGGTTCTTGTCCCAAAAAGGGAGGGAAGCTGTAAGGAATCAATTCTATTACAGTGAGGATTACAGATTCATAAAACAAACGTTATTAAATAAAGGAAAATTGTGTGTGCCTGGTTTGGGGTGGGTGGAAAATTCCTCTGTATTCAATATCGCCCAATTAAAACATCCTACAGGATCGAGGTCCATTTGTAACTCTTTCTGCCTTGGGATGCTGTCAAGTCCTATGGCTGGCAGTGTGAATACGGCTCATTAGTTGAATTGTTCTGCTGCGTCTAACCAGAGGCTCAGGTATTACACCCAGCCTCTGTTCCTCCACCAGTACAGAAATTTCATAAACACCCACAGGTGTTGGTCAAATTCAGATGACTGCTGGTTCACAGCCTATATCTTCCATGACACTACCCGCAATACAGAGCGGTATTCCGCTTTTCAGAGACACAAATGGGTAAGAGTCACAGACACGACACATGAACAGCAGAAACACAGCCTATTACAGTCCAGTACTAGATAGAGAAGAGTGTGAAATATAAAGTAGGATCGCAACCTAAGTTGCACATTTAGGATTTCCACTCATGAGGTTGTTAGGAAAACTTCTCGGTCCTTATGGATGAACTGGAGAAAGCATCATTCCCCATACCTAAAGTGGAAACCAAGATGTCGCCTCCTTGTTTCCCTAACCAAAAGAACAGATTACTGGTCTAGACTATTTCCAAGATGGCAGCCGGCCGACTGTCATAGTTCTAATTTATACACACCCTTCTGAAGAGGAAGGTGTGTTGCTACTTCACCTCTTTTGATATTTGGCTTTGCTTACGCTTGGTCAAACTCTTCCATCCTTCCCTGCGCGCCTCCTGATTTCGCACTTCTTACTTTGTTCACTTGCTCTAATCCTTTATCTTCCTGTGCCTCACTCCATTCCTTCTTTCCTTGCCTTTCTGTCTCCTGCTCTGCCTTCCTGTTCTATCCCCCTTTTTCTCCTCTTCATTTATCCTCGTTCCTTCTCGCTTCTTTCAGGAACTCCTCCTTCCCGTACTACGCTTTACCTTTTGGAGCATTCCTCTTCTTCCTTCGCCATGAGCTCTCTCTTCGTGAGAGATACACCATTTCTGTGAGCACTCCGGCCAACCCCCTTTCGGCTTCATTTCCGTTCATTCCTAGTCTTCTCTCCTGTCCTTTTACCTTATCCTCTATCTGCCTTACATATCCTTCTGCAGCTTGCTAGTCTTCATCCCTTCTATCTTCCTGCTACTCTGTGCAGTTCTTTCCATCCGCATCTCCTGGAATTCATACCGCCTTCTTCCACTGTGTTCTACTTGAATTCTGTCCTGCCAGCTCATCATTTCTGCAATTGCAGGGATCCTGATACTGCACTGCATGACTTCAGCTTCCACTTGGCACTTACCTGCAACTGTTCCATATCTACAAGACAGCTCAACGTGGTGGGAATATATATACTGGAGGGTAAATCCCCTACTCTGTCTGGAACTGGGGAAAGATCAGCAAAAAACCAACAAAATGTGTCCCCACAGGTTGTAAACTATTGGTGATGCAGTATATGTATTACCTATGCACACCTCATTTTCTCTTACCATGAAAAGTAAAGAAAAAGTTTTTTTGCACAAAGTTATTTGGGAACGGATCACTGCTATATGGATATACTACTCCTTAATTCCAGATGGTGTCCAAATATTCTCTATCTGTACACACTAACTTCTTATATGCATACAATAATGCAATAAAGGGTATCAAAGATCATTTGCTTTGATTCTGTCACAAAAATATGAAATTTAACCATAGAAATCACAAATGTTTGTCTTTATTTAATAAATGAGCCTCAACAACATTTCACAGACTGTTTTACAGTATTTTCTTAACACAGGCTCAAAACATATTACAGTAAAATCAACAATCATCTGAATAAATCATACACCATACAAAACACTAATAATTGAAAACAGATGAAACAAAAGCTACAAAAGCTGAAAAATTTGAAAAAACAAGAAAATGAAGAGAAAAGACTTTCCATATGAATGGAGTATCCCAACTTTTAGACTGTTCTCCTATGTCAAAGGGGTGTAATGGGGTTACTCAGTTACCACCCTATTTCAATTATGGAAGTCCACAAATCTTATGTTTCCAGGGTGACAAGGAGGGACATTTTCCAGTTATTGTTCCTTGTAAGGTTTGAAAGTAGGTACGTCCTCAGGACCAAAGGTCAGATGTGTAAGACATAAACCCTAAGGAATAAGACAAAAAGAAGCAGGGATTTAAGGTTAAAAGACAACCCAAAATGGCTTAGCAAAATCAGAATACATTCTAATTCCTATGCCAGGGTTTTTTTTGCAAATCAGTGATTAAGGCGTGACAAAGTGAGTGCAAATAATCAATGCACCGACTAAAGCTAGAAAAGGGGAGCAAGAGTACACACCCAATCCCAGTGTGTGATAATTGAACATGCTTTATGAAATCATGCTCAAGAACAATAAAAGTAGATGACTCATTATTCCAAGTGCAGTAGTAGATAAAAATAAAGTTGTTTATAAAGAACCACATTGAGATTTCAGCAAAGAACAACAAATCCCATAAAGAGACTAAGTCGCCTAGAAGAAATACGGCGTGAAGAGCATGGGAAATATGGGAGTAGGGAAACAACAGGCCATAATGGTGTGGACAAAAACTGATTGGAATACGTTACCTAAGAAATAGGGTTATAAATACACAGTTGGAGCCCAAATCCAGCGGTTCCAAATGGCAATACTGCGGTGTCGGTGCACTGGAAGGCACCAGAATTCACTATACCAAATGTAGCCTGTAGCCACTTCAAATGTCTAGAAAGGGGACAAAAAATAATATAACCACAAACTATATATTCATCTTTCTCTAATCTCCTGAACTTCTACGGAGTACGTAACAGAGCTGTAAGGTAAAAGCATGTAAAATATAAGGCTGTACCTGGAGCTGTAGGCTAAGTTAGCCATAGAAAGCTGTGTGTATTCATATTGACTTGTGTCTCTGTGGTCGTAGATTATTCACTATAGATCATTCGTCTAAAGGCAAAGGAAACATAAGTGAGATGGCAAGCTGTCCAGTCATTTGGTGGACAGACAAATGGTCGACAGACAAATGGTCGACGCAATTTGGTCGAAAGACAAATGGTCGAATTCTTTTTTATTTATATATATATTTTTCATGTTTTCGTTTAGGAAAAAAAAGGGTTTTTTAGCAAAAAAATGTGAAAATACAAAAAAGAAATTGTACCATTTGTCTTTCGACCAAATTGCGACGACCATTTGTCCTGTCGACCATTTATATTCGACCAAATGACCTGTAACCAGGTGGCAATTCATTATGTACTGGCCGCAATACTGTTTGAGGCTATGGTCATTGAGAGGGAGCACGTGTACTCACCGAGTTGCTGGAGAAATGTAGTACTACTGTCTCCGTTATGCTCAGGCACACGAGCCTGCAGATAATCATGCACGGTGTACCGTCGCTCTAATTGCCGTGCAGACCTGCCGGATAGTAAACATGCGGCTCTGTGTCCACGTGAGAATCGTGGTACAGGGTCAAAAGCGCAACCTGTATCAAAAAAGAAAGAATACACAATGGTCCAGCAAGCGCCTACTTCAAACGGTTCCATGTAATAATGTCGCCACAAAAATATCGCCATACAAAAATATCGCCGAAAAATTTCGTTTTTTTTGTGGCGACATTATTGCATGGAACACCCCCGCAACCCCCAAATTATTATTATTATTATTTTTTTTTAAATATTTTTTTTACCCCTGTTGCCATATATATGGTCACCCAAATAATATCGCCACCGAGCCGAACAATGTGCGGCAGAATGTCCGCACACACTACCATAGTGAGAAAAGACTGGCCGCACAGTCAATGTCAAAGGAAGTGCGCCATTGTTTTGATAGTGGCTGGAAAGGGGAGATGCACCCTACTGAAAATATTTCCTATATATTAAAGTGCACCAAGTGTTCTAATTGAATAGAACGATCGGAGTGAAGTCGATGTTTTGTGTACCTACAGGTTAATTTACTAGTGTTCCTCTGTTGATTCCAGCTACTCAAAGCAATCATATATCGAAGGAAAATGGACCTTGCCTAGTATGTACTAAAGGGGATACATTTCTATCAATGTCTACAAAATGGAACAAGGCAAAAAAGGTAGAAAAAATAGAATTGGCCAATAACCTAACACGCATGATGTCCTGAGTGCCATTTTAAATAATCCATGAAACTATCAATCTTGTGTTCTTAAGTGGCACGGCTAATAGGCCATCTGATGATTAAAGATAAGGAGGCGCTAGCAGCGGCCACATTTTAAAAAAAGGTAGATTCAAGGGGCCTTGCTGTAGAGCGAGGGACTAAGGAGGTGATGGCTGGACTCTGTGTGGATGTAATGTGGTAGCACTGGATTCAGGACTCTCTCACAGCATAAAAATTGGGGGGCTGGATCGAAGGGTGCCCAGAATTACTGTGAGAATTGATAGGAGGGGGATTCTTCATTAAGGCCTCTCAGTTTGTCAAGGGCTTGTAGACGATGAATCCATCTGGATTCTTTGTTATTCAATGCTCTTTTCAGGTTAGAGCTATTTTTCACAACATCTAACACCCAACACTGGATGTGTTCAGGAGTATGGGCAAAAGCAACAAAGTGGGACACCATTGGTGCTTGATGGTTCTTGCATCTAATCCTCGATCGATGTGCATTGATCCTTATGTGCACTGGTCTTGTGGTCTGACCCACATATCTCAGTCCACATGAACATTGGATGCAATATATTGCATTTGCTGTTTTGCAATTGGATAAAAAGCGTATGTCCCATGTTCTTTCTTGGATTTTGAAGTTGGACTTTTCCGTCGTAAAATTACATGCGCGGCAATTTCCACAAGGGAAATGACCCAACAATGGTCTAAGAGTTCTGTGACTTGTGTTGGGCTTGCCGTGACTCGTTGAATGCACCAACTTGTCTCTCAAATTTCTCGATCTTTTGAACGTGAACACAGGTTTGCCTTTATCTTATGGACGGTTGCAAACCATTGGCCAGTACTTCATGAGTGTCTTCTTGATCGCAAATGATTATGTGCTATAGGTTGTAACACATGTTATGAGATTCTGGTTTTGTTCTCTCAGGTTGGGTTCTAATACATTTTCCTGGGGGGTGAATCTCGCTCTTTTGAGGGAGTGAGATACCAGTTTCTTCGGGTAGCCTCGTTCTTTTAGGTCACTGGCTAGTTTGTTGGCATGTGTATAGTAGTCAGCAGTCTCTGCACAATTCCTGCGGAGTCTGAGAAATTGACTAAATGGCAAGTTCTCTTTGAGAGATCTGGGATGAAAACTCTTAAAGTGTAGGAAAGTGTTTCTGTCAGTGTTTTTTTTTTATGTAAAGAGCAAGTCAAATGTCCCAGTTTGACATTGATGCACAAATCCAGAAAGTTTATTGTCGATTTGGAGTGTGACATCGTAGATTTGATGGTATTATGTTGGCAATTCAAATAGACAAAGAATTCCTGTAGGGACTCAATATTACCCCTCCAGAGGAAAATCACATTGTCAATATATCTATACCACTTTCTAATGTGTGGTTTATAGATATTGTGGTGGGAAGTCACTTCTGCCTACAAACAACAGGTTTTCTTCCCCACAAGGGTTTCCTGAGGGTGTAGCCCCTGGGGTGCACTGAGCCCAGATTCTGGCCTCTGAACACCCAGTGGGACTCTCTCATAAACTCCTGACTCTGATACCAACCAACTGTAAGTACTAACTCTTGTTGCTAATAGAGGTATGGGTTAAGACAATACAATCATGGGGTTCTCATCCAAATTATTTTCACTGCACTCAACCAGAACACATTCACCCTAATTCCTGATCGGTCCTGGACTACTCTGGCTGGTATCGCAATCTCATATTTTCTTATGTCACTAGGGAGAATGGATGCGCTTCTTTTCAACTGTGGTGGCCAACCACTTTCATTATTTCCTTTTTCAGATAAATAGTCTAACATGTAGGGTACGTTCTGCCCTGTACCGTCAACTAATCACACCAGATTCCAGATTTTTCAATTTAATTTGTCTACATTTCAGAGAAAAACATCAACTCCCCATTTCAGACCCAACAAACAAGACATTACAGTACATTAACACGATTACCTGTGTTCACCAATCCACAATTCTCCAGTCGGCTCTTTCTTCCATGCCAGCTCTGGCCGCACTCCTTTGGCCTTCGGTTGCTCCGGCTAGTTCACACCTCTGACTAAATCATATCTCTTTGGCCCACAGGGATCACTGGGAAGTGTGCCCGCCAGCCCCCAACCCTGGCCGCAGAGCAGCGGGAATCCAAATTATAATGGTACCCATCTTGTTGAGGAAAAAGCATGACTCATAACTCTAGTGGATTGGTGAACACCTTATCAGTAGAAAGCAGAAACAGCATGAATCCAACAGCAACACGAGACACACATTTCGGAGCGGCCTCATACCTCCGAGGCATGTGCCGTTATAGCCCACAGGACACATGCTTTCCAATGTAACAGGTGTTCCTGACAGGTCACGGCTGAATACTAAATTCGTCCTGCTAGCAAAGAACAAAGCCTTATTATCAGCCTTTGACACCCGCTGCAATCTTTCATGTAAACCAGTGTTATCAGTGAAGTTACCTTGTTGTTATTCAGTTGGTCAAGGTGCCCACACTCCTTAAAGATTCCCATACACTTAGAGGCAAGTAGAGCTCTAGCAATATGTTGACTTCCGCTCCCCTATGCTGCTTTTCTTTAGAAAGTAAGAGCCTAGAACCTACTTGCCAAAAGGGAAACATGTCAGAAGAGATGAGAAGGCGAGAATTTCAACAAGCTAGGAGAAAGGCGTTCAATGCAAAGACAAGCGCAGCACGTCCTACAGTACCCACCTCACATAAGCAAGAAAGACGGTTTAAACATGGTAGGTTACAGGGCCTATTCACTGTAATACTGCAGTGCCAGGCACAGGGAGTAAAATGTTAATTTCTAACTGTTCCTCCACATGGAGGACACATGTGATGACAACATATATCTCCAAATATCAGGCTGCTTGACACCTCAATGGATGTATCAATCACTGCTGCTGTCATTCTACCTGTATCCATTATAAACACAGCACCCACTTTCAAGATACCTGTGCTTTTCCTCTGGTTGTGCTTCTATAAGCAACTGCTGTGGTGGCTGTAGCAAATTGAGAGCCGTGAATGTGTTAGGGCAATATGGGGAATGGAAATGACATGGTGTAGAGGATCTGCAGCATGCACCCCTCACACACACATGGAACTGTGGTAAGATTTGCCAATTTGTATTATTGATCACGTGCCTCTGTGCCTGGATGGCTCCTGTAAGGATATTTGGCGTGTTACAGCACAGAGTACAGCACTACTGCACAGGATCAATGTGTAGCATGTTTTTTTTTATGCAGCACCACTGCATGGGTTTGGTGCATTGCTATGATGCAATTGTTTCAAGCTAATGTGTTGCCAGTGTAACATGGACATATAAGTAAGGGCAGGTTATTCAGTCAAAAACGATTTTTACATATAAAATGCAAATACATTTTTCACAGTTAAAAGCACACATCTGTACCTTCAAAATGCACACCATTTCTCACCTGAAATGCCTATGTTGCAAGAGACACATTTGGTAATTAACAAACTAATCTCACTAACAAGACTAATAATTATAACTCATTAATAAAAGAATGTGTCTTCACTGCAAAAAGAGGCAGACTCTGAAAATCAGTTTTAAACACACATTCAAGTTTTTTTTTTCTTTGTCTTTCTGTGCTCTGTCCACAGTAACTACAGGAAGCAAAGACTTCGAATAAGCAGGAAATCAGCTTGTTGCAGTTGCAACTGTACAAGAAGAACCATTGTTAAAAGTAGGAGGATAGAACATGATTGATTCTGATTGGAGCACGTCACATCAAGCATCATGTTAGAGGCTGTGACTAGTGCTTTGCTGCAGAATCTGGGGGAAGAAAGGGAGAGACATCTTGACACAGCTCGAAGAAGGACGGGGTTGACAGCTGGGGAGGCCTGATTCCTAAAGCAGATTCAACTTGGTTGCAGAGACTGGCTTTTCCAGTCAACAAGTCCCAGTTCGAGTGACGGCAGATGCTTGTCCTTGCTGGGTGAACCCCTCCAGAAGGCGAACAGCCAAAGAAGTTACATGCGGAATAAGCCTGGTAATTATCTCGCTGAGGTGTGGGGGCTGAGTGTCTACGAGAATATTCAGTCAGTGTAGGAAAGGAGATTCCTGTGCTTTACTCACGTGTTTAATGTTGCAAATTGAGTTCTTGTCTCCGTCACTCTCTTTTCAGTGTATCACAGATAATGCTGTTACTGTGCTATTTCATTTATTTTTGTAAAGAGTGAGATCATGTTTAAATGCAACTTTTATAATACACAAAAATATCTGAAAGCAGATGGGTGGTGTGTTTTATATTTACCAATACAGTGCTGATGATGTGGGGAGATGTTTAGACAGTGCAATTGTCATTTTCAAGGTAGCTAAACATAAGATTTGGCTGCGGCTGTGTGCACAATGTAATTCAGAATGAGCAATTATAACTAACTGTGTGTGTTGTAGTCTGCCGGAGGTCTATGAATCGGCAACAAGGGAGGCCCGGGACATAGTTCACTACCGTATATAAGATAGTGAAAATACCACATGATAGCTCGCTGCGTTGCAGGCCGGGAAAGTGATCATAGAGTACCTACTGGGCGTGGCAAGCGTGTCTCACACTGCCATTTGCACATTAAAGGGAACCCATTTTATAATAGCAGTGTGCCACTAAAAACGAATTTCAGAATGTCACAAAGGGAAACCACATTTTCAGACCTAGTGCAATATTTAGAGGCAAAGTTGTTTGCACATGGGAGGTGGTCGTCGAACAGTACCTTAGAATGGCGTGACCACATTCAGGGTGAGGTGCAGAAAGAAAAACTAGACAATATTTTTGCAGAAGGCAGCATAATTCAGGTCTGCCTTACAAGATTATTGAATGCAGCCGATAAAAGTGCAGAGAAAGACTTAATACGGCTATGCGGCAAAATATGGTTTATTTTGAATAGGTCCCTGCGAATGCAGGAAAATGATACCCAGCTAATTAACAGGTTAAAGACTGAATTAGATGGGGCAAGTAAAAATCAGGAAATGTTAAGAGCAGAATTGGATGTATGCCAAAAAGACATGCAATTAAAATGCAGAAACTTTGATGCTCAGTTATCCAAAAGCAAGAAACAATTTGAGGATAGTGAGTAAGAATTGGTACACTTAAAAGCCTTAGTGGACCACATTAGACAGGATAAAGATGAGGTTGTTTCAGAAATGCAGATTTTACAAAAAGAACATTGTGAAAAAGAATGTGATCTCCAGAGTGCAGAACAAGAAATGATTAAAATGACTCAAGAAAGATACAAGAGAAATAAAGAGTTCAATGAATGCCAAATGCAAATGTGCGACATGCAGGAGGTGATTAATAAGATGAGTGATGAAAACAATTATTTGCAAAATGAAGCAAACAGACTCCTTAAAAAGTGTAAGGACTTAGAACAGCAAATGTGCATTCCCAGGTCCCAGGAGAGGCGGCAGGGTACCACATTCAATGGAGTGGAGGTGAATTCTAGTTCTGCCCAAAGAGCTAGTGCTCCAGTGACTGACCCGGTGACTGAACTTGGTTTCAGCGCCCTTGGAAGATTTGATACTCCCATTGGAGGCAGCCACCAATCTCATACACCTGAAAACAGGATTGAATCACAAACTAGTGCAATTCCATGCATTGCAACAAGTAGTCCCATAAAAATAATGACATCCATTAAAGCCCTGATCAAACCATTTAAAAAGGGAGGTGAATGCTGCATTGAGGATCACTTAGAAGCGGTGCATGACATTTTTAAAGCACTCCAGATAACTAAGGAACAGTACAGACAATATTTTCATTTAACTTTAGATGCCCCAACGGGCAGCATCATAAAGGGATTAAATGAACAGCAGAATATGACCTGGGTGGAGTTTGAAAAAGAAATTAGGCGTCATTTTTCTCCTTTTCAGTCATTGCAGGAGGCAAAGAAAGTCGCTTACACAATCACTGCTGGGCCTAATACATCCCCTCGCCAATTTTTACAAGACTTAAAAAGAGCATTTTCTCGCTTTGATGTATCTTTTGACCCAAATTCCAATGAGTTTAAAATTACATACTTCTATGGGCTACAGAAAGACATCATATCCCAATTGGTCCGTGAATTTGACCGTGACAAGTCCCTTGAATGGATTGTACATCAAAGCACAAAACTATATGAGGTACTCTATTGTCAGGGTAGAGAAAGCGATAAAATGAAAGATACTAGACCTAAATCTAAAGAACCCTCAGCCACGGTAATGGAAATCAGGTCAGCCAAAATGTCCCTTGAGTCTGCTCAGAGCCAAGTTAAAAATAATGTGACACCTGAACAAAGGGGTAATCAACAAAGATCGCCCTTTCCTGTACCAATGTTCCAATCACATGATCCTAGTAATAGGGAGAGCTACATATGATATCGGCCTGATATGGCAGGTATGAACAATAACCAGAGACAAAAGCAAGATCAAAGAAATGATGGTCCCTACCAGTCATTGGGGACACAGAGCAGATTTGATCCCAACACCATGATATATGGTAATCAGGATAGACCCCGATATCTGGATCGATTTACTGATAATGGAAATCAACATAGGGGCCAGTACCCACAATCTGAGAGACAGGACATGAGGCAAAACATGAACTACAATCCACGTCAGTACAATGATTCCCCACCAGGGGACTATAATCAAAGGATGGGTGCACCCCGCTCCCCTCCACAAATGAATCAAGAGTTCAGAAACCATCCCAACAGACATCAATCACGTGAGAGGTATCAGAATAGATCCAATCAGGGGGAAAACAACCAATATCGACCTAGGCCACAGAAAGAGGATTCTAGAGAGATGGAAAGGTTCCAGTGCTTTGAGGCCCAAGTGAAAATGTTAGCTGAGAAAATAGGAAAGCTCTATATAGCACAAAAACAACCATCTAAAGAGGGGGCTGATGGCCCTAGCAATGACCGGGGGGCTTCTGAGAAGTGACTAAGTACTTATGACACCTGCAGTGCCAAAAAGACAGATTGCCCTGATGTAATTTTGCATAATGACTCTGAGATGCCTAATGATTTAAAAGTGAAAGCACCAATAAATGAACATGTAACAGAAAATGCAAATACTTCTAAAAAAGAGGTACGGTTTAACCTAGAACTAAATCAAACATTGAAGATTTGTGCAAATAAAAAGGAAACACCTGGAATTCCAAAAGAACAAAGAGACAGATTTAAGAAAAATGACTCATGCATGAGGAATACCAGTGAACAGGAAGTAAGTGGGGATGCTATAGCTCCTTCCCTGGGCAAGCAAAACAATGACCAAACACAGGTAGAAAAAGGAAATACTCAAAAGGAGGGTACGGGTCAATCACCTGAAGAATTCTTAGAGCCACATATTTTTGAAGAGGCTGAAAGGGCTGGTATCACACTAAATGATCACAAATGCACAGAATTAAACAATGACAAATTGCTGAATGATGTTGTTACACATGTTCAGTTGAAAGGTTGTAATGTGGTCTCTGATGTTACCCAGATGGATGGGCGAACAGTGGCCACACTCCAAAAAACCTCTGAGCATGGAGAAATGAATAAAGTCTTTCGCGCAGAAATGGGTAAAAAGGAGGGAAAAATGTCTTTCCATTTACCAATGTGCTTAGCCAAAAGTGAAAAAGGCCTGAGAAAGGTGAGCCCTGAAATCAGTAAGAATTCACACTTCTTATGTGTATTAGAGGAAGTTGAGGACAGATATTATGCACCCATCACTGTAGAAGAAAAATGCCACACATTTGCTATGATTGACACTGGCGCACAGGCCACAATTATGTCCAAAGAGCTGGTAAAGAGTATCAATGAAGGGAGACCCCCACAGAGTCAGATCACGGTGAAGGAAAATCAAGGTCCAGTGCATAACTTTAATGGGGAGGAGGTGCCCATCATAGGTGTAACTGAGGTTGACATAAAAATAGGAAAGCACAGAATGAAACAAGAGGTATTGATCACATCTATTTGTGAAATTCCATTTTTGATGGGGACAGATTGCCTGAAAAGATTGTCTCCTCTCATAGATGGGGTGAATGGAGTGCTGTGGTCCTTAACCAAAAAACCATTGAGGCCTAAGAAACTAAAATCACAAAACAGCAACATAAATGAATGTCACACCGTTGCCAAAACAAATGATGCTGTGGAGGTATATCTCCAGAATATTGCATACCTAGTGTCACTGTTATATTAATGTGTCAAGACAAAATGCAGAGCGACAATGAAGGACTACCTGTACAAATCTACTTGGACCCAAGAAAAAATTGGCAGACTGCCATAGATGAGCACACATTACGTTTTTATTTAAAAGAGAAAACAATCAAACAGAATATTGCTCCTAAAACAGATTCAGAAAAACACATTACCACTCTTGTTGAAATACACATGGAAGATGAGCAACCATGGGTTCATGTTGGTATAAATGACTGTTTTAAAACAATAAAAGCCACTTTAGCGCTTGAACAGGAGAGGAGCTTCATTAAAGAGAAATTGTTGCAAAAAATAATGGAGAGGGAGGAAATCCCGAAATTTAGGATTAAACACCAATATGTTTCTGGGTTGGATAGTCCAGACTTTGAAAACCGAATTGCAGGCAGATGCATGCTTAAAATTAGCATTGGGCAGAAAACAATTTACCATAATGTATGGATAGTGAGTGGAGCACAAAATGAATTTTACATGGGCAATGACATCATGCACAGAATGTGTATGGTGTTAGATTTCCTTAATCAAAAAATATGGTCACGCCTAGGTGGCCCGGCACCTGAATTTGAAGACAAAAGAAGGGCTTATCATTGTGCACAACTGGTTCCTTATGCAATCGAATTACAAATGAGGAAAGCTACTATTATTCCTGCATTTACAAAACAGTTTGCAATAATACTGAAGTGCAGAAATGGACATCAGATGAAAGACTCTGATGCCTGAATGAATCCATAAAACAGCAGGGCCTGGATTATGAATACACTCCATTGGTAGATATTGGTGATGGATCTGTAAAAATTATGGTAAATAATAAAGGTTGTCAGGATATTCATTTAGAGGAAAACTCCCCATTAGGAATGGCCATACAAAAATCACATTATACGGCAGATTTAAATAACATGGTGATTGGAAATATCCCTGAAAAGTATGTAGATGCCAAGGGTGAGTTGCCAGAACACCTGTGGGGTCATTACGACCCAGGTGGTAAGTACGCCGACTTTACCACCATGGTGTAAACTAAGTTTACACCATGGTGGATGGCGGATTTACCGCCCCATTCCAAGGTGAGTGGGGCGGTAAATCCCCACTTCCCATTTTACCCTTCCCCATTCCCATTTTTGCCCCATAGGGCATAATGGGAGAGGGGAAGGCGCTAATTACGCCACCGTAAATTACGGTGGCGTAATTAGCACCAAGGCGGTTTAGCGCCATGGATTTTAACGGCTGCTGAAAGCAGCCGTTAAAATCGGAATCAGGCGTTAAGGGTTAACTACGGCGTTAACCCTTAACGCCTGAGTTGTAATGAGGCCCCTGGACTCTCAGCCCAAAGGACTATTTAAAATTAATTCTGTGTATCCTTATGATTCAAATGAGACAGTGTGCTGCCATCAAGAGGATTGCATAATATTTAATTTAAATAAAAATGAAACAGAAAATCAGCCCATTGAAGTGGAAGCTGATATGCCAAAATATTTAAAAGTGGCAGCTTTACAAAAAGACACAGGCACACAGTTAGAGGAGAGCGCCGAGATTCCCTTACCAGAAGATTTTCCAGAATTTTCCAAAATGGTAGAAGAGCAGATCTCCTTAGCAGATGCGTGTGACAGCAATGAGGATAGAAACAATCTGAGGGAGATATTTATGGAGTTTAAGGATGTATTTGCAAAAGATGCTTATGACTTTGGTTTAACTGATTTACATGTGGCCACACTACCAGAAGGGTGTAGCAGAAGTCCAGTGTTTTTACGACAGTATAGACTACTGCTGGCATGTTTAGAATCATTGGCAGAGATTATTAAAAATTTGGAATCGCGGGGAATCATCAGGCCCATTCATAGCACATCCAATACACCTATTTTAGGTGTGTTAAAGCCAAATGGTCAATGGCGGCTATGTGCAGACTTGAGAGAGTTAAATAAAAGAGTACCAGTGTCCAGATGGCCATTGCCATTCATTGATCAGGGTTTAGCTCAGGTACATGGTTCAAAAGTGTTTACCACATTAGATCTCACCTCTGGATATTGGTGCGTGCCATTGGCAGAGGAGATACAGAATTTATTTTCCTTTACATTTGACAGGACTCAATACGCCTGGCTTAGAACGCCGTTCGGGTACATCAATAGTGGGAGTGAATTTGGCATATTTTTGAGAAAGGCCATGCCTGATGCAGCGGAAAGAGGAACCATAGTTTACGTGGATGATGTCTTGATAAAAAATGAAGGCCTGAAAAGCCATTTTGATGAAATAAGACATGTGCTTGGCCAGTTGCAGAAAGCAGGCGCCAAAGTATCTTTGCAAAAAGAACAATGGTGCAAGAAAAAAGTGAACTTTCTAGGCCATGAAGTGACTGAACATGGGCTAAATCCACAAAAGAAGATGTTAGAGGCCATACAAAGATTGAAAGATCCTAAGAATGTGAAAGGAGTAAAAAGTTTGTTAGGAATGACAGGGTATAACAGAAAATTCATTGAAAATTATGCTGAAATGAAGGTGAAACGGCGATAGAGCAGTTTGTCCACGTAAATCAGATCAAGCCATGCCATCCCAGACATGAGATCAGGCAGCTTGAGCATGTAGAAACAGATATAGGGGTTGATTCATGGAATTAATGTGTGCCGAAAATTCCCGCGCAGAGGTGCCAAAATGTGCGAATCGCAGTGCAAGTGCGAAAATCGCAGTGCAAGTGCGAAAATCGCAGGAAAACCAGTGCACAGCGATTCATGGAAGTCCATGCGTGAGAAAAACATTGGATGTGCGCTAAAAATGTGCGCCGCGCACGCCGGCGCACAGGTCATCCAACAGCGTGCGCCACGGCCACTGCGAAATCGCACATAGCGCGGCGCACATCACAAAAGTAGGCGGAACACGGGGCGTAACACTCGGAATGGGGAACAACGTGTGAAAATATGGGCGTCACAGGGGAAGTACAGGAGGCAAGTGCGCGGAACGCCCACACGCTCGCCTACAACCCGTATTCATGGAATCGAATAGGGCAACCAGTGCACGGTCAAAGACGCGCACAGGGCCAAACAAGTACGCCACAAGAAAGCAGGCGGTAGCGCCCCTGCGACTGACAAAAATGTGCGCCAAAATGTGCGCTAACAAAAAGCACCCATATACAGCCATGATGAATGTCCCATACAGTGGCCCTCTAGGACAAATGAGGTGCAAAGGGGCACCGACAAACACGGACACCCGCTGTGTGAAAAATAGCGTGTGCGCGTGTTCCTGGGTGCGCGGGAAGTTCCACACGCGATTAGCCTGGGTATGTGTACTTCGGGGTGCGCGGGAAATTCCACACGCGATTAGCCTGGGTACGTGTACTACGGGGTGCGCGGGAAGTTCCACACGCGATTGGCCTGGGTAGGTGGGGTGCGTGGGAAGTTTCACACGCGATTGGCCTGGGTACGTGTACTACGGGGTGCGCAGGAAGTTCCACACGCGATTGGCCTGGGTACGTGTATTCCGAGGTGCGTGGAAGATTCACACGCGATTTCTGCAGGGTACGTGTATTTCGGTGGTGCCGGTGAATGCTAAACGTGATTTGGCCATGTGGGTCCCCCCAGGTGTTCCCTCTACACCCTCCACGGCCCCTGCAGGCAGCCCACACCACAGGGTACTACCCTGCACCCCTGCTCATGTCCCACAGGCAACCCATCCACCATGGCCATGCCCACCAGCCAACCCACATGTCACCTTGCACTACTGATCACCAACACATGTCTCCCACCACCCCCACCCCCCAGCCACCAGGGGCAGCCTCCACCAGGCCCCCACTCATGTCTCCCACCACCCCCACCCCCCAGCAGTGCAGGGGCAGCCTCCACCAGGCCCCCACCCATGTCTACCACCACCCCCACCCCCCAGCCACCAGGGGCAGCCTCCACCAGGCCCACACTCATGTCTCCCATCACCCACACCCCCCAGCCACCAGGGGCAGCCTCCACCAGGCCCCCACTCATGTCTCCCACCACCCACACCCCCCAGCAGTGCAGGTGCAGCCTCCACCAGGCCCCCACTCATGTCTCCCACCACCCCACCCCCCAGCAGTGCAGGGGCAGCCTCCACCAGGCCCCCACTCATGTCCCCATGCACCCCCACCCCCCAGCAGTGCAGGGGCAGCCTCCACCAGGCCCCCACTCATGTCCCCTATTACCCCCACCCCCCAGCAGTGCAGGGGCAGCCTCCACCAGGCCCCCACCCATGTCTACCACCACCCCCACCCCCCAGCAGTGCAGGGGCAGCCTCCACCAGGCCCCCACCCATGTCTACCACCACCCACACCCCCCAGCAGTGCAGGGGCAGCCTCCACCAGGCCCCCACCCATGTCTACCACCACCCCCACCCCCCCAGCAGTGCAGGGGCAGCCTCCACCAGGCCCACACTCATGTCTCCCATCACCCCCACCCCCCAGCCACCAGGGCCAGCCTCCACCAGGCCCCCACTCATGTCTCCCACCACCCCCACCCCCCAGCGATGCAGGGGCAGCCTCCACCAGGCCCCCACTCATGTCAAACTCATGTCTCCCACCACCCCCACCCCCCAGCCACCAGGGGCAGCCTCCACCAGGCCCCCACTCATGTCTCCCACCACCCCACACCCCAGCAGTGCAGGGGCAGCCTCCACCAGGCCCCCACTCATGTCTCCCACCACCCCCACCCCCCAGCAGTGCAGGGTCAGCATCCACCAGGCCCCCACCCATATCTACCACCACCCCCACCCCCCAGCAGTGCAGGGGCAGCCTCCACCAGGCCCCCATTCATGTCTCCCATCACCCCCACCCCCCAGCCACCAGGGCCAGCCTCCACCAGGCCCCCACTCATGTCTCCCACCACCCCCACCCCCCAGCAGTGCAGGGGCAGCCTCCACCAGGCCCCCACTCATGTCCAACTCATGTCTCCCACCACCCCCACCCCCCAGCCACCAGGGGCAGCCTCCACCAGGCCCCCACTCATGTCTCCCACCACCCCACACCCCAGCAGTGCAGGGGCAGCCTCCACCAGGCCCCCACCCATGTCTACCACCACCCCCACACCCCAGCCACCAGGGGCAGCCTCCACCAGGCCCCCACTCATGTCCCCTATTACCCCCACCCCACAGCAGTGCAGGGGCAGCCTCCACCAGGCCCCCACTGATGTCCCCATGCACCCCCACCCCCAGCAGTGCAGGGGCAGCCTCCACCAGGCCCCCACCCATGTCTACCACCACCCCCACCCCACAGCAGTTCAGGGGCAGCCTCCACCAGGCCCACACTCATGTCTCCCATCATCTCCACCCCCAGCCACCAGGGGCAGCCTCCATCAGGCCCCCACTCATGTCTCCCACCACCCCAACCCCCCAGCAGTGCAGGGGCAGCCTCCACCAGGCCCCCACTCATGTCTCCCATCACCCCCACCCCCCAGCCAACAGGGGCAGCCTCCACCAGGCCCCCACTCATGTCTCCCACCACCCCCACCCCCAGCAGTGCAGGGGCAGCCTCCACCAGGCCCCCACTCATGTCTCGCACCAACCCCACCCCCCAGCCACCAGGGGCAGCCTCCAGCAGGCCCCCACTCATGTCTCCCACCATCCCCACCCCCCAGCAGTGCAGGGGCAGCCTCCACCAGGCCCCCACTCATGTCCCCTATTACCCCCACCCCCCAGCAGTGCAGGGGCAGCCTCCACCAGGCCCCCACTCATGTCCCCCTGCACCCCCACCCCCCAGCCGTGCGATTTGCCTGGGTACGTGTACTTCGGTGTGCGCGGGAAGTTCCACATGCGATTGGCCTGAGTACGTGTACCACGGGGTGCACGGGAAGTTCCACACGCGATTAGCCTGGGTACGTGTACTCCGGGGTGCGCGGGAAGTCCCACACGCGATTGGCCTGGGTACGTGTACCTCGGGGTGCGCGGGAAGTTCCACACGCGATTAGCCTGGGTACGTGTACTTCGGGGTGCGTGGGAAGTCCCACACGCGATTGGCCTGGGTACGTGTACTTCGGGGTGCACGTGAACTTCCACACACGATTGGGCCTGTGAGAGTGGGGTACATGTATTCCAGGGGTGGGCGGGAATATTTACCCGCGACTGTGCCTGTGAGAGCGTGCTACGTGTATTCCTGGGGTGGGCGGGAAGATTCACACGTTCGACTACGACGTGCCGAAAAATAAATGGTCCAATCCTGAGACACGTACGCCAGCATGAAGCAGGCGTACGTCGACCAGCGCAGCATAAAAGTGCGCGCAAACAACAAACAAGCTCATACGCCAGGATGAATATACCATTCCTAGCAGCAGTGGCCGTGGGTTACCAAAGGAGGAGGAGGAGGATAGTGAGTGCCCGAATTTTCACTCCCAGAACCAGCCTTTTTGGGATGCCTGATGACCAGGTGTATGGGAGGTACAAGTTTCCCCCACACATAATACTGGACCTGGTCAGTGAGTGGGAGGATGACCTCACATCACCCGCCCTTTGCTCCCAAGCACTCAGCCCCCTGGAGAAGGTCCTCAATGTACTGCACTTCTTGGCCACAGGATCATTTCAGCGGACAAGTGCCATAGTGGGTGGGGTGTCACAGGCCACGCAGTCACGCTGCCTACACCAGGTCTTGAACATCATCACTGCACGCCCATCATTCCGTAGGCAAATATACCTGCCCAGGACACCTGCAGAAAGGCAGGCTGCCACCCTCGATTTCTACGGTGTGGCACAATTCCCAAAAGTGCTAGGTGCCATTGACTGCACCCATGTGGCACTACGTCCCCCCAGGGCATCTGAGCACATCTATAGGAACCGCAAGCACTGGCATTCCATCAACGTGCAGGTAGTATGTAATGCTAAGGGAATCATCACCTCAGTATATGCCAACTATCCAGGGTCCACCCACGACAGCTTCATTTACCGAATGTCTACCCTAAGCCGGGACCTAGAAGCTAGGCGGCATGGCGATACATGGCTGCTTGGTGAGTATGAATGCCACTGCACATGCATGCATGTCAGATGCAGAGTTATGTCACTACCCCACTAATGATACCCATCACCTCCTCACCAGGGGACAGTGCCTACCCTCTGAGCACCCACATGATGATGCCAATTCGAAACCCCATCACGCCTCCAGAGGTAAAATACAACACAGCCCATATTGCAACCCGAGGCATAGTGGAGCGCACATTCGGAGTGCTCAAGTCACGCTTTCGCTCCCTTGACCGTTCTGGCGGGCAGCTGTTATATGCGCCCCCAGTAGTGTGCAGGATCATAGTGGCAGCATGTGTCCTGCACAATGTTGCAACACGCCAGGGCCTGGCTGTGGACATGGTGGTGCCCCCACATCCCCAACCACATGCACGGCCGCTGCGCATGGGAGGGGAGAGGGCGCAGGGTGAGGCAGCCCGTACGCAGCTTGTGGGTAATTACTTCACATAGAAATCACACCCCAATGGAGTGCACACAGGCCTGGCACATACCATCTTATAAGCAATGATGACTCGACCTGACAATTAAGACGAACAAAGGGACTGTCAACTGTCAGAACCATAGCAGCCTGAGATTGTTCATGTGGAAGTGTCACAATGTGTGCATCCCTACCTACACAAACACCACCAATGCAGTGTCATGAAAAGACACTTCCATGCTGCAGAAATGAATACCCACTTGCAAAATACTACATGAAAACAGTGCCATGTCACCCACCTCCTCCCCGGCACGGCCACACAACACACCATGGCATGTCATGCAATGTGAGAGGAAAGAAATTAATCCCCACAACATGCCCCAAGTGTCAGCAGCTACAGTGTCCCTAATGAAAACATGTCCACACATGAAATGCTCACAGTAATGCAGGACCTACAACCCACATTACCAAATACTTACCAAGAATACCAATCACCTACACAACCTCCAACCTACCTTAAACATGACATTACAGACTTAAAAATTAGCTAGCCTCACCACCTGATGATGACAGCCCTCCGAACACTTCCAAGTATACAGTGCTACCGCCACGCAAGAGTGTAGGTCCACTGCTTACAACATGGACTCCAGTTCCAAGGTGGACCGCATTGTGAAGACATGAGGAATGGACCTGCAAATATGGAGGATGAGATGGATGCAGAGGCACATATCAATACACCACGCAGTGTACAATACAACAACAATATGCACTATAAATGTATACACAGTATTGACTACAGACTGCCCACACAGCTCATGGGAGTCCAATGTCACCATGTACGTCAATGTCACTTGGGCACACCCTTTGCAAGCCCATGGAAACGGGAAGCAGGAGGGGTGTGTGTGACAAAAACCCAAGCATCTGAACCAAATCCATGACAAGCCTGCTTGTGCCCAGCCACAATGTGGGTATGCCCACGGGAGCCACACAAGGCAACACACTGTCCAACAAAAAAAAACAACAAAAAAACAAAAAAAAACAAAAAAACAAAAAAATGGCCATTAATGGGCCCGGGGGGAGTGGGGGAGGCCACCGAGGAGGTCCGAGGACAGGGTCACACCAAAAGCCACCTGTGTGGATCTTGCGAAAAAAAAACCACCTCCATGGACTCATGGCCTACACGGCTACCCTATTGTGGGAGTATCACTGCTGTCGCTATCCTCACCCTCTGCAGCTGCATCAGGAGGTGGTGGCACTATGGGAGGGAACCCACGCAAAGCCCTAGTCTTTTCCTCCATGGCTGCAAGCATGCGGGTGTGGTAGGTCTCGTTCTGGAGGAAGTGTGCAGAGGTCCCCATGCAACAACTCACGGGATGCCCGGACCTCCGCCCTAGTTGCCTGCATCTCAGCTGAGAGCATACGGGTGAGACGCTCCAGCTGCTGTCCTGTCCTTCAGTTTGTTGAAGCCTCAAGCTCAACAAGAGTCGTCCTGAGATGAAGGAGTTCCAGCCTCAGGGTTTCCCTGTGGCCCTGGAACTCTATGGAGATGGCTTCCTGCAGAGTCGCCAGTGCCGCCCGCCTGTCCCTGTCGGACACCAACATGTCCTCCCTGTGTGACTGGCAGATGGAGTTGGTTGCCTGCTGTAGTCACTCCATCAGCCTTTCGGGGGGGACAATGGAAGTGGCCACCCTATCCATGGCCTGAGCCATCATCTCTGATGATGCTGCCTGTTGGGTTGCCATACCGTAAATGGATTGCTCCCATGCGGTATTGCCAGGTGGCGTACGGCCACCACGTCGGCGGGCACCACACCAGTCTGGGGCAAGGCGAACTGCGCCTTGCTGTGCCGGCACTGCCTGAGGCTGCAGGACTGCATTCCCCCTCTGATCTGCTGGGCCAGGAACAGGATCAGATGTCGCGGAGTGTGACCCTGCATCCGTAACCACCAAAGGCGTACCTGCCAACACTGACATCCCCATTGAGGGTTCTAACCCTGGTGCAGGTGGGTTGGACAGAACAGAATCCCTCCCAGGAACACTCACCTGCGACGGCACGTAGGTCTCATCATCCGAATCGACACCTGAGTACAGCTCGGGGGAGGTGCAGCCAGAGACACCCCTTGAGAGCACAACCTGCAGCAGTTGTGGGTTCTCACCCACCACCACACCACGTCCCTCACTGGTGGTCGGTCGGCCCTCAGACCCCTCCTGGGTCTGCACCATTTCCACAACCCCAGCAGTATCAAGTGCGTCTTCCCCTCCAAAGACATAAAAGAAAACAAATGGAAACAGGCATTAGCACTATGGCACACAATTAGGGCTGAGAGGCTACAGAAACATTACTTGATTGGCACATGTCCCACATGACTAAAACACTCCCATGCATGCACCGTCACTGCGTGTGATGGGGAGGCAGATGGCACACATTGATGACACCAAGATGGAAGATGAACACATTTGCTGCATGCTGCCTAGCAGTGGCATCACACATTGGCCAGTGATTGGCAGGTCAAATACACATGCCATCACACAGATGGCATGTACCCTAGCCATGAAGTAAAGAGGGAGAGGAGGTCACCAATTATTCATTCAGTCCAGTTTGTTCATATAATTGATTATTTTCACTGTAATGGTTCAAATGTTTAACCTGCAGCTATCAATCAAAAATGGTCCTATAGCACAGGGACATGTCCAAACTAATCATGTCCACGAAACTGAGCCAGTCCACTGTACCATAGCCATGTCAGACATGTGACAATAGGACTGAGAAATCTCGAGTAAAAGTGGTGGTATGCAAACAATCTGCCTGAATAAACAGAGGTAAATAAGCAACAGTGTTGTGGCAAGATGACACTCCAAGGGCAACTGGCGAGGTGTTGGGCTGGATGTCTAATGTTGGCCGAAGGGATGCTGCTATACCCAAATGCTGTTGCCAAGAATGTATAGGAAGAGGCACATGGGTGAGCCGAACCAGTCAGGCACACACACCCTCCCCTGGCACCCAAACAGAAGCCCTCCCACACACACCATGCACATGGATTTCACACACATGCATGTGCACTCACCGGACAATGCCTCGTAATCTGCCAGTTCTCCCACGCCTTGGATCTGTTCCTCTGTGACGTAGGTCCCAGCAACCTGCTCATGTGGAGTGAGTTCTATGTCGTCTGCTGGAGACCCACCTCCAGTCACTAGAGTTGCGGCATGACTTGAGGCCAGCTTATTCTTTGCCCTGCGCTTCAGGTCATTCCAGCGCTTGTAGCATTCATTAGCTGTGCACCTCACGATTCCAAGGGCACTTATGATGTCCGCAATGGTCTGCCAGTGTGCCTGACGTTGTGCAGGTGTGGTCTTGGATCCTGCAACAATCACCATTTCGCGGTCATGTGCGGACACATACTCTACAAGTGCATTCAGTTCGGCCTCATTGAAGCTGGGCTTCCTTGACGGGCCGGACTGTGTAGCCGTGTCTGGGGCATCAGCCTCTACTGGACGAGCACTCTGCCTCTTCCGCTTGGAAGGTGGTGGGGATCCTGAGTGTCCTACGTCACTCTGGACACTAGGGGCAGGAGCGTGGGATTGCACACTCAGCATGGGAGTTGGTGCAGGCATTATCTCAAGTGTGATGGTGTCAGGGGGAATGTCAGCATGATGGACTTGGACAGATACTGTCCTGGATGGGTGTGTGAGAGGTGGGGTGGATGGAGCCGCAGCTGCCCCTGCAGCCTCCCCAGCTTGCCTACGCGGGGCAGCAGATGACCTAGCTGCCCCTGATCCACGTGGCCTGATGACACCAACGTTCACCGGCGCACGTGGCCTAGACCTGCTGACCTGGAAGTCAGCCATGGAGTCACCCTGTGCCAGGTCTGGTTCCACAGTGGGCTGGTCCAACAAGGGCTGAGCATGGATGGTGTCAGCCACGGTAACCTCAACCAGGGGGGGGGCATGGGTGTCCCTGACTGCTCCTTCACACATGGGGGGCTAGGGGCACCCTGCAAGTCACGGCCACATCCCCTACTGGATCCACCAGGGCCACCATTTGGGGCTCGGCCACCTTTGCCACCCTTACGGCTTGGTCGCCTCCCAGCTATGGCACTGATGTTATTGTGCGTATGGGAGTCGATGTGAACTATTGTCCTGGGCAATTGGGGGTCAAAGGGGTTGGGTACCAGATGGTAATCGTACCCTAGTGCTCTAGCAAGGCTGTATGTCACCCCTGGGGAAAGATGACGGGTCACGCAACGCACAGGCACCCCAAAAAAGCGAAGTAAGGTGCACGCAACCCCTCCTAGACGACGTGCGTGGAAAAATAAACCTGCACTACGCTGTGGCACCCAGGAACACAAGAATGAACGTATGCGTGTCACATGCAGCCTAGAATGTCTCTGAAGGGGTACGCGACACACGGGGCAAGCACAGATGTTAAATACGTGCGCGACTTACCATCTGCCAGGAACAAAAGCGTGAAAAATATGCGCGTGTGCGCGTTGGCAACACCCCCGCCAAAAGAAGAATTGTACGCTGTCTGAGGAGACAGGACAACAGTAGTAGGGAACGCTGTTTGAGGAAACATGCCCAGGAAAAAGAGGAAAAGAGAAAAAGCTGTCAGAGGTAACAGGGAGTACGAACTGGAAACGCTGTGAAGTAAATCGCGTGTGAACCGACAAGAAGTACAGATATCACCCACTCGCTCTCCACGAAAAGCACGTACAAGGAAATGGCGTTCTACACGTACCTTTTATACACACGTCACAGACGCGCATACGCGATGAGGCCATTTCCACCAATTACGCGCTTTGACACTCGGACGTGTATCTCTTCATTTTTACACGCGCCATTCTCTACGGCCATGCGCGTGACGTCACAGCTGTGCATGGTGGCCTTTGGGCCAATGAAATCGCATATGCAAGCACACGTGGTAAAACTGCACGTCCGAGTGTCATCGCGTGTAATCGGAAGGAAGTGAGCGTACACGCGATTGGCCTGGGTATGTGTATTTCTGGGGTGCGCAGGAAGTTCCACACGCGATTGGTGGAAATCCACGTGTGCTCTGTCATCACGTGTAATGAGGGAAACACCCACGCGCCTCACGTCACAGACGCGCTCACGCGCTAAGGGCCTTTGGTCCAATTAAATCGCATATGCGTGCTGACGTGCATACGCGCTAAGGGCCTTTCCTCGATTTACACGCAGACGTGCAGGATTTTCACGTGCCAAATCACTCCGTATCAAGCTGGTCATGCGGAAGCACACGGAAGACCACGTTCCTGCCCAAAAGGCCGAATTACTGCCCCCCAGAACCCCGAGCAGCCTCCCACGAGCCATCTGCTGCTGCCTGCCTGCCTGCCTGCTGCCACCGTGCCCTGCCATTTGGTGCCTGCACATCAGCCATCTGCAGGGGTCCATTTGCTGTGTCCACCCCTGCTGGAACAGAAGACTCCCGACTGGGATACCATCGCTCCACAGCCCAGCCCCAGGACCCAGTTGCCCACCCACTCCTGCCTCTGGGGTTGCCATGTCGGGCACTGCAACATCTGGCACCACTGGCAACCCCCGGCCAGAGAGGCAGAGGGGCACCAGCTTCACTGCCACCGAAGTTGGTGTCCTGGTGGAGCAAGTCCTGGGGCAGTATGATGCCCTCTTCGGAGGTAAGCGCGCCAACAAGGAAGGACGGACTCGGATCTGGATGGACATCGTGACTGCCATCAACGCAGAGGGGGTGGCAGTCCGCAACTACCAACATGTCAAGAAGCACTGGGATGACTGCAGGTCCAGGACCCTCTTGAAGGCCCGGCGCCTCATGGAGGGGGGCCGGGGCCACATGAGTACCATCCAGATGAGGGTCCTGGAACGCATGTGAGTTCCAAAACAACAGTGTATGTTTCAAGAATCACTTGGACATGTATGCTAATGTCCATAGCATGCGCCATGCCTGTTACCGCATGTGTATTACCTGCCCTGAGCCATGTGTTGTGGAGGGACATGATGGAAGTGATCTTTGACAGTGCCACTCATCTGCTATTGCTTCCTGTCTAGGGGACCATTGTACATTACCCTGATGCTTGTGTTCTATGTCTCCCTCTACACAGCGCCACGTGAAGAAGAGGGCGGAGACGGCTCTGTGGAGCAAAGCGGCGGGGATGCCCCCACGGCTGCAGCGGAAGGGGTGGGTGAGCCCCCACAGGGGCTTGCAATGGCGGAAGACGGGGTGGAGCCATCCAGGTTGGTGGTTTCCACAGAGGAGGAGGAGGCCACTACTGAGGCGCACATGGGGCCTGGTGGGGGCATCCCTGCTGGTGCAAGTGGTGCAGTCCAGGGGCAGGGGCAGGAGGCAGCACAGGTCGCCGTGGAGGAGCCTGTGCATGTCACTGTCCCTGACACTGTGACTGCACCACCACGCACCAGCAGGGATGCCCCATCCCAGGCCCGTCCGCAGATAGGGGGGATGTCCATGTCATCTGACTCCCCTCCACCTGCGGACGAGGGGACCCCTGGCCGTATGGAGAAGGTCCTGATTGGTGTCGCGTGATGAGGTGCGTGCTTCCCGGGAGGAGTATGCACGTCATCACGGATAGCACCGTGCCGATGTGGCCCAGTTGGGATCGGCCATGGTCGGGGGTTTCCTCCATGTGACGGCCAATCTGGCGACCCTCTCCTCCTCTGTGGAGACTATGCACCAGTCGTTCTCCATGCCGTCTTCCGGCCCAGATGCCACCAGGGCCCCCTGTGGACCTGCCCCGACCAATGCAGCCGGCTCGGTGGGGATCCCATCCCTGCCACAGTCGGGAGTCGGAGGTCCAGCAGGGGTGGACACACCAGCAACTGGACCCCAGCAGATGGAGGATGTGACGGCATCATCGGGCAGGGCACGGTGGATTCCATCAGCCTGGATGCCGTTGTGCTGGCACAGGCAGTTGCGTCGGAGGCAGCGGCAGGCTCGACGTGGGAAGCATCATGGCTCGGGGCCATCAACATCAGGGGTGCAGGCATCGGTCGCAGGGCAGGAGATCCCTGGAATGGGAGTGGCTTTCGTGTGGGAGCGGTTGGGCCAGCAGATAGGTGCGGAGCGGCAGCGGGCAGAGGAGGAACGGCTCACAATGGTCAGGGCAGAGGACTCCATGCGGAGGGCGCTGAGGCGGGCTGAGTGCCTCGAGGGTCTTCGCAGGGAGTTGGAGCTGGACACTGCTTTATCCCTGCGAGACCTCGGGCCAGGGAACATGCCCGCCTCCAAGCCATTGAACAGGAGTTCGATGATGCCCTGGCCCATGACAACATCCAGTGAGCCGTTGGACTAATCTGCTGCCCATGTAAATAGTTATGTAGTTAGTGTTAGGTTTCCTTTGTTTTTGCATTTTCTTTGGACCTTTTGGACAATGGGCCACATTTTTGTATATAGTTATTTTTTATTAGGTAGTGTTGTTAGATAGGTTTCATTTCTTTTGTTGGGATCATGGACCCTGGCTTGTTCCCCTGTACATAGTTCACTGTTGGATTTTCTTTTCTTTTTACAATTTACCCATGGAGCAATTGCTTTCAATTATAATTTCCCATTGGATTTTCTTTTGTGGACTGTGACTTTGGACACCATTCCTTTGGATTCTGATTTTTGGTTTTGCATTTTTTCACGGACATGCTTCTTTTTACTTTTTTTACATTCCCATTTCTGTTAGTTTATTTTTTATTCAATTCATGTTTCCTTTAATACATATTTTTTGATCAAACTTCAATGTGTAGTATCATCTCATTGGTTTCATGCATATGATGATATGGGTTGTGAGATTCACTGACACCCATTGGGTGTATGTGAGGGACATGTGTTCATTTCCAAACTTGCAATTGCTGTTCTATCATGTTATTGCCATTTCTGAGTGGGTGGATGCAATACTCGGGTGGGTGTTTTGCATTTGGAGGCTGACCATAGGGACCAGGGATTTAGATTGTGATGACATGTTGGCTGGGGAACATGAGTTGGACATGAGTGGGGGCCTGCTGGCAGGTGCCCCACAGTGCTGGGGGGTGGGGGTGCAGGGGAACATGAGTTGGACATGAGTGGGGGCCTGCTGGCAGGTGCCCCACAGTGCTGGGGGGCGGGGGTGCAGGGGAACATGAGTTGGACATGAGTGGGGGCCTGCTGGCAGGTGCTCCACGGTGCTAGGGGGTGGGGGTGCAGGGGAACATGAGTTGGACATGAGTGGGGCCTGCTGGCAGGTGCCCCACAGTGCTGGGGGGTGGGGGTGCAGGGGAACATGAGTTGGACATGAGTGGGGGCCTGCTGGTAGGTGCCCCACAGTGATGGGGGGTGGGGGTGCAGGGGAACATGAGTTGGACATGAGTGGGGGCCTGCTGGCAGGTGCCCTACAGTGCTGGGGGGTGGGGGTGCAGGGGGACATGAGTTGGACATGAGTGGGGGCCTGGTGGAGGGTGTCATGATCTCTGCTTCCAAAAAGGTCAGGGTTTTCCCAACTCCCTTGGAAGCAGATCCATAACCCAGGTTCCGAGTGCCAACCGGGGCTGGAGCCACTCCCTAGATTCAGAACACTGGAACTCTTCTGGAAGGCAGGAACTCTTTTCTTACCAGGAACTCTTTTCTTACTTAGGCGTGGCTGTGGAAGGAGACACCTAAGCACTACAGGAGGCTATTTAAACCACACCCGGTGGATGAATCTTGCTTTGTGTTATTCTGCAACCTCTGCAGCAGAACGCTCATCGTGTCTTCTGCATCCGGTCCTGGGCCTAAGGAAAAAGGCTTACCATCCTGAATCCAGTCTTCAGCAACACCTATAAAGACAAGAAAGAACAGGTTAGCATTCCGGCATCTGAAAGGCAAAGGCTTACCATCCTGAATCCAGTCTTCAGCAACACCTATAAAGACAAGAAAGAACAGGTTAGCATTCCGGCATCTGAAAGGCAAAGGCTTACCTACTCTTCGTGCGCTCCGGAGGTCTTCACACTGCATTCCGGCATCTGAAAGACAAAGGTTTACCAACTCTTCGCACGCTCCGGAGGCCTTCGGCGCTGCATCCCGCATCTGAAAGACAAAACAAGGTGCGTTTAAAGACATTGGGCAACTTTAATACTCACGTGCCATTACTCCTTTCCACATCTAATCCAGTGGGTATTCCGGCACCCTGCAGCCGCTCCGAACTCGTACCTGCAAAATAAAAAGACAGTTAGAGCGCATACTGAAGCAGGCAACAAGCGCTTACTTACGTGCTTCCAGGCGCTTCTATTCATCACACGGGCTCCATCTTCAACTCACTTCAGCCCGTCATCCGCCATCGCCGGAACCCTGCAAAACAAGAGACATCATTACTAAAGACTTTAAAGACATTTGAATGACTCGAAACTTACCGTTCGTGCAGTAAACGACGGACAGCAGTCCTCTGAAGTCAAGAGGCCTGCGCTACCTATCCAGTGAAGAAACTGGTTACAGCACCCTGCCCCGAGGCAGATGGAGAGCTCGGCATTCACTTACCTAAGGTGAGAGCGTTAACCTTTGGGGGTCTACAGGAGAGGAGAAGAGGAAAGAGATAGGGACACCCCAATAACCCCAGTTCATTAACCCCATATTTTCTATCTGCAGACATCATACTCTACACGTCAGGCATACAGTGCACAGAGGTCCAGCCCAAAGAGCCAACCGGGTGCTACACATCACCTTTGAAGATACGGTAGTCGCCCAGTCAAGACCGGCGCCTCTGCGAGAATCAGGTGAGCGTTACAGAACACAAAGCCTACCGCAAAACTCTCGCCCAGGCGCTATGGAAACCTCGGATACTGACCCCCTAGCCCGGTTACTTGGGGAACTAAGGGCAGAAGTGCATGCAGCTCGTCAGGAAACGAATGCTCTAAGAAGGGAACTAATTATTTCCAAGGAGAGAACAGACAATCTTGCTAGACAAGTGCTACAGTCACAAGCCGGACAGACCCCGTTACCCGCATCAGGGGCAAATCTTCCTTCAACATCCTCTATGAATCCAGTGCAGATCAACCTACCTGGGAATATACCTCTGGCTCCGCCCGAACGATTTTCTGGTGACCCAAAGAGGTTTGCAGTATTTATCAATCAGTGCCGGTTGCACTTCTTATGCCGGCCAGCAGCCTTTCCAACTGATCAAGCAAAAGTAGCTTTTGTACTTTCGTACCTTAGTGGCAATGCGGCAGACTGGTCGATCCCTCTAGTTAATCAAGATGATCCGGTTCTCCATGATTTTCAAGCCTTTCAGCTTAGTATGGAAAAACTGTTTGCAAGACATTCACAGGGGCAGGCCTTGGACAATGAGCTTCTTTCGTTGCGACAGGGTAATCAAGACCTTTTGGCTTATATTGCATCTTTCAATAGACTAATAGTGGAAACTCAATGGCCTGAGGATAAAAGGATTACGCTGTTTTATAGAGGTCTACGTGGAGAGCTCAAAGACGTTTTAGCCCAAGTAGTGAATCCCCCACAAGACTGTTCGGATTATATAGACTTGGTCGTTCAAATAGATCACAGGCTGCAGAACAGGAAGGCCGATCGTTCCAAGTTTGATGCTCGAGTATTTTCCAAACCGCCAACTCCTTCCAAAGGAGTAGACTCCGGGGAACCCATGCAAATAGGGGGTCTGAAAGGTCCTCTAACACAAAGGGAGCGGGAAAGGAGGAAACAGTTGCAATTATGCCTATATTGCGGAAACTCAGGGCACTTTCTTCGAGACTGTCCGGTGAAACCTGCCAAGAAGGCAGTAGGAGCTGCAGTTACCAAAGTTACAAACTCTGAGCAGGGAAACGACCTCGCCCGACAAGAATAGAGGTCCTCTTGCCGAGCGTGAAAACCAGTTCCGTGACCTCGCATTTCGTGATACCTATGGTCCTCATTAGCCCTGATAATCCGGATCGATTACATGCAATTGAAGCTTACGTCGACAGCGGTGCCATCGGCAATTATGTGGATCATGAAATGGTTTTGAGGATGAATCTAACTCTTTGTCCCAAGGCTGTAAAGGACGTCATTACTACGGTGGATGGTACGGAGATAGCCTCCGGGCCAGTAACGCATACCACTCAAGAGGTGACGCTAGTAAGTCAAGATGGACACCATGAGAAGATCGTGTTCGATGTGATCAAGGCCCCTCAGTTTCAGATTATTCTAGGAATACCTTGGTTAGAGAAACACAATCCTCTGATCGATTGGCGAGCAAGAATGGTCCAGTTTCCAGAATGTGTCTCTACTTGTCACCCTCCACCTGGTGTTGCACTGGCCGCAATTTCTTCAGAGACTCCCCAGTTACCTCCCGAATACCTAGAATACCAAGATGTTTTCCGGAAGGATCAGGCTAACTCTCTACCTCCTCATAGGTCTTATGACTGCCAGATAGACCTGATACCTGGATCTACTCCTCCTTGTAGTAGAATTTATGCCCTCACCGAGCCTGAGAACCTTCACCTTCGACAATACCTGGATCAATACCTGGCAAATGGGTTTATTCGTCCTTCCAAGTCCCCTGCTTCTTCAGCTTTGTTCTTCGTTCCAAAAAAGGAAGGAGACCTTAGAACTTGTATCGATTATCGCTCCCTGAACCAGATCACCGTTAAGAATAGATATCCGTTACCTTTGATCCCTGAACTCCTGGACCAAGTCAGAAAAGCATGCATATATACAAAGCTGGATGTTAGAGGAGCTTACCACTTGGTACGAGTAAAAGAGGGCGATGAATGGAAGACCGCCTTCCGCACCAAGTATGGGCTATTTGAATATCAGGTCATGCCCTTCGGACTTTGCAATGCCCCGGCCGCCTTTCAATATTTTATGAACGATGTCCTCAGAGAGCTCATAGATGTATGTGTTGTTGTTTACATTGACGACATCCTCGTTTATTCTTCATCGGAATCTGAACATCGGAAACACGTGAAAATGGTCCTCGAAAGATTGCGTCAACACAAACTTTTCGCTAAGTTGGAAAAATGTGTTTTCAACGTGACTGAAGTTGAATTCTTGGGATTCATATTATCACCTGGCGGAGTGCGTATGGATTCAAAGAAGGTCGATGCAGTTCTCAAATGGCCATCACCATCCTCCGTAAAAGGTGTGCAAAGCATGTTAGGCTTCGCTAACTTTTACCGCAGGTTTATCCCCGAATTCTCTCGAATAGTCCAGCCCATCACTGCCTTGTTAAAGAAAAACAAACGTTTTGAATGGTCTACCGAGGCGGAACAAGCTTTCCAGGATTTGAAGACTAAATTTATCTCTGCACCAATCTTAAAACACCCTCGCCCCGAACTCCCCTACATCGTGGAAACTGATGCTTCAAGCCTTGCCATGGGGGCAGTTCTATCACAAAAGGACCCGGTAACCAATCAGTTGCATCCCGTGGCATTTTGGTCCCGCAAATTCTCGCCTCCTGAAATCAATTACACGATTACTGACAAGGAACTTCTGGCTATCAAGTCTGCCTTTAAGGCTTGGCGGCATTATCTGCTGGGGGCCCGACACACCGTTACTGTGATTACGGATCACCGAAACCTGCAATATTTGAAGACCGCAAAAGCCCAATCCTCTAGACAACTCCGTTGGGCATTATTCTTTGCCGAGTTTGACTTCATAATTACCTATCGACCTGGTACAAAGAACGGTAAAGCCGATGCCCTTTCTCGGATGGGAGTGGAAGAACACTTGGTCAACCCTAAACCTGTACAAATCATTCCCGAACAAAGAATTCTGGGTGTAATCGCCACAGAATCCATAGAGGAAGTTAAGGATAAAGCCAGGCAACTTGTAACTCCAGCAGACATACAGAATTGGCATCTGCAGGGAAAGGACTTTGCAGTAAAGGACAACTTATTGTATTTCCAAGAACGATTATACCTACCCAGCACAGATTTACAGAAAAAAGTAATCTCTTGTTATCACGACTCTTTAATGGAAGGTCATCCCGGTATAGCCAAGACCTCAGAAAAGATCAAGCGCTACTTCTGGTGGCCGTCTTGGAAAAAAGATATCAGAGACTTTATAATGTCCTGTGGAGTATGCGCCCAAAACAAGAGTCAAAAGGAAAGACCAGCAGGCCTCTTACGCCCTATTGACATCCCACCTCGCCCTTGGCATACGCTTTCTATGGACTTCATCACCGATCTACCTCCATGCTCCGGATACAATACGATTCTAGTAATCGTGGACTTATTCTCCAAGATGGCGCATTTCATTCCGCTCAAAGGCTTGCCAACAGCAGCAACTCTGGCCCGAGAATTTCTCGAAAACATCGTCCGACTGCACGGTTTTCCTTCGGTTCTAATTTCGGATCGAGGTAGTCAATTTATTTCTCATTTTTGGCGAAGTTGCTGTCGGTTGGCTCAAATTGATGTGAGACTATCGACCAGTCACCACCCTCAGACCGACGGACAAACCGAGAGGACCAATCAAACTCTGGAACAGTATTTACGCTGCATGCTGCAACAAACTGAAAAAACTTGGAAAGATATCCTTTGGATAGCCGAGTATGCCTACAATAACTCTGTCCATTCGGGAACTGGGAAAACCCCGTTTTTTCTTTTGTACGGCAGTCACCCTCGAACCTCGGAGTTGGATCCCCTCCAAGATCTTGAAACACCAGCAGTAGACTACCTGCATTCTACAATCACCCAAGCCTTTAAGGAAGCTGTTTCTCACCTTCAAAGGGCTAAAGAACAATACAAGAAAGGAGCAGATCAACATCGGAAGGAAGCCCCTCACTATCAAGTAGGGGATCAAGTCTGGTTATCCACCAAATATCTATCTCTAAAAGGGCCACGCACATTCAACCCAAGATACCTTGGTCCCTATTCCATCACTACCATAGTAAACCCAGTAGCGGTCAAGTTGGACTTGCCCCCGCACATGAAGATACATCCGGTCTTCCACGTCTCTCTATTAAAACCCGTGCAACCTCAAACCCGACTAACCAAATCTCCAAAACCTATCCTAGTGGATGGAGAACTCGAGTTTGAAGTCAAAAGCATTCTGGACTCCAAGATCTCCAAATCTAAACTATTCTACCTAATTGACTGGAAAGGCTACGGCCCCCAAGAGAGATCCTGGGAACCTGCTGAATATGTCCACGCTCCTCGCCTAATCAAAAGATTTCACCAAACATTTCCTGACAAGCCAAAATCCCCGGAGAAGCCCGGTTTGGGAGGGGCCTTGAGGGGGGGTACTGTCATGATCTCTGCTTCCAAAAGGTCAGGGTTTTCCCAACTCCCTTGGAAGCAGATCCATAACCCAGGTTCCGAGTGCCAACCGGGGCTGGAGCCACTCCCTAGATTCAGAACACTGGAACTCTTCTGGAAGGCAGGAACTCTTTTCTTACCAGGAACTCTTTTCTTACTTAGGCGTGGCTGTGGAAGGAGACACACTAAGCACTACAGGAGGCTATTTAAACCACACCCGGTGGATGAATCTTGCTTTGTGTTATTCTGCAACCTCTGCAGCAGAACGCTCATCGTGTCTTCTGCATCCGGTCCTGGGCCTAAGGAAAAAGGCTTACCATCCTGAATCCAGTCTTCAGCAACACCTATAAAGACAAGAAAGAACAGGTTAGCATTCCGGCATCTGAAAGGCAAAGGCTTACCATCCTGAATCCAGTCTTCAGCAACACCTATAAAGACAAGAAAGAACAGGTTAGCATTCCGGCATCTGAAAGGCAAAGGCTTACCTACTCTTCGTGCGCTCCGGAGGTCTTCACACTGCATTCCGGCATCTGAAAGACAAAAGTTTACCAACTCTTCGCACGCTCCGGAGGCCTTCGGCGCTGCATCCCGCATCTGAAAGACAAAACAAGGTGCGTTTAAAGACATTGGGGAACTTTAATACTCACGTGCCATTACTCCTTTCCACATCTAATCCAGTGGGTATTCCGGCACCCTGCAGCCGCTCCGAACTCGTACCTGCAAAATAAAAAGACAGTTAGAGCGCATACTGAAGCAGGCAACAAGCGCTTACTTACGTGCTTCCAGGCGCTTCTATTCATCACACGGGCTCCATGTTCAACTCACTTCAGCCCGTCATCCGCCATCGCCGGAACCCTGCAAAACAAGAGACATCATTACTAAAGACTTTAAAGACATTTGAATGACTCGAAACTTACCGTTCGTGCAGTAAACGACGGACAGCAGTCCTCTGAAGTCAAGAGGCCTGCGCTACCTATCCAGTGAAGAAATTGGTTACAGCACCCTGCCCCGAGGCAGATGGAGAGCTCGGCATTCACTTACCTAAGGTGAGAGCATTAACCTTTGGGGGTCTACAGGAGAGGAGAAGAGGAAAGAGATAGGGACACCCCAATAACCCCAGTTCATTAACCCCATATTTTCTATCTGCAGACATCTTACTCTACACGTCAGGCATACAGTGCACAGAGGTCCAGCCCAAAGAGCCAACCGGGTGCTACACATCACCTTTGAAGATACGGTAGTCGCCCAGTCAAGACCGCCGCCTCTGCGAGAATCAGGTGAGCGTTACAGAGGGTGCCCCTGCACTGCTGGGGGTTGGGGGTAATAGGGGACATGAGTGGGGGCCTGGTGGAGGCTGCCCCAGGTGGCTGGGGGGTGGGGATGGTGGGAGACATGAGTGGATGCCTGGTGGAGGCTGCCCCTGGTGGCTGGGGGGTGGGAGTGGTGGGCGACATGAGTGGGGGCTTGGTGGAGGGTGCCCCTGACTGCTGGGGGGTAGGGGGTGCAGGGAGACAGGAGTGGGGGCCTGGTGGAGGGTGCCCCTGACTGCTGGGGGGTGGGGGTGCAGGGAGACAGGAGTGGGGGCCTGGTGGAGGCTGCCCCTGCACTGCTGGGGGGTAGGGGGTGCAGGGAGACATGAGTGGGGGCCTGGTGGAGGCTTCCCCTGCACTGCTGGGGGGTGGGGGTGCAGGGAGACATGGGTGGGGCCCTGGTGGAGGCTGCCCCTGCACTGCTGGGGGGTGGGGTGCAGGGAACATGGGTGGGGCCCTGGTGGAGGCTGCCCCTGCACTGCTGTGGGGTGGGGGTGGTGGGAGACATGAGTGGGGGCCTGGTGGAGGCTGCCCCTGGTGGCTGGGGGGTGGGGGTGGTGGGAGACATGGGTGGGGGCCTGGTGGAGGCTGCCCCTGCACTGCTGGGGGGTGGGGGTAATAGGGGACATGAGTGGGGGCCTGGTGGAGGCTGCCCCTGGTGGCTGGGGGTGGTGAGAGACATGAGTGGGGGCCTGGTGGAGGCTGCCCCTGCACTGCTGGGGGGTGGGGGTAATAGGGGACATGAGTGGGGGCCTGGTGGAGGCTGCCCCTGCACTGCTGGGGGGTGGGGGTGGTGGGAGACAGGAGTGGGAGCCTGGTGGAGGGTGCCCCTGACTGCTGGGAGGTAGGGGGTGCAGGGAGACATGAGTGGGGGCCTGCCTGGTGGAGGCTGCCCCTGGTGGCTGGGGGGTGGGGGTGGTGGGAGACATGGGTGGGGGCCTGGTGGAGGCTGCCCCTGCACTGCTGGGGGGTGGGGGTAATAGGGGACATGAGTGGGGGCCTGGTGGAGGCTGCCCCTGGTGGCTGGGGGGTGGGGGTGGTGGTAGACATGAGTGGGGGCCTGGTGGAGTCTGCCCCTGGTGGCTGGTGGGTGGGGGTGCAGGGGAACATGAGTTGGACATGAGTGGGGGCCTGCTGGCAGGTGCCCCACAGTGCTGGGGGTGGGGGTGGTGGGAGACATGAGTGGGGGCCTGGTGGAGGCTGCCCCTGCACTGCTGGGGGGTGGGGGTGGTGGGAGACAGGAGTGGGAGCCTGGTGGAGGGTGCCCCTGACTGCTGGGGAGTAGGGGGTGCAGGGAGACATGAGTGGGGGCCTGGTGGAGGCTGCCCCTGGTGGCTGGGGGGTGGGGGTGGTGGGAGACATGGGTGGGGGCCTGGTGGAGGCTGCCCCTGCACTGCTGGGGGGTGGGGGTAATAGGGGACATGAGTGGGGGCCTGGCGGAGGCTGCCCCTGGTGGCTGGGGGGTGGGGGTGGTGGTAGACATGAGTGGGGGCCTGGTGGAGGCTGCCCCTGGTGGCTGGGGGGTGGGGGTGCAGGGGAACATGAGTTGGACATGAGTGGGGGCCTGCTGGCAGGTGCCCCACAGTGCTGGGGGTGGGGGTGCAGGGGAACATGAGTTGGACATGAGTGGGGGCCTGGTGGAGGGTGCCCCTGCACTGCTGGGGGTTGGGGGTAATAGGGGACATGAGTGGGGGCCTGGTGGAGGCTGCCCCTGGTGGCTGGGGGGTGGGGGTGGTGGGAGACATGAGTGGGGGCCTGGTGGAGGCTGCCCCTGCATTGCTGGGGGGTGGGGTGGTGGGAGACAGGAGTGGGAGCCTGGTTGAGGGTGCCCCTGCACTGCTGGGGGTGGGGGTGCAGGGAGACATTGGTGGGACCCTGGTGGAGGCTGCCCCTGTACTGCTGAGGGGTGAGAGTGCAGGGAGACATGTGTGGGGCCCTGGTGGAGACTGCTCCTGCACTGCTGGGGGGTGGGGGTGCAGGGAGACATGGGTGGGGCCCTGGTGGAGGCTGCCCCTGCACTGCTGGGGGGTGGGGGTGGTGGGAGACATGAGTGCGGGCCTGGTGGAGGCTGCCCCTGGTGGCTGGGGGGTGGGGGTGGTGGGAGACATGGGTGGGGGCCTGGTGGAGGCTGCCCCTGCACTGCTGGGGGGTGGGGGTAATAGGGGACATGAGTGGGGGCCTGGTGGAGGCTGCCCCTGCACTGCTGGGGGCTGGGGTGGTGGGAGACAGGAGTGGGAGCCTGGTGGAGGGTGCCCCTGACTGCTGGGGGTTAGGGGGTGCAGGGAGACATGAGTGGGGGCCTGGTGGAGGCTGCCCCTGCACTGCTGGGGGGTGGGGGTGGTGGGAGACATGAGTGGGAGCCTGGTGGAGGCTGCCCCTGGTGGCTGGGGGGTGGGGGTGGTGGGAGACATGAGTGGGGGCCTGGTGGAGGGTGCCCCTGACTGCTGGGGGGTAGGGGGTGCAGGGAGACAGGAGTGGGGGCCTGGTGGAGGGTGCCCCTGACTGCTGGGGTGTGGGGGTGCAGGGAGACATGGGTGGGGCCCTGCTGGAGGCTACCCCTGCACTGCTGGGGGGTGGGGGTGCAGGGAGACATGGGTGGGGCCTTGGTGGAGGCTGCCCCTGCACTGCTGGGGGGTGGGGTGGTGGGAGACATGAGTGGGGGCCTGGTGGAGGCTGCCCCTGGTGGCTGGGGGGTGGGGGTGGTGGGAGACATGAGTGGGGGCCTGGTGGAGGCTGCCCCTGCAATGCTGGGGGGTGGGGGTAATAGGGGACATGAGTGGGGGCCTGGTGGAGGCTGCCCCTGGTGGCTGGGGGGTGGGGGTGGTGGGAGACATGAGTGGGGGCCTGGTGGAGGCTACCCCTGCACTGCTGAGGGGTGGGGGTGGTGGGAGACAGGAGTGGGAGCCTGGTGGAGGGTGCCCCTGACTGCTGGGTGGTAGGGGGTGCAGGGAGACATGAGTGGGGGCCTGGTGGAGGCTGCCCCTGGTGGTTGGGGGGTGGGGGTAGTGGGAGACATGTGTGGGGGCCTGGTGGGGGCTGCCCCTGCACTGCTGGGGGGTGGGGGTAATAGGGGACATGTGTTGGGGCCTGGAGGAGGCTGCCCGTGGTGGCTGGGGGGTGGGGGTGGTGGTAGACATGAGTGGGGTGGTGGAGGCTGCCCCTGGTGGCTGGGGGGTGGGGGTGCTGGGAGACAGGAGTGGGAGCCTGGTGGAGGGTGCCCCTGACTGCTGGGGGGTAGGGGTGCAGGGAGACAGGAGTGGGGGCCTGGTGGAGGGTGCCCCTGACTGCTGGGGGTGGGGGTGCAGGGAGACAGGAGTGGGGGCCTGGTGGAGGGTGCCCCTGACTGCTGGGGGGTAGGGGGTGCAGGGAGACAGGAGTGGGGGCCTGGCGGAGGGTGGCCCTGACTGCTGGGGGGTGGGGGTGCAGGGAGACAGGAGTGGGGGCCTGGTGGAGGGTGCCCCTGACTGCTGGGGCATAGGGGGTGCAGGGAGACAGGAGTGGGGGCCTGGTGGAGGGTGTCTCTGACTGCTGGGGGGTGGGGGTGCTGGGAGACATGCATTGTTGATCAGTAGTGCAAGGTGACATGTGGGTTGGCTGGGGGGCATGCCCATGGTGGATGGGCTGCCTGCGGGACATGAGCAGGGGTGCAGGGTAGTCCCCCGTGGTGTGGGCTGCCTGCAGGGGCCGTGGAGGTTGTAGAGCGAACACCTAGGAGGACCCACACGGCCAATTCACGTGTAGTACTCCCCAGAACCCCTGAAATACACGTACCCTGCTGAAATAGCGTGTGGAACTTACCGCACACCCCTGAAATACACGTACCCTGCTGAAATCGCGTGTGGAATTTCCCACGGACCCCTGGAATACACGTACCTTGCTCGCACGGGGACAATCGCGTGTGGAACTTCCCGCGCACCCCTGAAATACACGTACCCTGATGGAATCGCGTGTGGAACTTCCCGCAATCGCGTGTGGAACTTCCCGCGCACCCCTGAAATACACGAACCCTGCTGAAATCGCGTGTCGAACTTCCTGCGCACCCCTGAAATACACGTACCCTGCTGAAATTGCGTGTGGAACTTCCCGCGCACCCCTGAAATACACGTACCCTGCTCGCATGGGGCCAATCGCGTGTGGAACTTCCCGCGCACCCCTGAAATACACGTACCCTGCTCGCACGGTGCCAATCGCGTGTGGAACTTCCCGCGCACCCGTGAAATACACGTACCCTGCTCGCACGGGGCCAATCACGTGTGGAACTTCCCGCGCACCCCTGAAATACATGTACCCTGCTGAAATCACGTGTGGAACTTCACGCGCACCCCTGTAATACACGTACCCTGCTGGAATCGCGTGTGATACTTCCCACGCACCCCTGAAATACACGTACCCTGCTGATTTTGCGTGTGATACTTCCCACGCACCCCTAATGCACACGTACACAGGACAATCGCGTGTGGAACTTCCCGCGAACCACTGAAATACACGTTCCCTGCTTGGCGTTTGCTGTTTGCCAGCCCTGTGAACTGGTCCAGGGTTAGCGCAGCCCTTTGCAATTATTTGGGGATTTTGAAGGCTTTTCCTTGCGTGAGGGCGTTCTTGGGGGCGTAACTGGCTCTGCTGCAGGGTGTCGCTGCGCCACGCTGCGCCACGGCTGGTTTTGGATGCGAAAATCCATGAATACGCTGTGCGCGGAAATCGATTTTAGCGCATGCGGCTGGCGCAGACATTCGCACGGGCACGCTGTGCGCCAGTCGCGTGCGCCACTTTTGTGCGAATTTCTATGAATTACCCTGAAAGTCCCTTAAACACAAAAAGATAAAATAAATGGGTACAGTCAGGAGGCAGTGACAGAGAAGTTAAAAAGTTGATTGTTATAATGGCACATAAACACTGTAATATATGTATATATATATATATAAAATATAGATAATGCAAACACATATTATATTAAAAAATAAATAAATAAATAAATACATAAATAAATAAAAAGAGTTTATGGGATTGGTGTGCAGAATGAAAATGCATTGAAGTGTACAGCACTACTGCACAGGATCAATGTGTAGTAGTGCTGTACTCTGTGCTGTAACACGCCAAATATCCTTACACTCCACACATAATAGAACACAAATAATCAAGAACCAGCACATGTTGCATGCAATTAAATCAGCATTTCTTTAATGGCATGATTGGTTTACTGTCATAACCTGAAATCTGGCTAACAGTTTAAGCGAATTGCAAATCACTTCAAAAACAAAATCATAAAACATACACAAAGTCATCAACAATATGCCTAAGGACACAAGCAACACATTCTCCAATGAGCCATCTCCAGAAGCATCCAAAAAACGTAACTATTTCACACCAATTTCAGCAGAAGACTTCACTAAACTAGTAAAGGAACGGAGCATATCTGGATTGCCAGTAGACCCTACCAGGCATGTAAGAGATCTTTTGCAGTAAAGAGATAACTCAAGAATATTTCCACAATCTCATGATCCATTCGCAGGCAACAGGAACAGTACTGAGGAGTTTCTAAGCAGCACACATTAGCCCACTTCTCAAAGATCCCTGGGGAAACACAATCAACCCAACCAACTACGGGCCTATTTCAAACATCGCTTAATCTGTGTAGCACCCAGAGACCTATGCATGTGGGCAAATCCTGCCACATATATAAACCAACCATTTTTTGACCAGGCACAAGTCGGCTGCAGACTCATGAGAAGAATGGAATCAGCACCACTCTCCATCAAGGACGACCTGAAAATGAAAAGTACTAGACTTTTCAGCTGCCTTTGACAGAGTTGACCCCGAATTGCTCATCAAAAGAATCCAAGAAATAGGGATAAGCAACACTGGCACTATTACGAATAAAGTCTTCCTGACACAAAGAATGAAAACCACCTGGGTACCTCCCTTCAGCTCAGAACCATGCACACAAACCTGTGAGGTACTGTAAAGCTCATCCCTCTCGCCACTACTCTTCAACATTTACATGACCCCATTTACGAAACACATCAAAAGACATGACATGAGGCCTCATTATGAGTCTGCCAATCTGGAACTATGTGTGCCGGCACCCTTTCCGGACCTGCAGACTACAACTCTGCTTTCCGAGGCCTCACGGAAGCACCAACACCGTTAGCAATGGTGCTGGTGCTTCCAAGTCCCCATTCCCATGGAGTCCTATGCGACTCCACGGGAATGGAGACTAACATTTTCCGGCCCCTGACTTCCTGATCCGCTGGGACGTGTAATGTCCCGGTGGCACCGGGAAGTCAGGCACTGTAAACAGTGTTACAGGGTTGGCAGCAACCCGCTGGTGGCACTGGTGGGTTTACCACCAACCTCATAATGAGGCCCATGGACTCATCTACTATAACTATGCAAATGACACACAAATCATCCACAGAATCAACACAATCGGAGAGATAGACCAAACCCTTGCCAACTGCCAGACACAAATACATTGATGGATGAGGCGCAACATCCTTTATCTCAACCCTAAT